>NW_022631149.1:2055280-2703129 GCF_010015895.1 Lontra canadensis | reverse complement strand
TTCTTCTTCTTCTTCTTCTTCTTCTTCTTCTTCTTCTTCTTCTTCTTTCTTCTTCTTCCTTCTCCTTCTCCTTCTCCTTCTCCTTCATCTTCTTCTTCTTTTTATTACTTCTTCCCTTCTCTTGTTTTTCTTTCTTTCTGGACTTCCATATAAATGGATGTTGACTCTCCTGGGTTGCTACTTTATGTGTTTTTAAAATTTTTCTCCCAGTTTCCCTGTGGTCAAGGCTGGGTGCAGACACACTAGCATGGAAGACATGCTTTGGAAAGAAAGGCCAAAGCCGTGATTGTAAACATGGGGAGCCCAAGTTTGAGGTGTACATAGATGGATGTCTCTACCAGCAAGGTTGTCACTGTAGTCTTTTCTATGAAATTATACCTCAGCATGACCAAAAACTTGATGATGGGAAGTTTTTCTTTATAGAAGTACTCCAGCAAATGAGTGAAGAAGGAATGATAAGAGTATCACCATTTGGAATCCCGAATGAAACAATGGGTCTAGGTGATTCCTCACTAATGTCTGTGAACACCACAAGAAGAGAGACAATCAGATATTGCATATTTCTGATGAAAGTACATAGTATCATCACCTATGAAATCGTCTTGCCAAAAAACCAAACCTGGATTTTCATAAGTCTCTAGATCTAACTATCAGTTTGCGTAAAAACCACTATTGGGCTATAATCACCAAAATCCATCGACACTGGGGAGACTCTACAGCAAAACTAGCTAACATTTATAAATTCCAATGGGGGAAAAAAAGAAATGCTGGAGGGACCTATAGATTAAAAGGAACTCAAAAGTTATATCAATCAATTGCAATATGGGGATACTGACATGAACAAAAAAAATCTGTAAAAATGCATGAAACTCTCAGGGATATTTAGATACTGACTGAATCTGATGATTTTGAGGTCTTACTGTTAGTATTGTTGGTGTGATAACAATATTGTGGTTATGCTTTAAAAAATCCTTTTAGAGAAATATACTGAAATATTTATGAATAAAATAATATGGTATCTAGGGTTTGCTTCAGAATATGTGGTGGAGGAGAAGCAAGTGTGGGTATGGATGGAATGGGATTGGTTTGCACTGATAGTTTTTCAAACTGAGGGAAAAGTACATGGGGGTTCTTGCTCTACTTTTTTTTTAAGGGGGCTGGGGAGAGAGTGGGGAGGGGCAGAGGGAGAGAGAATCTTAAGCAGACTCCACACCCAGCACGGAGCCTGATGTGGGGTTCCATCTCAGACCCGAGGTCATGACCTGAGCTGAACTCAAGAGTCAGATGCTTACCCGACTGAGCCACCCAGGAGCCCCTATTGCTCTACTTTCATCTGTGTTTGAAATTTTTCAGAATAGAAAGTTTAAAGTGAAAAAATTTAGGGCAGCAAAGTCAAAGAACCTAGATGTAAATTCGACTCTAACTCCATGCTCTCGATTACATTGTTAAAGGTCTCTGTGGCTCTGTTTCTTTATTGACAGTAATGGCCCCTACATCCCAGGGGGGTGGTGAGGGTTCTATGGGGTTTTCTCTGTGAAGCCCTTCCAATACTGCCTGGCCCATGGTCCATGCTCAGTAAAGACTAGCCCTTGTTACTGTTATTTACTTATTTATTTTGGTGGTCCTAACTTGAGGGGATGGTCCTACGTGGGTCCTAGGTAAATATTGCAATAGTGTCTCCTATATGTTCCTGGCCTTGCCGTTACATCGGGGTACTCCTGGAAGCACAGCTTTCCAGTGTGGAAGGCTGACCCTTTCTGTAGGGTGACCTAATCAGCACTAGGGAGCCCAGGGATGGTGCCCTAAATAAGTATGACCCTCTCAGGGTTGTGAGTTCAAGCCCCACATTGGGCTCCGAGCTTACTTGAAAATAATACTACACTAACATAGTGCAATAAATGTAGCCGACACTCCCAATAAAAGGCAGAAGTTGCCAGACTGACCAAAAAAAAAAAAATAAAAAAAAGACTGCCTATAAGAAACACAGTTACTTAGGTTAAAGGATAAAAAATATATATATACAGTAACACTAATCATAAGAAATCTATATTATTTTAGCTATATACTATATGCATATCTCAATATAGTATTTATATTATATATAACATGATTATATATGTTACATATATTATAATAACATTATTATATATAATATATAGTATATAGCTATTAACACCTGATAAAGTAGATTTAATACAAGGAGCATTGCCAGAGATATAGAGGGATATTTTGTAGTGATGAAAAGGTCAGTGCGTAAGGAGGCATAGCTCTAAGTGTGTATGTACCTTAATAACAGAGCTGCAAAATATGAAGTGAAGCAAAAACTAGTAGAATTTAAAGGAGAAAGAGACAATTATATTTGGAGACATTTTTTTCTTTGAAGACTTTATTTATTTGACAGATTGAGAGAGAGCACAAGCAGGGGGAGCAGCAGGCAGAGGGAGAGGGAGAAGCAGACTCCCCACTGAGCAGGGAGCCTGATGCAGGGCTTGATCCCAGGACCCTAGGATCATGGTCTGAACCGAAAGCAGCCGGTTAACCGACTGAGCCATCCGGGCGCCCCTGTATTTGGAGACTTTAACACTCCTTCTTCAGTGATCAGTAGAGGAAGTAGCTAATCGTTAAGACACCATTCATCAACTTGTCCTAACAGAAATGGAGAGCTCTCTCCCCCAGCAACAGCAGAATATGCTTTGTTTTTAAATGTGGAGCATTCACCCTGAGAAACCCTAGGCTGGGCCATAATGAAGGTGCCAATACATTGAAGAGGATGAAAATAAAACAGAGTAGGTTCATGACTATAAAGGAATTAGATCAGCAATCAATAATTAGCTCTCTGGGAGATTCCCAAAATGCGGGGAAATTAAACCAAATGTACGGCTACCTGGGCACTTTTCTTTTTTTTAAAGATTTCCTTTGTTTATTTATTTGACAGAGAGAGACAGCCAGAGAGGGAACACAAGCAGGGGGAGTGGGAGAAGGAGAAGCAGGCTTCCCGCTGAGCAGGGAGCCCGATGCGGGGCTCAATCCCAAGATTCCAGGATCACGACCTGAGCCAAAGGCAGACGTTTAACTGACTGAGCCACCCAGGCGCCCCATACCTGGGCACTTTTGAATGACTTCCCTGGAGGCCTGTCGTGATGAAAGTTTATAGTGTCTGTTTCTCTTCTTCCTTCCTCTCCCCAAACACCTCAGTGTCTGTTTGCGTCCATTCATATCTGTGGGGTCATTTGCTTTGTCCTGATGAGAGAAGAAGAGTTTTCAGTGGTGAGAAGAGCTAGAAAAAGATAAGAGGAGGGGCGCCTGGGTGGCTCAGTCATTAAACATCTGCCTTTGGCTCAGGTCATAATCCAGGGGTCCTGGGATCGAGCACCGTGTTGGGTTCCCTGCTGGGTGGAGAGTCTACTTCTCTCTCTGCCTCTGCCTGCTTCTCCCCCTGCTTGTGTGCTCTCTCTCTCTCTCTTTGTCAAATAAATAAAAAAATAAAAATCTTAAAAAAAATAAAAAGATAAGAGAAGCTCAGGAAGGATCATAATAGCATCGAGTCCTTTTCCAGACCTGGAACTTTTGTGGTTGAGCAAAGGAGAAACTTGAGTCGCTAGACCTGCCTAAGGAAGGCTGAGAGAGACTGAACAAAAGCAGACTTATTTAAAAACCCAGGTGCCAGAGTGCGGCACAGACTGGGGAGGGCACCCCGGGATTGCCAGCTTCAGGAGGAGCTACAGAAAGGACTGTTAGTGTGGACAGGGGTGTTTCATTAGGGACACTGAGCAATTGGATTTCTGTAAGTAGCTTTGCAAGTGGAAGATGGGGAAAAGTGGAAGCTGGACCGGAAAATAGGGCAGGGCTCTATTTTCTATAATATTTTTTAAATAGGAAAATAGGGCAGGGCTCCCAGAAATCAGTGGTAGGGGGCAGGGCACTTGAAAATGCGGTTACACAGAGACTTAACTAAGAAACATATATGACTTACTAAGAACAACAGGTGGAATAGTCTTTTTTTTAAAAGAAAGGATCTTTTGACTAACATCTTTTTTTAACTTTTAATTCATTTAATTAACATATAGTATATTATTAGATTCAGAGGTAGAATTTAGTGATTCATCAGTTGCATTTCACACCCAGTGCTCATTCCATCACGCGCCCTCCTTAATGTCCATCATCCCGTTACCCCAGCACCCCCCACAGATCTCTGATCCATCAGTCATACACAATACACAGTGCTCACCATAACATCTACCCTCCCCAATGTCTATGACCCAACCCACTCTATCTCCCCTACCCCCCTCCCCTCCAGCAACCCTCAGTTTGCTTGCTATGATTAAGAGTCTCTTATGGTTTGTCTCCCTCTCTGGTTTCATCTTGTTTTATTTTTCCCTCCCTTCCCCTATGCTCTTCTCTTTCGTTTCTTAACTTCCTCATATCAGGGAGATCATATGATAATTATCTTTCTCTGATTGACTTATTTTGCTCAGCATAATCCCCTCCAGTTCCAACCACGTTGTTGCAAATGGCAAGATTTTGGATTTTTTGATGGCTGCATAGTATTCCATTGCGTGTGTGCATGTGTATATATATCTATATATATCTATATCTATATAGATAAAGAAGATGTGGTGTGTGTGTGTATATATAGATATACACACACACACCACATCTTCTTTATCCATTCATCTGTTGATGGACATCTGGTCTCTTTCCTTAGTTTGGCTATTGTGGACGTTGCTGCTATAAACATTGGGGTGCACGTGCCCCTTCGGATCACTACATTGGTATCTTTGGGATAAATACCTAATAGTGTGATTGCTGGGTCCTAGGGTAGCTCTATTTTCAACTTTTTGAGGAACCTCTCATACTGCTTTCCAGAGTGGCTGTACCAGCTTGCATTCCCACCAACAATTTAGGAGGGTGGGATAGTCTCCTTTTCTGGAATAAATAGCAAGATCCTCTGGGGACCAGTCTTAGGTCTTAGACTCTTTTGACAATCTGGGATTGCTTGAGGGTTTACACAGAAAAAGAAATATAGCAACTCCTTCTGACTGGTCTGTTGCCTAGATTCCAACAGATTTTTCTATACAGGGAAGTATTGTGCTTTGTAGTTTCTTGATGAAGAAACATCCTTTACCTTCAGTTCTTAGCAGGTTATATTTGGAAAGGAACATGTAAGGCCAATGAGAAACACAGGAGGCTGGTATAGACCCACATGAACAGGATTCAGAAGACTTCACACTACATATGATGAGCTCCATAAAGAACTTTTTATGAGTTCTGTCAAGAGCAAGACGACAATGGAGAAAAGCATACAAATGACCATGACATAGTGATAAGGGTAGACCAGAACTCCTCTGCTCTCACTTGGTCTCTGTATTTTCTGTCAAGGGGAAGTTTTCATATTGACAAGTCTAACCCAGTGCTCTTCAAACTTCACCAGGCATATGCATCACCTAAGGATTTTGTTAAGATGGAGATTCTTTTAAAAAAAATATGGAAATGCTTCATGAATTTCTGTGTCATCCTTGCAGTGGGTCACACTAATCTCCGTGTCATTCCCAGTTTCAGTCCACGTGCTGCCAAAGCGAGCACTTAAAATGGAGATTCTGGGGGCGACTGGGTGGCTTGGTCAGTGAAGCATCTACCTTTGGCTCAGGTCATGGTCTCGGGGTCCTGGGATCGAGCCATGCATCGGGCTCCCTGCTCAGTGGGGAGGCTGCTTCTCCCTCTCCCTCTGCCCCTCCCCCCATTCGCATGCTGTCTCTCTCTCTCAAATAAATAAATAAAATCATAAAAAGAAAAGAGTAGGGGTGCCTGGGTGGCTCCCCTGGGTGGGTTAAAACCTCTGCCTTCGGGTCAGGTCATGATCCTGGGATCCTGGGATCGAGCCCCGCATAGGGCTCTCTGCTCAGCAGGGAGCCTGCTTCCTCCTTTCTCTCTCTCTGCTTGCCTCTCTGCCTACTTGTGATCTCTATCTGTCAAATAAATAAATAAAATCTTTGAAAAAAAAAAAGATAAGTATTTCACTGCTTTAACCAAGTTCAAGTCTTTGGTCTAGACAAATGCCATCTCTCGGACTGCTGACAGTGCCTGCAAATGAGACCTTGAAACCACTCTTGGGGATACTCTTGTTTCCATCAATGTGGAGAGTCGGAGAGGGGCTAGAAGCCTCTGGAAGAGAGGCGGTTGTGCTCCCAGGTTTCAAAACAGGAAAGAAGCGCCAGTGGAAATGGACAGATTGGCCAGCTTGATGTTGATGCCAGGAGACAATCTGCAGTGGATTCTTTCCAAGAGGGTTTTCTGCTCACTGGACCCAGTATGATTTCCCTGAGAACAAATTCCATCAGACTAGTTTCATTAACTATGATAAGTTTACTAGAAAGATTGTTCAGGGCAGCTGCAGTAGATGGAGGGTGAGTGAAATCTGGCACAACACGAGCTGAAGACTTTCAAGATATTATTTGTGCAAAGCGACACTGTAAGTGAGTGAGGGGGATTCGGAAGTGGTTGACCCAGTCTGCCCAGGGGGCCCTGACAAATGAGTACCAGACCCCAGAGAAGAGCGTCCAGGCCCACTGTAAGACTCCATCTTTGGCCTCATCGGTTGCAGCACCTCTATCACTGGCTTAGCTCCGTGGTTCGCAAATCTTCAGGCACCTATGGGGACAGGGGATGCTTGTTGAAATAGAAGTTCTGGGGGCACCTGGGTGGCTCAGTGGATTAAGCCTCTGCCTTCGGCTCAGGTCATGGTCTCAGGGGCCTGGGATCGAGCCCTGCATCGGGCTCTCTGCTCAGCAGGGACCCTGCTTCCCACCCCCCCCGCCTGCCTCTCTGCCTACTTGTGATCTCTCTGTGTCAAATAAATAAATAAAATCTTAAAAAAAAAGAGGGATGCCTGGGTGGCTCAGTTGGTTAAGCTGCTGCCTTCGGCTCAGGTCATGATCCCAGCATCCTGGGATTGAGTCCCACATCGGGCTCCTTGCTCAGCAGGGAGCTTCCTTCTCCCTCTGTCTCTGCCTGCCACTCTGTCTGCCTGTACTCACTCTCTCTGACAAATAAATAAATAAAATCTTAAAAAAAAAAAAGAAATAGAAGTTCTGAGGCTCCAGTCCTGGGCTCTGGCTCCACATCTCCATGGGACCCCGAGGAAGGTGCTCTGTGGAACTTCACTTGAAAAAAAAATCCTCTGAGTAAGAAGGAACAAAATAAGTAAAATCTTAAAAAAAAGAAAAGAAAATAAAAAGAAGGAACCCAGGTACCACAAACACTCTTTGGCAAATGTGTATTTGGGGTTTTCCCAACCAAATGAGGGATAATAAAGCCAAGGCTAATATTGCCTCCGACAACTATCCTCGAGCCCCAAAACTTCCCAATTTCTCGATTCTGCGGGAGACTGAGAGTGGGAAAGTATTTTTACCTTTGGCCTATATTGTTTGAATTCATGATTTTAAAAAGAAGTCAAGGACGTCTGCTTTCTAGAAGAGTTTCTGCTATTTCTCTGAGGAAGTACAGCTCAAAGCCCTTGACATTGTATATAAAGCAAGGATACAGGGGCACCTGGCTGGCTCCCTCGGAAGAGCAGGCCACTCTTGGTCTCTGGGTCCTGACTTCAAGCCCCAGGTTGGGTGTAGAGATTGAACAAACAACATAAAATAACAATAAACATGAAAGCATATGAAGACTCTGAAAGGTGCAGAGAACAAGGTAGATAGATGGTTTAAGGATCTTCGGATTTGAGGACCAATACTGTGGTGAGTTCCTGGGCTTCTTTTGGCCTCACATACCACACACTTGTTGCTGTAGCAGGTGGTAAGCTGGAAGTGTGGAGGCCTGCAACCTGGAAGAGACAACAAGGGCAGACAAAAAAAAAGTGGGGGGGGGGGGGCAAGAAAAACCTTGCTCTCTTTAGCCAGAGACCGGAAAAGAAACAGCCGACAATGACAGAAAACATGCAGACAATAACGCTTTTCTCCAGCCAAGCACTACAGAGAAATCATGGCACCACCCCCACTAACACCAGCAAAGGCCAAGAGAGGAGCCTAGATTTCCGTCCTAATAAGGTTGTAATGAGGCACCCCAAACCTCCTGCCTGGGGGGCTGGCGTCAGAGGAGGCTTGGAGGAGAATTAGGACATTTAGCACTGCCTCCCAGTAACGGGGCCACCTCCCCTCACGGTGTCAGTAGAACCGATGTGGAGACCAGTGACAGGGCCCCCACACCTCTCAGCCGGGGAGGGACCAGCAGAGCCGGAGTAGGGAACTAGAACTCCTAGCCCCACCCAGCCGCTCCTCCTGGGTGGGGAAGGAGGCCCTGGGGGGAACCCAGATGTTTGCCACCACCCAGAAGTAACATGGAGGCCTCTCTTTCCTCTGACGGGAGTGTAACAGGAAGTCGGCTAAAACAGAAGGTTTAGGGTATGGAGTCTCACAACATAACACCCTAAGTCTAGAGGTTTCACCTGAAAAATCACTCATCATACCAAGGGTCAGGAAGATCTCAAAGTGATGGAAAAGGATGGAAAGATGCTGTCTTAGTGTCCCAGGGCTGCTGTAACATAGTACCTAACAAACGGAGTGGCTGAAAAACAACAAGGAATTTATTGTCTCATGGTTCCGGAGCCTAAGAGTCCGAAATAGAGAATCAAGGTGTTGAGAGGGCCATGCGCCCCGTGAAACCCCTAGGGGAAAATCCTTCCTGGCCTCTCCCTAGCTTCTGGAGTGGCCGTCAGTTCCTTGGTTGCCCCTGGTATCATTCCAATCTCTCTCTGTTATAGTATAGCATTCTTCCTGTGTCTGTGTCCAAAGTTACCTCCTTCTATAAGGATACCAGTCCTATTTCATTAGGACCCACCCTAATAACCGCATCTTAACTTAACTACATCTGCAAAGGCCCTATTTCCAAGTAAGGGCACATTTACAGATAATAGGGGATGAGGACATCAACACATCTTTTTGTTTCAGGGATACAGTTCAACCTACAACAGTCGCCAACACTGAGGTGGCAGCAATGTTAGAATTCTCTGACAAAGGTTTTAAAGCTGCAGTGAGAAGAATGCTTCAGCAAGAAGTTATGAACACACTTGAAACAAATAAAGTAGGACACGTAAAATAGAAACAAATGAGAATTCGAGAACATAAAGAAGCATAAAATGGGTTATTTTAAAACTGAAAAATACAATTACGGAGATAGAAAACTTAGAGGGTGAGCTCAACAGCAGAATGGAGGTGACAGAGGAAAGAATCAATAAACTGGGGGATAACGTAGCAGAAATGACCCAAGCTGGGCAACAGAGGGAGAACATCAATTTTAAAGATTTTATTTATTTATTTATTTATTTATTTGACAGACAGAGATCACAAGTAGGCAGAGAGGCAGGCAGAGAGAGAGTAGGAAGCAGGCTCCCTGCTGAGCAGAGAGCTGGATGCAGGGCTCTATCCCAGGATCCTGGAATCATGACCTGAGCAGAAGGCAGAGGCTTTAATCTACTGAGCCACCCAGGCGCCCTGAGAACATCAATTTTAAAGATATATTTATTTATTCCAGAGAAAGGGAGAGATAGCGAGTTTGAGGGAGCGGCAGAGGGAAAGGGAGAAAGAGAGAGAGAATCCCATGCAGACTCCCCACCTGAGTGCAGAGCCCAATGTGGGGCTTGATCTCACCACCTTGAGATGGTGACCATGGTCAAAATTGAGAGTGGAATACTTAACCGGCTCAGCTGCCCAGGTGCTCCAGGAGAAAAAAAAATGAACAGAACCTCAAGGACCTGAGGGGTTATAACAAAAGATCTAACATTTGTGTTGTAAGAGTCTCAGAAGGAGATGAGAAAGAGGGTAGGGCTTAAAAAGTACTTAAAGAGGAGTGTCTGGCTGGCTCTGTCAGTAGAAGTTGTGAGTTTGAGTCCCATGTTGGGGAGAGAGCTTACTTTTTAAAAAGTACTCAAGGAAACAATGACTGAAATTTCCCCAAATACGACAGGAAACATAAAGCCACAGATTCATGAAACTGAGGAAATCTCAAACAGGATATACTCAAAGAAATCCATACCAAAGCATGTCATAATTAAACTTCTGAAAACTAAAGACAAAGAAACAAATCTTGAAGGCAGCCAGAAAAAAAATGATATCTTGGGGAAATAACAATTTGAACGATGACAGATTTCATATCAGAAGTCATGGAAGCCAGGAGGAATTGGCACAATATTTTTTTTAAATGGTGAGAAAAAAGAATTGTCATCCCAGAGTCTTATACCGAGTGATAACATCCTTCAGGAGTGAAAGGAAAATCAAGACATTCTCAGGTTGGGAGAAACTAAGAGAATTTGTCACCAGCAGGCCAACCTGAAATTTTAATTTAGCATTTTAGAGCTAAACAGAAAGGATATGATAACAGAAGAAATCCTGGAACACCAAGAAGAAAAAAAAGAACACAATAAACAAAAATATGGGCAAATGAAATAATCTTTCTTTCCCCTCTTAAATTTTCTATGTTATGTTTGGTGGTTGAAGCCATAATTATAACACTATCTGATGTGGTTCTAAATGTGTGCAGAGAAAGTATTTAGGACAATTATATCATAAATAGGGGAAGGAAAAGGAATATAAAGGGAGGTAAGATTTCTATACTTCACTCAAGCTGGTAAATTGATAATACCAGTAGATTGTCATAAGTCTTCTGTATATATAATGTAATACCTAGAGAAGAAAACTTTTGCAAAGAAATATACTCAAAAACACCATAGATAAATCAAAATATATTTCTAAAAAGTGTCTAAGTAACCCACAGGAAGGCAGTAAAAAGAAAGCAAGAAATGAAAACGAGAGATAATAAACAGAAAACAAAAAAATTAAATGGCAAGCTCAAGTTCTAATGTAGCAATAATGATATTAACTGTAACACGCTATATACAACAATTAAGAGACAAAGATTGACAGAGTGGATTAAAAAACAGAGCCAACTAGGGGTACCTGGCTGGCTCATTTGGAGGAGGGTGTGACTCCATCTCAGGGTTATGGGTTCAAGCCCCACGTTGGGCGTAGTGATTACTAAAACAAAACAAGGGGCGCCTGGGTGGCTCAGTGGGTTAAGCCTCTGCCTTTGTCTCAGGTCATGGTCTTGGGGTCCTGCGATCCAGCCCGGCATTGGGCTCTCTGCTCTGCAGGGAGCCTGCTTCCCCCTCTCTCTCTGCCTGCCTCTCTGCCTTCTTGTGATCTCTCTCTCTCTGTCAAATAAATAAATAAAATCTTAAAAAACAAGAAAGAACAAAAACAAAAAGTTAACAAGTAAGTTATTTAAAAAAACAGAGCCAATTATAGTCTATAAGGAAATCACTTCCAATATAATGACAACCAAGGTGAAAATAAAAGGATAGAGATATATTATGCAAACATTAACCAAAAGAAAACAGAAGTGGCTCTATTCATATCAGCTAAAATAGACTTCAGAGTAAAGAAAATGGCCAGTGACAGAGAGGGATGTGATGATTTATATAATAATAAAAATGTCAAAATTCACCAGAAAGACATAGCAATCCTGAATGCATATACACCAAAAAAAAAAAAAAAGAGCTACAAAATATGTGAAGCAAAAGAGATAGTTAAGCCCCACAACTGTAGCTGGACACTTCAATAAGCCTTTCCCAACAGCTCATAGATCAACTAGACAGAAAATAAGCGAGGACGTACAACTCAACAACGTCATCCAACAAGACCTAATAGACATTTCTAGGACACTCCAGCCAACAACAGCAGCGTATGCATTCTTTGCAAGTGCCCACAAAACATACACAAAGATAGAACATATTCTGGTCCATAAAACAAATCTGGAAAAATTTTAAATAATTGTTTTCTCTGATCACAATGGAATTGGAATGGAAATCAATAAACAAAAAGATGACAGGACAATCTCCAAACACTTGGAAACTCAGAACATACTTCTAAATAACCCATGGGTCAAAGAGAAAGTCTCAAAGAAAATTAAAATAAATACATTAAACTGAATGAGAAAAGGGGCACCTGAGTGTCTCAGTGGGTTAAGCCTCTGCCTTCAGCTCAGGTCATGATCTCAGGGTCCTAGGATCGAGCCCCGCTTCGGGCTCCCTGCTGAGCAGGGAGCATGAAGCTTCCCCCTCTCTCTCTGCCTGCCCCTCTGCCTACTTGTGATCCCTCTCTGTCAAATAAATAAATAAAATCTTTTGAACTGAATGAGAATGAAAATGCTACGTATCAAAACTTGTGGCATGTTGCTAAAGCAGTGCTGGGAGGGAAATTTGCAGCACTAAGTATACATGTTAGAAAAGAGGAAAATGTCAAGTCAGTAATCTCAGCTTCCAGCTCCAGAACCTGCAAAAACAAGAGCAAAATAAGCCCGAAGTAAGCGGAAGGAAGAAAACAATAATTGCTCAAAGCAGAAATCAAGAAAGCAGGAATGGAAAAACAATAAGGAAAAACAATGGAACAAAGAACCAGTTCTTTGAAAAGATCAATAGCAAAACCTCCACTGTCAGTGATAAAGAGAAAAGAGAGAGAAGGAGTGCCTGGCTGGCCCTTGATCAAACATGGGACTCTGGATCTCGGGGTCCTGAATTCAAGCCCCACATTGGGTGCAGAGATGATGTAAATAAATAAACTTAAAAAAAGACAGAGAGAAAAGACACACATTATCAATAGCCAGACTCAAACAGGGGATAGCACTACAGACTCTGCAGGCATCCGAAGGATAATAATACAATGAAAACCTCCTCACATGTAAATTTGACAACTTAGAATGGACCAATTGCCTGAAAAACACGAACTGCCACAACTCACCAAATATGAAATAGAGTATTTGAATAACCTTATAACTTTAAGAAATTGAATTTATAATATAAAAACTCTCCAAAAAGAAATCCCCAGGCCCTAATAGCTATACTGGAGAATTACATGAAACATGTGAAAAGGGATCAATACCAATTCTACCAGTCACTTCCAGAAAATAGAAGAGGAGAAAATAGAGTTGACCCTAAATGACGCTGGAGTTAGGAGTGTTGACCCCCCGCCCCGCCCTGCACAGTCAAAAATCCATTTATAACTTTTAACTCCCCCAAAACTTAACAGATAATAACCTACATTGACCAGAAGCCTTATGATAACATCAACCATTGATTAACACATATTTTGCATGTTTATGTATTATGTACTGTATTCTTATAGCAAAGTAAGCTAGAGGAAGGAAAATGGTATTAAGAAAATCTTAAGGTGGAGAAAATACATTTACAGTATTGTACTATTTAAAATCCGCAGAAAAGTCCAAACCCATGTTGTTCAAAGATCAGCTGTGCTTCCCAATTCGCATTATGAACTAGTTTTAACTTGATATCAAAATCAGACAGAAATCACACAACAAAACTATATATACACACCGATAACCCTCATGAACGCAGATGCAAAAATCCTTCACAAGATATTAGCAAATAGGGGGCGCCTGGCTGGCTCAGTTCGAAGGGCGTGTAACTCTGGATCTTGGGGTTGTGAGTTCAAGCCCCACGTTGTGTGTAGAGATTGCTTAACAAAAAAAGATAATAGCAAGTAGATTTGAGTAATGTATAAAAGGAATCACATACCATGTCCAAGTGGGGTTCATTTTGGAGATACAATACTTCAATATTCAAAGTCAGTCAACGTAATCTGCCATATTAACAGGCTACAGAAGAAAACTTAAACAATTTTATCAATTGATGCAGAAAAAGCTTTTTGATAAAGTGTCACATCCATTCAGAATAGAAGCTCTCAGTTCACTAGGAATATAGGAGAGCTTCCTCAACTCAGCAGAGAGTATGTACAAAAAACCCCTGGAACTTATGAGTATGTAATCTGTCATGGCCAAAAAAGACTTGGCAGATATCATTCAATTAAGGAACCTGATGTGGGAAGATTATCCTGGATTATACAAGTGTGTCATTATCATCACGGGGTCCTTCCTTACAAGAGGGAGACGAGAGGGTCAGAGTCAGGAGAGGGAGGTATGAGGATAGAAGCAGAATTTGGGGCGATGTGCTCTCCAGATGGAGTAGGGGTCACAAGCCAAGGAATGCAGGTGGCCTCTGGAAGGTGGAAAAGGCAAGGGAACGGACCCCCTCTAGAGCCTTGGGAGGGAACGTGCCCTGCTGGCCCGGGGAGTGTAGGACTTCTGACTTCCAGAACTATAAGATAATAAATCTTCTGGCGGCGTTTTGAGCCACAAAGTTGTTTTAACACCCCCCCCCCCAGTTTGCAGTCATTTTTGACAGTAGCAATAGGAAACATTCAAAGGTAATGGCCATTGCTAGCACAAAGTTCAAAAAAGGCTCTCTGGCAGGGGCACCTGGCTGGCTCGGTTGGTAGAGCGTGCAACTCTCTATCTCAGGGTCATGTGTTCATGCCCCATACTGGGTGCAGAGATTACGTAGATAAAGGCATGATATTGGGGTGCCTGGGTGGCTAAGTCAATGAAGGGTCTGCCTTCGGCTCAGGTCATGATCCTGGAATCCTGGGATTGAGCCCCATGTCGGGCTCCCCGCTCAGCAAGGAGTCTGCTTCTCCCTCTGCCTTCCCCTTACCCTCCAACCCCTGGCTCCTGCTTATGCTTTCTTTCTCTCTCTCTCTCTCTCTCTCTTACTCATTCTCTCTCTCAAGTGAATAAATAAAAATCTAAAAAAAAATTCACTTACAAATAAAAAAACTCTCTTGGGGCACCTGGGTGGCTCAGTGGGTTAAGCTGCTGCCTTCGGCTCAGGTCATGATCTCAGGGTCCTGGGATTGAGTCCCAAATCGGGCTCTCTGCTCGGCGGGGAGGTTGCTTCCCTCTCTCTCTCTCTCTCTCTCTGCCTGCCTCTCTGCCTACTTGTGATCTCTGTCTGTCAAATAAATAAATAAAATCTTTAAAAAAAAAAAAAAGACTCTCTGGCAAAGCCCTTAGCTCTGCCTAGGCTGTCGATCCCTGGAAGATGGGAGCAACACAGGTCTGAATTCATAATGTATATTCTGTATTGTTCTTGTGGCTCTTAGCATGTTTCTCTGCGTTAACATAAATGATACTATTAGATCAATGTATGTTATCCGCGGGCAAGTCGAGTCTGTACATCACGTGAGAACTTGTTTGCCTAACAGGCAGGCAGTAACAGTGCTGTGCAATTAAATAATATGTTGGAGTTTCTGAAAGGTTTTCATGTATGACATAAGGGTCAACATAGATTGAAAATATGAGGGCAGGAGGGTGCCTCGGTGGCTCAGTTGGTTAAGCGTCTGACTCTTGATTTCGGCTCAGGACATGATCTCAGGGTTGTGAGATCAGACCCTGTGCCGGGCTCCATGTTAAGATTCTCTTAAGAGATTAAGCTTCTGTCCCTCCCTCTCCCTCTCCCCCACATCCCCCCACATAAAAAAAAAAGAAAATCTGAGGGCAGGGATCATAGGAGGTCTCCGGAGGAGGCTGTCAGAGTGTCACTGAGCGAAGAAAGGGAGAGAGACAATTGCCAGGGAAAGGTAATGAGCTCTCCTTCCCCTGGAAAAATTGGTGAAGGCCTGCAGCCTTTAAGCCTTAGCTTGAAAGACGTGGCCATCTTGGGGGAGGGGCATTGTTTTGTCTGCCATATAACTTCTGGTCTCTCTCCTCTGGAGGGACAGTTTCTCTCAATCATCCACCGACATCACCCGCTGTGGGATCTCCCAGAAGGCACGGCTCTGAGCTTCCTGTTAATATTCACTGTACAGTCATAAAAGAGCCTCATGGCTTTTGAATTTGTTGTTTTCCTATTTTCTTTTTAGTCAGATGCGCCACCAGATGAGAGGGACCGTCTCAGTCTTCACCATTATTGTTCTCTATCCCTGAATGGAAGCCAGCGGACCCTAGGAGGGCTGCTTTCAGACCCGCGATATCTGGGTCTAATTCACAACAGAATTTAAGGAATGAAGCTGTCAGGTGTTGTGAAGTGGCCTGTCACTGGGAGCTCACACAAGGCAGTCAGGCCCTCTGTCTCTGCCACCTCAGCCTGCCCCTCCCAGAGCAAACCACCCCGTCTTGGCAAATAGCAAGTCCATTCTTCCAGTTTCTCATGCAAAAACTTGCCTCTCACATCCAGCAATTCCTGTGGATTGCCTGCGACATATATTCTGAACTTGACTGCTTCTTATATCTCTACTGCTAAGACCCTGACCTGAGCCACCAGCACTTTTCTCCCCAGTCATTGCATCGGTATCCAATTTGTTCTTCCTTTTTCTAAGCCTTCCTGCAATTTCTTTTCTTTATTAAGTCATCTCTATGTCCCACGTGGGGCTTGAACTCATGACCCCGCGATCAAGAATCACGTGCTCTTCTTACTGAGCCCTCCAGGCGCCTCCCCCCGCCATGGGTTATTTTCAACACAGCAGCCACCTTGACACTCTTAAAATGTACTTCAGATCATGTCAGTCGTCTTCTTACAACTCTCTAGTGAGTCCCCATCTTGTTCTGAGGATTCATGGACCACAAGCCACTCCTTGCTCCCCCCTTACCAGGATACCTCAGGTCCCCGCACTTACTGTTCCCTCTGCTAGAATGCTCTGCCTCCAGATATCTGCCTGGTTCTTCTCTTACATCCTTCAGATTTTTACTTAAATGTTTCCTTCTCGATGAGTCTTTTGCACCACTTCGAAAATTACAACGCCCCCTCCAACCCCTCACCCCCCCCTTTCCTGCTGAATTTCCCGTGGCTCTGTGTGCCAACTCATATAATCCATTTTTCTATCCATCTATCAAATTACATATAATGTATAATTATATATATGCCGTATATAACTATATATATAGTATAACATGTTGATTGTCTGCCTTACCCCTCTGCTATAAATTCCCAAGGACAGAGACTTTTCTCTGTTTTGTCCATTGCTGAATCCCCCGGTGCTGTGACCAGTGCCGGTCACAGAGTAAATGCTAATAAACCTTTACCAGATGGATGAAGAAATGAAATTTACATGTTCCGCACACCCCAGGCCCCCCTCATTAACTATTCCCTCACCCAATTTCAGCATCACAAACTTCCACCTCCTCCATTGAGACTTGAGTTCATTTTGCGTCTTAAAAATGTCCAGAGCGGGGCACCTGGGTGGCTCAGTGTGTTAAGCCATCTGGCTCCCACTGGGACCCCCTCCTCCAGTTCACTGCTCAGCAGGGAGCCTGTTTCTCCCTCTCCCTCGGCCCCTCCCCCTATTCCTGCGTGCCCATACTCACGCTCTCTCTCTCTCTCTATTAAATAAAATCTTTTTTTTTTTAAAAAGGTCCAGAGCTTTGCAACTGACCACACCCACTCAGTGGAAAGGTTCCCGCCAGGACATTGGCCCTGTGGTGCTGGAGGACCGGGTCCAGCCAAACATGAGGTCTAGAGGTCAGGGCAGGCTTCTGGGAGGAGGTGATGACTGAGTGGAGACTGAGGGGCCAGTGCAGTCAGAGTGCAGAAGGGCTACTGGAGCAGACCTTCCCTGCCAGAGTTTGGACTGCCCCCGAAGTGAAAGCTCAGAGAGGGCCGTGTTAAAGTGAGGGAAGAGGGAACAGCCGCTGGTGAGAGCCGTCACCACAGGGATCCTGGGTGACCTGGGTTCAGGGGGACCCTGGAACTGCTGGAGGAAACCATGCAGGCCATGGAGGTGGAGTGAAGTAGGCTGGGGCTTAGAGCTTGGAACAAAGGGGAATAAACCCAGGAAATATGAAAACACCAAAAGAAAAAAAAAAAGATCTTCCAAAAGATTAGCCCCACACCCACTGAGGGAGTTTCTTGTATCCTAGCCAGAAAGTTCTCCTTTTCGGTTTGGGGCCAGAGAGAGGTGGATGTGAACGCTGGCTCTGCCACTCAGTAGCAGACCCAAAGCAAGTCGCTTCACTTGCCTGAGTCCCCGCTTCCCCTGCGGAGCGAGAGTTATCTGCAACGGTGGCGGGCATGTCTTTCTTATGGTAAGAGCGATGCCTCGCACAAAGAGGAGGTCATAGCCTACACATGGCTCTGCGGTTTGCAATCCTTGCAGAAATCCGTGTTGTGCCTATGTTCTTCCTTACCAGTCCTTTTGTCTCTAGCCTAGAATTTCCGAGGCAGGGTTGCTGGCCCCCGTGGTATGGGCTTTAAAACGGGAAATAAACGGCGCCAGATTATCATCCAGAGAAGCCTGTGAAAATGCGTAGTTTCCCCACACCCTTACTAGTACCAGATGTTACGAATCTTTTTCACTGTTGCCCATCTGATGGGAGGAAAGGGTGTTGATTTCCATTTCCTTTATCATGGGTGAAGCTGAACATCTTTTCATGTGTGTATTAGTCATTTGCAGGTCCTCAGATGTGACTGCCTTTCCTTTGTCCCCTTGTCTTTTGAGTCATTTGTATTTCTCTTCCTTTTGTTCTTAAGGATTTTATTTTTAAGTAATCTCTGCACCCACCACAGGGCTCCAACTCACAACCCCAAGGTCAAGAGTTGTGTGCTCCAGGGACCAAGCCAACTTGGCACCCCTCAATTGTATTTTTCTCTTCAATTTATGCACTGGGGATATGGAGAGCGACTGCCAGTAGGTATGAGGCTCTTTTCTGGAGTGATGAAAATGTTCCAGCATTAGATTACAAGGGTAGTTTGAACAGCTCTGTAAATATACTAAAAAGCTTTAAATTTACACTTTACATCAGTGAACTTTATGCTGGATAAATTGTACCTCAGTAAAGCTGTTAAAAATGAAATCTTTGTAAAGTGAATTTTTCAGATATTTTATGTATTTATATGAGAGAGAGAGAGAGAGAGAGAGAGAGCATGAGCAGGGGGAGGGGCAGAGCGAAAGGGAGAAGCAGACTCCCCACTGAGCACAGAGCTCCATGCTGGGCTCCAGCCCAGGACCCTGAGATCATGACCTGAGCCAAAGTCAGATGCTTAACTGACTGAGCCACCCAGGTGCCCCCAAAGCGAAATTTAATGGCTCCATAAGATTTCCTTTAATGGAATGATCTTATTTTATTTGACACCTCCGATTGCTTTTAACTATTTCCAATATTTCACGCATAAAGAAATCGTGATGAATACCTTTGTGCATAAATTTCTGCTTTTTCTTAGGATACATTCTTAAAATGTGAATTCCTGGGGAGAAGGATTTTTTTAAGGGGGAAGTATGATTTCTAATAAAAAATATGAAAATAGTTGATAGTCATTCCATCCCCATTGGAACATTTTAGAGTTTTCTCCTTAAGTTCAGAATGCCATATTTAGTACCTCAAAACTATTGGGGGCACCTGGCTGACTCAGTCGGTAGCATGTGACTCTTGACCTTGGGGCTATAAGTTCGCATCCCATGTTGGGTGTAGAGATGACTTAAAAATAAAATCCTAAAAAAAAAAAACCCCACAAAACTATTATTGGCCTAGGTCCTCCTACTATGGTGACATCAAGTTCCATTATAACTGATCATAGGAAACATCTTCAGTCTTGGTCAAAGATATAAAGCGAACTCCTCTCTCTATCACCAGTTGTTTAATTGTTACAGACAGATTGCTAGAAAAACAATATGAGAAGCTAAATTGCTTTCCCTGGCTCAAATCCATGGGGAATAGAGGCTAATTTTAGTGCAATTTTTGGCAAAAGCAGGAAGTAGTGCTCAGTGGTTTCATCTGCCACCGTTTCATACCACCTTCCCATCTTTCTGTCATAAGCTAGAGAAATGCAGCAATGATAAGAATTATAAGAATAGTGATAGAAGCTCTTGCCTGGTAACTATAAGATCCTTCTCTGGACAGGAAAGAACCTATCTTCTTGGTTAATTGTGCTGAATGCTAAGAAAGAAATTTACCTAGGAGGACCGTGAAGGACAAAGCTTGTAGGGGCACCTGGGTGGCTCAGTGGGTTAAAGCCTCTGCCTTCGGCTCAGGTCATGATCTCAGGGTCCTGGGATCGAGCCCCACATTGGACTCTCTGCTTGGCCGGGAGCCTGCTTCCCTTCCTCTCTCTGCCTGTGTCTCTGCCTACTTGTGATCTTTCTCTGTGTCAAATAAATAAATAAATAATCTTAAAAAAAAAAGAAAAGAAAAAGCTTGTATTTCCTACCTGTTCTCTAGACCCATCCTCAACTCAAGCCCCTCTGCCACCATCAAAGGTTTAGATGTATCTGGGTGAGCAGAATGATGGTGGTGGGTTTAGTAATTTCTACGACATTAGCAAGAGTAGAGGCTCCCTGATGGAATGGGAAGTTTATTGGGCTAAGACAAGAATCCTGGATTTTTGTCCTAACTCTGCCATTTATCTATTATATGACATTTGGTAAATTGAGTACCTTATGGGGATGTCGGTTTCCCGTGTCTGGCTGATTTTTTTTTTTTTTTCGTGTCTAGTTGATTTCCAAGGGCCCTTCCAACTCGGACATGCTATAGATTTAAAGAAACAATAGAATTAGAAGTCTTCTATTAAGCAGTAGGTCAGGGGACAGATTTGGGAGTAGAAGAGAGAAACTGAGTCACATCAGAAACCTATTATGATCTAGGATATTTTACATTAGAATCTTAAGGCCATTATAAAAAAATGTATTTGAGATTGCACAACTCTGCTTTTCCTAAAAGAACCGTAGGCACACAATGGTCAATTTTTAAATACGCAGACCGTACCTCAATAAAGCCTTCAAAATATACATTTGATTGGCATTTTATCTCCAAATAATCGCGGGTAAGGTGTATGAAATCATGTGAATTGAGAATCTGCTCATTTACTTGCATGCAAGAAAATGAGTGAGAGCAAAGGGACATGTTAATAACCTTGGGAGTTTTGTTGGCTCCGAGAAGCTGCTGGGCTCTAGGGAGATTGATGGAACTAAAATGTCATTGTCACAAGGGAGGCAACTATTGATTTCACTGACAAACCCTATAATTATGGAACACAATGCCTGGTTACATTAATTAGAAGGGATGGCAGAGTGGAGCTGGAGGCTGCTGGCAGGAGAGAGGGAAAGTGTGGCTCAGTCTTCTCTAGGTGTGGCTGCAGCATTCAGGGAGTGGGGAAGGGGCAACGAAAAAGTGGGCTGAAGGCAGGGACCAGCTTGAAGGGCTCTGTGAGAAAGCTCTAAGACTTACTACCTTGGGCTGCCTGTGTATTCAATTAAGATCACATATGTAACAATACTTTAAAAATGGCAAAGCACTGGATAACTAAAAATATTTTTAACAGGCAATTCAGGCATGTGGAAAAAATTCAGATGAGAGGGGCACCTGGGTGGCTCAGTCCCTTAAGCATCAGACTCTTGACTTCGGCCCAGATCATGATCTCAGGGTCGTGAGATCGAGCCCCGCGTCTGGCTCCATGCTGGAGTCCACTTGTCCCTCTCCCTCTGCTCCTCCCCTGCTTTCTCTCTCTTCTCTTTCAAATAAATAAATAAATAGATAGGTAAATAAAATCTTTAAAAACTCAAATGATAGAGGGGCGCCTGGCTAGCTCAGTCAGAGCTCATGACTCTTGATCTCGGGGTGGTGGGTTTGAGCCCCACGTTGGGTGTAGAGATGACTTAAAACCATAAAAAGTTTCAAATGATATAAAGAAATGGTATAAAGGGATAGACAATGAAAAATAAGTCTCCTTCCCACCTTTGTCACCCATTTGTCCTCCCCAGGGATATCTACTATCTCAAGTTCTTGTGTATCCTTCCAGAGATATTCTATTATTCTATGCATACATAAATACACACACACACACACATGTATATATACAAACACACATACCTATATGTGTGTCACAAATGGTAGGACACTATTCATATTGCTTTCATCTGTATTTGTTTTCACTTAACAACATAGCTTGGAAATCACTTCGTATATTGATTAGCCTTCTTCTTTTTTTAACATCTATATAGTATTTTCTTGTCCTGCAACTTATTTAAACTCTCCCCTTTGAAGGATATTTGATTTGTTTCAATGGCATCTGGCCTATCTTGTTAAGTTAAAGCTCACCACTGAACAGCAAAAATCGTTCCTATCAGAGTGTTACTGATGAAGGTCTTGGATTTTTTTATTTTTTGCTTAATATAACAATTTACTGATATTTGTATTTTTTTCAGTAAGAGTAATAATCTCAGTAATAATCTCAAGACTTTTAAAAAAACTGTATTTTTTATTAAGCTTTAATTTTCATTCCAGTATAATTAACATACAGTGTTGTATTCGTTGCAGGTGTACAATACAGTGATTCAGTGATTCCAGACGTCACCAGGTGCTCATCAGGACAAGTGCTCTCCTTAATCCCCATCATCTAGTTCCCCCATTCCCCCCCTCACCCTGTGGTAACCATCAGTGTGTTCTCTAGAGTTAAGAGTCTGGTTCTTGGGGGTGCCTGGCTGGCTCGGTCGATAGAATAGGAGACTCTTGATCTCAGGGTCATGAGTTCAAGCCCCAAGTGTAGCATAGAGTTTACTTTAAAAAGAAAGTTCCATTTCTTGGTTTGTCTCTCTCCTTATATTTCCTTTGCTCATTTGTTTTGTTTCTTAAATTGCACATATGAATGAAATCGTTCTCTGATTGACTTACTTTGCTTCGCATTATACTCTCTAGCTCCACCCATGTTGCTGCAAATGGCAAGATTTTGTTCTTTTTGATGGCTGAATAATATTCCATTACATATATTATATATAATAATTTATAAATTTATATATAATACAAATATATTTATATTTGATATATATTTTAAGTAATTTACATATTTATAATTTTATGTTCATAAGTAAATTAATTTTGTTTATAATTTAATTTATATATCAATACATTGATATATAATTAATATATTAATATATAAATTATATAACAATTTATTACACATATTATCACATCTTTATGTAATCATCAATTGATGGACACTTGGGCTACTTCCATAGTTTGGCTATTATAAATAATAGTGCAATAAATGTAGGGGAGTGTGTATCACCTTGAATTAGTGTTTTTTAACTTTGGGGGTAAACACCCAGTAGTGTAATTACTGGATTGTAGGGTAGTTTTATTTTTAATTTTTTGAAGAACCCCCATACTGTTTTCCACACTGGCTGCACCAGTTTGCATTCTCACCAACACTGCACAAGGGTTCCTTTTTCTCCCAGTCCTTGCCAGCACTTTAAGTTTCGTGTGTTGTTGATTTTAGCCATTCTGACAGGTGTGAGCTGATATCTCATCGTGGCTTTGATTTGCATTTCCCAGATGATGAGTGATGTCAAGCATCTTTTCATGTGTCTGTTGGCCATCTGGATGTCTTCTCTGAAGAAATGTCTGTTCTTATCTTCTGCCTACTGTTTAATTGGATTACTTGTTTTTTGGGTGTTGAGTTGCATCAGTTCTTTATATATTTTGGATACAAACCCTTTATCAGATATCTTGCTTACAAACGTCTCCTCCCATTCTGTAGGTTGTCTTTTAGTTTTGTTGATTGTTTCCTTCACTGTGCAAAAGCTTTCTATTTTTCTGTAGTCCCAACAATTTATTTTTGCTTTTAATTCCATTGCCTCAGGAGACATCTAGAAAAATATAGTTACAGCTGACGTCAAAAAAATTACTGTCTGTGTTACCTTCTAGGATTTTTATGGTTTCAGGTTTCACATTTAGGTCCTTAATCCATTATGTCTGGTGTAAGAAAGTGGTCCAGTTTCATTCTTTTTCATATTGCTGTCCAGTTTTCCCAAAACCACATGTTGAAGAGACTGTCTTTCCCATTGCATGTTCTTGCCTCCTTTGTTAAAGATTAGTTGACCATATAATTGTGGGTTTATTTCTGGGCTTTCTATTCTGTTCTACAATCTATGTGTCTATTATTGTGCCAGTGCCACACTGCTTTGATTACTACAGCTTTGTAATATAACTTGAAGTCTGGAATTGTAATACCTTCAGTTTTGTTTTTCTTTTCAAGATTGTTTTGGCTATTCAGGGTGTTTTGTGGTTCCATACAAATTTTAGGATTGTTTGTTTTAGTTCAGTCAAAAATGCTGTTTGTACTTTGATAGAAATTGCATTAAAAGTGTAGATTGCTTTGGGTAGCATAGACATTTTAACCATATTTATTCTTCTGATCCATGAACATGGAATGTCTTTCCATTTCTTGGTGTCCACTTCAATTTCTTTCATCAGTGTCTTATAGTTTTCAGAGTACAGGTCTTTCACCTCTTTGGAGTTTATTCCTAGGTATCTTATTATGTTTTTGCATAATTGTAAATGGGATTGCTTTCTTAATTTCTCTTTCTGCTGCTTCATTATTAGTGTACAGAAATGCAACAGATTTCTGTACATTGATTTTTTATCCTGTGACTTCACTGAATTCATTGATCAGTTCTAGCAGTATTTTGGTGTGGCCTTTAGGGTTTTCTATATATAGCATTATGTCATCTGCAAATAGTAACAGTTTTACTTCTTCCTTATCAATTTGGATGCATTTTATTTCTTTTTGTTGTCTGATTGCTGTGACTAGGAATTCCGATACTACACTGAATAAAAGTGGTGAGAGTAGACATCCTTGTCTTGTTCCTGACCTTAGGGGAAAAGCTCTCTATTTTTCCCCATTGAGGATTATGTCAGCTGCAAGCTTTTCATATATGGCCTTTATTATGTCAAGGTATGTTCCTTCTAGACTAAACCAAAAGAAAAGAGAAAGGACCCAAATTAATAAAATTATGAATGAAAGGGGAGAGATCATGACTAACACCAAGGAAATAGAAACAGTCATCAGAAATTATTATCAACAGCTATATGCCAATAAGTTAAGCAACCTAGAAGAAATGAATGCATCTCTGGAAACCTATAAACTTGCAAGACTGAAACAGGAAGAAATTGACAACCTGAATAGACCAATAACTAGTAATAAGATTGAAGCAGTGATCAAAAACCTTCCCCAAAACAAGAGTCCAGGACCTGCTGGATTCCCTGGGGAACCTACCAAACATTCAAAGAAGAAATAATACCTGTTCTCCAGAGGCTGTTTCAAAAAATAGAAGGAAAACTTCCATACTCTTTCTATGAAGCCAGCATTACCTTGATCCCCAAACCAGGCAAAGACCCCACCAAAAAGGAGAATTTCAGACCAATATCCCTGATGAATATGGATGCCAAGAATCTCAAGATCCTAGCTAATAGGATCCAACAGTATATTAAAAAGATTATCCACCATGAGCAGGTGGGATTTATCCCTGGGATGCAGGCGTGGTTCAACATTCACAAATCAATCAATGTGATAGAACAAATCAGTAAGAGAAGAGAGAAGAACCACATGGTCCTCTCAATTGATGCAGAAAAAAGCATTTCACAAGATACAGCATCCGTTCCTGATTAAAATGCTTCAAAGTACAGGGATAGAGGGAACATGTCTCAACTTCATAAAATCCATCTATGAAAAACCCACAGTGAATATCATTCTCAATGGGAAAAAGTTTAGACCCTTCCCATTGAGATCAGGAACATGACAAGGAAGCCCACTCCCGCCACTATTATTCAACATAGTACTAGAAGTCAGCAGTCAGACAACAAAAAGAAATAAAAGGTGTTTCTTCTAAACCTACTTTGTTGAGGTCTTTTTTTTTTAATTTTTTACTTATTTATTTTTTTTAAAGATTTTATTTACGTACTTGAGAGAGAGAGAGAGAGTCAGAGGGAGAAGCAGACTCCCTGCTGAGCAGGGAGCCCAATGTGGGACTCGTTCCTGGGACTCCAGGATCATGACCTGAGCCAATGGCAGTTACTTAACCAACTGAGCCACCCAGGCACCCCTGTTGAGGTCTTTTATCATGAATGGATGTTATACTTTTTTTAAAAATTTCTTTTCAGCATAACAGAATTCATTGTTTTTGCACCACACCCAGTGCTCCATGCAATCCGTGCCCTCCCTAATACCCACCACCTGGTTCCCCCAACCTCCCACCCCCTGCCCCTTCAAAACCCTCAGGTTGTTTTTCAGAGTCCATAGTCTCTCATGGTTCACCTCCCCTTCCAGTTTCCCTCAACTCCCATCTCCTCTCTTGTTGAATGCTTTTTCTGCATCTATTGAAATGATCATATGGTTTTTATTCTTTCTCTTACTGATGTAATCTATCATGTTGATTTGTGAGTATCAGACCACCCTTGCACCCCTGAAATAAATCCCACTTGATCATGGTGTATGATCTTTTTAATGTATTGTTGGAATTGGTTTGCCAGTATTTTGTTGAGGATTTCTGCATATATGTTCATCGGAGATAGTGGCCTGTAGTTCTCTTTTTTTGTGGTGTCCTTACCTGCCTTTGGTATCAGAGTCATGCTGGCCTCATAGAATGAATTTGAAAGTTTTCCTTCCTCTTCTATTTTTGGAATAGTTTGAGAAGAAAATGTATTAACTCTTCTTTAAATATTTGGTAGAATTTGTCTGTGAAGCTGTCTGGCCCTAGACTTTTATTTGTTGGGAGTTTTTGATTACTGATTCAATTTCATTGCTGGTAATCAGTCCATTCAAATTTTCTGTTTCTTGGGGCACCTGGGTGGCTCAGTGGGTTAAATCCTCTGCCTTCGGCTCAGGTCATGGTCTCAGGGTCCTGAGATCGAGCCCCGCATCGGGCTCTCTGCTGGGCAGGGAGCCTGCTTCCTCCTCTCTCTCTGACTGCCTCTCTGACTACTTGTGGTCTCTGTCTATCAAATAAATAAATAAAATCTTTAAAAAATTTTTGTTTCTTCCTGCTTCAGTTTTGGGGGGTTATATGTTTCTAGGAATTTATCCATTTCTTCTAGTTTGTCCAGTTTGTTGTCATATAATTTTTCATAATAATCTCTTTTAATTGTTTGTATTTCTGTTATGTTGGTTATTATTTCTCCTCTTTCATTTGCAATTTTGTTTTTTGAGCCCTCTCTCTCCCTCTCTCTTTTCGATGAGTCTGGCTGAGGTTTATCAGTTTGGTAGATCTTTTCAAAGAACCAGCTCCTGGTTTCATTGATCTGTTCTACTGGTTTTCTTTGTTTCTGTATCATTTATTTCTGCTTTTATCTTTATCATTTCCTTCCTTCTGTTGGTTTTGGGTTTTGCTGGTTGTTCGTTTTCTAGCTCCTTTAGGGCTAAGTTTAGGTTGTTTGAGATTTTCCTTGTTTCTTGAGCCAGGCCTGTATTGCTATAAACTTCCTCTTAGAACTGCTTTTGCTGAATCCCAAAGATTTTGGACCATTGTATTTCCATTTTCATTTGTTTCTCTATAATTTCTTCTTTGATTTCTTGGTTGACCTATTCATTATTTAGTAGCATGTTTTCTAACCTCCATGTATTTGTGCTCCTTCTGGATGTTTTCTTGTGGTTGATTTCTAGTTTCATAGTGTTGTGGTCAGAAAGGATACATGGTATGACTTTGATCTTTATGAATTTGTTGAGACTTAATTTGTGACCTAATATGTGATCTATTTTGGAGAACGTTCTATGTACTTGAGAGAATGTGTACTCTGCTGTTTTAGGATGGAATGTTCTGAATATAGCTAAAGTGCCTCTGGTCCAGTGTGTCATTCAAAGCCACCATTTCTTTGTTGATTTTCCATCTGGATGATGTTTGTTATTGTTTTATGTAGCGGGGTGCTCCCATGTTGGGTGCATAAATTATTACAATTGCTATATGTTGTTGGGTTGTCCCATTTATTATTACATAATGTCTTTCTTTGTCTCTTCTTAGTCTTTGGTTGATTGATTTTAGAGAGGGAGAGAGGGTGCATGAGTGGGGGTGAGGGGCAAAAGGAGAAGGAAAGAGAGAATCTCAAGCCGACTCCTTGTTGAGCAGGAGAGTCTGACAACGGGCTCGATCTCATGACCTGAGCTGAAACCAAGAATCGGATGCTTGGCCAACTGAGCCACCCAGGCACCCCCCTGCAGTCTTTGTTTTAAAGTCTATTTTGTCTGATATAAGTATTGCTACTTTGGCTTTCTATAAATCTGCATGTATGTATGTATGTATGTATTTTAAAGATTTTTTGAAATTTATTTGACAGAGAGAGACACAGCAAGAGAGGGAACATAAGCAGGGGGAGAGGAGAGGGAGAAGCAGGCTTCCCACTGAGCAGGGAGCCTGTTGTGGGGCCCGATCCCAGGACCCTGGGATCATGACCCAAGCCAAAGTCAGATGCCCAATGACTGAGCCACCCTGATGCCTCTAAGTCTGTATTTTAATGATGCAATAAAGAGCTCCAGGGAAATCCAAGTACAAATCACTTCTAAAGAATGGACTTGGTCTGGCCAAATAGTGTGTATCAGGTTCAACAGAATTTTCTATATATCTAGGCTCCAGTGTGGAAGGGCAGCTCAAACCATCACGAATACTTTCTTGAAGGAGAAGAACCCAGAGTGGTAGTACAAGGGAGTGGGAAGATTTTGGGGTCTGAAGTCTGAAGGCTTGACTTCCAGCCCCCGTTCTGTCACCGACTAGCGGCATGACCACCTTGGATAGGTCACAGCCGTGGAGATTCAGTTTTGTCTCTTGCATTAAATAGGGGCAGCGATATCAAATTTATCATGCTCTTCTGAGGTCTGGATGAATTAACAGCCTTCCGCAAAGTGCTGATTATAAGGAGGGGCACCTGTGTGGCTCAGTCAGTTAAGCATTTGCCTTCGGCTTGGGTCATGGATCCCAGGACCCTGGGATCGAGCCCCTAGTTGGGCTCCCTGCTCAGCGGGGAGTCTGCTTCTCCCTCTCCCTCGGCTGCTCCCCCTGCTTGTGCTCGCCTGCTCCCTCCATGCCTCTCTCTAATAAATAAATAAAATCTTTAAAAGATAAGTATTACTTTACCCTAAGGGATGAATACATAAAACCAGACATAGCTAGAGCTTCAGGTAGTGTAAATACGCAAAGATGCACAAATTCCAACCTGAAAACAAAGAGATAGGCTGAGAAAGAAACTGACCCTTCTTAGCTAGATACATATGAATTCAGAAATTAACAAGGGGTCAGGTAATGCTTTTTTAAAAAAGTTCCTGCAGGTTGGGGCACAGGGGTGGCTCAGTGGTTAAGCGTCTGCTGTAGGCTCAGGTTGTGGTCCCAAGGGTCCTGGGATCGAGCCCCGCATCAGGCTCCCCACTCTGCTGGAAGCCTGCTTCTCCCTCCCTGACTAATCCTGCTGTGTTCCCTCTCTTGCTGTGTCTCTCTTTGTCAAATAAATAAATAAAGTCTAAAAAAAAGTTCCCGCAGGTCTACAATTTAAATGTCCATCTTTGTCCCAAACTGTTGGAAGGCATACTGTTCTTCTTTCAATACAAATAACTTTTTTTCCCTTTATAGTTTGCATTACAACCCACTGAGCGAGGAGAGAAGCCCATAACTGTCAGTGAGAGTGAGAGAGAGGATTTGCATTTTCAGGGGGAAAATGATCTCTGTTTAGATATGCCAGCACAGAGAAACCCAGCAGATGTTTTTGAAAAGAATTGGACCATTTGACATTTCACTGGAACGAAACCTAGAAACAGCACTAGGCAGGAAAAGCCAACCAGCACCATGTGAGACAAGCAAAGGAGGGAGACCAGAGTGTAAACTGATGTAAGATTTTTGGAGGGTGATTTGGCAATCTGCATGTTGAACATAAAACTGCACATACTCTATCCTTCTGCCTCACCTTCCTGAAAAATTCAGTCCCAGAGCCATTAGGTGAAGGCACGCCTGGGTGACTGAATCGGTTAAGTGTCCGACTCTTAATCTCAGCTCAGGTCTTGAGCTCAGGGTTGTGGGTTCAAGCCCTGGGAGCCTACTTTAAAAATAACAAAGCCCCTAGGTGAAGCAGAGTGGGATAGCCATCCATGGTGGGGAGTGTGGGGGCTCCCCACGGAGGTAGCATGGAGAGAAGGGCGTCCCTGTGGAAGGCAGTCTGGTAGGAGGGATCAGAGTCCAAGCAGAAGGACATGGGGATCCTCAGGGGAGGACAGTCTGGTGTGGGAAGCAGAGCCTGAGAGGACTGATGAGGGCCTCCCGTGATGGAGTGGTGTGAAGTGTTAGAGGCTGAGTGGGATGAGGAGGACATCTGTGTCGGGGAGAGGTGATGTGGGGAGTCAGAGCCTGAGGGGCCTGACAAGGGCACCCCCTGATGGAGTGGCATGACAGGGAGTGACAGCCTGAGTGGGACGAAGAGGGAATCTATGGGGGGTGGTGGCCCGTGATGGAGAACAAGAGGCCCGAAACAGGGCAAGCCTACATGGCGTTGGGGAGGGAGGCAGTGGAAGTGGGAGATGGCTTACTACATTATCTGTGTATAACAATTTACCCCCAAACTTAGTGGCTCAGAACAAACATTTATTAAATCAGTTTTTGTGTGTCAGGAATCTGGGCACAGCCTAGCTGGGTGCTTCTGGCTCGGTCTCTCACAAAGCTCCAATCTGAAGGCTCAGCTGCTTCCCAGCCCGATCCCATGGTTGTTAGCAGGATTTAGTTCCTCGGGAGCTGCTGACGGGGCCTCAGTACCTCCATGGCTGTTGTCCAGGAGGCTCCCTCAGCTCCTTGCTCCATGGGACTCTTCACAGGTCAGTAAGCTTCCCTGAGAGCAAGTGAGGGGGGAAGAGAGAGAGAGAGAGAGAGTGTGCACAAGCAAGCAAGCCAGGGTCTATTAGAAGCCAGAATCTTCCTGTAACCTTGTGAGTGAGTGACATCCTATAAATTCTTCTGGATTCTGTCATTAGAAGTGATTCACTAGATCCAGCTCACCGTCAAGGGCAAGTGATTACACAAGTGAGAGAATACTACTAGGCAGGGATCGTTGAGGGACATCTTTGAAAAACCATCCAAAGTGATCTACAGTTTTGAGGCAATTCCCACAAAAATCCCTAGGGCAGAATTTACAGAAATAGAAACAATAATCTTAAATTTTTTTAGAGAAGCACAAAAGACTATGAATAGACAAATCAATCTTGAGAAAGAAGAAAAAAGCTGGAGGCGACACATTTCCTGACTTCAAAATATATTACAGGGCGACAGCAATTAAAATAGTATGGCACTGGCATAAAAATGGACATAACCAATGGAACAGAAGAAAGAGCTTGGAAATAAATCCATGCATGTGCAGTAGACAGCCAACTGGGGTGCCGAGAATACACAATGAGGAAACAATAGTCCCTTCAACAAATGGTGTTGAGAAAACTAGATATCCACACACAAAGAATGAAACTGGACCCCTATCTTGAAGGATACATAAAAATCAACTCAAAATGTATTAAAGATTTAAAGGTAAGACCAGAAACAGTAGAACTCATAGAAGAAAACAGGGGAAAAGCTTCATGACCTTGATCTTGGCAATTTTAGGCCTATGACACATATGGTGTTGCACAATGAAAAGCAGAAATACACAAATAAGACAACACCAAACTAAAAAGCTTCTGCACAGCAAAGGAAACAACAGAGTGAAAAGGCAACCTATGGAATGGGAGAAAATACTGGCCAAACATCATCTGGTAAAGAGTTAATATCCAAAATATATAAGAAACTCTTATAACCATATAAATAGTAAAAAACCAAATAACTTGATTTTAAAAATAGGTAAAAGAATTAAATAGACATTTCTTCAATGAAGACATGGAAATGGCCGATGAGTATAAGCAAACATGATTAACGTCCCTAATCATAAGGAAATGCAAATCAAAATCACCTCATATCTGTTAAGATGGCTGTTATCACAAAAGGTAGCATGTAAGTGTTGGCGAAGATGAGGAGAAATTGGAACTGTTGATAGGATGTAAAATGGTGTGGCCGCTGTGGAAAAACAGTATGGGGTTCCCTCAAAAAAAATTAAAAATTGCTATGATCCAGCAATCTCACTTTTGGGCACATAGCCCAAAGAATTGAAATTAGGATCTCAGAGAGATGTCTGTATTCCCACGTTCACTGCAACAGTATTCATGGTAGCCATGGTATGGAAATGACCTAAGTGTCCATCAACAGATAAGTGGATAAAGAAAATATGGTATATACATACAATGGGTTATTATTCAGCTTTACAAAAGAATGAAATCCTGGGGTGCCCAGGTGGCTCGGTCAGATAAGCATTTGCCTTTGGCTGGGGTCATGATCCCAAGGTCCTGGGATCGAACCCCACGTCGGGCTCCCTGCTCAGCAGGAAGTTTGCTTCTCCCTCTCCCTCCTGCTTGTGCTCCCCCCATCAAATAAATAAATAAAATCTTTTTAAAAAAATGAAAGCCTGGGGGTGCCTAGGTGGCTCAGTGGGTTAAAGCCTCTACCTTCGGCTCAGGTAATGATCCCAGGGTCCTAGGATTGAGCCCCGCATCGGGCTATCTGCTCAGCAGGGAGCCTGCTTCCCTTCCTCTCTCTCTGCCTGCCTCTCTGCCTACTTGTGATCTCTGTCTGTCAGGTAAATAAATAAAATCTTTTAAAAAAATGAAAGCCTGGCATAAACAACAACATGGATGAACCTTGAGGACATTATGCTAAGTGGAAAACAGCCAATCACAGAAGGACACATATTGCATGATTCTGCTAGGATGAGGTATCTCAAATAGTCAAATTCATGGAAACATGGCAGGGGTTTGGGGAAGGGTGGAATGCAGAATTGCTGTTCAAGGGTATAAAGTTTCATCATGTAAGATGAGTGTATTCTAGTGATCTGTCCAGTTCTGTGCTTATCGTATGCCTAAAAATCTGTTAAGAGGGTAGAGCTCACGTGAAGTGTTCTTACACAATAAAAAAGAAGAAAGAATAATAGCACAGTGCTTAGGAAGTCATTTAGATTTTTGTTTAACCCAGGCTCCATCCAAACTAGCTATCCTACCTTGAGCAACTTACTCTCTCTGTGCTTCAATTTCCTCTCATGCCCACATCACAAGGGAAACTGGGAATTCAATGAGATTTTCCAGGTGAAGCAGGTAGAACAGTTCTTGGCATATGATAAGCAGTCAATAAATGGTAGTTACTGTTGAAAAAGAAAAGAGGGGTGCCTGGCTGACTCAGTCAGTGGAGCATGTGATTCTTGATCTTGGGGTTGTGAGTTCGAGCCCCACATGGGGCTTAGAGATTTCTTGGATGAATGAATGAATGAATGAATGAATGAAAGAAAAAAGAAAAGGTAATTCCCAGCACAGTTTCATACAGGGGATGGATAAAATGAATACCTTATAGAAACTAGAAACTAGTTCTCTCATTGTCTCAACTTGTTAGAAATACAGAAAGTGATCACACTGGAATGAGCCCCATGGTGTTGGACGGGATACATCAGCGTGAACTCACGGTTAGATACAGAGATAGCTATAGCTATAGAGACAGTTATAGATATAAAATCTGTGAGTGTGTATGTGTGTGTGTGTGTGTGTGTGTAAGCATGTGAGTAAAGGTATATAAGTGAAGCCTCTGAGAGGGCCAGGGAGCAGCAACACACAGGTAATATCTACAACTGGCATCCAGATTTGGCTTCTAAATTTTTTAGTGGCTATTTTCCACTAAAGGGAACCAAGGTTTCTCAGAAAGATGGCTGATTTCAGGACGGAGTAAGCGAAAGTACAAGATGAGCTTGGACTATGTTGGGCCAGAAAGTATAAGGAAGCACTCAAGGAATGATGGGGACAGGTCAAAGAGACCCAAAGCCAGCTCAAAGGCGCCCCCAGTGGCCAAATCGAGGACAACTTGGGCATCAAAGTAAATGATGAAAGGAATGGATTACAACCCATGGAATAAAATAAGAAACCATTAAGTCTATCCCCATATACATAAGTGAATAAAGTGAAAGGTTGATGAGAAATGGAAGACTTACACAGTTTCAAAGCACTTATCCGTAAAATACTTGTGAATTACAAAGCATAACATTCCAGTGGAGGAGCCTGACATATACCACTTGAGTCAAGTGATCGTCAACTGAACATCATGGATAATGGGACACGTAGACATCGCACTCCACCCAGATGGGATGTGGATTACAGCGTCCCTTCTATCACAGTCCTGCCAAAGATGCGTAACCTGAACCGAATCATGAGGAAATATCAGACAAACCCAAACTGAGGGACATTCTCCAAAATAACTGGCCTGTAGTCTTCGAAAGTACCAAGGTCTTGAAAGTCAATGAAGGGCCAAGGAACTGTTCCAGACTCAAGGAGGTGAAGACAATGTGACGATGAAAAGCTCCAAATGGGGCGCCGGGCCCCTGGGTGGCTCAGTTGGTTAAGCGACTGCCTTCGGCTCAGGTCATGGTCCCAGAGTCCTGGGATCGAGTCCCGCATTGGGCTCCCTGCTCCGCAGGGAGTCTGCTTCTCCCTCTGACCCTTTCCCTTCTCATGCTCTCTCTCTCTCTCATTCTCTCTTTTTCTCTCTCAAATAAATAAAATCTTAAAAAAAAAGAAAAGAAAAGAAAAAAGAAAAGCACCATACAGAGACAACCAATGAAGCTTGAGTGGGACCTGAGGATTAGATGTTAATAATCTATTGATAATTTCAAATTAATAATAATTATTATTAATACATAAAAATAATAATAAAACAATCAATAAATCTATAATAATCTATTACTGCTAATTGCCTGATTTTGAGGGCTGTGTCATAAATAGGAAGATATCCTTGTTGGCCCCCAAAACCACACTGAATTATTCAGGGGTGATGGGACACCAGGTTGGTAACTTACACTCAGATAGTTCAGGAAGAAAAATCCAGGACATTCTGTTCTTTAGCTGGCTGGCTCAGCCGGTGGAGCATGTGACTCTTGATCTTGGTTGGGATTATGAGTCTGAGCCCCACGTTGGGTGTAGAGATTACTTAAAAATAAAACCTGAAAAAATATAAATAATAAATAATGAAAAGAAAGGCATGGTCTGAAAGGCAGAGACAACTCTGAGGGTCTGTTCCAGATTAAGGGAGGCTAGATGCAAATGACAAATATCATGTCTGATCCTGAATTATATTCCAGAAGCCCCCACCCTCAGTTCAGGAACAAAAGAAATATCGTATTATCAAAAGGAAATGATAAAGCAAATTAACAAACTGTTAACAATTGAGGAAACTGGGTTAAAGAAACACGGAAGTTCTTGCAACTGTTCTGTAAGTCTGAAATTATTTTATAATAAACAGTGACCAGGGAGGGGCACGTGGCTGTCTTAGTTGGCGGAGCGCACGACTCTTGATCTCAGGGTCATGAGATAGAGTCCCCACGTGGGGCATAGAGATTACTTAAAAAAAAAAAAGTTCTTGGGGCATAACATCTTTGATCTGCTCTAGAGATAGGACTGTGATTGTCAAACATTTCCTCCCAGGCTGCCTTCCAGCATGCGTTCCCAGTCTCTATTGCTATAAGAGCAGATCTTACAAGAAGCAGGGTTGCACACACATACTTGTCTTGTAGCCACCCAAGACATGATTCTGTGCTTAAGTCCCCTTAATAAACCATTTCTTGTCAAGCTGGGAAAAAAACCAGTTACCAAAAAAGCACACACTCTTTATTCTGGCAATTCCTCTGCCAAAAAGCACCCCACATGTATATAGAGATATTCATACATGGATGTTGACGGTGGCATTATTTGAAATAGCTGAAGACCAGCCTCCATCCAACTGTCCGTTGATAGAGGTTTTTTCCCTACTGTGAAGCTCCATGTAGCTGTTAAAAATAAGGAGTTAATCACCTCCCACCTGTTAGGATGACTACTCTAAAACAAAACAAAACGAGACACACCAGAAAATAACGAGTGTTGGCGAAGATGTGGAGAAATTGGAGTTCTTGTGCCCTGTTGGCGGGAATGTACAATGCTGTGGCTGCTGTTGGAAATGGCATAAAACTTCATAAAGAAAAATGAAAAATAGAGCTACCATATGACCCAGCAACCCCACTTCTGGGTATATATCCAAAAGAACTGAAAGATATTTGGACACCCATGTTCATGGCAGCACTATTCACAATAGCCAGGAGGTGGAAGCAGCCCAGAAGGCCACTGATGAATGAACGGGTAAATAAATGAATGGATAATGGATGAAGAAACAGATGGATAAATGGATATGGATATGATGGGTGAATGGATGATTAACTGAATGGGTACGTATGAATGGATATGAATGGATAAATAAAATGCCATGGGAAAACAGTGGTAAAATGGGTATAGAGTTTCAGATTCGCAAGAGGGAAAAGGTCTGGAGATCCATTTTGTGAATATACTTAACACTATGGAACTCTAGACTTAAAAATGATAACAAGGGTAAATTTTATATTCTGTGTTTTTTACCACGATAAAGAAATGAGTAAATCTAGATGTTTGCTAGCAAGAGATTCCTGGGGGAGATCATTAAGTGAAAAAACAAGGTGTAAAATGGTGTGTATGCTGTGATTCTGTATTTGCACGGAAGTGTGTGTTTAAAAGATACATGTTTGTGGTTCTCGTTAAAAATTTTGGAAGGATAATGTAAGAAGCTGGTAATAGTGATTACTTGTAGAAGTAAGGTTGGGGATTCAAAAGCGGAAAACTATTTCTATTTTCTCATTTTACCTTTTATTTTAATGTCTTCTGTACTTTTTTTTTAACCACATGCATACATTATATTTATAATAAGTGTTCAACCTTTTAAATCATGGCTTACAATGTGCCAGACATTATTCCAAGCCCTTACATGGAGTAGCTCATTTAATCTGAAAATTATGAGGGAGGCTCTTTAGTATTATCCCTATATTATAGATGGGAAACAGTCTCACAGGGATTAAGTAACTTGGCCAAGGTGACACAAGGTCACTCAAGGTGGTAAGTCCTCCTTGAGTCCAACTCAGGCAATCTGATGCTAAATCCTTCCGTTTCAAGTACTGCTCTATGCTATCTGTAAAAAGGATTCACTCTTCATACTGTTAAAGATCAATGTAAGGGCACCCGGGCGGCTCAGTCAGTTAAGCATCTGCCTTCAGCTCAGGTCATGATCCCAGGGTCCTGGGTTTGAGCCCCACATTGGGCTCCCTGCTCAGCGGGGAACCTGCTTCTCCCTTTCCCTCTGCCTGCTGCTTCCCCTGCTTGTGCTCTCTCTCTGTGCCAAATAAATAAATAAAATCTTTTTTAAAAAAAGGTATATATATATATAATATATAATAACATATATATAATATATATAATAACATAATATAATAACATATATATATGTTATTATAAATGCAATGCATGCTCATTAAGTACAAAAACCCAAGCTAAAGGGGAAAAAAATCTAAGCCTTGTTTTGCCATCCAGTCTGTGGTAGAAGCACTATTTTTTAGCCTGATTGAGATTGTATTGAACATACAATTTTGTGTTCTGCTTGTCTTCCTCTCCCTATATTGTCATTTTCCGTTTAAAGTACCATTTCTTGGGGCACCTGGGTGGCTCAGTCAGTTAAGCGTCTGACACCTGGTTTTGGCTCAGGTCACGATCTCAGGGTCCTGAGATCGAGCCCCATGTGGGGCTCCGCATTCAGTGGGGAATCTGCTTCTTTCCCACTGTCCCTTCCCCATACTCACGTGCTTGCTCTTTCTTTCTAAAATAAATAAATCTTTAAAAATAAGTAAATAAACAAAATACCTTTTCTCAAGTCCTCTTATAAATAGTCCTAGTGCTTTTAGAGCTGGCAATGAGGGCCCCACATTCATTTCAGAGAAGAGGCAGAGTAATAAAAATCTTTGGGAAAAAAAAAGCATGGAAAGAACGGCGGGAAGAGGAAAGCATGGGTCAGCAATTTCTAAGGAAGGACTTCCCTTGTCCATGAATGTGGAAGTCTAGATTTTATTTTTTCCCTTCTTTCTGTATCTTTATTGTTTTCATCTATTCATATTGGGACAGTTTTTTTGGGGGGGGGTGTCAGTATACCTAAGTGACTGTGTCTGGGGAGCAGCAGGATATTGTGGAAATTTTTTTGGGAATCCAACTCGAGGAAAACCAAAAGAGGATAATTGCTGTTTTAAGCTACTACTACGAAAAGAAAAAAAAAAAAGTGTAAGTGTAATGATGGGGAATCCTAGGGTGTTAGAATGTTAGACCCAAAATAGATTATCTAGCCCAATTCCCCCTCATCTTACAGATGCGAAAACTGAGCCCCAGGGAAGGAAAATAAACCCCTGCAGGCCACACAGCTACTAAGGCAGAGTCTGGACTAAATAATCATTGTAAGAACTCGGCGAAGTAGGTTAGCGTTATTTATTCTGACTTTAGAGCCATTTACTGAAAAAATGACAGACGTCCATAATTGAAAACTGATTCTACTGTAATTAAACATGTTTTTAAACACTCCAAAAAGAACAGACGATTAAGCAGGCTTATCATCTTGGGAATTAGCTTTCTTTTTCTTGCATAACCAGTTTAAAGATCACCACTTCTCACCTGGCAACTTAAATTCCTTTTATATTAGACATAAAGCCTGTCTTTGCTTAGTAAGATTAAGCAAACACGGAGTCATTAGATTAGCTGTATCTCAGTGCTCTCAGCAAATGAGCTAGTGGGGGAGGGGTAGCAGGGCACCCCGCGACTTGCATAAATTATTAGAATGCGTCCATTTGTCTGCTGGTTTTCCTTCCCAATGACTTCCTTAGGCTGCAGTTTCTTATCTGCCCTTTTGTTATATGGAATAAGCAGGGGGATGCACAATAGGCTTATGGAATTGAGTGTGGTAATTTGTATCTGAATATGATAAAACAGTTCACCAAAGCAGACTTTAATTCAGCTTTACGTAGAACATTCTTTCACCATTAGAGCAAATGAGTTGGAATTTTTTAGCACAAAATTTGAATTGAACTGCTTGCATTTAGAGACCCAAGGAATAGGTAAGTTTGGAGTTCAGGGCATCTTGTGGTGACTTTCTCAGATTTTCTTCCTTCTAGTATTCTCTGCTCTCATGCTAGAGGTCTCCTTTCCAAAATGTACCTCTGATGCCACAGTTATTTCCTGCCACCCTTAAAAAGGCCCAGGACCCCTGTGTCCTGATCTTGGCCTGTAGGAGGGGAGAGCTGAAAGAAACCTTGGAAAGCATCTCATTTGATTTTATTGATGGGGAAACTGAGGCCTAGAGTGACCCGGGTCTCTTGCCCAAGGTTAACAGCAGAGCTGGGATTTGAATACCTCGAGGAGTGATTTAACGGAGATGAGTCTCAGCTTCCTCCCCCGTAAAATGGAAATCAAGAGATCTTACTCAGGTTATTCTTTTTTTTAAAATAACATTTAAAAATAATTAACATATAATGTATTATTTGCCCCAGGGGTACAGGTCTGTGAATTATCGGTCTTACACAATTCACAGCACTCACCATAGCACATACCCTCCCCAGCGTCCATCTCCCAGCCTCCCCATCCCTCCACCTCCCCTCCCCTCCAGCAACCCTCAGAACTCGGGTTATTCTGAGGATCAAATTTGACAACATAAGTGAAACCACTTTGAAAACTGCACCTTCAAACGTTTCTATTGAGCTATGCTGTTTTCCTTATGCTAAATAATTAAAAAATGCTAGCATGTGGCTTTTCCAAGCGGGGTTTGCATTTTGAAAGGGGGGATCCCGAGGACACATCTCACTCTAGAGGAAAGAAAACAGTGGACAGAGAAGCATTCTGGGTACCCCTCAAATGCCTTAGTCATGTGCAGACAATATTTTCACAGTGAGAGCACAGCCTGCTTCCAGAGGCCAAGGAGCTAAGAAATTTAGCTGAAAAACTGCCCACATAGTAGTTTCTAGCACTAGGGTGGGGTTTGATTAAAAGTCCCTTCAAACACTGAAGTTCTGTAATTACATGATTCCAGTGGATTCACTTTTAAAAGCTTTATCTATTTATTTAAGGGGGGAGGGGCAGAGGGAGAGGGTGAGAAAGTCCCAACCGAGCATAAGTGCAGAGCCCAGCATGGGGCTCCATCTCACAACCCCAAGATCAGGACAATGTGTGCTGAAACCAAGAGTAGGACGCTTAACCACCTGTGCCACTCAGACGTCCCTGGATTCATTTTTATAACATACAGTCAGTCCTGATCCTGTGCTTTCTCTTCGGACCCAGAAACATCAATGCCTACGGTATGTTATAAATTGCTATCCTGATCTGTTTATCTAATTGTTTAAGATGTAATTGACCTCTAACGTTGCGTAAGTTCAAAGCGTACAGCATTGGTCTGATTGATCCTGATCTTAAAAAAGAAAAAGGAAGAGGAAAAAGAAGCCAACATAGGCAATAAGCACGGACTCTCTCACATACCGAGCATCTTGATGAGTTGGGGTTTTGTAAGCTAACGTGAAGGAAATGAAGGAAAACGGCCGTGACCTCTGGCCTTCAAACCGTCAACCTTAATGGAATGAGGCTGACTAGTATTGAATGATACTCTGCAAGGAAGACAATCCCAGTCTCAGCTGCCTGGAGGAATCTGAAGTCCAGTCATTAGAAATAGTTGCGGTGATGGGAATGGAAGCAGAATCATTACCCTCTCCTGGGAAGCACCTGATGAAGGGATCAAGCCAGATTTTTAAAAATCACGTTGTTATACCTCCCTACTCAACACATGTAGGTGCTCAGGGTAGTATTCAGTGAATGAATCAAAAGGTCAGGATTAGCGGGGTAGGGAGCAGGTTATTCCAGACTTTGTATCAAAGGCATAGAAATGGTTAGAGAGCGCGGCTCATTCGAGAAACAGCAGGAAGTCAGTGGATCTCAAGTACTGAGTGCTCTGTGTTGGAGGTAAACCAGCGAGTAATGAGGCCCTGGCGGGTGAGGCCAGATCACTAAGGGTTTCACGTGCTCTGTGGGGGTTCTGAAGCTCGTCCTGGAGGCCAAGTGGGGGGTGTGTGTGTGGAAAAGGAGTAGGAAAGGTTGTGAAGCTGTGGGTGGGCTTTTAGGCTGGGTGGGGTGACGGGATTATTTTCGTGTTTTAGAGACCACTGTGGCTTCTGGTGTCAGATGGATGAGGACAGGAGCCCTGGAAGGCCCAGGGGGGTACAAGCCGAGGTGTAAGGTGCTCTGTGAGGAGCCTCTTTGGCCGTTCCGCACACAGGGTGAGGGCCTGAGCTTGGCGGTGGGAGCAAGACAAATGGACAGAGAGAAGTACAGAAGGAGCCGGCAAAGAGGTCTTGATAGAAAAGAGTGAAATTAGCACACTCCCCCCCAACAAAACCCAATGACATTTACCAGCTAATCAAATAGAAAACAGAGCCTTGTGTCAGCAGCAGCAGTGAGAAAGAGCCCTGGGGGGTTAGCTGACAGTAAATCTAATATTCTTCAGCTATGATATGGCAGTCAGGAAAGCAAATGCCATCCTAGGGAGATGGAGTAGAAAAATCTACCGTCAAGACAAGGGATGTGGCAGTCCGGTCTGCTCTATGCAGAAGGGTCTGTGTCCTGGGGTTTGGCGGTTGGGGGGCCCGGGAGAGACTTCTTTCCCAGCTTCTGCTTTTGAAAGATAATAAAGGAAGTGGCGTAAACTCAAAGAGCCTTGAACTCAGTTCTTTGGAGCAACAGAGCCTGGAAGAACTGTGGGGCCAGATTTGTCTTCAAATTGTTGGGCCCTTGTGGGAAGAGGGGCAAAGCTGGCTTTGTGTGGATTCAAGGGGGCGGAATTTATCAGGGGGCCGGTTTCACTAAGCCTCGTGCTACCCAAGGAGCTGTTCAAGGTGTCAGTGAGTCTTTGTCACGGGAAGTCGTCCAGCCTAGAGGGCAGAGCCCCTGTACACAGCACAAACAACAACAACAAAACGCAAACCAAACACGCAGCATTGCGGGGACAGTCAGTGGATGACCTTCGAGATTCCTGCTGACCCTGTGATGTGCAAGTACTGGCCAGGCGCGCGTACGTTTTGCGGCAGCCCTGCTGGGGAACGAGAAGGACAACAGTACCTCTCTCATTAGCTTTTGAAATACTCACTTATTCAAAAGAACAGGTCGCGTGGGGGGTCGGCAGAGCAGGTGAGATGCAGCCTTGAAATCACTGTAACTTCGTGCGGGGGGGAGGTGGGGGCGGGGGGAGCCTGGGCACAGCCTCGCCATCGTCAGGAGCAACCGCGCAGTGGGATAAACTTTGGCTGCAGCTTTGCCGCACGAGAGGGGCGGGGTTACTTGAACGGGTCCTCAGGAGAAGGAGATTGGCCCCGGGGGAATCGAGAGGGCGGGACTAGCCCATTGTTGCCATTGGTCCTGCGGGCCAGTTGAGGGATGGCAGCGAGGGGGCGGAGCCGGCCAGAGGAGGCAATTGGTTTGGCGAGAGCCCACCAAGGGGAGCGGGCGGGCGGGCGATTCCGCAGCTAGGAGCCGGGAGCCCGGGGCCGGGAAGCCGCCGCGGCCAGCCCAATAGGGCCGCAGCCGGGCGAGGGGTGCACGGGGCGTTGGCACGGGGGCACGCGCGTGCGTCGCTGACTTGGATGCGGCGGGGACGCTTGTGCGCGGGGTGCGCTCGACGCGAGCCATTCAACAGCTGGCCTCGCGGGCCACAGTCGCAGGGAGCGACCGGGAGCGTTGGCGGTTGCGACTGCGGCGGCTGAAGAGAGGCGGCGGGAGTTCCGCCACCCCAGCGGGGACCCGAGTGGAGACGCGGCGGCTCCTTAGACTCCCGGTAAACGTCCCCCGCTCGGCTCGAGGCAGGCAGGCGGCCACGTCCCGCTGCGTCTCGGCCCGCTGGGCGCCCCGGCCTAGGGGAGCTGCGGTCCCTTGCAGCCAGAGCCACGCGGGGCCCTCGGTGGGGACAGGGGAGGGGATGCGCGGGAGACCCGGGCCACCCCAGCTGCCCCTGCAGCGTCAGGTTTTCTGGAGATGTGCTTGGGCTGTTCCCCTGGTCCTTTCCCTGCTCCCTTAGAACGTGCCGCACCTCCTCAGGCCCTGGCGCCACACTAGGGGGCGCTCTCGCACCCTCTCCGGCGCTCCCTCGGGCCCCTCTTCCAGCAGAGGTCACTTGAGGCACTCCTCTGGGGTACGCTGTCTGTGGCATTCCGCTTATGGGAACTGAAGGTGCCCTCTCCTGTTCGATCCACACGCCGGGGGCCAGGGCTTCCTCCCCCTGCTAGGCCGGCACTTATTCAATTAATCATTAGCAGGGCTCCTCCCCCTCTGTCTCGCTGAAGACCCGGTCCATGGCTTCAGGGACTTGACAAGAGTATCGCTTGAGGTTTTGGTACGGGTGGAATAATACCATTTCCAGTCTGACTGGGAGAGCAGGACTCACCCACAAGGCTCGAAGCACCGGGTCCTGAGCTTGGGTTGGGGGTCAGCGGGGCGAGGGGAAGAAGCAAGTTGGAGAGGCCCGAGCTGTAGGGGAAACTACCATTCTCCAACTGGGGGGTGGTGCGGTTGGGGGGGGAGGTGAGGTAATTGGGGGTAGTCTTGGTCCTTGGGACCCGCGTCTTCACATTTGTTCTCCTGCCTTTTCTGCGATTTTTTTTTTTTTTTTGAAGCCAACCATTACTGGAGAACTTTCCAGCGTGGCTAACGCTGAGGCATGACTTACTTGTGTTGGGAACACTGGCTTCTTATCTTTCAGGTCTCTTCATTTTCCCTGTGTCTTTTCTAGTTTGAGAATAGGGTCTCAAAGATCATGCCCACGTTGTGCTTTTTTCCCTGCCTACTCTGCTCATAACTTTGCAACTTCCTGCTGTGGAAGTAGTGCGAACTTGTACACCGTGATCCACGGAGCTCAGTCCTCAGGCTGAGGAAGCCACTCCTTGGGATCCTCTGGTCGGGACCTCTCAAGGGTTTTTGCGTGTTTGTTTTTTGGTTGCTTTTTAAAGAACTCGGCCTTCCAGGAGTCACATTTTTCTGTGCCCTGTTTTTGTTTGTTTCGGAGGGAGTCACTCAAAGCCCTGGTAACTGGAAACACGGGCTAAATTGCACAAAGGTGTTTTTACTCCGATTCTTGTTAAGCCCAGAGAAAAGTGAAAAGTGACAAGTGGGATAAGCCCGCAGGCACCGGGGCCCAGGAGATCCCAGCCATGGTGCTTGTTGGAGGATGAATGGGCCTGATGAGGTGGAGTCACGCTGGGGGTGGGAGATAGGACCTGCAGAAGCCATCCCGCTCCCGTTGTGAGCCACGGGCTTTCCATTTAATCCCAGCCAAAGTGACACTTGCCATGTGGCCCATTTGTCCAGGGTTCCCCCATCGTACACTCGTGTGAAGAGAGTGGACCCTGACTGGATTCGTGTCTCATCTCCAGCATCAGAAGAAAAGGTGAGGAGCTGAGAGCAGGGACTGTGAAGGTGGCGGTGTGGGGGAAGGGGAGAGGCTGTTTCTCTCTGTCACTGGCTCTGGCTCCGTGTGGCTCTTCCCAGCATGCATTTCTGCTGCTGCTCGAGAGGGGGACTTCTATGGAGTCGTTTCAGAGCCAGGGTTGTGTTACTTGTGCAACTCTCGGATGTGGTGTCCGCTTGGGCCTCTGTGAGTTCTAGGTTATGGCCAACGTGCTCCTGGAACGTTAAGAAGCGTTAAAGCCAAGCTGGGAACTGAGGTAGACCAACGCCGGGGGCTCAGCCTGAGCAAATGGGGGCTGTGTGGAATCCACTGGTGCTTTGCCCAGAAGAGACAGCGTAAGGCTGCAACACTTAGAGGAGGAGGGGGAGGTCGGCCATAATAGGAAGAAGGGCTCACAACAGCTTAAGGATGTTATTTGTATCGTTTGCCTTAATCCTTCCCGATTTCCGGAAGTTAGGCACTATGATGAACCATCTTTGGAAGCTTAGAGAAGTTTGGTAAATCATCCAGGGGCTTGAGGGCAGAGCCTGGATTTGAACCCGGGCCTCCTTGACATGAGCCCTTGAGCTCAGAAGCACTGTCCTGTTTCTTGCTACAAAGGCTTCCTAAAGGAGGCGGGAGGTGAGCCAGGCTTTATTTATTTATATACCCAGAGAGAGAACGTCTGGCTGAGGGGTTCACTGGTTTTGAGTTTGGAGGAGCTCAAAGAAGGCTGGCCCAACTAGAATGGGGAAGGAACGCAGGAAGACGATGAACTGTAAGGCTGCTGAGGTGGGGGTGGGGGGGCTTGTGTTTTGGAGAGCCTGGCCAGGAACTTGGGATTTGATGTCGTAGGAATTAGGGAGTTGCTGGGAGTTTTTCACCAAGGAAGAGCACAACGAAACCAGTGTCAGTCCCTGGGTAGGCCCTCCGTGGGTCCCTGAGCCTATCCCCCATCCCACTGTTTCTTAAGAAACTTGCCAGGTTGTCAACATATTTAACTCTTGTTTTTTAATTTCCTGAACCCTCAGGGAGTACCAGTTGCCTGCAACCAAACAGATTCCGGGGTTCAGTGTTTAGAAGGAGCAAGCTAGGAAAGGGGCCCCAGATCAGCCTCAGATGGGTGTGCCTCAGCCTGCACAATATTTAAAAAAAATATTTATTTACTTATTTGAAAGAGTATGAGTGAGAGAGATCACACAGGGAGAGGGAGAAGCAGGGTTCCCGTTGAGCAGGGAGCCTGACACGGGGCTCAATCCCAAGACTCTGGGATCACGACCTGAGCTGAATGCAGACGCTTAACCTGACTGAGCCACCCAGATGCCCCCAGCCTGCACAATATTTTAAAAAGCCATTGAATTAGGGGTCCACACTGAAAAACCAAAAGATTGGCTCAGTCAGTGGAGCGTGCAACTCTTGATCTCAGGGTCGTGAGTTTGAGCCCCATGTGGTGGGTAGAGAGCTCAATAAAAATTGGGATTTCCAGTTTCTCTAGAAATATCAGAAGGCTTGATCCACGTTCTAGCTGCAGGGGGCAGAGCTGTACTCGGCAGACTCCCTCAGCTGGGGCCCAGTCCTGGGACACCCGCCCCCCCACCGCTGTGGGCCCCAGACCACTGCTCTAGGGAAACAGGCCCCCGCTCAGGAAGACTGATTCAAGGTAAGCTTCTGGTCTCACTAATCGCTGGACATGTAGTAGAGCCGACTCTGGAATGGGAATAAAGGCTCCCACATAGGGAGATCGGTGTCATTGGGGATGGTCTGGTGTGCTGGCCAGGACCTGAACGTTACCCACGAGGGTAGTGGGCTGGGGCTTTGAAGCCCATGATGCGAGGGCCCCAAGGAGACATTTCGGCAGGCCTTGCTGTTCCCGTTCTCATCCTTCACTTGAGCTCAGGTTTTCTTTCTGCTGCCTACCTGGTGGGTAGAGCGAGTAGGTGGAAATGGTAAAAAGAGTTCAGGGGGAGAAAAACAAGTCAGGAACAATGACCTAGAGACTAGCGTGTTCAGCATGTTAATCCCCAAGTCCCCGAGGGTGCTCCCTGCGTGCTGGAGGGACAGGCATAAGCCATTTCCCCACCCTGGCATTTGGGTGGCGGGCTCTTCATTGTGCGGAGGATGCTTAGCACCTCTGGCCCCCAGCCAACCATGTGGCAGCAGTGTCCTTCCGTCTTCCAGCTCCTGGGACAACCTGTACAACCCCCTGTTGCTACACGCGTCCGGCGGTCTTGAAGCAGGTGGTACTAGCCCTTTGGAAAAGCATAGAAGCATATTCCTGGGGCCTCCGACACCCCTTTTGTGTGAAAGGATATTCACACCCTTTTCACTTCCCTGTGGCCCAGAAGTATCCTCTGCGTGTCATGGCACTGGCCATTTTATTCCTCACGTTCTGGTTTGTCTTCATTTCTTTTTTTCTCCAGACTCCGTTCTTTGGGGGTGACTCCTCCCCATAGCCCCCCCGCAAAGGGTCTTCAACGGAGTAGTTGCTCCGGAGGTCCACTGGGTGGCTCTTGACGAACTTCGTTCCCTGATGACCATGAATAGCTCCAGAAGCCCGAAGGAGCATTTCGCCGTTCAGCTCTAGGTGCTGTCATTGGTATTTTCAATACAGAAGTAACACCATTGAAATGTAGCAGACATGCCTCGTCTCCGAGGTAACGGTTAGCCTTACGAAGTTCCCGCCACGTGCCAGAACCCCAGACATGGTTCTAGGCTCTGAAGATGAGCTGGTGACCCAGACGAATGCCGTCCCCGCCCTCAGGAAAATTCCAGACTGGGGATGAGGGCTGGGCAGGTGCATGCGACAGGCCACGTTAACAAGCACACGTGATACTTGAGCCTGTCACTGTTACAGTGGAAATAAGATGGGTGCTATGCTCCATCAGGGTTGGGGGTGAGGCAGGGGGGCTGGGCTATTTAAGATAGTGCTCAGGGAAGGCTTCTCTGAGGAGGTGATGTTTAAGCCAGAGATCCAGAGCAGTGGAGGAGAAGGGTACAAAGTGAGTAGAAGCAAGTGAGCAGGGCCTGGCTTTTGAGGGTAAGCAGTTTGAATGGTGTTCGGAGCATGATGAGAAGCCATTGGAGGGTTTTGAACAGAGTGACATGATCTGATTTGAGGTTTTAAAAAAAAATCATTTTGCCTGTCACTTAGTAGAGACTCTGTGGGGGCGGGATAGCAGGAGAGACTAGTTGGGAGGCTGTGGCAGTAAGCCACATTCCAGATGGTGCGGGCTTGCACCCCAGCTGGGTGTGGGTGCAGCCGCAGTGGTGGATGTGGCCTTGGAATGTGGCAAAGCTGGGGTCAGGAGGACTCAGCTCAAAGGTCGAATGTGAGGGGAAGGGAGGGACAGCTCCAGGTCTCGAACCTGAGCGCCTGGGTGGAGGGTGGCTCTGGTTAGGGACATGGGAATCACTGGGTGGGGGGGTGAGGCAAGCGAGGGCAGAGAGCAGATTGCAGGGCCATGGAACTTAAGAGTTCTGTTGTACTTATTAGCTTGGGAGGTGAATGGGACCTTCAGCTTGGGGACATCGAACAGGCTGTGGATTATCAACATGGGCTGGGATCCAACCTTTGATTTCTATTTAAAAGCATAAAAAATGAAGTGCAAACTCAAGTCATTTCAGGTAGGCCCTTTAATACTGCTGATGTCACGATAAAGTGCCATCATCTTTCACAGGATCAGTTGGCCAATCTGTCATGAGCTATGTAAGCCCATTCATGCCCTTCGACGTGGTGACATGTTTTGAGGAAACGATGTGTTAAGAGACGTGAACAAAGAATTTCGTAGTGGTCCCCTTTCCCACGGCGGTAGAATAGAGTAGCAGTGGTACCCCTTCAGAAGGAGTGCTCTTTCAGTCAAAAAGAATAATTGGGGGGTGCCCGGGTGGCTCAGTTGGTTAAGCAGCTGCCTTCAGTTCAGGTCATGATCCCAGGGTCCTGGGATCAAGCCCTGCATCGGGCTCCCTGCTCTGTGGGAAGCCTGCTTCTCCCTCCCCCACTCTCCTTGCTTGTGTTCCCTCTCTTGCTGTGTCTCTGTCAAATAAATAATTAAAATCTTTAAAAAAAAGAATAATTGGAAAATGCAAATCCCCAGAGACAGGGAATTAGCTAACCAAATACACAGCAAGTCTCTCCAGTACTTCCATATAGAGCTTCTCCCTATATAGAATTTCCACGGAAATTTGCGGCGGCCGTGGAAAAGGAGAAGCACATTGACCATGTTGCTATTAAACAGATACAAAAGCGAGATTGTGATGGTCTGTAAGCACAGCTGTAAATCTCAGTGCTCTCTGTGCCCAAAGTCATCAATATCCAGGTGCCTTTTTCTTTCAGACCGTTTCACCTGCTGTTGACTCCATTCCCCTTTCTCTCTGACAGTGTCCCCGCGGTTCAGATGCCACGACGTAGCAGGCTACCGTGATGAGTTCCCACGAACTGTGGCTTCTCCAGTCGGTCCTTCCTTGATCACATTTCTACCAGAAGGTATTGGGGAATATCGTCTTCTGTAGGACTTGTGGTCAAATAAGTTCGCCTTGGGATTATGAAAAGGTTGGGAGATAACTGCAGCTCTCAGGAATTGCTCAGTTGTGCAAAGCCCCGTCCCATGTAAGGCTTGCTTTTCCCCTGTAGGGGGTGACGGGCGGGCGGGGATTTTGCTGGTCATTTTCAGATGGGAAGGGTAACCGGGAGAAGGAAAACATTGGTGATGTCATGAGACGCACGGGATAGGCAAAACCTGTCCCGTGCCTGTCACGGGATAGCAGGAGAGACTCATGTGCATGTACATGCACACACACACACACACACACACACACACACAGGAATACTACTCAGCCATAAAAAAGAATGAGATCTTGCCATTTTTAACAACGTGGATGGACCTGGAGGATATTATGCTCAGTGAAATAAGTCAGAAGGAGAAAGACAAATACCCTTTGATACCACTTATAAGTCAAATCTAAAAACCAAGCCACACGAAGACAAGCAGAATAAAACAAAGCGAAACCAAATTCCTAGATATGGAGAACAGATGAGCGGTTACGAGAGGGGAAGGGGGATGGGAGAGGAGCAAAAGGGGTACAGGGGGTCAAGTGTAGGGTGATGGATGGTAATAAGATTTTTGGGAGCCGTCACTTTGTAGTGCGAACAGATGTCAAATGACAGGGTCATACACCTGAAACTTAATAATTTAAAAAAATGTTCCAACTGAACTCTCCCTTAGGGCAGATCTTCGTTGAGAAACTCCCTTAGCAAGACTCCAGAATCCTGTGGTCATCACTAATTTATCATTGCTACGTGGTTGTGGGTCCCCAGAAGTCCCTTTCTGTCTGTCCCCAAAGCCCCCAGTGCCCCTCTAAGCCCGCTGGGACCATCTTGATTTGCAGTCATTTGATGGACCCTGTGTGGTCTCTGTTTCTGCTATTGCGACACTGAGTGCCACTCATTTTAATGATGTGATCTTTGATTATGTCAAGATCAGAGCATACGGTCAGCCTCAGTCTGAAAGTTGGGGTTTGGGTTAATGATGCGTCAGACACGTGAATGTTTATCCGTGACCTCTTGACTCGAGAGCTAGGGAATATTTCTCTTTGTTCAGGAGTCCCTGTGATTCTGTACTGGCCGGGAAACTGGAAAGTGGCCAGGAGGCTTTGACCTGAATACATTTTGGCTGCCCCACTGACTATAAATACATTGATATAATCTCATCCATCTTACATGTGTTCAAAATGACTAACTTTAAAGTTCAGAGGCCTGGAAGGAAACAGAAAGAGGATATGCAGTTGTGCAGATTGTCCACTTCCTTTCCCCCCCCCACTGTTTTTAAAAAAACACGCCTCGTTGACGCGGCCTTTCTAGCACTCTGATAGCAAATATTTATGAGCATGAGGAAAAGCAGGAGAGGGTGAATGACACATCCTTAGCTTATGATTGAAATGCTTTTAAGGTTGTAAAGTTATACTTCTGATCTAGAAGCCCCAAGACATGGGGCGCCTGGGTGGCTCAGTCGTTAAGCATCTGCCTTTGGCTCGGGTCATGATCTTGGGGTCCTGAGATCGAGCCCTGCGTGGGGCTCTCTGCTCCGTGGGGAGCCTGCTTCTCCCTCTCCCACTCCCCCTGCTTGTGTTCCCTCTCTCGCTGTGTCTCTCTTTCTGTCAAACAAAATGAATAAAAATCTTAAAAAAAAAAAAAGCCTGAGGCAGAACAAAGGACTCTCTCTGAGTATCTTCTGAAGAGAAAGAAGGTGTCAGAGTGGCTTTGGGTGCAGACCTGGCAGAATTTCTGTCATATCCACTGCTGGTCAAAAGAACCTCTTTACACTTGTGGAGACGTCTCAAGACCAGTTTCTTTTTTCTATTCTCTTATCCTATGCTGTTTGGTCAGTTTTGCCACTAGGTGTGGAGACAAGGAGGATGAGGCAGACGGGTGGCTAGAGAAAGCAGTCTTTTTCTCTGCGAATCTGCTAGAAACATTCTGGCATTGGGAGCAGGTTGAGTGAAATGCCTCTGTACACAAGATACGGCTGGAATGCACACTGTGTAAACGTTACTGAATGACTATCATTTTTGGAGGTTGGAGGAGCTCTTGTTTGACCCTGCAAAGCGGTTAAAGAGTAAGCTTCCTCAGAAGTGTTGCTTTTATTTATTTTTTTAAGATTTTATCTATTTATTTGACAGAGAGGGATCACAAGTAGGCAGAGAGGCAGGCAGAGAGGGAGGAGGAAGCAGGCTCCCTGCTGAGCAGAGAGCCCGATGCAGGGCTCGATCCCAGGACCCTGAGACCATGACCTGAGCCGAAGGCAGAGGCTTTACCCCTCTGAGCCACCCAGGTGCCCCAGAAGTGTTGCTTTTAATCACAGGACTAGAAGAAAGGTGTGGGCATGGGGTGGGGTAGAGGGGGAGATTGGGGAGGTCATGGTGGAACACAAGGGAATGTGAGAAGAGTTAAAATTACTATTAAAATTCAGCTTTCAAAATCTGTGGAGGCCTAATTATGGCGTTCCTTGCCATCTGGGCTTGGTTGATACAAAGCTCTCAAACCTTTGTCGAATAAAGTGATCCGGGCTGCTGACAGTGATGGGTGAAAATGGTGGGAAAATTGTCATTGAATTCTACCATCACTGTCAGTGGAAGCACAGATATATGAAAGGGGAATTTAAAGCCAATTAGGTTGTGCTAGAGAACCAATTTTGTCATGGCCTAACAACTTGATCTCAGTGATTCCATCTATTTTAATTAGATATAGTTATATAGATATAATTAGATATAGTTTAATTAGATATAGTTATATATATAGTGTATAAATATGCATACAGTATAGAGCTATATTCTATTTATTCTACTAAATAATTATCTCATTTAGAACAGATTGTCTTCTGAATGTTTATTTGGTTTAAACAGGGTCAAAGACAGGGATTGTATGGGGGAAAGCATAAGCCTTCTTAGATCTATTTTTCAAGAGCAAAGTAGGGCCCTGTACAGCTTTTTAAAACATTTTTTAATTTAAATTCAATTTAGTTAACATACAGTATATTATTAGTTTCAGGGGTAGAATTTAGGGATTCGTCAGTTGCATACAACACCCTTGCTCAGCCCAGCAAGTGGCCTCCTTCCTGCACATCACTCAGCGACCCCAGTCCCCCAGCACCCATGGGCCCTCTGCAGTTTTAACTAGATTCAGGGACTTGGCACATTGAAACTTGGAGTTGAGAAACTATCGTGACTTCGAAGAAAGCATCTGTTAGTTGAGTGCTACATGTAACTCTGAATGTTTTCCAGAAACATCTGTGTGCTTTTGCTCTAAAATAAACCAGTTGTGACTTAAACATTCTGCAGCCAGATCAGTGGTTGCTGGGGGCGGGGGAGGGGTTATGAAGGGGCACGAGGAACTACTGGGGGTTGGCAAGCATTTTCACTGTCTTGATTGTGGTGATGGTTCCGTAGGTTTGTGAACCTAGGTCAAAACTCATCAAAGTGTTTTGGTACAAGTGCAGTGTGTTATGTTATGAAACATGGCCAAATGCTTCCTCGTTATCCGATGTTCTAATCTTCCAGGCTTCGGTCATAACCCACATAGACTTTGGTTGTGGGCTCAGGTGCCTGTTGGCCTTTCCGGTGATGGCAGATGGAGGGGTGTCTCCGACTGGAGAAGGGAGATGCTGTTTCATGACTGTTTTGATCCTTTCTGGGCAAGTTTAGATCAGCAGCTGTGAACTGCTTACTTTTCATTGTTTATCATCATGTGAGTTTCCTCTTTTTCATAAACAATTTTAATATTAGCCGTGGGCACTGGGCTGGCTCAGTCAGTAGAGCATGTGACTCTTAATCTCAGGGTTGTGAGTTCAAGCCCCACATAGGGTATGGAACCTACTTAAAAATTTTTTAAAAAACCCAAAACACAAAACAGCTTTAATACAAAATGAACACATGCTTATTGCAAGTACTGCAAAATCAAAGCAATAAGCGTACAGAGTGAAAAGGGCAAACCCATTCCTTTCCTCTACTGTCAGTTCATTTCCCAGGGGAAATAGTGTTCACAATGGGATGTCCCTCTTCACAGACTTTATGTGTAGAAGGCATGGACACACCCATGCATGTGTACTGATATTTCATTACTTTAGTATATTACTTTTAAAAAACAAGATCACATTGTACATTATTATCCTGCAAATTGTTTTTTTTTAAGATTTTATTTATTTATTTGAGAGAAAGAGCACGAGCAGGGGGAGGGGCAGAGGGAAGAACAGACTCCTCGCGGGACTCCATCCCAGGATCCCGGGACCATGACCTGAGCGGAAGGCAGACGCTTCACTGACTGAGCCACCCAGGCTCCCAGTCTTGTAACCTGCTTTTAGTTTTTCCCTGTAATGAGTATCATCGGCATCCTTCCATGTTAGGAAGTACAGACGTAGTCCTCCCTCCCTTTCTTCCTTTCTTCTTTCTTCCCTCTTCATCTCCCTTCTCCTTCTTCCTCCTCCCTCTGTCTCTCCTTCTTGTCTTCAGGGTGGCAATCCTCCTCTTCTCCCTTTGTTTTTTGTTAGTTTTTGGCTGAGGTCTCCTTAAGGAAAAAGCATCACAACAGGAATTATTGGACACCTATAAGCTAGGAACTGTCTAGTTAATTTTTAGTGATCTGTCAGAAGTTGCCAGTGACATCACTATAGCATTGAAGCCATTGAATCCATGACATACATAAAAAGCCTACTTCTTGGTACAGACTAGGTCCTATATAGATATATCTATAGTTGAGAGATGGGCGCAGAGGGAGAGGGAGAGAATCTCAAACAGGTGCCACACCCAGTGTGGAGCCTGATACGGGGCTCGATCTCATGACCCTGAGATGATGACCTGAGCGCTGAAATCAAGAGTCAGACACTTAACTGACTGCACCACCTGGTCGCACCCCTCCACCCCCCCCACCCCGCATGCACACGTGTTCTTGCTCTCTATATATATTCTACAAGTTTTTAATTGTAGTGTAATTAACATACCATGCTATATTAGCTTCAGGTATACAACATATCGATTCACCACTTTTCTATGTTACTCAGTGCTCACCACAACAAGTATTGTCCCCGTCTGTCACCAAGGAACGTATGCCATCATCCCATCCTGGGATTTTATCCTAGGGCAATAGTTAACAGAAGTCTGACTCTAGATTCACAAAGATACGTATTAATAATAATAATAATGGCCCATATTTATTAAGTGCTTACTGTGTGCCAGGCACCATTTTAAGCACATTACAATTATTTACTCTGTTAGTCCTTGCATCAGCTAAATTACATGCTGTGATTGTGATACTTATACTAAAATGAACACACCAAAGTATAGAGGACTTACACAGTTTGCCCTGAATCACAGAGCTAGTAAGTGATAAGAGTTGGGGCTTAAATCCCAGCAGTGCTGTTCTGGAACCCAGTCTTATCCCTATGCTGGGTACTACCTCAGCGTTCACGCTGGCAGTGTCCACAAGAGAAACAAAGTGAAAATAACCCAGACCCTCCACGAGAGGAGCGGTTCTAGAAATTATGGTAAGACCCTTCATAAACAAAACATTTCTAGAACAGTATTTCCAATTCTTGGCATCATCCCCCAAAATTCTGACTCAGGAGGCCTGAGGCAGGACCCTGGAATTTTTATTTAAGACAAGCCTATCTGGGGGGCCCTGGGGGGCTCAGTCATTAAGCGTCTGCCTTTGGCTTAGGTCATGATCTCAGGGTCCTGGGATCAAGCCCTGCATTGGGCTCCCGTCTCGGTGGGAAGCCTGCTTCTCCCTCTCCTACTCCCCTTGCTTGCATTCCTGCTCTCGCTGTCTCTCTGTCAAATAAATAAATTAAAAAAAAAAGACAAGCCTATTTGCATGCAGGTGATTCACATGACTGTATTTTGTGAAACACAGCAACAGACCATAAAGTGCTTGAGGTCAGGGAATCCAGACAATCCTTCTTAAAACCCCAGCACCGAAGGAAGCACATAGAGCAGAAGACATGCTCATCTGTCTTGAGCTGAACATCGCTGAGTCTCTTTCCCCACTCTCTAAATGAGGGTGTTCCCCAGGGCTGTGTCCATGGCCACCTTTTTTCTGAATTTCTCTTTACATGTACATAGCAAGTTACAATCCAAATCACTTTCTCATACAGTATATCCCCTGATCCTTAAAGCCTCAACTGACCCTATAACATGCTCCTAATATTGCCCCCTTTCTTTCTCTCTCCTTCTTTTTTTCCTTTTTTTTAAAATAGTGAGCTCTCTGCCCAATGTGGGGCTTGAACTCACAACCCCAAGATCAAGAGTCCCATGCTCTTCTGACTAAGCCAGCCAGGCACTCTTGCTCCATTTCCTAAAATCATAATCCACACACTCTCCCTGCTTCTCTACTTCTTTTTAAAACTTCAACTTACTATAATTTGGGTTTTTGCCCAAATTACAGCCTCTATGCTGCAAAATTCAGTGGACACTTCTTGGGGTACCTGGCCGGCTCAGTTGGTGAGCATGTGGCCCTTGATCTCAGGGTTGTGAGTTCGAGTCCCATGTTGGGTGTAGGGACTACTTAAAAATAAATTTAAAAAAATTCAATGGATGTTTCTCTATTCTCATCTTACTTGGCCTCTTAGGAATAGTTAATACCATTGACTAACCCCCTTTCTTCACTCCGATGTGTCTGGCTGCTCCTGTCTTCTTGCCGAGGCCTCCTCTGCTAGTCACTGCCAAATGTTGACTTTCCATGGTGATTGGTTCTTTGTTTTCTCATCCCAAGGAGAGCTCATCTACACCAGCCATAGTATTTGACTCATTTTTCTCCAAATTTGATAAGAGCCTTTTTGACATTGCAGGAAAATGGAGACATCTGGCTAAAATATAGACACTTGCTTTAGTCTGTAGAAATCACCCTTGTGAGGGACATGAGGTATACAGTAAATCAAAAGTGATGATTTTTAGTAGTCTTTGTGAATTTAATTTTAAGCAGAATAACTTTTTATTTTTATTTTTTTAAAGATTTTATTTATTTATTTGACAGAAAGAGACAGTGAGAGAGGGAATACAAGTGGGGAGTGGGAAAGGGAGAAGCAGAATCCCCGAAGAGCAGGGAGCCCGATGTGGGGCTCGATCCCAGGACCCTGGGATCATGACCTGAGCTGAAGGCAGACGCTCAATGACTGAGCCACCCAGGCGCCCCTGAAGCAGAAGAACTTTTTAAATAAGATCCATTTATACTTTGAAATGAGTGACTAAAAACACATCAGTTGAAAGTTGGATTACATTAGCAGAACGTTTTATTAAAACTACTATACAAAAAGTCATAACAATTTCTGGACTTTATTCCCATATATACATGGTTTGGACAAAATTATATCCAAATGACACTGTAATAAGCAGCTTTGAGCATTTTTTTTTAAGATTTTATTTATTTGCCAGAGAGAGAGAGAGAGTACACATAAGCAGGCAGAGAGGCAGGCAGAGGCAGCGAGAGAAGCAGGCTCCCTGCCTAGCAAGGAGCCCGATGCGGGACCCAATCCCAGGACCCTGGGATCATGACCTGAGCCGAAGGCAGAGGCTTTAACCCACTGAGCCACCCAGGCGTCCCAGCATTTTTTTATTTTTAAGCTTTGAGCATTTTGTTTTTTAAAGTAGGCTCCATGCCCAACATGGGGCTTGAAATCACACCCCTGAAATCTAGAGTCAAACGCTTTACCTACTAAGCCAGCCAGGCGCCCCATGTTTTTTTCTTATTTTTGATTATTTCTCTAGGATAAGTTTCTAGAGCAGGTTTCTTGATCCGAGGAGATGAGCCTTTTTTTTTTTTATTTGTCAGAGACAGAGGGAGAGAGAGTGAGCGAGCACAGGCAGACAGAGAGGCAGGAAGAAGCAGGCTCCCTGCCGAGCAAGGAGCCTGATGTGGGACTCGATCCCAGGACGCTGGGATCATGACCTGAACCGAAGGCAGCCGCTTAACCAACTGAGCCACCCAGGCGTCCCGAGATGAGCCTTTTTATGAGTCTTGGTTTGTTTTGCTAAATTATTCTAGGAAAGAATGATGTACATTATCTCAAGCAAGACATGAAAGTGCCTGTGTTTTTCTCCCCAAAACTCTCCCAGAAATTGGTTTTTATTATTTGTATTCATTTGTATAAAAACTATTAAGTGGAATTGTGTATCTTGAAATTAATTAATTAAGAGCTAGATGTTTGTATCAGTTAGCTATTGGGTAATAAACCAGCCCCAAACTTAGTGGCTTAAATAATAGTGATTTATTATTTCTCCCAGGTCTATAGGTTGGCTGGACTGTTGGGCTCGCTCAGGGGTTCATGGTCAGGTGGTGGGTTGGCCAGGGTCTGGCTTGATGAGGATGTCTCATCAGCCACCAGGGGGCTCTCTTCCATTTGGTCCAGAATCCTCCAGCAGGCCAGCTCAGGCATGTGCTCCTGGCATGGCAGGGTTCCAGGAGATTAAGGGCCGTTTAAGACCTAGGCCTAGAACTGGCGTTCTGTCACTTTTGCCACATTCTAGTGGTGTGTGTGTGGGGAAAGCCAACTTACATAAAAAAACTGGGGGGAAATAGATTCTATCTCTCAGCAGCGATGACTTGAAGTCACATTGCCGAGTGTGGCTATGGGGCTGGGTGGTAACCTGGGATTATTTTTGTAACTGTTCTACCGTGACATCCAAATGAATGTTGTCCTTCAGAGGTGTCATCTTTCAAAGCTCTAAACTCATTCAACGATGTATGAACAAATTAAAAAAGAAAGAATTAGAGCCTTTATTAGAATCTCCTTTTAAGGGGGGGGGTTGGTTATAAGGCAATTAAGAAAATCAGTTTTTTTTTAAGATTTTATTTATTTATTTGAGAGAGAGAGAGAGAAAGCAGGAGAGGGGGGAAGATCAGAGGGAGAAGCAGACTCCCTGCTGAGTGGGGAGCCGGATGTGGGACTTGATCCTCAGACTCCGGGTTCATGACCTGAGCCAAAGGCAGGTGCTTGACTGACTGAGCCACCCAGGTGCCCAGAAAATCCGTTTGCTTTTTATAGTTACCCATTTTATGCAACATTCTTGATTCTAGGTAATTGTTGACAATTTCTAAATATCAAAGCCATGAAAAAAAGAATTTCCAAATTGACATCCATCAAGACTATTTAAAAGACCGTAACCCAGACTTTGAAATCCATCCAAAAGGAAACATTTTGAGATGTTTAACGCAGAGGCAATAGCGCTGGAATAAGTGGGAAGAGCATGACAAACCTGATTACTTTGAAGTGGTCAACTACTTTGTGTTTATTTTTTTCTGGAATGTTTTTTTAAAAGCTGTTGCTTTAAGGGCGCCTGGGTGGCTCAGTCGGTTAAGCGTCTGCCTTCGGCTCCGGGTCCTGATCCCGGCGTCCCAGGGTCTAGTTTTTCAGCAGGGGACTCTGCTTCTCCCTCTGGCCCTCCCCTATCTCGTGGCTCTCTCACTTTCCCTCTCTCAAATAAATAAATAAAATCTTTTTTAAAAAAAAGCCGTTGCTTTAAATTAGGTTGTATAAGCAAATACCTATTGACTATAGATAAATTTTGGAGTTCAGTATATTGTAGTTGGATATCAAATTAATTTTTCTCCTAAAGGAGCTTAGCGTTAACTCTTATTTAGGTTGCAAATTGCAGCAAACTAACTGAATTTTCTTCTTCGTTTTGCTATTTTGATAATGTTTTTGGAGAAAGAAAACATGCTTGTTTTCATAACATCCCAGTTCAGTGTTGCTATTATAAGAATTCTTAGTACCTTAGTATCTTAGATACAGCCTTTGGAGGCCTTTAAAAAAAACCAGCTTATACAAACTCAAGGAAATTGATATGGCTTGTCCTTTATGGGCAGTTATTTTGTAAATGGATTATTATATGCAACTGATGAATCACTAAATTCTACCCCTGAAACTAATAATACACTATATATGAACTAAATTGAATTTAAATTAAAAAATTTTTAAAAATTATGCACCTATAAAGTTAACTAAGATTTAATAGTAAATTTTGTGTTAGAATTTCCATCAGCTACCCGTATATGTTTGAGTCTAAACCTCTCTGAAGTTGACATTAGTGAGAAGCTCGGGTTATATGGACTCCGAATGTATACACTTTAGGAAGAACTCCTTTATTGGGAAGTGCTCTTTGAAGTCAGCAAATAGGAGCAGAAATCCTCAATTCCCAGTATTAGCGATCTTACTCACCTCGGGGCAGCTTGAGAAAGTTTGTTAATAGGAAATGCCAGGTAGCACTCATGTTTGGGAGGTTTTCCAGTCCCAGAATAGAGGGCAAATTCATTTGGTCACTCATTAGAGGAGGTTGTCTCTCCTGTGCTTGAACTTAGAGTTCAGTTTAGTTCATGTCAATAGACTGGAGGCATCCGAGCCGATGTGTCCACGTACGACCTAGAATGCAGAGTCAGGTGTGTGTTCGTGAATGCCCTGTTTCTGTAGCACCCCCAGCCAGTTCTTATGGGATTCTGCCTTTGAGAGCAGTCACTCAACAGACTTGGCATCCTGCTGTCTCAATGTGTGGGCAAGTCATTTCATTTTCCTGAATCTGTGTGAATTTCCCCATCTGTAAAAACAGGCATGACAGTGCCCACTCACAGGTTGCTTCACGAATCAGATGAGATAAAGTGAGACTATTGCCACGAATAAATAACCAACATAGCTTGTGTTTATTGAGAAATTCCTGTGTGCCAGGCGCTATTCTAAGGATTTCACATGTACCTGCTCAACAAATCCTCTTGGAAATCCTAGAATCTATTTTTCAGTGAAGGAAGCTGAACCGCAGTACGGTTGATCCTTGGAAACAGCATGAGTTTGAACTGCATGCGTCCACTTATATGTGGGTTTTTTTTTTTTTCGATAAATACAATGGTGTAAATGTATTTTTCCTTATGATTTTTTTAAAAAAGTGATCTCTACCCCCAATGTGGGGTTCGAACTCACGACACTGAGGTCAAGAGTGACACACTCCACCGACAAAGCCAGCCAGGCACCCCCATTTTTCTTGTGTTTCCTTATGGTTTTCTTAAGAACATGTTCTTTTCTGGGATGCCTGGGTGGCTTAGTTGGTTAAGCGACTGCCTTCGGCTTGGGTCATGATCCTGGAGTCCTGGGATCGAGTCCCATATCGGGCTCCCTGCTCCATGGGGAGTCTGCTTCTCCTGCTGACCCTCCCACTTCTCATGCTCATTCTCTCTCACACTCTCTCTCTCAAATAAATAAATAAAATCTTTAGGAAAAAAACCCCCCAAAACATGTTCTTTTCTCTCGCTTACTTCATTGTAAGAATACCGGATAGCGTGCGTGTAACATACCCAGTGGCTGGTAAGGCTTCTGGTCCATAGCAGGCTATTAGGAGTTAAGTTTTGCGGGGAGTCATAAGTTATACATGGATTTTGGACTGCACAGGGGTGGGGGGTGGATGCCCCTTGCCCCCGTACTGTTCAAGAGTCCACTTTATATGGAAACTCTTGGAAAGTTCTGAAACCCAGTAAGCAAACAGATGCCATTGTCTGAGTTCTCCCCAGAGTACTCTTTCCCTTACTGAGTGAGCGGAAGTCCGGGGGTGCTAGTACCATTCAAGATCCAAGTCCGTGTTTTGCACCATCTGTATGACAATGTTCTCTTTGGCCCTCTCAGGTTTCCGGGGGCTACCATGACGGTCACCGTGGTGTACGATAACTCCGAGGCCACGGAGCTGTGTGCCGCTCAGCACCTCTACCTCAAGCCCATCGCAAAACTGATGATCAATGTCTTGCTCCCAGAAAGCTCAGAGCCGACGAGGCCCTTCTCCAACTGGGAAGTTCTGGACCAGCTGAAGAGCCTGATTTGCCCTGACCAGTTCACCACCGTTCGGCTCTCCAAGAGCACGAAGGACTTCATCCGATTCGAGGGCGAGGCCGAGACGCGCAGTCTGGTCCAGATCTTGAAGGCCAAGTTACACGGGAAGATCATCAAGTTGAATGGCTTGAAGACGGACTTGAAAGTCGTGGCTACAGATGCCCAGGGAGAGTGGGAACGCTTCCCCAGGGAGAAGGAGGCCTCGGTGAGCGATGGGGCCGAAGAGCAGGACCAGGATAAGAGCCCGGATTCTATCTATTTTGCTGGCTTGCCCTGCAAATGGTTTGCGCCCAAAGGTTCCAGCGGGGAGAAGCCCTGTGAAGAGATCCTTCGGGTGGTTTTTGAGAGCTTTGGAAAGATCAAGAATGTGGACATCCCTATGCTGGACCCCTACAGGGAAGTGATGACCGGTGGAAACTTCGGGGGTTTCAGCTTCGGCTTGCAGACATTTGAGGCCTTCGTACAGTACCAGGAGTCAACAGACTTCGCGAAAGCCATGGAGTCCCTTCGAGGGATGAAGCTGATGCTGAAAGGAGATGATGGGAAAGCTCTGGCCTGTAACATCAAGGTAAGAAGGAGCCAGGATTTCTTTCATTTCCTACTGTTCAGGTGGTCCCGAGCAAAAGCTGGAAGGAAGCCTCTGGAACAAATTTCCTTAGACCCCCCCATTAGGCTCTGAGCGATGGCTGATGTAGAGATTTGTGTTGTCATTCAGAAACGGATGTTTAAGAAGAAAACTAAACCTGATGTGGACATTCTTCTGCCAACTGTGGTTTGGAAGGGTTGGTTCTTATCATCCGGGGCTCTGTGCCAACTTCTTGGGGCGCTGAGGAATTCTTCTGACCCTTATGGAGCTATCTCCTAGGCTTGTTCCACCTGAGTTGCTGAGAGAGAGAGGATCCATGCAGTTTGACCCCACAGGAGAGCAGTTTACCCTCCTTTACTCTTCGGGGCAACAGGTTGCATTTTCAGGAATGTCTGTCAGGTGAATTGCTGGAACATAAGCTCAGGAAACTGGGATCCTTTCCTTTTGAGATCGTCCTGTCTCTCCAGTCAGGCCACCCCATCTCCTTTGTGACCTCTCACTCCAGCAGAGGAAAAGATGTGGCTAAACATTCCTTATTCTCTCACTTAGCCTTGAGCATGAATTTGGACTTTCGCCTTCAATAGCTTCCTACGTGTGCGTGTGTGTCTGTGTGTGAGATGTGTGAAACTACTTATGTTCAAATATATCTTTTTTAAAATTATGAGCTATTCAGCCAGACAAAAGATAAAACACATGCTCCAGTGACCACCCAGGTACCCATTGGCCGGAAAACATCCCCTGTTACATTAGATACCATCTCCCTCCCTCCCCACAGAGGTGGCTATGATCGTGAATTTGGTGTTTAGCCTTCTTGTGCACATTTAAAGGGCTATTTTTATCTCCTTTTATTTTTCAAGCAAATTCTCTTGGAGTGCCTCGCGAGACTTCTACTTTATTTTGGGGATTTGCAAAGTAGCTCAGTAATCACTACAGTCCAATCTCAGATCCCAGTAGGTCAGTTCTCTTGAATCTTTGCTTCCCCAATCCTTCCTCTACCCCCACCCCCCACAATTAAATTAATTAATTAATTTATTTATTTATTGCCTTTTTTTTTGTCTCTGGTGACTAAAATACCTGAACTCAGTTGATTTTTATAACAAGCCCGAGGTAATTAATTCACATCCCTCACAGCCTGTGCCCATCAATGACTCGGTGATGGGGCCATGTGAGAGCTCCTGAAAGGTTCTGCCAGAACCCACAGGGCTGTTGGGCAGGTGCCCAGGAAACAGCAGAACAGTAATGGGAAGAGGACATTTTGAATTCATCGAGTTTTGAATTGTTCAGTACACACTGGTTTTATCTTGCTGGCCTGGGACAACACCCAGGCCCCGGGCAGACTTTCCTAATGAGAGTCTGAATTGTTTTGTGCACAGGTTATGTTTGACACGACCAAACATTTCAGCGAAGGGGCTATCAAGAGGAGAAATCAAGAAAGGCTGAAGTTACAAGAGCTGGAGGAAGAAAGGAAAAAAGTAAAGCGAGATGAGGAAGAGGCTGCAAGGTGAGGCGACTGACGTTGACCAGGGGGGGTTTTCACTTCTGACGTGTGGGCTTATCCCTTCCGGTGAATGGCTGCCCTCAGATGGGTGACACTGAGGTGGGAGTGGCCAGAATTGGTACAGTCTTCCGGCTGTGCTGTTACAAGACCAAAATGTGGTTGAAAGATGAGAAACTTAAAAAACAACTTCTCAGGGACAATAGGTGATGAGCTAGATCAAGATACCTGGGAAGAAATGATTTAAAAAAATAAATAAATAAAGGGATCCCGGCTTTTTCAATGAAAATCCTAGCCCACCCAATTAAAAAGTTGACCCGTTCACCCCCAATTTGCCCAAGTTTACCTTGCCTATTAATTTAAAATGGAAAAAAAAATTCTTTTTAGGTTGGGGAGAGATTTTCTTCCACAAAATGGTCGACAGTCAAGCCAGCCCCTCAGCGGGAAGGCATGGATTTCTTGGCCTTCTGTTTCTTATTGGCTTAAGTTCTTTTGGTGAATTTGAGGAGCCTCCATGTTGATTTCTTTGAGCTTATCCTTGTTTTCTAATTTAGGGACTTGAGCCTAGAAAGGGCAATTGGATTGCCAAAGGTTTGCCAAGAAGTACAAATGGGCTCTCAAAACCAGTTTGGCCTCTTGGCCCTTCCCCTCACGTGTTTATTCTTTCAGTCTTTCGTGTAAATTATAGTTATTCAAAAAAGGAGATAAAGAGTCCCCTTCCGTGTGCCTTTCATTTTTTTTGGCTGGTGGAGTGAATAGGAGTTGCTTGAGATCATGTCTGTGAAACTCGGCCAGAGTTTGAGCCCGGTCAAGGCAACTATTCTCCCAAATTTCCAGACTAAACATGTAGTTGAGATAATCTTCCAGCTTCTGGCAAAGTCCTCACTCAGGTAATTGTCCCTTCCTTCCCCTTTGCCACGGTTCATAAGGGCCCAAGCAAAACAGTTGAATTTTTGGGACAACAGCCCATATTCTTCCATGCCAGGTCCTGTGTTAGGTCATAGGTACCAAGGACCAAGACTCAGCCGTGAGAGTTTCTGAGTACCTTGACTTCCCTTTATTATTCCTTTATTAAGCCTATAGAAAGCCAACTCCATGGAAGCTTTTTGATCTCGAGAGAAATGAAATGACAGCTGTGATGGCTAAATCCACAAGCTGGACTGCTGGTGGTCTGACAAAGTGGGGACTTCGAGAAACCCCTTCTTTGAATTCTGTAGCCTTCTTTTCATATACTCTCTCCTGTACATGCTTCTAACTGACCAGCTCAGTTTTGGGTCCTTCCCCTTTGACTGATGCGCCCATGGTGTCTTAGTCCCTAAGTTGTCCATGTCAGACCCCGGGGTTAGCACTGTGTGATTCCGGGAAACCTAACCCATCCACCCTCCCTGCAGCAGTGGGGAAGGAGCTGGAAGGAGAGCCGGTGCCTAATCCATACCTTCTGAATGACTGACTCTTAATTGTTGTCCAGAAAAAGAAAAGAGGAGGAGAGGAGAGCCCAGGAAAAGAGGAAGAAGGCCAGGGTGAGGAGACGAGGCCCGAAAGAGAGAGACAGACGCCGGCGCAGGAAACCAAAGGCCCGAGCCCCTGCGGACAGCGCCCGGGAGCCCGACTCTTCAGAGGAGTGGGAGGAGAGGAAGTACCTGCTGGCCCAGAGGCGGGTGGAGGCCCTCCGGCTGCTGCGGGTACTCTTGAGGAAAATTGCTGTAAGGCTCTTGCTCCGTCCGTCTTCACTGTTGGTAGGTAGCTGATCGCTTAGAGACACACTTTGACGCTGACGCTGTGGCCCATTTGAAATTGACTCTGTGTAAGATTGTTTGCCTTCTTTGGGGTTTGTCTTCAACAGGCTGTCTCAGCCCTGTGGTCTTGGGACGGTGCATCCCAGAGCAGGATAGCTAGTGACTCTATCCTTCTAGGCCCCTCATGCCCCGGGGAGGGGCGGGGGACGGATGGCATGGGTGTGGGGTTGGTAGGAGTCTTCCATTAACTCGACTTGTCCATTCATCAGCAACGGGTCTGGATGGGAAGGAAGAGCCTTGGACAGAGACCTTTGTGTAGCGAGCTCCCGTTAGTCTGGTCTTCAACTATTTGCTAAGGAATTTCTGACATCACAGAGCAATTTGTTTGGTTTGGAGAGTTTCCATTTTTGGAGTCTCAGGGTTTTTTTTTTTTTATTGTTGTTTGTTTGTTTGTTTTTTTGCCCCACTTTACTGACCTCCTAAAGATAATCAGACTCCGCAGATGGCCTGGAGGAAAGTCCAGAAAGGTTCCCAGGCAGTTCATTTAAAAATGCATCTTCAGGGTTTTCAAATATGCAGAGTAAGTGACATCAGGATCAGATAGAGGGACTTAGTGGCTATCAGCATTTCCGGCCTTTCTCTCATGAGTGTGGACAGCCAGACTTAGTGAAGTCAGGGTCAGAAGAATTTCACATTTACACTCACAATAAGTCTCACTGGATCTTTTAATTTACTGTAATGGCCTCCGGGGATGACTCCTTTCTTTTCTTTCTTTCTTTCTTTCTTTCAATTGGCCACTTAAACCATTTTTTTAAAGATTTTATTTATTTATTTGAGAGAGAGAGAGAGAGGGCATGAGAGGGGAGAGGTCAGAGGGAGAAGCAGACTCCCCGCTGAGCAGGGAGCCCAATGTGGGACTAGATCCCAGGACCCTGGGGATCATGACCTCAGCTGAAGGCAGATGCTTAACCACCTGAGCCATCCAGGCACCCAGGGTGACTCCTTGCTATGAATTTGTCTCCTTAAATGTATGTGGTGCCTAACTAACTCTTGCCTCCCATTGATGGGGCCTGACATTGATGACACAGCCCCCAGGTTCAAATCCCGGGTCACGGGTAGGCACTGTCCCAAGGTGCGCCCCTGTGTCAGTGAGAGCACGGTGTGATTGCTCCCAGTGGGGTGGGGCCCGTGGGCCACCTTTCACCTGCCTGCGGTTCTGCAGAGCAGACAGCATAGGCAGACCCATTGCCATGGCCACACTTTCTACCTTCAGCCTCTCTTCCAACTGAAGCAGAAGAAGAGGGGCCAGCTCAGGGACATCCTTTCCAGCTAACCCATGGGAAGTGACTGGGCTGACAAACAGGCAGGCTCTCTTGTAAGCCAGCTGATTCCCTTTGAGACACACATTTCCTGTTCTAGGATTTTCTGGGAAGGCTGTAGAGCATTTCTTATTCCTCTCACTATCCCCAGCCCCTAGCCCAAGACCTGGAACCAGAAGTCCTCACCAGTTTGTGAACAGATTAAAAAAAAAGTGGTCATGTGCTTTGAAGGTATGTAAATCATGCACACAGACCTCAGAAACACAGCTCATGTTCGCCTGAGAGATCGAATCCCGTACCTCCTCTTTCCTCCGGGCAATATCGTTCCTAATTTGGATCTACCTTACATGTTAGAAACCTCTTCGGAACCATGCCAGAAAGCCCCGTCTTCTTTGAGATTGTTGCACTGTGAGGTTTTTCATGTTGAGATTTTTAACCTTTCTCTTTAAAGGGATCCACACAGTTTAACCCACAGTGGGTAGATGATGCAAGCCCCAAAGTGAACCAGGCTCCAGGGAACACACTGGAAATGCTGAAGCAAGAAGAGTTAAACACCCAGTATCTTCAAAATCAGGAGGAAATGCCAAAATATCAGGTTGCCAAGTCAGACAATAAAGGAAAACAAAAAATGAAGAAAAGAACTAGGGCTCACTTACGTAAATCTTCCCACCACCTTGGGAGAAAAAAAATAAGATACTCAGCTAGAAAAGAGAGAACTGGAAAATTATTAACCGAGGGCTATGGTCACAGTTCGGTCTCTGACCAGAATTCTTTGCAGAATGTGATGATTCAAGATCAGTCTCTTGAGGGGGAAGACCAGTGCAGTTCTAACAAATCCAATGCTTCTAGATTATCTGAGCCAGGCCATGGCAAAAAACAGAAAATCTATGAATCAGATGAATTTATTGATTACCTATTAAACTATTATCAAACTCCAGAGTATGCCCGCATCTGCCTAGAACCAAGTCATCTAGCAAGCCCATGTCAGTGGCAGAGGGCTGTCCGTGCTAAGGGAAATGGGTTTCAGATCAATCTGAGAAAACGGAAGCATCACTCCACCAGTCCGAGCCAAATGCAAAACCTGGCAGCAAGAGAACAGGTTCAAGAAGAGGTTTGTACTCAGGATCCTGAGCTTAAACCACAAAAGAGAGGAAAAGTGGATTATGCCAAAGAATGTACCAAGGAGTTGAAAAATCATTGTAAGGACACAGCTGGTGGCGCTGGTGATCACCTGTCCCCAGCTGATGGACAGAGCCATCTGTTAGAAAAGATGCAAGCTCACCAGCTCAGAGATTCTAACTCCCCAAGTCACAGCCAAGTTTCCTCACCTAGGAGGTCAGCCGACTTAGATCTGGAGTTGACAGATTTCTTAGAGGAAATCAGTAGTGATTCCGAATGCTTCAGTGAAACCCTTAGCGTAAGCAAAGAGGAGGAAGAGAGGTCTGTGGCCACATATGATAGCTCCCCAGAAAAAAGATCTCTTGATGAGGACAACCTCACCACTAGTGATCGAGAAATTAGGGCAAGTCCGCAGGCCTTGTATTCAAAGTGGAGCCGCCATGGGGAGCACAGCTCCTCCAAACCCAAGCTGGGGAAACCAGGCGAGAGGTCCAAGTATGAACGGAGATGTTCGTGGCTTGAGGGCAAAAACCATTCCATTAGGGATGAGAAGAGCACCGCCAAAAGGAGGGCAACAGCAGTCCCCAAATACTTGCTCAGCGGATCGGGTCCTGGAGGTCTGTTAGACTACATCACAAGGAAGAGGAGGAGGCTCGGCGACAGCACATCTGGCTGGCAGGCGAACTACAGGTCTGCTCGTGTGCCCGTAGCATCAGCAAAAAGTGGTCACGTTTTCTACATGGGGAATTTGCCCCAAAGAAGAGAGACCCCGTGGAAGTCAGAATATAACCAGGAGGTCAGAAGGTTTAAAAGACATGAGCGTTCTAGAGATCCCACGCTGAATTCTGGTAATTATTATATTAGACATGACAGTCAGGAGCACCTCCACTATGGAAGCTATTTTGGAAATGGCTACGCTAGTTCTTTGTATTTTCAGATGTTTTAAAGGCCTCATAGATCAGAAACACCCTCATTCTTAGCAAACAATGTGCAGGATAGAACACTTAAAACCAAATACAGCTAATGTAGTTAGGAACTACAGAGCAAGAGAGCAGCACTTAAAAGTTTGGGCAAGGTCAAAGGCAAAACCTTGTTTCCCTCGCCAAAATATAAAGCATAAATGACTGCAGGTGTGTTGGCAAACTTTGGAAATAAGAAACCTCCAGATTTCAAGGGTTGGTAAAACCACATGCCTGTACAGCTTGATCCAAGGACAGACTTTCCTCCAGTTCGGCTGCAACCTGAGACCGGTGCCAGCCAGAAAGCAAATGAACAGGGCGTGGAGTCAGTAGCCCCCTTGCGGCTCTCTAGCTGTTAGAACACCATCATTTAGTGTCAGTTACCTTCAAAGGGGCCAACGGCAGCTGAACTAGGATCTTTTCACACATGCTTGGATTTGGCCAGAAAAGCTAGGTGCGGCCACAAAACTTTCCTTTTATCCAGACATAACGGCAGGTAGCAGAAGACATGACAGCTAGGACACATCACAGACTCGTTTGTGACACCGATGGTTTCATGACCGCCCACCAGGAGGAATTAATTTCATCAGTGTGTTCACAGTACTATAAAGAATTGTCCTTTGTGAAACAAAACTCGAAACAATCCGCGGAAAGGGCCTCGGATTGTCTCTTGAGGCTTAAACAGATAGCGGATCATTCACAGAGCTGTTTTTAGAAGCATCCCATGTCATTCCATCCTAGAAAAGCAAGAGCATTGAAGCAAAATAACCAGTGGGATTTGCAAAAGGCAAGATGGAAAGATCCCGGGGCGCCATGAATGTCTCTTTGGAAGCTGGGACATGGCAGTAATCCATTTCAGGTTCTGTAATCCTTTCACTCAGGGTTGGGTGACATCAGTTTGTAAAAAGCCACTGACTATCCCCAAACTGACTCTTATCAAACACGAACAAGTGCCTCCTCGATCCTCTGTAATGCCATGGAGTTAGGAGGAGTCAAGGGCAAAGCCCTAGTTTTCTAGCTGGGGAAAAAATCGGTATGTGTGTAGGATTTGTAATCTCTTAACAGAAGCAATTTATCTTTTTACCTACTGGTTTTGGACTTCTTGAATATGTTTTTAAATGGAGATATTTTATAGATTCGTAAAGACTTACATCTCAATGCAGCGCATGTTCTATTGAAAGCTCGGCTGATTCCTCCTGCCTTATATAGGATTTAGGACCCCAGAGGCAGTAGATGACCTTCTTTTTTTTTTTTTCCCCCAACAAAGCTTATACCTGACTCGGCAGTGGAAGAATCAATGAGGTTAGACTGGCTGCGGCAGGAGAAGGAGATTTCCATTCACAGAAGTAGTGGAAGGCCACGTTTTCATAGGGCGTGGTTCATTTCAGTCTTAACTTGACGTTCTGTAGAAAAGTACCAGCCGTTAGGGCCAAGGGTGGGATGCCGGTCAGTGGGGTTGCCCTGAATGACGAGGCACGTCCTGTGCTCAGAACCAGCCCCTTGAGCAGCCTGATAGCTGAAGGGGCCACGCGATCTTCTAATTCACCGAAAGTAAGAACCGCACATTGTTTCATTGATCTCTTTTAATCGCATTTAATAGAGATATGCTAGTTCATGCAGAAGTTCGAAAAAATGAATGTAACGTAGCAGGTCATGCTTATTATTAATGAGACAGTAACCAACGAATGATTTGTGGGCTTCCTCGTGTTTAGTTCCACTTCAAGCTAGTGACTCTACCATCACCACTAGGCTTGGCTTGTCACGTCTGAAAAATGGCTCATGGGGTGAGTGCCTTTTCTCCTCTGAGAACTAGCAAGGACTGTTAATGTTCAAAGTACTGTTGCCCAGAGTAGCCTTTTAAAGTGCTAAGAGCTTGTGTTTTGTCAGACAACTTTTGGTAACTAGGTATTTTTTTCTCCTTGGTGAGACCCTTGCTCCTTATTTTTTTTCAGGTTTCATGCTACTGAAACAAAGAACATTATGAGTTTGTAATGGAAAGCAGTTGTGCTTGTTTTGAAAACAAATCTTCATTTCTTCTGCCATTTGATAATTTTTCTTTACAGAGATTTTTGGGCATGAAAACAATTTGCTTCCCAGTAACCAGACATAAAAAAAAAATAAATTACGGAATACAGCATGTGCAATTTTTTGGGGGGGGGGGATAATAGAACCGGTGCTAAGTCACTTCTATCTAATATTTTGTCTGGTTTTGTTTGTTTGCTAAATACCATCATGGGGCCTAGAAGTAAGTAAAAATACTGGTTTCATGTTTACGTTCTGTACAACTTTGGATTTTTATATGTCTTGTGGTAATGCGTTTTAGATTTGAATAAACCTTTTGTGTGTGTGTGTGTGTGTGTGTGTGTGTGTGTGTGTGTGTAGGCCTTAAATGAGGAAGAGAACAATTTATCCTGTACTTTTCAGTGGAATGAGTGGCTTAGTAAGAAATGAAATAGAACCGAAAATATTGTGATCACTTTCTATTAATTAACATTGTTCTTCTTCATTGTGCTGTTCTTTAAGTGGTACAAGAGTATTTTCTCATCTTTTTTTCTATGACCTATTAAGTAAGTAAGGGCCTGAACTTTAAACTCTGTCTTTTTAAATAGGTGTTTTCTTGTGTTTCCCTTGTATGTGCTGCTAATAGCGCTTCAAGAAAACTAAAAACCTGTTGATGTCTTTTTGTTCAATTTGTTTGAATTTCTCAGGTAGAAAGCCACATAACCTGGTAATTTTGAAAGTAAGAACCAAATAAATGTATTTTTATTTGTTGCGAGACTGTCTAAAATGTTTTAAATAAATGCTAATAATTCCACGGGGTGGGGGGTGAGTTTCTACTTGTAGTAAGCTGCTTTGCACTCCTGATGCCAACCCTTTGTCTCATTTGCATTGTTAGAGAAACAGTACATATTTAATTTTCAGATATATTAAAAATAAAATGGTCAAGGTGACTAGAGCCTGTTCATTTGCCACGCACGCTGGCTAGGATGTCCCACATCTCTCCAGCATTTTCCATGAAAATAGACACACACATCTGGTTTTGATATGGCCTCTACATGACTTTTCCCTCCGCGATGCCGAGGTCTGGGAACGGACTATGTCAGAGCTCATGCACCTGGAGATCATGGTTTTATCTTCATTTTGGATAAATTGAAATAACAGTATTTGGACTGAAGACTAGACTCCCTTCGGCAAAGGTTTCATCAATAATCTTAGAAGGCAGAGAAATGGGCCCAGTGGCCTTTCCCTTCACCCCTGTAGCACCTGGTGGAGGTGTTCGAGTTCTACAGTCTCCTGATGTCAGCGAAGGTGTGGGGTGGGGTGGGGGTTCTAGTCAGAGAAGCTAAGGGATTCACTGCTTGGTCCCTGATCAGTCCAGTTACTGCGTTTTGACGTGAAGCGTGCAGCAAGCTGCCTCCTAGTGTTCTATAAGAAAGGCTGTACCTTACTTAGTTCCATCTGGTTCCCTTACAGCTGAAAGGGTCCTTGTTGTGGGGGGAGGGCAGGATGGTCGCAGAGCGCTCTCCAAAACAGCAAGGGCTGTCCTGATGCTTGTTCTAGATCTTGGATTAGCCTCTTTGGCCCTCTGAGGTAGTGAGGTGAATGTGTTATGCACAGCCAGATTTGGGAGGTACGGAAACCATGGAGAGAACACAGTGCCTCTGTGGGGGGGGGCCTGGATAGAAGTAGGGGAACAAACCCGTGGGGTTCACCTACCACCACCCCCGCTGGCTGGGTGCCTGTAACCACCACGCTCCCCCCATCTTAAATGGCGCCTTTTATGTAATGTGGTTTCTCAATATGCCAGCTAGATTTGAAAAGTTTTTAGACCCAAGTCCTGCCTTACTGTAATATCGTTTTACGTGTAATCAATACAATGTTGATTTCACTCTGAATGGCAGGGAGTTGGGCTATTTGAGATCGAAGCTTTAACCAGGCTCTGGATGGTTTCCTCTTGGCATCAAACCTGTTTTAACTCAGAAAAAGGAGTAGCCCAATCTTCGCATCCGAATGAGATTTCAGGCTGCAAGGTGGCCCAGCTTCTGTCTTCCACCCCTTCCCCCCGAAGCACATGGTGTAACAGGGTACTTGGCACAAAATGGGCAACTTGATTAGTTGAATGAAACCTACTGGGGGTGGGGACAGGGCCCTTTTAAAAACTGAAAGAGGCAACGGTTCGGGAACATAAAAAGCAGAAAGCTGCAAGCCCTCTCCGGGTCGGAGTACATCCCCTTGTAAGAAAACTCGACGGAGGGATGTCTTCAGCTCAGGTCATGATCTCAGAGTCTTGGGATGGAGTCCTACATCTGGCTTTCTGCTCAGCAGGGAGCCTGCCTCTGCCCTCCCCCTGCTTGTGTGCCTTTTCTCTCTCTCAAATAAAATCTTAAAAAAAAAAAACCTCTGCCGATTTGAACATTATAATGGCAAAACACTAATATTCTGAGAAGTTGTGCTGACACAACGAACTGCATACACAAATCTGACCTTTTGACAGGAGGCGAATTAACTTTGCTAGCATATAAGAATTTCCGAATGCCTTCCTGATCAGATGGTATCTGAAAACAGAAACAGCCAAAACTGCCAAGGCACTTTTAATGTCCTTAGTAAAGTTAGCCCTTGATAACCTTGCTATGGACCTCAAGGAAGAGGTGGCTTCGAGTTTAGAAAGTTCTGATTGAAGGGGCAGGGATTGACAAGTCACAAAAATAAATTCACTAACTTCTTAAAAAGATAGTTTGCACATTTTTACGAGTGCAGTTTAGCTAATCTCAACTCACTGTTTTTAAAAAGTATTTATTTACTTGAGAGCCTGCACGTGGAGGGGAGGGGCAGAGGGCGAGGCAGGCTCCCTGCTGAGCAGGGAGCCCAGCGCAGCATCATCCCAGGACCCTGGGATCAGGACCTGAGCCAAAGGCAGACACTTAATGACTGAGCCACCCAGGCGTCCCAGTTCACCGTTTCTTAACAGGACAAGCTTGTATTTGGTTTGTGGTATGAGGCCTCTGAAGTTTTGCCCCTTTACTGGTTTCTTTTGGAATACACACACACACACACACACACACACACACACACACACACGAAGCTGAGTATTAAGCTAAAATAAAATGATTGAATCTGGTTTCTTAGGTTAAGGTTTAAAGAACATTTAAGGGTTTAAAAACCCACCACGCTGTACTGGGTAAAACCATCTTTTATTAACTGACCAAAGCACTTCATTTTGTTTTCTGATTTGAGGTAAAACCATTAAACACAGTTCACAAGAAAATACAAGGACTATTCAACTACAATTACAAGAGTTTGAAACCTCACTAGTTCATATAATACTTTTACAAATTCATACAACTGTACAGTCTACTTAAGCGAAGTTTATTGTTAACCAAAAGACCAATATCAAAGACCTAGACACTTGGCCTACTACTCTTGCAGTGGCTATGGTTTTGTAACAGAATAACTGTTACCTTAAGGAATATACTTTAAAAAAACCCTTGGCTAGTGATATATACTTTCTTCACTCCTGGGGGGGGGTGGGGGAGGGTATGAAGGCTCTCTGGAGAGTAGAGGCATACCCTCCCACTCCCGGCAAACTGTGTGAAATCACTCTTGTCCCACCGTGAACGTGGGGATGGGGGAGATAATTCTACGTTTTTTCCTGTATTTAAGTTTCTCGGCAAGCCAGTGGATTTCTTCCAAAGCTTTCTTTTGAATGTTCAGATCCTGTTTTAAGCCTTACTGTACATTGCTGTGTTAGTGGAGGCATCCGAGTGTCCAGAGGACAAAAAGAATGATGTAGTCTACGAACACAGTGAATGTATTTTTCCCGAGCAGGCCCAGCTTTGAGATTTTTTTTTTTAATTTTTTTTTTTTTCTGGGCAGCTCTCTTTTGTCAATACCAAAGAGGCTTTGGAACACTGCAGATTTGCTTTAGAGGTAGATAAAACAGAAATCATGCAGTTAAGTCAGTTGAGAAATAAGGGATTTGCTATCTTGAGGACATGGGGACAAGAAGTTGATCCTTGGTTCTCAGGGCTAGGACTTTGCCCAGTTAACTTGTTTTTTCTTAAACCTGTTTGGGGGAAATACCCAAGTCTTACCTGTGTCGCTCAAGGAAAAAAACCAATTTAAAGGCAGCTGGCACTAACCACAGACAGAAGGGGAGAGTCCTGATGTTTGGTTACAGCACTGCAGTTCACGGTCTGGATTTGTGACACACAAACACGCCATGCACTTGAAGACGGAAGAGTTAATTGGTTCAGTGTCACTAGTGATGTTAATTACAAAAACTTAACAGCAAGTTTGAAACTGCTCTAAATATTGAAATCACCATGTTTTAAAGACAGACTGGAATGTTACAAATGATTCTGCAAAATACAAAAATAGATATGCTTCCACTGGTTGCTTTAATCATTTTTCCGAGCATTCCCGTCTTTTGGTTCTTCCTCATCAGAGTACACAGTGGGCTCCTCCCCCTCCTTCAGCAGTTTGCCCACATGATGATACTTGACTGGAGGGAGAGAAGAAAACACAAATGAGCACTGTCATGCTTCACCTGAAAGCATCCGCTGCAGGCCTGCGGGCTGGGCTTCCCGAAAAGCTGTCAATCGCCCGGGACTCCCCCCACCCCCCAACCGTCCAACGGGGAGTTAAGAATTAAGAGTTTCGTTTGGAACAAACAGCAAACAGGTAGCGATTTCGGGCACGGAGTAGGCAAGGGAAGGTCCGTGAGTCATGTCTGTGTGCAGGGGGGCGGTGAGAAGAGCAAGGGCTCCGGAGGAGTTGTTAGGAGGACTTCTGAACACGTGACGAAGGCGGCTGTGTGTTGGACAATGCACGGAAGGACCTGAGGCAAGAGGGGGTTCCAGAAAGTGACGATGCCATGTACAAAGGCAGGCCGGTGAGGCCAAACAGATCTGGGAAGCAAGCTGACAGCGACAGAGTGGGAGTGAGGGTGGAGAAGCCAGTGTAGCATAAAGGTTGTGGAAAGCCAGCCTGCAGAGTCTGGACTAAGGAAGCCAGTGCTCTGGCGCACACGGGGTGGCAGGGGCGTTACCGGACGGATTCTGGCAAGGAGAGCAGGTGCAGGCTGCCCAGGAGGCCAGCGGGTAGGTCTGTGTGTGAAGGAACAAGAGCCGGTACTGGGGTGTCCATGGGAACGGAAAGGCGAGGGTATGAGCTACTTTAAAGGAAAACTGGAAGCGTGAGTTAAAACTGGAGCTCCCATGGACCGACCCGGGGACTTTGGAGACGGAGACCCTTGGCAGGGGTGGGGTGGGGAGGGCACGCGACAGGAAATCCAAGGCAAGGGCTGGACAAGTCAGGTTACTGCTGGCAAGAAACAGGTCCCTGGAAAGCTCTGAGAAGGAGCAGCCCAGTGGAATCGTGGGGCTGGAAACGGCAGCAGGAGTTAAGGAGGTGCGGGGAGGAAAGGAAGCAGCGGTTCGGGGCGAGCACTTTGCAGGCAGCTGATGGTGGGGGGAAGGGGTGAGGAGTCCGGTGGATGGAGGAAAGCAGGCGACCCCTGTCTTTTTTCCCCGACACAAGGAAAAAGCTATGCATAGCAGTTAAAGCGAGTGGTTAAGGAGGCAGGAGAGCACGGGAGGAAACAGATCTGAGAGCACAGACCAGAAACCCAGCCATCGAAAAGAACGACACCTTGCCATTCGCAATGACGCGGGTAGAACTACAGGGTATTAGGCTAAGCGAAATCGGTCAGAGAAAGACGAATACCACGTGATTTCTTATGTGGAATTTAAGAAACAAAACAGGTGGACATAGGGGAAGGGGAGGACAAATAAAATAAGGCGAAAACAGGGAGGCCAAGCGTAAGAGACTCTGAACTGCAAAGAACAAACTGACAGCTGCTGGAGGGGAACCGGGCGGGGAGCATGAAGGAGGGCACGTGATGGGGTGAGCACTCGGTAAGGTGCAGCTGATGAACCACTGAACTCTATCTCTGAAACTACTGTACTACGGTACAGGTCAACTAAACTGAATTGAAATAAAACATTTTTCAAAAAGAGGTGAGAAGGCGCAGAGCCAATAGACTGCCCCCCCCAGCCGGCTGGCTGCATTCTTGGGGCCCACCTAACGTGGGGTTAATCCTATCACTGTCCCAGGCCAAGAGAGTCTCCCCTTTCTGCGTATGGGTAGGAATTAGAGAGGAGTAACTAACCTGTCTAACCAGGTAGCCAGACCTGCTTTTGTGCAAAATAATCACCGAGAACAATGGGAACTTCCCTATTGGAACATGTTATAAAAGGTCCCCAGGATGCTCGGGACCGCACAACAAACACAGGGCAGGCAGCGCCGGGCAACCTGCTTTAAGGGGCTCCCACACCAGGCTTGAGTGGAGCTCAAAGGGCACCATGGGATCTGGGGGTGTCTTGGTTTAAGGGGGAGAACTTCTGACCCAGGCTTCACCTCCTTGACAAAGGCAAGCTCTAGAAGAGAGAGCTGTGTAAGTTAGAAATTACAATAGGCTGGTCCCACACAGAAGAATCTGTATTTACAAAGGCATCCTTAGGATATCCCCCACCAAAAAAAATCAGGGGTGATGTTAGGTAGCTGAATTATGTTTTTGAAGTAAAAAGACCTGCCTCTAGACTTGAAAGCTCTACTTCTGTCTGCTTGGGACCCAGAACCTAAAGGTGGAACCGCAGCTGGCTAATGATCAACCCAGAAACTCTGAAGTCAGCAGTATTTTCAAAGAAGATGGTGGGGTTTAGCCAAAAGAGTCAGTAATATTTAACTGGCTATAGAGAAGAGCAAATAGAGAAGATGCACTGTAAAATAACAAATCTGTAAGCACGGGTCATGGTCTTTATATACCATCAAAGCTGGGAAACATTAGTCAAATTCTTAGTGCAGCGTCACTAAAGTGATCATTAGACACTTCACTTTCACCAAAGCCAATTCCTTAAGCCTCAAGGTTGGAACTTAACCCCCATCCTCATTCCCCTCCCCCTCCCAAAGACCTCAGCCTTGGAGCATAAGCCAGGAAACAAGGGGCTCCTTTTTTCCTCTCTTTTTAAAAATGCAGACACCATTGTTGCTGGGCAGATTATAAGCATCATTTGTAGATGAGGCCTATAGTTAGGCTCAATTAGATTCAGAGAGAAGCTGTTTGGTAGCAGAACACAAGTCTCCCATTCTTCAACAGAAATGTGGGCTGCTTTTAAAACAACAAGACTTCTGCCAGTCCCTCTCTCTGTACCCTACAGAGCCTTTCCCCTACACACCAAGCACCAAATCCTAGTGTGGAATCCAGGCGAAACTGTCGAAAGACTTAAAGAACAGAAACCCAAGTTCCCATAGAGAACTAGCTCAAAATTGGAGGCAAGCACAGCAAGTGACTCAGCATTGCTGCAATTACTCCAAGCCATGAACTTGATCCGTCCAAGATTCAGGAGCCTATCAAAATGCTCCCCAGTTTCAGGCTGCTTAGTAATAACTATTGTACTGCTGTGAATCCCATTACTGGTAGAAATTTGATCCAGGCACAATTTGTTAAAAAATGCTTACAAGTGAACTGAGAGTCCCAGTCACTCAGGGTCTCCTGCTGGGCAGGAGTGAGGTCAGAAAGGTCATCGTACTCGTCCTTCAGTGCTTCCTTATCCAGGCAAAACGTGGCAAGGCCCCGGGATGCGTCTCTTCCAGCAAAGACCCCGTATGGCCCCTCTTAAAAAACAAACAAAACCAAAGACCAATTCTTTATTAGACAGTCAATTTCTCCGTGGTTCATACCCAGAAAATGGCTTCCTTCCCCATCAACAAAGACCACCCACCCCCTTTGGCAGTGTCAAATTCCGTGTGGAAACCAGAAGTGATGTTGATGCTTTCCCCATTATGTGGTGGATCCCAAAGGACCTGTTGTCATCAGACTCTTACAAATCAATATGCTATACGTTATCATCTGTTTCCTGTAATTCTCAAATAGCTAATAAAACGAGCCACAAATGATTATCTGCTGGGGCGGGATGGGGGGTGGGGTGGTGGGAAATCATCCAAGATAATACTGAATCCAAGGGTCAGAATTCACTGAGGATGTTGAACCCAGAGCCTGTCTCGGCTCTAGGCATTTGGGCTATATCAGTGAAAGTTATGGCTCCTTAAGATAGTAGGTACTGAGGCATAAATGAAAACACTTCCTTATGAAATGATACTGATATGTTTAAATGAGTCAAAAGTATCTCGTAGTGATCTTTGGTTGTGAGACTGTGTTAAACATGTGGCATCTGTAGCAGTAATCATTTGCTAAGAGTGGTCCAGAAATCTATCCCCATGTTAACATCATCAAAACTGTCAGTAAAGGGGAGCCTGGGTGGCTCAGTGGGTTAAAGCCTCTGCCTTCGGCTCAGGTCATGGTCCCAGGGTCCTGGGCTCGAGCCCCATATCGGGCTCTCTGCTCAGCGGGGAGCCTCTTCCTGCTTTCTGCCTGCCACTCTGCCTAATTGTGCTCTCTGTCTGTCAAAAAATAAAATCTTAAAAAAAAAAACTGTCAGTAAAGAGGTAGCAGAGGAGATCAGCTCCATCACTCCGGTGAGCGTGAAGACTCAAAACACTTTAGACTTTCATGGGAGGAAAAAAAAGAAAGACTGAATCAATATCCCCAAATCCCCAAATAACTTTATAATTTATATAAAACATTAGAATCCCATTATATATAATATTATACTGAACTTTTGTCTAAGAGAGTGGTGAATTATTCTGTAGGTACTTAAAGCGGATGTGTAGACTTATTTAAATATTGCACAAGTAAAGGAAAAGAAGCCAGTGTACTTTCAACTGTGTGCTGTTCCCCCCAGGTAGACTGGGTAGCAACTCTGACATTAAAGTTTGTAGGTAACCGTAATGCCAAGTATGAGATCAAGTTTCAATATGGCCTGGTCACTGGAAACCTCAATCCCCTAGGAATTTTTTTTTTTAACAAATTACACAAAATGTATGATCAACTTTTTTTTTTAAGATTTTATTTATTTATTTATTTGACAGAGAGAGAGAGATCACAAGTAGGCAGAGAGGCAGGCAGAGAGGGGGGGGGGAGAAGCAGGCTCCCCGCTGAGCAGAGAGCCTGATGCGGGACTCGATCCCAGGACCCTGAGATCACGACCCGAGCCGAAGGCAGAGGCTTAACCCACTGAGCCACCCAGGCGCCCATGTATGATCAACTTTTAAATGCAAATAAGGTTCGAAAGAAAATGGGTTGCTTGTGATCTTCATGGTATGCTATCGAGTCTAACAAAGGTTAAAAAAAAAAACCCATCTCAGGTTTTCACAAATGTGTGTGTATATAAATAGATACACTTCTAGTGGGCATGGTAGCATCTAGTACTTGAAACCAGGCCAATTGTTCTGGTTTGCACTGTGGTACCCCGGAGATTATGGTCACAGAACACTAAAAAATGGCTCAAGGGGAGCACTAAACGTCTTTGGAGAATAGAGATTATTCACCAGAACGTATCTTCACTAGAATGTAAGCTCCATGAGCACAGATGTGTGTCTGTTTTGCTCACAGCTGTATTCCCAGTATCCACAAAAGCGCCGTGCATGGAATGATGGGCACCGGAATGAGTAATTTTTAAGAACCCTCTATAATATGAACGATCATTTGCACTTGATGTCACATATTCACGGGCTCACGGGATGATACCACAGGGCAGAGACTGAGGAGATCTCACGATGGGGGGCCATCCTTAGCATTTTTCAGAGGGACAACTAAGGCCCAGAGAGGGAACAATGCTTTGCACCAGGTCACACAGCTAGTCAGTAATCCAACCAGGATTAGAACTCAGGTCGCCTGACTCCCCGGAGTTTTGTGTTTCTGTGCACAGGCCTGCATTCCTCACAATGACTTTGCAAATTACAATCCTAGGATGTTACCCCACGCACTGGGTTGAAGTCCTTGATGGTGTAGCTCAGGAGGGACAGCTATTTACAGGATTATGTAAAGTGGAAGTGACAGGGGAAGTGACAACAACCAAGGTGTGGTTCCCACATTTCTTTGGACAGTTACATGGCCTACAGAAAGTAGGTCTTCTAAATCAGCCACAAGGAAAAACCGGTAAGGGGGACCAGTTCCTGAAGAACCTTAACCCATCTGATTTTGGTTAGTTGGGCTGGGCGGGTAAAACAAAGCAGGAGCCGAGATGACAGAGATCACAGCCTTCTATCCTTTTCACTCTCTCCAGACCAGTGGGGAAGAGGGCCCTCAATATGGACACACTCCCTGAGCTCCTTGTTTTTAGGAGTCCGTATTAGAGGAGCTAAAATCTCTTCCTCCCCCTCTCCCGAATAGTCTATGGGGCGCGACTTTCCAAACCCGGCCGCTTCTCAAATGCTCCTGGGGGAGTTGCTTAAAATGCAGATTGCTGGACCTCCCCCACAGAGCCTCCTCCACCTTGGCTGCGATTAAGCCGGGAATCGGTGTTTTTTTTCTCCAGCGCATCAGGTGATTCTGATCCGCAACCAGGCTTAGAAAGCCTCATCCATAAGGCCCTCCAAGCCTGCCCCCCTCCAACGGCTCAGCAGTCATCCACCCTCATTTCCCCTCTGCTTGGCTCTTCCTGAAATCCCCACACCCAGCAGCCCTCACAGCCCTACCCCTTTTGTTTCCCAGGATCCTCCCACTTCTCCCTCCCTCCATTTTTTAATTTTTTTTTTTTTTTGGCTTCTAGTCTTTTCTCTCCCGCTGTAGATTAAAATGCTCTACTACCTTCTCATCTCGCCACGTTCCCATAGTCCGCTACGTTAAGCCTCCTCCCTCCCTCCATCAGCTCGCCCCCTCTCCCCCCACCGAGCCTCCCCGTTCACCTTCCAGCTTTTCTGTCGGCCACACACAGCACGCGCACACACATACCAAACACATGCCACACACATACCTGACACATGCCACATTCCGAGCGCGCGCACGCACGCACACTCGCGCCTGGCCAGCCACAGCCACGGACTACGCACTCACACACCGCCCGCTGGCACGCACTCGGCCGCTACCTGCCGCTCATCCCACCCCCGCTCTCCGGCTCCCACACCTTCACACACACCGCGGCCCCTCCGGCCGCAGCGGCCTTCGCCTCCTCTCCCAGGCTGGACCTGCCCCCCCCGCCCCCGCTTCCCTCGAGACACCCTCGTTTCCCTTCTCCAGCCCGACACCAACCCCTCCTTCGAGGAACCCCCCCAAACCCCATGCCCTCGAAGCTCCCTCAACACTGCGCGGCCGTGCCCCCTCTTCCAGGCCGGCGAGCTCGCCCACCCCTCAGGCCCCCCTCCAGCAGCCGCCCCCCCCTCCAGCCCGGGCGCTCCAGCCTCCTCTCCGTCCCCCCCACCCGCCCATCCCGGCGCTGGCGGCGTCCCCCACCGGCCGCAGCCCTTCTAGAGCGCGCCTCGTCCACTGCCGCCGGGGGTCCGCCATTCCTCTCCTCCGGGGTGGCCCGCTCCCCCCTCTCCTTCCCCCGGCCCCAGCTCCGGGCCGGGGCCCCTTCTTTTGTCTCCGCGTCCCCTGGGCGGCCGCAGTTACCGGGCCCGTAGAACTTGCGGCCTTTGGTCACGTCGAACACCTTGCCGTTGATGGCCATGAGTATGCGCGGGTCCTGGACGCCGTCGAAGCGCCGCAGCTCGGCAGGGGTGAAGTCGCGCCGCTTAAGGCGGGGCAGCGGGGGCGGTTCGTCGTCGTCGCTGTCGTTGCTGGCCGCCGGCTGGTCCCCGCGAACGATCTTGTACAGCAGGAACACGCAGAGGCCGAGCAGCAGCAGGTTGAGCGGCGACGTGAAAATCTCGTGCAGCAGCCCGCCACTCTCCAGCTCGCTCGGGTCGGCGCCGGTCGCCGCCACATCCTCGGCAGCCATGATCTCTGGAGCAAAGGTTGGGCCGGCCTAGGGAGGGCTCCGGAACTGGCGGCTTTCTCCTCCCTCTCAGCGAGCTAGTGGCGCGCGGGGCTCCGCGGACAAGGACTAGCCAGCGGAGGAGGCGGGGCGGGGCGGGGCCGGGGCGGAGCCTCCAAGCCCCGCCTCCCCCGCTGCCGCCCGGGCGCAGCGCGGGGTCCGACTCTGGCCCCCCACCTGGCCTCCGGACGGTCCTTCCCCTCCCCCCGGCCCCCGGCCGGATCCCGCCTCCCCTGCGGCGGCGGGAGCAGCCCCCGCCTCGGCCCTACCTCCGAGGCCGCGGCCCCAGCCTCACGCCATCCCGGCTCCAGCCTCTAGCTGAGCGCGACGCGGCGCGCACCCCTCCTCCGCACCCTCCCCGGCTTCTTGCACCGGGACCCGCTCCGAGAGCCTCGGCTTTGCAGACCTCTGGCCGAGGCCCGCTCGGCCACCTGATGCGCGCCACGCACGACTCCATTCCTCTTGTTTAGCTTCTCCCTCGCCTTGCATTCTGAAGCCTCACCTTTACCCGCCCATAGCCCCGGGACCGCGAGGCTCCCTTGGGGGAACAGCAAGGAAACTCTCTCCACCTTGGAGGCCCAGACTACCCATTTCCACCTTGGGAACCCGCTTTCACTCTCCTTAACGACCTTCTCCAATCCTCCCCGCCAGAGGCTGTGGTGTAGACACCCCCGTGTAGCTCAAGTCCGCCCACAGCCGCCCCCCCCCGCCCACGCCTGACACCTCTCCCAATATTTGGGGGAGACAGATCTGCTTGCCGGATCAAATTGGTTCATTCTCGGAAGTCTAAACCCTTTCGCAATCACAGATTTGCTCAGTCCCAACGCATCAGCAAGCAACTCTGTTATTGCGCCTTTTTTTTTTTTTAATTTTTTGGCTCAGTATAATGACCGAAGTTTCTTTGTTGGCAGTGTTCTTTTATTTGTAGTCTGTCGAGCTACCCTTGGCAGGCTCAATGACCCTGTGCTGTATCCCAGACGAAGGCGGGAGTTGGTCCACTGGCTATTGATGGGCTAACCGTCTGTGCAGGAACAGGCCTTACCAAGGAAGGGCTGTCTCTATCCTTCAGAACCCTAATCCCGCCGCCCTCTTCACGGTCACGGGCGTGGGGGGCGGGGTGGGTAGCGGAAGAAAGGATAGAGAGAAGGGGGGGGAATAATTAAAACCAAGTTCTGCACACATCTGCAGCCCAGAGCAGTACTTTTCCACCAAGAGTTCTGTTCGCTTACACGTAATTTACTCCGCCTCTCAACACGCAAGAGATTTGAGAGAATTGGCGTCTTACCTCAGAATTCTAAAAATTTCTGGCACCAACTGCTTCCATCCCTGCCCCCACCCCATCTTCTTAAATCATTTAAAAGCGCATAGGAGCAGAATAATCCTTAAATCGGGCCCACGCATTTTTTTCTTCACAGATCTAAATTTAGGGTTAGCTGAAATGGCCCTAACAGAGCTTTTGTCAAACCTTCTCCATCTAATCAAGGGAAAACAGGCTTAAAATGAGGGCCCAAGGCCTTAGTTAGACTCCAGTTACCTTTTGTTTCAAAAGTCTATGGCCAAGATATTTTTAAAAACCAAACACAAAACCAAAAGCAAACTTTTGAAATATATTTTAATTTACATCTAACGACAGAGAAACAGTTAATACCTTGTAAGAGCTCATTTTAATTGATAAGAAAATCCAAAAGATGCTAGTCAATAAATAGGCAAAAAATGGAAATAGGTAGTCCACAGAAGTGGGGATACCAATGGTGAATAAGCATATGAAAAATGTTCAGTCTTACCTGTACCCTTGAAACAAATAATACATTATATGTTTAAAAAATAAAAATAAAAAATAAAATGGTGTCGGCCCACAACATAAAAAAAAAGAAAAATGTTCAGTCTTGCTGGCAATGAAAAATGGAGATACCACGGTCACCTACCACCTTCCTGTCAAAAAGATACAATGAAAAAAAGGATGATCTACAAGGCTGGCACAAGAGTAATGAGACTCTCGTACACTGTTGGGAGTAGAAATTGATATAATCTTTTGTCATTCATAAAAACACTTTCTATCCATTAATCCCACTTCTACTGTTTGGTCCAGTACTTTGACCTCTAGGAATCCATGCCAAGGAAACACTTAGAAATGCAAAAAAATCTTATACTAAGAAGCTTCTCAGAAAACCTCCTTTTTTTTTTTTTTGAGTAGTAAGCTCTTTGCCCAACGTGGGGCTCAAACTCCTAACCTCAAGCTCAAGAGTTGCATGCTCTACTGACTGAGCCAGCCAGGCACCCCAGAAAATCACTCTGAATATGAGAAAACTGGAAACAACCTAAATGTTAAACTTTGAGAAATAGCTAATTAATCCACTTGAAATGTGACAAAACCACAAAACATTATTATGACATGCACGACATGGGAAAATGCTTATGTCTTAATCTTAAGAGAGAAAAACAAGATACAAAACTATGCAGTATGAAAACTCAACTCTGTAAAAAAAAAAAAATGCATTAAAAGGAAGCCTAAAAGGAAACATGCTAAAATGTTAACTGTTGTGATTCTTAGTTTCTTTGTACTTTTCTATGTTTTCCACAATGAGCACATGTCACTTCTAGCCTCAGGAGGAAAAAAAATGATTTATTATTACTTTTGTGAAAAAAAAAAGTAGCACAGTAACACATGCTCATTGTAACAAACTTAAGCAATAGTTAAGTGCATAAAAGAAAAAATGAGATTCATTCTCTCTCTCCCAGCTCCCCAGACAATCTTTGAATGGGGCCCACACATTAGCAATTTGGTTTATATTCTTGCAGACAGGTGAAACACACATACACACACCTATACACACACACAGGTTTTGTTTTACAAAACTAGGGAAATTTAAAAATTATAAGTGGTTTACCAGGGGTCTTTTTTCCTAACAGAGATAAAAAGTAAAAAAAGTAAGAATAAATCATTAGTTCCCACCCAGATAGCCCTTGTTGAAAATTTTTTTTAAAGATTTTATTCACCCATTTGACAGAGAGAGATCACAAGTAGGCAGAGAGGCAGGCAGAGAGACAAGGGGGGAAGCAGGCTCCTCACTGAGCAGAGAGCCCGATGTGGGGCTTGATCCCAGGACCCTGAGATCACGACCTGAGCTGAAGGCAGAGGCCCAGCCCACTGAGCCACCCAGGTGCCCCTGAAATTTTTTTAAAGTCATATTTGTTTAAGGTCGTAAAATTCAAACTATGGAAAGACACAAAAAGTATACTAAAGCCCTTCTTTCAGCCTTGATTCTCTCTCCTCAAAAATAAGTACTATTGAAAGTGGGGGCAGTGTCAGACACAGAAGGACAATACTGTATGATACATCTTATATGTGGAATCTAAAAACAGACACGGAACTAAAACAAAAAAAAAAAAACAAAAAACAGTGGAATGATGGCGACCAAGTGCTAGGAGTGGGGAAGGGAAGAGAAGTTGTTTAAGGCTACATACTTACAACCAGTAGATAAGTAAGTCCTGAGGAGCTAACGTATAGTACAGTCATTCTAGACAGCAAATTCTAGACAGCAAAACGGTATCTTAAACAGTAAACTTGCTAAGAGACTAGATCTTAATTGTGCCCACCACTAGAAGGAATTAAAATTAAGTGATGACACAGGTGTTAGCTAACGCTACAATAACAATTGTATTACAATAACAATTGTATTACAATATAAATGTATCAAATCAGTGTGTTGGACACCTTAAACTTACACAATGCTATATGTTATCTCACTTATGTTATATATATTTTTTTGTAGTTGAAAGAATGGGGGATGGAGAGCCGAGGGAGAGGGAGAGAGAGAATCTCAAACAGACTCCCCGCTGAGCCTAGAGCCTGATGTGGGTCTCAATCCCACAACCCTGAGCTCATGATCCAAGCTGAAATCAAGAGTCAGACACTTAACCCACTGAGCCACTCAGGCACCCCTATATTTTATCTTAATAAAAAGTGGGAGAAATGCCTTTAGGGAGGGCTGGGCTTATTTATAATTTTCATTTATCACAGTACAGTGCCCTTTCTGCTACATCTCTGTATTCCCCTGGATAATAGATTGAAGGAAGTCTTGCCTCACACAGAGGGTAAAAAAGTTGTGCAACTTAAAACCTTGAGCAATGACAGCTTGAAAATATAAATGCTCTCAAAGCAGATTTGATATTAAGGTGGGTTCTTAAGTAACACTGGGAACACTGGGATGTTGAGATTGTTGGGGAAAAGCACCCCCCCTTCTAATTTATAGTCGGTGGAAAGGTCTTGTCCAGAGTTCTTAAATTCTGTGGAAATAGGAAGGGAGCTCCTGACTAAAGAGCCCTCTCCAGAACATGAGAGTTGTATTATACGTGCTCTTTGGCTTCAGATCAATTTCTAAAGCTTATGTACTTGACCTGAGCACTACTTCTTTCCCAAGACATATATTAAATCTGCTGACGTTTCCAAACTTCCTGCCTTCTTTAAATTATTTTCAAAGGTTTTCAAAAGCTTTTAAAGAAAAATAGGACAATTGGCTGATTAGCTAAAAAATGTGTGGGAAGTAATTCAACTTCACTAGTAATCAAATCCACAAGAACATAATAACAATGTACCACTTTTCATCATTCAAATTATGGGAGCATTCTCTTTTGCCTTTTCTTTCTTGAAGCTTCTTAAGAATGGTAATACTTGGTGTTGGCAAGCATACAATAAAGGCAGGCACTCTGACACAATACTGGCAAGAGTGAAATTGCTAGAATGAAAGATTCATTTTGTTCACAAGTGTATTTCAAGTCCCTTGACCATGTCTATCTCAATAAAGTACTAGGCACTCAATATTGTTGAACTAAATTATATTTTGAGTGAGTATAGACTTTCTGGAAAGCCCTTTTGGCAATATGCAGCAAGAGCCTCAAATTATTCCTAACCTGTGACCCAAAAATTTAACTTCTAGAGCTTTTTCTTAGGGAAGTGCTCAAAGATGTGAACAGAGATTTATATAGAAAAAAATCACAGGAGTGTCTAAGTGGCTCAGTCAGTTAAGCATCTGCCTTGGGCTCAGGTCATGATCCCAGGGTCCTGGGTTGAGGCCCCACGTTGGGCTCCCTGCTCAGCTGGTGAGTCTGCTTCTCCCTCTCCTCCCTGCTTGTGCTCTCTCTCGCTATCTCTGCCTCTTTCTCACTCAAATAAATAAATAAACTCCTTAAAAAAAACAGAAAAAAAATCACAAAGCATGATAGATGGTAGCAAAAACTGGAAACAACCTAAGTTTTCAAAGATGCTCCCCATCTCACTCAGAGTAAAAGCCCAAAGTCCTTACAGCAGCTTACAGGGACCCACAGGATTCACACCACCTACCCTACCCTTACTTTTAGGATGTTAACACCTCATTTCCCAATTCCTTCCCTGGTCACTCAACTTCCAGCTGCAGTCATCGCCTTGCTGGCCCGGGAACAACTAGGCATGTTTCAAATTCAGGGACCCTGTACTTGTGATTCATTTTGCTGGAATGTTCTTGCCCAAATATGGAAAACTGGTCCTAAACCAGCGAGTGGTAAGAGCCCCATCATGAAAACTGTCTCCTCTGGCCTGTTGAACTTGCCTGGCATTACCCAGGGTCTGCAAAGCTGCCCACTTTTACCAGATTTTTAATTTTTTCTTTCAAGAAATTTCTCCAATCCATGTGGACTTGAACTCACAACCCCAAGATCAAGAGTTGCTGGCTCCAGGGCCTAAGCCAGCCAGGCGCCCCCACCATGCTTTGTTCAAGGTCTCTACTGAGCTGGAAGACTTTTCATGGTTTTCCTATTAAGGGACAGAATCCAAAAGAAAGCCTCTAATTCTGTAGTCTTAGACTCTTGGCCATGGGTCCCTTTACCAAATGGTTTTATGTTACCGGGTTGCATTCAGTGGCAACAGATTTGATCTCTGATGTTGACCTGTCCACCCCAAAACACCACACTTCCAGGAATATGGAAAATTAAGAAAAAAAAATGGATAGTAGGGGCGCCTGGGTGGCGCAGTGGGTTAAAGCCTCTGCCTTCAGCTCAGGTCATGATTCCAGGATCCTGGGATTGAGTCCCGCATCGGGCTCTCTGCTTGGCAGGGAGCCTGCGTCCTCCTCTCACTCTGCCTGCCTCTCTGCCTACTTGTCATCTCTGCCTGTCAAATAAATAAATAAAATCTTTAAAAAAATTGATAGTAGATTCATGGTCTACATTGGGGCCTGGAGTTCTTATTTAAACATTTTTAAGTTTGCAGAAGATAAAATGTAATAAATGGGGTTTTGCTGTGTCATACAGCTTTATTCTAAATTAGTACCTGTTTGACAACTGACTTTGTTTTCTGTGTTGAGTTCTCATCCCCAAAGGCAAACTTAGGGTCTAGGGAACTTCCTCAATTGGTGGTTGCAAAAGTAAGCCTTAGACTGTCCCAGGGAGACCCCCGGCTTCTGTGCTTTATGTATCAGGACTTGAAACGTTTTGACTGTACGCATTTTTCAAAAGGTGTGTTTTACTTAAAGTTACCAAAAAAGGGTTCATGCATCCGACTGAGGCAATTTCAGAGTGATCTTGGGAATGGACTGGGTTTCAAAAGAGCTTGAGGATCAAGAGAACACTTAACCAGAACAACCAGGAATTGCTTCCCTCGGGAAATGTGGGTCTGCCAACTCTCATATTGGAGCCTGCCTTGTTTTTCCCCGATTGTGCTTACTGAGTTTCAGAGCCTTGAGAGTGAGCTGATGGCCTCTTCAGAGAAGGGGTCTACAGAATTTATTTTGCCTTTGTAAGGCACAAGGTGATTTCTCTAACATATGTGAGCTCTTGCTCATTTAAACTGTTAGTCTAAGATAATTTCCTCCGACATAAGTGAAATTTTTTTCATCGAGTAATAGAGCATCTCCCAACTTCCACTCGAGTCTGCAGAAGTTGGGGCTGGAGTACCTCAGTGTGAACACCTTTCACATTATGGTAAGTATAGGATTCCTCATTAAGTTCAAGCTGATTATTTGGATTTTTAAGAGTCGTGTCTAGTTGTATGTGTTTAGGAAAGAACAATTTGCAAATGTCTAATGAGGACATATTCTTTGTTTTAAAATTTTCTTTTACGCCATCGTTTGAATGAATGTACTTTATAATTTCATAATAAAATGTAACTCAGATTTCTACAGGTCTTAAAGCAAACAGTGGTTTCAGCTTGAATTGTTGGACCAAGTTTTCATTGTCTCTGCCCATTACCTCGCCTAGAAAGAGGGACATTGTAATGCTTAAAAAAGAAAAAGTTAATGATAACTAGTATTTTTCTTAAGATTTTTATTTATTTATTTATTTGGCAGACAGAGATCACAAGTAGGCAGAGAGGCAGGCAGAGAGTGGGGGGGAAGCAGGCTCCCTGCCGAGAAGAGAGCCCGATGCGGGGCTCGATCCCAGGACCCTGGGATCATGACCTGAGCCGAAGGCAGAGGCTCAACCCACTGAACCATCCAGGTGCCCCTGATAACTAGTATGTTAACTATAGTGGACTTAAAATGTAAAAAAGTTGATGACAACTACATCTGGGTTGTGACATTATGGATAATTTTTGCTTCCTTTTTTGTACAGTGAGCATTAATTACTTTTATTATTGTAAAAAGTCGTACAAAGTTCAAACTATGAAAAGGATGAAAACCAAAACTTCAAAGTTGCTGACTGTGTCTTACATAATAGAAGTATACAGATTCCAAAACAAACAACCAGGTATAGGGACTCTACATTTTCAATTTCAGAGATCACAGTAGGCAGAGTTTGGTCCTGAGATTTTAAAGAGACCCCAAAGGGACCGGTCCATCTGTATTCACTTGACCTTGAGGACCTCTTGAGACTCTGCTCTGAGCTAGGCTCTGTGGCAGCCACTAAGTATGCAAAATCTTTGCCCGTCAAGGAAGGAGCTCACTGTCCAGCAACGGGAGACAGACAGTCAAAAGGTTATAGATGCTGTGATCGTGGTCTGCACACGAAAAGGAGGAGGTAAAGAAAGGAGGAATTGGGGGTCTGGTCTAGGAAGATTTCATGCAAGAGGTGACTTTGGGCTGAGCCTTAAAAATGTTCACCCAGGGGGCGCCTGGGTGGCTCAGTGGGTTAAAACCTCTGCCTTCAGCTCGGGTCATGATCCCAGGGTCCTGGGATCAAGCCCCGCATCGGGCTCTCTGCTTAGCAGGGAGCCTGCTTCCCTCTCTCTCTCTCTCTGCCTGCCTCTGCCTGCCTTGTGATCTCTGTCTGTCAAATAAATAAATACAATCTTAAAAAAAAAAGTTCACCCAGTGGACAAGGAGACAATGAGTTTTCTAGGGAAACCGGTAGTTCTCACACTTTAGTGAGGATCAGAATAATCTGGAGCAGGGGGAGGGCACTTATTAAAATGTCTATTCCTAGGATCAGCCCTGAAGATTCTGATCCAGTAGGTCCAAGGTAAAGCCCGAGAATCTACGTCTTTAGTCATGGCTAACATCGCTGGAGCACTTCCCATGTGCTAGGCAATCTTCTAAGCCCTTTGTATGGAGTGAATTATGTACTCTTTTTTATTGACATATATTTGACCTATGATATTGTGTAAATTTCAGGTATACAACATGTGAATGATACATTTCTGTATTGCAATAGGATTGCCATTGTAGTGACCATCAACGCCTCAATCATACCACATCATTAGCATTTCTTTTTACTGGTTGGATAACTCCGTACTCTTCACAAAACAAGGTGAGGCAGGTAGTCTGCGGGCCCGACTCTATGGGGCCATCCCAGTCTCAGAGCTCCCTGTGGGATCAACTGAGGCTGTGTTCTGATTGCTCTCTGGACCCTGCTTCTTTGCCTTACCCTTCAGGCATAGATGCCAAGAGCGTCTTCTGATAAACTAACTAGCAACTTCTGATATACTAATTCCCATCGTAGAGTCCATTTTTCCAGGGAACCCGACTGAACACTCTAACCTTCCATGATCTGGCCTCAGCCTACCTGTCTAGCTTGATCTCTTTCTACTTCCTTCTTACCTTCAACAACTATACTACAGCTAGGAGTGATGTGGCCAAGATCACAGGTGAGGTGTGTAGAGTGCTACAAACACTTTCCATATGTTAACTCATTAATCTCTCATGAGTTAGGTTCTATTATCATCCTCTTTTCATAGATGAGGAAGCTGACACACTGAGGTTAAGTTATTTGCCCAAAGTTGCAAGGCTAGTCAGAGGCAGAGCTGGGATTTAAAGCCCAAATTCTGGCTCCAGAGTCCAGGCTTTGCATGAGGTCATTTTTCTTTGTAGAAGTATTATGCTGGTAGTATTATGCTGAGGATGCATTGAAGGCTTGGATATTAGAGCAGGAACACCAGTGAGGAGACTTAACTGGGGAGGAAATGGGAACATAAATCCAGGCTGTGCTAGTGAGAACCTAAAACCCAAGGATGGATGTGACAGATGCCAAGGAGTTGGATGGAACAGGGCTTAGGAGTTCTCTCCTACTTTTCCCATTCTGTCTACAGCAAAGTTTTGCCCCAAGCCCTTGCTTGGGTGAGTGGGTAGATGGTGTGTCTTCCACCAAGAGGGGGTATACAGGGGAAAGAGCAAACTTGCAGAAAGGACCTTGTGTTCAGATGGAGGTTGTGTCTTAAAGTGTGATTCATGGACCAGCAAGGGAGGCATTAGCTGGGAGCTTGTTAGAAATGCCCCATCTTTGGGGCTCTGGGGTGGCTCAGTCAGTTAAACATCTGCCTTTGCTCAGGTCATGATCCTGGAGTCCTGGGATCAGGCCCTGCATGGGAAGGCCCCCTGCTCCATGGGAGGTGGGGAGGATGGGGTGGGGAGGATGGGGCGGTGAGGGGTGGGGATCCTGCTTCGCCTTCTTCCTCTGCCCTTCCCCACCCCCCTGCACTCCTGCTCATGCTCTCTCGTGCTCTCTCTCTCTCTCTCAAATAAATAAATAAAATCTTAAAAAAAGAAAGAAAGAAAGAAATGGCCCATTTCGGGCAGTATCCCAGAATTACTGAATCAGAGTCTCCAATTTTAACAAGAAGCCGATATGAGTGCCACGCGCATTCATGTTTAAAAAGCACAAGCGTAAGGAATATCTCTGTGGACATATCGTTAATGTGTCCAGCTGGATATCTGGGTGCTTGATGTGGGGCTCGATCCCAGGGCTCTGGGAACATGACCTGAGCTGAAGGCAGATGCTTAAGGACTGAGCCACCCAGGCGCCCCAAGGGTTACTGTTTCTTAAAAAAGGGGGGGGGAGGTGATATTTCTTTGTGCATTACTGTGCACCCATCATCTTCCCATTACGCATTCACATTACTTGACTGGCATCTGTAGGGGGTTAGCGGGCTGTGGAGAGAAAAAGAGGGCCAGGATCCAATCTCGGGGAAGATTACCATTGTAAGGATAGGTGGAGAAAGAAGAACCCACCAAAGAGATTGAGAATGAAGCCTGGAAGAATGTGGTCAGAACGAAGCAAAGAGAGGAGAGGCTCACAGTGTTGAGTGCTGCTGAGTCAGCAAGCAGACTAAGGAGTAAGTGGGCCAAGGCCATTAACAAACCCTGGGTTACCTAAGCCAGAGCCCTTTTAGTGTTGAGTCAGGTGGGTGGAAGCCTGGTTCCAGTGGCCTCAGGAACGGGTGGGCTGTGAGTGTCGGAGATCTAGCTCTGAAACAATAAGCTTTAGGAGCTCGCCTGCAGGGAGCGGGAGGGAAGGCAGGGGAAGTTGGATTTCTGGGTTTGATTTGTTTTTCCCTAAATTGTAATAGACTTGGGCCAGCAGCGCCCATGGCCAGCTCCCCTCCCCCTCCCCATGCTCAGAGGCTGAAAATACAAGACAGGGCAGATATTCACCAGTTTTATGGCAGGAAGTGAGACATGAGACCTTGAAATCAAAAGGACAGGCACAGAGATGTGCCTTCTCCTTTAAAAGGGGAGGGAGAGATGTGGGGACCTCAAGGTTGAGGGAATTTACACCTGATAGCCTCAGTGTTTTCCGAGAAGTAGGAGAGCAAGGTCAACAGCTGGGGGAATCGAGGGGCGAGGGGGAAGGGAAGAACAGGGACTTGAGTGCCGGCCAAGGTTAATATTTTCTCCATTCCCTCCATAGGGGCTTTCAGAGACAGGAAGAAACAGGAGAAATACAGGCATTATGTTGCCTAGGAAACTCAGTGGTTTGCTAAAGCAATAGTAGGGTTGTTTTTAATCCCATTAACCCATTCTTATCCATTGTCACATAAAAGAGGACTGGTGAATAGAGGCAGAAACAGGGCTCACAGAGGCATCCCTCTTCAGCCTAGAGAAAATGTGGGGGCATGAGTACCTCCGAAAATGGGAGGAATCATCAAATAGATGGCAAGTGTAGGGTATCAAAGACAAATTTCCTGTATTTCCTTTTGCTTGTGTATAAACACACACACACACACACACACACACACACACACACATACACAGACTCCATGCCTCAACATGTATATACGTGTGATCTCACTATCCCACTTGGAAATTGATTTTTCTCTCCCTTACTCCGTCTTGCCAGAAAGGGTGTCCAGGGCTGGTGACAAGGCGGTCTGGACTTGAATTGCCCAAGGAGGAGAGTAAAGAGGACTTGGTTTCCCTTCAGTCTGGGTTCGGGAGAGCTTGCGGCTGGATTGGCTGAGAGTGAAGGCCTCTTAGGGTAGAAGAGGTGGTGTGTGAGCCAGCCCAGGCCAGTGTTCGACCCCCTAACTTTAAGTGCATATTAGGGAGGGGGGCAGAGTCCCAGAGTGTCTGAGATCTACACCCTGGGTCCTTCCACCCTCTAGAAGCCTAGAACAGGAGGTGTATACATTCTACTGAGGGAGCCATTTCCTTCAGACTCAGTTGTCCCCCTCAAGTTCAACATTCTTGGTGACTTTAACGTCCACATGGATGACCCATTCTATACCCTGGCCTTCTACTTCCTTGATGGTCTTCAACCCCAACCAGCTTTTCCATCTACCATCCATTGGCCACCTTCCCTCTTGGTCACACTCTAGACCTTTTCAAAAACCTAACCCTGGTGAAACCCAGCTGTTCCCCTATTCCCCAATTACACATAAACCATTGAACATGGTAGCAGGAAGTACCATACCCTACTGGCTGGTCTCACTTGTAAAAAAGTTACTTTTTTAGAAGAAGTAAATCTTTTGTTCATGGATTCCATGCTCATTTATATAAGAAATCTGATAGCTTCTAAAAAGAAGCTACTAGAGCTAATGAATGAATTTAGCAAGGTTGAAGGAGACAGAGTTGGCACAGAAGTATCAATTTTAGTTCTAGATAATAGCAATGAATGGTCAGAAATTGAAATGAAAAAGATGCCATTTCCGGTAGCATCAAAAATATGAAAGATTTAGGGACCAAAAGGTGCACATGATACATGATTCCATTGATATAAATCTCCAGAAAATGCAATCTAATCTATGGTGACAGAAAACAGATCAGTGGTGACCTGGGAATGGGATGGAGAAGGACTCACTTGAAACTCTTTCAGCATAAGTCTCAAATGGACAATGCGTCCCACAATGATACCATATAACCACAGTCCATCCTTCCACCCTCTCTCATGCTTTATCACACCATCCCCCTGCTTTGCAGACCTCCTATATCCCCTCTCTGTTTTCATTCACAGCAGATGACCTTACATTTTATTTCATTGGGAAAATAAAAGCAATTAGATGGAAACTCCCTTATCTCCCCTGCCACCCCTCCAAACCCACCACCCTCTCTGTGTGTCTCCATTCTCTGTTTTCCTTTTTGGTGCAATGCAGAGAACATCCTTCCTTGTGTCCATGGTGTCCCCCTTGGGCTTTGCACCTGTTTGCCTTGCATACCATCAAGACCTCTGTGCCCACAGTTGTGTGTCATCTCTCTTGCATATTAATATCATCCTGTCTGCTTGATCATGCCAGTGTGCAATACACCTGCTCTACTATTTCTTCTCCTTTAACATGACCTTCCCCCCGCCCACTGCTGGACCTCAGATCTTCCTTCTAGCTACCCCTCCATTTAACTGCTTCCTTTATCTCCATACTTCTCAGAAGGCTTGTCTATCTGCACACACTGTCCTTATATCCTTGACTCCTTCCCTCTCCTCCACTTGCTCCATGGGGCTTTACTCCGCCCCCCCTCCCCACCTCCATCACTCCTTCAGGAACATTCTTGTCTATGTTCCCAATCCCACGGATATTTTTATAACCTTGTCTCTGTTTCTCAGCAGCATTTGATATAGTTCATTCGTGCACCTTGAGTTACTTCCCTTATTGGGTTTCTGAGATACATATTCTGATATTTTTTTCCTTTTCTCACAGGCTACTCCTTCTCAGCTTGGTTTCCCATTCCTACCTCTTTTTATCAAACTTCTAAGTGTTGGGCTGCCCTGGGCATGTCCCGGGCCAGGATCTGTTCCCACTCTCTAGCTAGGGGATTTCATCTGTTCTTATGGATTAAAATGTTCTTCATATGCTTATGACTCATATATTTAAACAACTTACCCTTGACCTACGCCTAGATTTCAGACTCCCATGTAGGGTTAGGCACACCCGATGTCAAAAGGCATTAGCATCTTTACATGTCCCAGGCAGACCTTTTTAGTTCATCCTTGTATTAGCGTTCAGTGGTAAGAAACAGAAATCGTTTAGTACTTTTGAAAAAGGAACTTAACACAAGAAATTACTTGTGATTTGCTTGCAAAATCACTGGAAGAACTGGAGGAGCAAGACTTCAGGAATGACTCCCAGGGCTCTACCATTAGAGAGGCCATCTGGAAGCTTCTATTAGGATCGTCCATTTTAAGAACATATCACCGCAGCTGCTATCCGGGGAAGCTGAACCACTTCCACCGCCCCATAAACTGCTTTCCAAAATTCATGAAACTTTTGCAAAGATAGAGGAGCATGGAGTTGGGCAAACAGCATATGGCAACTGTCTTTTATTTTATTTTTTTTAAGACTTTATTTATTTATTTGACAGACAGAGATCACAAGTAAGCAGAGAGGCAGACAGAGAGAGAGGAGGAAGCAGGCTCCCTACTGAGCAGAGAGCCCGATGTGGGGCTCGATCCCAGGACCCTGAGATCATGACCTGAGCCAAAGGCAGAGGCTTTAACCCACTGAGCCACCCAGGCGCCCTGGCAACTGTCTTTGATCACCACTTCTCTCTCTCTCTCTCTCCTCAAATGTGCACGTGTGCACATGCACGCCAGCTCATACATAACACTCTGTATGTGTGAGGCACTATTCTAAGTTCTGTTATGTTATCCCCATTGTACAGACGAGTGAACTAAGATAGAGGTTCAGCAAGTTGCCAAAGATGATATCACTGGTGCATTGTACATGCGGTCATCTGCCCTGCTTATATCTTTGAACGTTCCTGTCAGTTTGTCTTGCACGGGAAACGTACTCTCAAGACCTTGGTGCTCACAGCTGTTTGACCTCCCATGTTAATATCATCCTCGCTACCTGAGCAATTTTAGATATATCTAAAATTCTTCATAAACATCATTTTAAGGACTGCATAATACCATCATGTGCATTAACCAATCATAATTTATTTAATCATTCCCTTATTTGCATATTTAGGCTTATTTCCATTTTTTAAAAATGATAAATGCAACAAGTGCTACATATATAAACAAGTTATTGTTTATTTCTGATTGTTTCCTTAGGACAAACTCCTTAAAATTCAACTCCTAGGTCAAAGGCTGTAATGATTCTAAAAATAGAATTATTGGGTTAGAGGCTGTGAATATTTTTTTAACATTTAAAAAATTTTAATTCAGTTAATTAACATATAATATATTATTGATTTCAGAGACCGAGGTCAGTGATTCATCAGTCTTATGTAATAGCCAGTGCTCATGACATCATCTGCCCTCCTTAATGTCCATAACCCAGTTCCCTCATCCCCCACTCCCTTCCCTTCCAGCAACCCTCAGTTTGTTTCCTGAGATTAGGAGTCTCTTATGGTTTGTCTCCCTCTCTGGTTTCATCTTGTTTTGTTTTTTTCCTTTCTTCCCCTATGATCCTCTGTTTTGTTCCTTAAATTCCACATATCAGTGAGATCATATGATAACTGTCTTTCTCCGATTGACTTTGTTCACTTAGCATAATACTCTCTAGTTCCACCCATGTCATTGCAAACAGAGGTTGTGAATATTTTTTTAAAAGATTTTTAAAAATTTATTTGACAGAGACAGAAGAGAGAGAGAGAACACAAGCAGGGGGAGCAGCCGGCAGAGGGAGAAGCAGGCTCCCTGCTAGGCAGGGAGCCTGATGTGGGGCTTGATCCCAGGGACACTGAGATCATGACCTGAGCCAAAGGCAGAGGCTTAACCCACTGAGCCACCCAGGTGCCCCAAGATGAGTGTACTCTTAATCCCCATCACCGATTTCTTCCATCCCCCACCCACCTCCCCTCTGGTAACCATCTGTTTGTTCTCTAGACTTAAGAGTGTGCTTCTCGGTTTGTATCTCTGTCCGCTCCCCCCCACCAACTTTGCTTGTTTGTTTTGTTTCTTAAATTCCACATATGAGTGAAATCATAAGGTATTTGTCTTTCTCTGACGTACTTACTTCGCTTAGCATTCTATCGTCTAGCTCCGTCCATGGCAAGATTTCGTTCTTTTTTTAATGGCTGCATGATATTCCATTGTATGGGTATAGACACCACATCTTCTTATCCATTCCTCTATGGATGGACCCTTGAGTTGCTTCCATAATTTGGCTTTTGTAGATAATGCTGTAATAAATATAGGGGTGCATGTATCCATTTGAATTCGTGTTTCTGTATTTTGGGGTAAATACCCAGTAGCACAATGACCAGATCACAGAGTAGTTCTAATTTGAACTCTTTGAGGAACTGCCATACTGTTTTCCCCAGTGGCTGTCCCAGTTTGATTCCCGTGAGGTACCCTGATGAAACATTATTTCTGGGTGTGTCTGTGAGGGTATTTCTAGATGAGATCAGTATTTGAATCCATGGACTCACCACCTCCCTGCCTGCTTGCTGGAGCTGGGACAATGATCTCTTCCTGTCCTTGGACTGGCATTTATGCCATTATCGCTCCGGGTTCTCAGTCTTGGGACTCCGGCTGTCCTGCAGATGGCAGACTGTGGGACTTCAGCCTCCACAACTGTGTGATCCAATTCCTGTAATATCTTCTTTTATATATTTCTCCTACTGGTTCTGTTTCCCTGGAGACATCTGACTAATACACTTTTACTAATAAAACCAACAATGTATGAGAGTGCTTGTCTCCCTATGCCCTCCTCACTTAAACTAGGCATGATTGGCTTTTCAAATTTTTGCTGTATGTCCCGTGCACTATTTGCATATTTATACTAAAAAAAAAAAACATTCAGGGGCGCCTGGCTGGCTCAGTCAGTAGAGCATGTGACTCTTGATCTTGAGGTTGTGAGTTCGAGCCCCATGTTGGGTGTACACTTAAAAATAAAATCTTTTAAAAAAGCATTCATTTCCCCCTTGAAATTTGCATTCAACTGGGTGTCCTGTATTTTGCCTGGCAACCCTCCCTGAGGCGGATATCTGAACTCTCTCTCTCTCTTTTTTAAAGATTTAAAAGTTTTTTTTAAGTAATCTCTACACCCAACATGGGGCTCAAACTTACAACCCTGAGCTCTACTAACTGAGCCAGCCAGATGCCCCTACACCTTCTTTTTTAGGCAATTCTTCACTGTGAATCTGGAAGGCAAGGCCTCACCTCCCACCACGAACACCAAGGGAAGCACATAAGTGTCTTTACATGCCCTGGGCAGTTAGGACACCACTAGGGGACCCAGGGTCTCACCAAAGACTTCAAATCTTGAGAGACTTATAAAGCAAGTGGCAGTGTTTGAGTTCATTCCATTCATAGAAACTGCATGGAGCAGAGACCGCAGCAGCTAATGTCAGTTTAGTGGCGTCCACAGGCAGTCGTGACTCCTGGTGGTAGTATTCAGAAACAGTAGAGATGATGACATACTAACCAAACCAGTCCTATGGCATGACCTTCACTGGGGAGTTCCCCCACCCCCTGCTCAGCCTCCCTTGCTTCCTGTCCATTTCCCTAGGCAGGTTCATCTGTCTTCCTGTTGATTCTGTGAAATGCTCTATCATCTGCTTAATTCAGCCCGAGTCAGTTTCTGTTGTTTGTAATCAAGAACATTGACTGATAAATACAAGCCAAGAGAAGCTAGAGAAAAGTCAGAATCATAAGATAGTTCCAGAAAAGTGTTTGTATCCCTAAAAATGGTTCTTATTACTTTCTAAAAGACACTCTCCTGGGGTGCCTGGGTGGCTCCATCAGCAGAGCATGCAACTCTTGATCAAGCCCCACGTTGGGCATAGAGCTTACTTAAAAAAAATGCTTGTCACAAGTAATAAAAAAAATATATGTATATATGTATATATACATATATATACACATATGTATGTATAAATATATATTTATTTTATAAATATATACATATATATGTATATAAACAATATATACATATATATGTATATAAACAATATATACATATATATGTATATATTTTATAAATAAATATATTTATAAAATATTTATAAAATAAATATATACATATATATATTTATAAAATAAATATATATATTTATATATATATATAAAAGAGGGAAACCTGGGTGGCTTAGTCGGTTAAGTCTCTGACTCTTGATCTCAGCTCAGGTCTTGAGCTCAGGGTTGTGAGTTTAAGCCCTGGGTTGGGCTCCACACTGGGCATGGAGCCCACTTGAAAAAAAAAAAAAGATACCCTCCCAACCAAGTGATTGCTGCTTGAAGGATAGATTTGGAATTTCCCCAAACAAGCACTAGATGGTGCTAGGAGGTAGCATATTCCTGGTTGTGGCACTTGATCCAATAACCAATAACAAGGTTGAAGATCAAGGGCATGGTCAACAAGAATAGCAAATGTTAATTGAGTGCCTAATAGGTACCAGAAACCTCTATATTATAGTACAAACTCATTCCTTCCATTCAGTAAAGCAGGTACTTCCATTACCCATAATTTGCAGAAGAAGAAACGGAAGCACGTTCAGTTTAGGTGACTTGTCTAAGATCAGAAAATTAGCAATGAAGATAAGATTTGAACTCAAGAAGTCTGGCCCCAGAGCCCATCGTCTTCAACCATACGCTTCACCACCTCTCTAGTTGATGGCTCTAGCTGCCACTTACTAATCCCTTACTCTGTGCCAGCTTCCAACCCAGGCATTTTGCACACTGAGATCATTGGCCATTATCACCATTTTATAGACAAGGGAACTGAGGCTTGGAGAGGCTAGGTCAGTCGTTCGTGTTCCACAGACAGAGACAAGTCCAAGAGCATGTAGAAATGTAATTCCATCATGCTACCAATAGAAGTAAATTAAAGAAAAATAATATTTGCTGCTTGAGGGAGTAATTCCACTTTGGAGAGAGGGAAAAATAGACTTTGAAACTGGTTGGCATGGTAGGCTATGCGTCTTCCGTTCAGCTTTTCAGACAGTTGTAGCTCGAATGTCCTCCCTCTTTAGATCCCTCCCTCTGCAAGCTAAAGAGGGCATGAAATCTCACAGCTAACTGACACCTGGTTCATTTTGGCTCCTGCTTTGTTCACTATGAGGATGTTGTCTGATGATCGAAGCAAGTGAAATTTGTAACTTAGATGGGCTCAGGGGGGAGGCCAGCCTTCCTGACAAATTGATGGTCGTATTTATTTGGAAGAGTAGCCAATGGAAAGAACTAAGAAATCTGGAGTCAGAGGAGTAATGCTATCAAGATATATGACAAAACCACAGCATTTAAAACAGCATGGTAGTTCCAGCAACAAGATACAACCTAGAGAAACAGGCCTGTAGGACTGAGTATCTCAGAAATGTCCATACTGTCTCTTGGTCCCTCTTGGTTCTGGTCTTCAGTCCTGCATTGGGAGTGGGAACTTGGGTGCCTGGGAACATCTTGCGCAGTCATATGATTCTTTCCCAGGGGTTTGATTTTGCCCTGAGTATTTGGATAACACTCCGTGCCATCCCAGGAAATAAACTGTTTGGCACCAAGACACGGAGCTCTGTGTGTGTGGACCTCTTTGCATCCACACAGCTGAATCGGGCTTTGTACCACTCGGAGTCTGAAACTTTGCAGTGCTCCCGGGAGAGGACATCAGAGGAAGACATCCTGAATGTGGCTGGCTTGACACCCTTCTGCGGAGAAGCCCTGTGAACCTGAGCCAAAGGGCTGGTATGTACTTGGTGACTATGTAGGCAAGAGTAGAAGAATGTCTAATGTACAGTGGAAGCTTGTACAGAACAAATACTAGTTTTGAAAAACAGAAGGTAGTATAATAGTGGTGGGACGAGACAAATTGACGGAACAGAAGAGACAGCCTAGAAAATAAGCAAAATAAAAATATGTGCATATGTACATATGTATACATAAATATACAGGAATTTATCAGGTAAAGGAAACCTCACTAATCTATGGGAAAGGGAAAGGTTATCGAATAAACAGCGGTAGAATGGTTTGCGATTTGGGAAAAATAATCATATCTTACACTGAACCAAATTCTGCATCTATGAAAGACAAATTTTTAAAAGGAGAAAAATGAGATTATCCATCTAATTCCTAGAATGGGGAAGTGCTTTCTAGGCAGATATGTTAAAAGAGGTCATTGAGGAAGAAGTTGATTGATATGCTTACATAAAAATGAAGCCTTCTGGACAGGAAGAAAGAGCAAAAACAAAAGGCAAGCCCCCCACCCCTGAAAATTCTTATAATAAGTATTGAAGACAATAGATAAAGAGATGATATACCTCAATGGGAAAGACACTGGGGCTCCTGGCGGGCTCAGTCAGAAGAGTGTGCAACTCTTGATCTTGGGTCGTGAATTTGAGCCCCACATTGGGTGTAAAGATTTCCTAAATAGATACACTTTAAAAAATTTGAAAATGGGAAATACACTAAAAGAAAAAGACAAATGGACAAAGAATTGAATGAATAAATCACATATGAAGAAATACAAATGCATAATGAAACAGTACCAAACTTAGATGTCACTCGAAATTTCAAAATGCCTGCTAAAACTAAGGTAGCATATTTCACCTATCAAATCAGCAAAGATGTTCTAAAAATCATAAGCCCTAACATTATAAAGCACTCTTATGTGCTGATGAACAAAACAAACTCGTCTCGCCTTTCTGGATAGCAATTTGGCCCAGATGTTTCAAATGCCATCTTTTGTCCAGGAAATTCCATGTCCAGGAATTTATTTTAAGGAAATAGTAATACAGATGAGATTTTGTACAAAGACATTCATTTCAGTCCTGGGAATAACCTGCGGAGAACCATTAGGAGTATGGTTAAATAAATCATGGGATGCTCATACAATAGAATTTTATGCAGCTATCAAAAATGGTATTTACAAAGGACTTTCAATGGCACAGGGAAATGTACCATAACAAACTAGATGAAATGGACAATTCCTAGAAACACACGTATTGGGGTGCCTGGGTGGCTCGGTGGGTTAAACCTCTGTCTTCGGCTTGGGTCATTGTCTCAGGGTCCTGGGATCAAGCCCCGCATCGGGCTCTCTGCTCAGTGGGGAGCCTGCTTCCTCCTCTCTCTATGCCTGCCTCTCTGCCTGCTTGTAATCTCTATCAAATAAATAAATAAAATCTTTAAAAAAAACACACGTATAACCAAACTGACTCGAGTAGAAACAGAAACATTGAACAGACCTATACCAAGTAAAGAGATTTAATCAATAATTAAAAACCTCCTCATGTCACCCACGTGACTCCTACTCTAGGTCTGCATCTTTAATAAAGAAAAGTCATTTTTCAATAAAACAAGAAGCTATAAATAGCTTGAGGTTCAGGTTCTGAACCAAGGAAACACTGGAGGAGAAAAGTTTGTTTCCACCTCCCTCTGCATATGCCTTTTTTTTTTTTTTGAGAGAGAGAGAGAGAAAGGATTGGGGGGTGGAGGGAGAGGTAGACAGATTCCTAAGCAGGCTCCCTGCTGTGCACAGAGCCAACATAGGGCTCGATCCCATGACCCCAAGATCATGACCTGAGCTGAAATCAAGAGTCAGATGCTTAACCGACTGAGCCATCCACACACCCTTTTATACACTTTTTACCCCCACTTTCCAGTGGTATCATCACTTTCCCCTCTAACAAAATTTTCCCCAAGGCAAAGAACAAGTAAATGAATTTATACTCCGTCCTACTTGGCTGATAACATACTTTCCCTAGGAATATTTGCATCTTGAAAGAGGCCAAAACCTTAGCCAACAGAATGAATCCCAAAGTGGCCTGACTTTCAAGGCAATTCCCTACCTCTTCTCTGTCTTCTCTCTTACTAACCACCGCTCTTTGCAAGCTGAGTGATGGTCTCCTGCTCTGCCAGCCAAGTGGGTCTCCTGGCTGTATTCCCCCGAGTACCTTATACATGCTCAGTTGTCTCAGGATTTCCGTTTGGAATCCTTGCCTACGTATGTATTCAATGCTCGCCCATCCTTTGGGACCACCTAAATCCTACATCCCTACCTGAATTCTTCCTTCATTTATTCATTAACTCAGCAACCATTTCATGGGCACTTGCTATCTTCCTGGCACCATATCAGGCACACATGGGCCAGGCCTCATGGAACTTAGCTTCCTGGGAATGGCTGACACCAAACAAGTAAACAAACATAGGTGTGACTACAAAGTGTGGTATGTGCATCGAAGGAAAACAACTGGGTGCAGTGAGGGACACCTGGGTGGCTAAGTTGGTTAAATGGCCGACCCTTGATTTCAGGCTCAGGTCATGATCTTGGGGTTGTGAGATCGAGCCCTGTGTCGGGGCTTAACACTCAGCGGGGAGTCTGCTTGAGATTCTCTCTCTCCATCTTCTTCTGCCTCTGGCCCCTGCATGCACCCGCGCGCTTTCTCTCTCTAAAGTAAATAAATTGGGGTGCCTGGGTGGCTCAGTGGGTTAAGTGTCTGCCTTCAGCTCAGGGTCCTGGGATTGAGCCCCACGTTGGGCTGCCTGCTCATCAGGGAGACTGCTTCTCCCTCTCCTCCTCACTTGTGTGCTCTCACTCTCTTTGTCTCTCTCTCAATTAAATAAATAAAAATCTAAAAAAATAAGTAAATAAATCTTTTTTTAAAAGAATTTTATTTATCTATTTGACAGACAAGTAGGCAGAGAGGCAGGCAGAGAGAGAGAGAGGAGGAAGCAGGCTCCCCACAGAGCAGAGAGCCCGATGTGGGGCTTGATCCCAGGATGCTGGGATCATGACCTGAGCAGAAGGCAGAGGCTTTAACCCACTGAGCCACCCAGGCACCCAAATCTTTTTTTTTTTTTAAGAATTGGGTGCAGAGAGAGACTACAATGAAGGCAGGGGAAGCAGCTTCCCTGTGTAGCCCAGCTGTCCCTGACTTCTCCCTAATTCCAGCCCTTAAAGCTTTATTGTGTGAACCACTCTGACACTCACATATGTATATGATATCCTTTATATGCCAGGTCCTGCGCAATCATAATACTAAGTACCACTGACGAGGCAATTATTATATGCCAGGCACTGAGCTGTGCACTTAATCCTTAAAATGATTCTATGAGAGAAGTGCTATTATTATTCCCATTTTCTGGAGGGGACGACTGAGTTGCAGTGTGAGTCAATTACTCTCCCGAGGTCGTTCATTTAGTGAGGGACAAAGCTGGGTCTCAGACTCAAGTTGTCTGGTTCCTGAGTTCAGCTACTTAACCACAGCCACCTATTGTGCTCTGTGAGATGTGCACATGCGTGTGCTGTGAGTGTGTGTGTTCATGTGTGTGTGTGTGTGTGTGTGTGTGTGTGTGTGTGTGTGTGTGTTTGGGAAGGAGACAAAGTTGAAGAGATGGGCCTAGTTGGGGAGTCTGCCATGTCATACTGATCATACTTGCCATACCTTAGTCCTCTCCTTGGTGCACAGGGTAAAGGGAAATAAATCCAGTCTGTTGGAAGTGGGGGAGCAGGATACATGGGCAATGGGGTTCACAAGATTCAGCAACAGTATTGAGCTCTACCTTGACTGAATTTGGAATTTGTGGAGAAGGGGAAGAGAATGAGAAGCCTCGAGAACAACCTGCCCAAAGGCACAGAGGTAGAAAGAACATAATGTGTTTGAGGAATGGACGGTCTGCACTTGACCCTGCTTGGGGCCGGGACTGGGCAGGAGATGGGGGAGGCTGGGTGATGTTGACTTGTCTTCTTCCTTCCATTTTTGAAAATAAATGTCCTCTCTTCCCAAGGAAGATCCTTCCATTTCTTCATTTTGCAAGGCACAATTTTTCCTTTCACAATGCATTGAGAAAATGCCTGGATATAGAGAAAGCACGGACATAGGAGGCCACATGCTACCTCTCTGCTTTCCAGAAGGGGAAACACGGTCATTGTAGGAAGCACAATAAAACTATTAAAAGTGCATTCAATCTCTTACCAAAACTGAGAGAGACAAGTTATGGTTCTCTTCGTTCTGGGGTAGTACGAAAATGGGAAATTTGTCTTCAAGTGAGAAGATGAAAACATCACTAGCAAACCATCTCTGATCTTCTTCAGCTCTTGCAAATCCTTTCAGTGACTTTATCCTAGACACTTGACATAATTTTTGTTCACAGAACCACTGTAGATGGTAGGGAACATGCTATCCCATGACTCTACTGCTTGGTACCACCCACAGTTCCTGGAAGAGTGCTGAGCGAAGGTGAAGTACCTCAGTTTCCCCATTTGTAGGATAGGCATAGTGGTAGCCCCACCTCATGGCATTGTTGAGAGAATAAACTGAATTATTGGATGGAAATAAAGTTCCCAGCACAGAGCCTGGTATACCGCAAGCCCCTCCCTCCTTCATGTAAATCGGATCAATGAGATCTATTGATTGCCTGTGGGCTTTTTGTTTTGGTTTGGTTTGGTTTTGTAATGGTAAATGGGAAAAGAGGTATTTGATGGGGGCAAAGGAGTCTTTCTCTTTCCCATACTCCTAAATGGAGATGACTTCTAAGGTCCATCCTCCCGGAGTTATTTTAACCATTATTGAACTTAAGAAAATCTCCTAACCAATCACCAAAATAACCCCCATGTCCCTTGGCTTGCTTCTTGATCCAGGACAAACACAAATACCCTTCAATTCACTGGCTTCTTTCTTTGTGGAAATCAGCCTAAATAAACTTGAAACGGAATCAGCCACACCTTCTTGCTTCCTGCTCCCTTTCTCATGGCCTCTGGAAGCATCCCACTGATTCTCAATCCTCATCTCAGCATTAACCCCCTCCTGGCTTCTCTAAGTTGATACACCCTGTTAGCTATGGTTCTATAAACCATAAAATGGCCAAGCTGGAAAGACCCTTGGATAACAAGTTGTCACACTTGTTTCCCTCATTTTACAAAGGAAATGTACCAGAAAGGGGGGAGGGGAGTGATTTTGCCAAGGCCACACATTGAATTTGTGGCAGAGCCATGCCTAGGGCCCCAAAGGTACTCATCTACAGCCCTGCCTTGGTTCTTTGGACTCTTGGGGCGGACCCTAGTGTTGACAGCAGTGTCAAAATGATTGGTCAGACACATTTCCTGGGTATAAATTAAAATGAAGTCATGAGAGTGGCCAAACATGACCGTGAACTAACCCACAGAGACGTTTCAGTGCCCTCTGTTGGACCCAGCAGTGTGGTTATGCAGCCAGGGGGAGGAGATAGCCTCATGGGCCATCTTGTTCTTCTTATGATGCCTCGTGCATGGTGGGCACTCACTTTGAACTGAGTTTCATATAGTTCTAAGGGGAAGTATTCATTGCAGTGTGGATGAGAATGCGTACTGAACCGTGCATTGAAAACACCCACAACAGCACATTCAAAATGAGGAAGGGAATCAAATGTCAGCCAGATGTTGAGGAAGATACATTCATGCCTTGAGTCACAGGGAAAGGGATGAGCACAGTTCATTCCGATGTCAAGATTCCTCCATGGAACTGCCAAGGCTGATGAAAGTGTAGGCTATCTGAAGTGTAAGCACTAATCACTGTCATGTCGTTTGTTGGACTTTTGGTTTTGTTTGGGTGGGTTTTGTTTAGGCCTTTTTTAAAAAAAAAAAAAACCCAGTAGCCTCATCATCAGAGAAAACACCCTTCCACCCACCTACATTTACCCCATCCCTGGGGTTTCTGAGTTTTAGCAAAGGACAATTTAGATAACATAAATGCAGTTGTGAGTATTAATAGTCATACCAATTCTTAGGAGCAGTAGGTGAATGAGATTAAGAGGTACAGTCTTCCAGTTATAAGAAAAATAAGTCATGAGATGAAAGTTGCAGTATAAGGAATATAGTCAATGATATAATGATATAGATCAATGGAACAGAATAGAGAGCCCAGAAATGGACCCTCAACTCTATGGTCAACTAATCTTCGACAAAGCAGGAAAGAATGTCCAATGGAAAAAAGACCGCCTCTTCAACAAATGGTGTTGGGAAAATTGGACAGCCACATGCAGAAGAATGAAACTGGACCATTTCCTTACACCACACATGAAAACAGATTCAAAATGGATGAAAGACCTCAATATGAGTCAGGAATCCATCAAAATCCTTGAGGAGAACACAGGCAGCAACCTCTTCAACCTCAGCCGCAGCAACTTCTTCCTAGAAACAACGCCAAAGGCAAGGGAAGCAAGGGCAAAAATGAACTATTGGGACTTCATCAAGATCAAAAGCTTTTGCACAGCTAAGGAAAGAGTCAACAAAACCAAAAGACAACCGACAGAATGGGAGAAGATAATTTGCAAACAATGTATTAAATAAAGGGCTAGTGTCCAAAATCTATAAAGAACTTATCAAAGTCAACACCCAAAGAACAAATAATCCAATCAAGAAATGGGCAGAGGATAGGAGCAGACATTTCTGCATAGAAGACATCCAGATGCCCAACAGACACATGAAAAAGTGCTCCACATCTCTTGGCATCAGGGAAATACAAATCAAAACCACGGTGAGATACTGCCTCACACCAGTCAGAATGGCTAAGATTAACAAGTCAGGAAATGACAAATGTTGGCGAGAATGCAGAGAAAGGGGAACCCTCCTACACTGTTGATGGGAATGCAAGCTGGTGCAGCCATTCTGGAAAACAGTATGGAGGTTCCTCAAAAAGTTGAAAATAGAGCTACCCTACGACCTAGCAATCGCATTACTGGGTATTTACCCTAAAGATACAAAAGTAGTCATCTGAAGGGGCACGTGCACACCACTGTTTATAGCAGCAATGTTCACAATAGCTACAATATGGAAAGAGCCTAGATGTCCATTGGCAGATGAATGGATAAAGAAGAAGTGGCATATGTGTGTGTGTGTGTGTGTGTGTGTGTTTGTATATACACATATATATAAAATGCAGCCATCAAAACCCCCAAAATCTTGCCTTTTGCAATGATGTGGATGGAACTAGAGGGTATTATGCTGAGCGAAATAAGTCAACCAGAGAAAGACAATTATCATATGATCTCTCTGATATGAGGAATTTGAGAAACAAGACAGAGGATCATAGGGGAAGGGAGGGGGAAATGAAATAAGATGAAACCAGAGAGTGAGACAAACCTTAAGAGACTCTTAATCTCAGGAAACAAACTGAGGGTTGCTGGAGGGGAGGTGGGTAGGGGAGATGGAGTGTGTTGGGTGATAGACACTGGGAAAGGTAGATGCTATGGTGAGCACTGTGTATTGTGTATGACTGATGGATCACAGATCTGTACCCTGAAACAAATAATACATTATATGTTAATAAAAAAATATTATGATAACATGCTATGGTGACTGATGGTGAGTACACGAGTGTGGTGAGCATGGATTAGTGTATAGAGTTGTGGAATCACTATGTTGTACACCTGAAACTAATATAACTGTATGTCAACTCTCCTTCAGTAATACATTTTTAAAAATTGTGATCTGTCAGTGAAAAGGCAGCTACCCCTCAGTGCGCGTACATATTTTTGGGTTTCACATGAGACATGAATGCAGACATCTACTTTGATTGTTTTCTTAAATAACAGCTTTATTGAGATAGAATTCACATATCATAAAGTTCATTCCTTTGAAGTGTATCATTCAGAGGTTTTGGAATAGTCACAGAGTTACTTGGCTATCCGCACTATCTAATTCGGGAACATCTCATCACTCCAGAGGGAAACCCTGACCCATAGCAGTCACCCTTCACTTCCTCCTCCCCCATCCGGCCACCCCTGGTGACTAACCTGCTTCCCATATCTATGGACTTGACTGTTCTGAACATTTCATACAAATGGAATCAGACAGTACATGGCCCCTCTGATTTCTGTGTCATGCCCCAGTAATGAACCCTTTCTATTAGCCTCTGAGCACTTTCCTCTAGGTCATCTCCTTGGCACCAAGCTAAGATGCCACTCGGCTCATGACAGGGGAGTTAGGAACATACCCAGAGTAATGAAGACCTGAAAAGTTGTTAGCATGAAGGTCATCTTCCCCCAGCCCAGGGATACCTGGGATGGTGGAATCTTGGTGCTGACCCCAGAGCAGGTGCTTACCGGACAGTATGGTATAGCCGAGGCCTTCCACATCTGTCCCTCATGCCATTCACACTATTGAGCAAATCTAGCTGCTCAGAACTTTTGTCCCCCAAAAGTACAGAGGAACATAACCCCAAGATATGGCTGATGGCCAAAGCATTCTGTACATCCTCATTAGCATGACCATCCAGACAGTCCCTAATCTCACGTCAAGATCTAAAGCTACATTCTGCTTTTCCCTCTCTCCTTTTAGGCAGATTTTTTTCTTTGTCATTGAGAACATTGGGGGAATCAGGAAACCAGCGAACTGGCCCCATGCGATTGGCTCTATCTCGGTATTCCGTACTGATATGTATGCAACCTTTTCAGTTGCCCTTGTTCCATTCATAGGAAAGTGGAATCAAACCACCTACTTCAGTAGGATGTTTTGCTTCACCTAGGTGTCTTGCTGTACCAAGGACACAGCTGGCACCTACCACTATTTCCCTCTCCGAACTGAGTCCCGCTTGCTCGTTCTCTTATAGGCAGCGTCATAGCCCCAGTTCTGCTGGCTAGAAGCCCTATGATCACCTGGAACTCAGCCCTTTCCTCTGTACCCACAAGGCATCGGCTCTCAGAACCTGTCCCCTCGACGCTGTCCTTACCGGTCCCTATGCCTCTAGTCCTGTCTCTTTCCACATCAGCCTCCACGCTGCTCCTGTATGAACGCTGGCAAACACTTTCAGCATGTCATGGTCACACCCACGAAGTGTCAAAGACCCCCCCCCCCCGCAATCCCTGCCATTGCCAACCCTAGCGGTCAACTGGGAAGCTCAACCCCATGAACGCAGTATGAGCTCCCACCAGTGGGTAATGCCCCCATCTGGTCTCTCTCTGCCTTGTCCCTGCTCCCACTTCTTAGAGCTCATGAACCTGTCACTATTACTAGGTTCCACTACATGCGCACCTACACACACATCCCCACCCCTCCACCCCCATACACTCACTCCCCAGCACTCCGCACTCTATTCACACACGCACAGCAGCCCATCACACACACACAATCTCACAACAGCCCCGCTCACACACACGCCACCACACTCACACACACATATGCTCCCCCCACTCACACGCACACACTCTCACAACACCCCCTCACCCACCCCACACCCCCACACACCCCACATACCCTCACACACACACTCCCTCCCCACTCATTCACACATACACATTCACCACACCCCCTCGCACACACACACACTCACCCCCCCAACCATGGGCTCAAGTTTTATGGGGTTTCCCCTACAAGAAAGCACAACCAACCCACTTCCGGGGAAACCCCTGCATGCCGGGCGCCACATCTTCCTCATCTTGCTTATCCCGCACCACAAGCCTCTGGAAGCAAATGCTTTCTTCATCTAACAGAGAAAGTGACTGGCTTTAGAGAGGTCAAGGAAATTGCTGGAGTGCTGGAGCTGGCGTTGGAGCCTAGATCTATGGACCCAGGGACCTTGAATTACCAGGTCACCGAAGACCAACAGTCCTGAGGTCACACGTCTCCCGGCATTCAAGGCTTTGCATAAGACAACGTATGAATCCCCAGTGCACCACATCCGCTCTAGCTGTTTATCGCCATTTATCTTGGATGCCTAGTCTCGGGTCCCTAACTAACAAAGAAGTTCCCTCAGGGCAGTGGCAAAGGCTTTACTCATCTTGGGGTCCCTCTCAGGCCCAGAGCAGGGTGCAAAGGATTAGCTCTTGTGGAATAAGAAGGAATTGCTTAAAATGCAATCCAGGCAATAGCAAATTTTGTAGCAGCGTTTCACAAAGACACGTTCTGTGATCTCTGATTACAAGCGGAGAGCAAAGCACTTCGGTGGAAACACTGAAAAAAAAAAAGCCCCAATTAAAACTTGGAGAGGAGGTAATAAAGAATGAAACAAAGTGTTGGTGGAAGGACAGAAGAAGAAACTGCTTATTAGAGCCCGTCTCTAGTGAGAGAGCCTGAGGGGTAACGGAGGTGGGAAGGAGGCTTTGCCCTGAATGCCTTTTTATACCTTTTGAGTTTTGAACCATGGAACTACCCGGACAATTTCAAAAGTCAATGAAGATTAAACTTTTTTTTTTTTTTAAAGAAAAACCACAGCTGAATGAGATATAGCGAGGTGATGGTTTTCGGCTCTTGTCCTGAAATGGTTTCATCTATTGCTCTGCAAATGGAACCCATTTGCAAATGGAGCCTCATCTGGCTCCGGGGTCTTAGGCTAGCACCCTAAGATGCAAGGTGTGCATCCCTAACTTTGCAGGGCACCGCGGTATCCAGCTGCTTCCCCTGATTTGTTTATCCTTCGGAGCCCTGAGAGCCCGGAAGTCAGTCAGCGTGGGGTAGAAACACACAAATATGGGGGAGGAATCTGATTCAACAGCCAATCTGCAGGAAGCTGGATTCCTCTCTTACCTCCAGAGGGCAGTACTAGTCCCAGGAGCTAGAGCTACCTGGGGACAGCTCTTAATGTTTCTCTGGGCCAGAGCAGGAGAAGCCTAGTGTCTGGGACAGCAGTTACTGGGAATGTTCCAGAGAAAATGCATGAGTCATTGGGCTGACAGAGGAGGTGGAGTAGGAGAATCAAGTCAAACTTTGTGCTCCCCTGGCCTGATGAAGCAATCAAAGGATGTTCTTGGTTGAGAAAGTCTGTGATAAATCAGTTAACGACTATAAAGAAACTGACATCATAAAATGATGCAAGATGCATTTTGATCTCAGGGTCCACTCTGTACCCCCATGGGGGTAAATAGAAGTTACTTGAACAGGGATTCAGGGCCCCCACCAAGCCCTCTTTTTCCCCACTCACCCCACCAAGCCCTATATACCTGTAAGTTTTCTGAGTTCCCACAGGGCTGCTGCAACCAAGTTCAAGTCTGCAGCACTCTTTCACCTGTGTACTTATTCCTTATATCGGACTTGGCACAAATCTGAAGTCAGAGAAGAGAGCCTAGTCATCATAGTCTGTCTCTAGACATCGTGATCCCCAGAAGATGAGTGATGTTCACATTCTGGAAACAGCCCAACTGCCTAGGGACTGGAAGCATGAATCAATGAGATCCAATGTGGGCTGAAGGACATGAAACTAAGGGACGATCATCCCCCGGGTTCAAGGTCTAGGTGAGTAGCTAGTGCTGTGGCCTTAATGTCTCTGCCTGTTGTCTTTTTAAAAAAAACTGTGGCACCTGTGTGGCTCAGTTGGTTAAGCTTCCCGTTCAGGTCATGATCTTGGGGTCGTGAGATCCAGCCTCAGGTCTGGCTTTGTGAAAGAGGTGGAGTCTGCTTGAGATTCTCTCTCCCTCTCCATTCCTCTCCCCGGCTCATGCTCTCTCTCTCTCTAAATAAATAAAATCTTTTAAAATTGTGATAGGGACACCTGAGTGGCTCTGTGGGTTAAACCTCTGCCTTCAGCTCAGGTCATGATCTTGGGGTCCTGGGATCGAGCCCTGCATAGGGCTCTCTGCTTGGCGGGAAGCCTGCTTCCTCCCCTCTCTCTGCCTGCCTCTCTGCCTACTTGTGATTGCTCTATCAAATAAATAAATAACATCTATTAAAAAAATTTAAAAATTGTGGTAAAATACATTTACCATAAAATTAATGCCCTTAACTATTTTAAGTGCATTGTTCAGTGATGTTAAATACATTGACGTTGCTGTGCAATCATCCGGCTCTGGAATTCTTTTCATCTTTTAAAGCTGAAACTCCACACCCATTCAACACTTCCTGTTCTCCCCTCCCCGCAGCCCCTGGCTACCACCGTTCTACTTTGTCTTTATGAATTTGACTGCTCTAAGTACCTCATATAAATGGAATCATAAAGTCTTTGTCTCTTTAATGACTGGCTTATCTCACTTAACATAATGTCCTCACGGTTCATCCATGTTATAGCATAGTGCAAAATTTCTTTTTAAGTCTGAATAATATTCCATTGTATGGGCACACCATATTTTTTTATTGACTCACCCCCTGATGGTCACTTGGGTTGCTTCCACATTTTAGCTATTATGAAAAAGTGCTCCTATGAACATGGATGTACAATATATCTTCATGACCTTGCTTTTGATTCTTTCGGATATATACCAAAGTGGAATTGCTGGATCCTATGGTAGTTCTATTTTTAATTTTTGGGGGAACTGCCATATTGTTGGCCACCATGGCTGCACCATTTCATGTTCCTGCCTACCATGCACAAGGGTTGCAGCTTCTCCATATCCTCGCCAAAATTTGTTTTCTGGGTTTTTATTTGTTCGTTTTTGTAGTAGTCATGCTAATGGATGTAAAGTGGTATCTAATTGTGGTTTTGATTTCCATTTTTTTAATGATTAGTGATGTTGAGGATCTCTTCATGTACTTTTTGGCCATTTGTATGTCTTCTTTGGAGAAATGTCTAGTCACGTCCTTTGCTGCCCCCCCTCCCTTTTTTTAATTATTGCCATGTAATGTATTATTTGTCTTTGGGATACAGGTCTGTGATTCATCAGTCTTACACACCTCACAGCACTCACCATAGCACATACCCTCCCCAATGTCCATCACCCAGCCACCCATACCTCACTCCCCCCTCTCCTCCAGGAACCCTCAGTTTGTTTTCCGAAATTAAGAGTCTCTTATGGTTTGTCTCCTTCTCTGGTTTCATCTTGTTTCATTTTCCCCTCCCTTCTCCTATGATCCTCTGCCTTGTTTCTTAAATTCTGCATATCAGTGAGATCATATGATAATTGTCTTTCTCTGATTGACTTATTTTGCTTAGCATACTACCCTCTATTTCCATCCATGTCATTGCAAATGGCAAGATTTCCTTTTTTGATGGCTGCATAGTATTCCATCATATATATATATATATATATATATATATATATATATATATACACATACCACATCTTCTTTATCCATTCATCTGTTGATGAATATCTGGTCTCTTTCCATAGTTTGGCTATTGTGGACATTGCTGTTATAAACATTGGGGTGCAGGTGCCCCTTTGGATCACTGCATTTGTATCTTTGGGATAAATAACCAGGAGTGCAATTGTGGGTTGCCCCTTTTTGAGTAGACTCCATGCCCAGTGTAAGGCTTGAATGCACAACCCTGAGATCAAGAGTTGCACATTCCACCGACTGACGCAGCCAGGTGTCTCTTGCCTGTTTTTGAATGGCTTTGTTGTTGTTGAGTTTTAGGAGTTTTCTATATATTCTGGATATTAATCTCTTACCAGATACATGATTTACAAATATTTTCTCCCATTTTGGGGGCCACCTTTTTACTCTGTGTCTTTTGATGCACAATAATTTAAAACTTTCATGACATCCAATTTGTCCATTTTTTGTTATTGTTACCAGTGTGTTTGGTGTCATATCCAAGAAGTCATTGCCAAATCCAATGTCATAAAGCTCTTGTCCTATGTTTTCTTCTAAGAGTTTTATTTTAGGTCTTACATTTAGGTCCTTGATCTGCTTTGAGTTAATTTTTATATATGCCCTGAGGTAAGGGCCCAACTTCATTCTTTTGCATGTGGATAATCAGTTTCCCAGGGCCATTTGTTGAAAATCTATTCTTTCCCCCATTGAATGGTTTTGGCACCCTTGCCAAAAATAATTTGACCTTGTATGCAAGGGTGTATTTCTGAACTCCCTATTCTATTCCATCAGTCCATATGCCTGTCTCTATGCCAGTGCCACACTACTTTAATTACTATAGCTTTGTAATAAGTTTTGAAATAAAGAAGTGTGTCTTCCAGTTTTGATTTTCTTTTCCAAGATTGTTTTGGCTATTTAGGATCCCTTAAGATTCTGCTTATTGTCTTTTGCCATTGGCTATAGCAATAAGAAATCTTGGCCACTCAAGAAGATGGAGGAGAGGGACCCCTGGGTGGTTCAGTGGGATAGAGCCTTTGCCTTCGGCTCAGGGTCCTGGGATCGAGCCCCACATTGGGCTCTCTGCTCAGTGGGGAGCCTGCTTCCCCCCACCCCCTCCTGCCTCTCTGCCTACGTGTGATCTCTGTCAAGTAAATAAATAAATCTTAAAAAAAAAAGCAGATGGAGGGGAAGCTTTGGGGTACAAAGGAGACTTTCTGCCATCTGAAGGGGAAGAAGGACATATAGGTTGCCACTTTCTCTAAAACAGAAGTTCTTAGGATGGGGCACCACAAATGCTCCTCAGGGAATTGCAAACACCCCCAAACTGAGGGCCTAACTGTGGGCCCATCCTAAGGACATTTTGTTTTTTACTGGGAATAAAGTCCAGAACTATTTCAAATTCTCAAAAGATTCTGAGACCCACTGATAGTTAAGAACCACTGCCTTTGACTGCTTTGTCTTCTGGTGTCCCCCTCCTCTTCCTGTACTCGGTCCCCTCAGGAGCCCAAATCGGTGCTTCAGCCACACTTTGGAAGTATGGGAGAGGAGGACTGAGGAAATCTGGCTAAAACTGGGGGTTCTCCGTGTACCTCCAATTCCTTACACTTTCATCCACACCTCAGTGTTCCCCAGAGAAAACTGCAGTAGGGAGTGTGGGGCTGGGGGCCTGTGGGGCTCATGCTTGGACAGGAAGTAAGAATAGTGTGCTCCTTGGGCTGGAGCAAAGAAAACAGTAGGACAAAATTGTGGCCCTTACTGGTGATGTCCTAGTCAAAATTCCCTTGCGGGCCAACCAATCTCAAAATCCCATCCTGGAGGCGGAAAAGAACTAATCAGCTGATCCCTAGTGCTTTGTCCCAGGCAACATGGAACTTTAGGTCAATGAAAACCCTCACAACCTGCACCTGAGTGGGAAAGACTTGGGGTCAGAGAGTCCTTTTTTCCTGGAACCTTTTATGTATTTTATTTTATTTTTTAAAATTAAAAAAAAAGATTTACTTATTTAGTTGAGAGAGAGAGGGTGAACAAAAGCACACATGAGAGGGGAAGGGGCAGCAGAAACTCTGCAAACAGACTCTTGCCTGAACATGGAGCCCCACACGGGGCTCTATGTCATGACCCATGAGATCATGATCTGAGTCAAAACCGTGAGTTGAATGCTTAACCAACTAAGCCACCCAGGCATCCCACCTTGTGCCCCCCCCTTTTTTTAAAGATTTTATTTATTTACCTGAGGTAAATAATATTTATTTTACCATGAGGTCCCGCCCGCCTGGCCCCTCCTTGCCTCTCTCCCAGAATGCATATATACTTTTAAAAGATTTTATTCATTTATTTGAGAGAGAGAGAGAGAGAGCAGGAGCTGTGGGAGAGGCAGACGGAGAAACAGACTCCCCACTGAGCAGGGACCCTGATGCAGGACTCGATCCCAGGGCTCTGGGATCATGACCTGAACCGAGGGCAGATGCTTCACGGACTGAACCATCCAGATGCCCCCCTCTCCAGAATTCATATTAAGCCTCTCTCTCCTGACTTCGCTCAGCTTCAAGCCCCGGCCTGCTTTGTGTTCGTTGAAAGTACCCGCCACGGGGCCTCTGGGCTCCCCCTTGCCGTGTCCTCTGAGAGACAGCCCTTCTGGGCTTCAAATCCTGCCCATCCTTCGGGGTTTCACCTCCTCAGCCCCGAGCCCTGCCTTGATGAAGGGACTTCCTCTCAGTCTCTTCCAAAGTATTCAGCATAACTGTAATGAACTCGTTCTTCATGAAATTCATTCATTCCTGTCACATCCGCTGGTGGGACTGGAAGCTTCCAGAGAGCCCGGGGCTGTCTAGTTGACCCTCTGAGCTCCAGTCGCCGGACAAGTGTTTGCAGTCTGTGGCCACGCTTGGATTCTTGTTGAGCACAAGAATCAGGGGAAGCAGAACTGACTGGTCCTAAGTTACTGTGACTTTAAAAGACGGGGAGGGACTCCGGGCGAGGAGGAGGAGATTGCTGAGGGACACACGGACTCCGCTCCACGGGCTGGGCTGGCCAGCTGTTCAAGGGGCCTCACTGCAGCCTCGCCTGCCCCTTTCCTCCCTCTTCAAACCTTCCTTTACAGGGTGAGAGGCCCTGAGAAGGGAGAAGGTTTTTATGAGGTGCTAGGGACCCATTTTTGAGTCTTTTCTGTCTGCAGATTGTTGGCAGTTTGAATGGGACACTTGGATTTCAGGTTTGGCAGCCCTGACTGGAAAGCATCTGTGGATCTTTACCAAGTAGGGTGTGGCCTCATGGTGGGGGGGGGCTCTTTGAACCACCCGATCTAAAGGAGTCCCTCCACTCCCCGCCACGACCCCCTGCGGCTGTAAGTTCCAGAAGGCACAGAGCCTGCCCTGTCCACCGCTGTTCTCCAGGGCCCAACACAGAACGGGCACTTCATAAGTATTTATGAAGTGGGGAAATGGTTAATGAGCGAATGAATGAATGAACAAATGAATGGTGAGGCAGGCTGCCAGAAAGGTCCCCGAGTTGCCTGGAAGCCAAGACTGGCTGGCCTGAGCCTTTGTACCTCCTGCCTCGGGCCTTCCCTGGGAGCTCTGGCCCCTCGTCCCAAACAGAAAGCAACATGAGGGCAGGCGCAGGGCCCCCCTACCCCGCGGGCCCATCATGGGGACAGGCACGGAGGGGGGGGTTCAGCACAGGCTTGCTTGCTCCAAAGTCCTCCCCGCAACCCCACCTCCTCTGACTCCCCGATTCGAACCTTCCCAGCCGCTGCGGAGCGCTCTGCTTTCCAAGTTGGCAACCTGCTAAGGGGTGACCGAATCCAAGCATTTCAGTCTTCTCAGAGACCTGGTGGGGGTGGCTGTGGGGAGAAGGGGTCCCTGGGGAAAGCATTCAGACTGGGGAAACGGGGGTGCCTGTGGTGGTTACCCCTCCCTCAGCCTACCTTCCAGAAAGGCCCTGACTTGCTCTCTTCAGTCTCTGAGTTTCTAAGGATACTCTGGGCTTTCAGGGCCAGGGAAGAAGAAAAGTGCCCTCCCTACCCCACCCTCAGTGGTTACCACTGAGGAGAAGCAGGAAGAGGGGCCCAGGAAGGCCCTGGGGAGCCACCTGTGAGAGGCACCCCGAGAGTGAGAGAGACCCAAACCCCAAACTGGTTTCTCTGTCTTTAAATAGGTCACCGAAAGCTCAGAGCCTAAAGGGAGGGAAGCCATCGCCCACCCGGGACAGCCCCCCGCCAGGCCTGCTGTGATAGCAGCTCCCTCAGAAAGCACATTGGCTGGAAAGACATGGTGAGGCCTGGCCGAAATTCCCTCAGGAGAGGCTCTGGTTGGGGCAGGGAAGAGTTACATTTTCTCTGTCTTAGTGTTTCCATTTGGACACCGTCCCTGCTGTGAAAGTTTCTGGCTCTGGAGTCTGGCCCCAGCTGTGCCACTGACTCAATCGCTGTGAGTGAGAGCCTTGGGCAGGCCTCAGCCCTGTCTCCCTTCAGCGTTTGCACATGGACAACGGGGAAGCCCCCTGCTCTGCCTGCCTCAGGAGCGCAGGGACAAGTAAAGGTGGTAAGGAATAGCAAAGTTCTTGGGCAAAGGGAGACACTTTTCTTCTCTCCAGTCCTCTCTGGTCCCCCAAATGGCAGCTGGGCTGTTCCATGGGCCCTGCCTCTCTGTGCCATGATGTCTCTGAGTGAAACTATTCCCAGGGAAGGGAACTGTTGACATGGGACGCTACCAAGGGCTCTTCAATGTCTCAGCCCAAGACACGGCCAAGGCCTGTGTCCCACGGCAGGGCTGAACCTTTCTTCTCCCCCATTACAGCTGACTCCTGGTTTTAAAGAGTCTGCCATTATCAGCATGAGCAACCACTTTCCAAGCACCTCCAGGGGCAGGGACTTGGGCTAAACCCTGGGAATACGGGAGAACGTCAGACTGCTTTCAGACATAGTCTCGTCCTCTGACTGGAAGGAATACAGACAGGGAAGGAGGGAGACAAGGAGAAAGACCTTCTCTGGTGTACCGCTTTACAATTTATCATGTGTTTTCACTTTTTCAGTTACTCTTTAAAATTTCTTTACAGGGGATGAGATGGAATCTCAGAGAGGCCAAGCACTTTGTCTGAGGTCACAAAGCCTAGGAAGACCAGGCCTCAGGGTAACCTGATTTTAAATTCAAGGCAATTTCTTCTTGTTGCCCTTCTGTGATCACCAGGAAGCCCCTGCTGAGGTAGGTAGGAAGTGTGGATACCATCAGTGCCTTTGCTACCCACTAGCACCCTGGCTGGATTACTATAGGAGGGCCCAAGAGGAGAAACAGTGGAACAGAGAGGTCTTTTCTTTTTTTTTTTTTTTTAATAAGTTTTGGAGATTTTTAAAAAAGATTTTATTTATTTATTTGAGAGAGAGTGAGCACATATGCAGAGGGCGGGGCAGAGGCAGAGGGAGAAGCAGGCTCCCCACTGAGCAGGGAGCCTGATGCAGGACTGGATCCCACGACCCTGGGATCGTGACCTAAGCCGAAAGCAGATACCCAACCGACTGAGACACCCAGGTGCCCCCAGGTCTTTTCTTTTGGAACTAAAATTTTTGTTTTGCCCTAGGTTCCTATGCGGTTGTAAGAAACAGCACAGAAAGAGAAGAAGTACCCTTTATCCAAGTTTTCCCAGTGGTGGCATCTTGCAAAACTATAGCCCACAGTCACAGCCAGGGTGTGGACATCAGTATGGCCAAGGTACAGAACGTCTCCATCGCCGCACGGATCCCTCCAGTTGCATTTTTACAGTCACACCCGCTTCCCTCCCACCTCACCCCTCCTCCTCCACCCTGGCAACGGCTAATCTGTTCTCCAATCTTCTAATTCTGTCATTTCAAGAAGGTTATCTGAGCAAAATCAGACCATGTAACCTTTGGCTTTTTTTGCTCACGCCAGTTCTCTGGGAGTTCATCTGGGCTGTTGAATGGGTCAAGACTTGATTCCTTCTTGCTGCTGAGTGGTTTTCTGTGGTATGGACGTAGCACACTGTTTGCTGAACCTGTGGGAGGACATCTGGGCCCATTCTGGCTTTTGGCTGTTATGAATAAAGCTGCTGCAGTCATTTGTGGACAGGTGTTTGTGTGGACATAAGTTTTCATTCCTCTGGGATGTGTGCCCAAGAGTAGAACTGCTGGATCGTATGAGACTGAAGCCATCAGCTTCAGTCATCCCAATGGTTCCGGCTGCCTGAGGTATGAGGTGCTGAGAGGGATGCATAGAGAGGCAGGTGTGAGGCCCCCACACATGGCCTGGACCTTACTACCTCAACTGGATCATGCTGAGGCCTCCAACGGCTTGGGGAGCCCCGGCTAGGGGCTCCTGAGGGAGTCCGCCATACTCCAGGCCTGTCTCATTTGGTCAGTGCCTCTGCTCTTGCTCATCCTTCAGATATAACGCCCTTCCCATGGCTGGCTCCTTCTTTCACTCAGAGAAGCTGCTCTGCTCACACTCTTTAAAATCACAGCCACACTCTGGTCTCTCCCTGTCACATCTGTGTGGCATGTAAACTTCTTCTTGTCTGTCCCATCCAGTAGATCATAAGCTCTCCGGGGCACCCAGGTGGCTCAGTTGGTTAAGCATCTCAGGTCATGATCCCGCGGGTCCTGGGATGGAGCCCAGTGTCAGGCTCCCTGCTCAGCGGGAAGCCTGCTTCTCTCTCTGCCCCTCCCTGCTGCTTGTGCTCCCTCCCTCACGCTCTCTCTCTCAAATAAATAAAATCTTAAAAAAAAAAGACTATAAGTTTCCCATGGACAGGGACTCTGTCTTGCTCACTGTTGGATCTCTAGTGCCTACGACAGTGCCTGGCACAAAGTAGGTGTTCCCTGAATGTTAGCTAACAATCCAGTGAGTTACTAGAAGTGACCTTGAGACTTCACCTGTTCAACAAGTGCCCGGGGGATTCTGCTTCCCCGCTAACGTCTGACGAGAACCAGAGGTAGACAGGGAGGAGACTGGGCCGAAACATGGATGTGCTCCAAACAATCCCCCCTTTAAAATGTTCCCCGCTGTCTTCTGATTTGGCTCATTTGCCCTCTAAGGGGTTAGCCAGGACAAAACTGCTGGTTATCAGAAGATGCTGACCCAGACAGTTTCCCTCCATCAAGGTTCAGGACTAGCCATTGCAATATTTTTATATCTCAGTCTCAGAGTTGATGACGGCAAACTTATGCCTTTGCAATCCGGTCCTGACTTACACTCATAACAAAACCCAGCAGGATCTCCTTGTCTGCACCACAGTTAGCATCAGGGATTTGGGCATTGGAGTGAAGTCAGTCTAGAAGAGTTGTTTTGAAATTCATTACCGTGACCCGTGCAGCATACAGATCTCATATGCCTAAGGTGAAGTGCCTTTGGCTGCATCTCTTGCCCAGCTCTGTGCCCTCCCCCATAACCCCCCACATTTCTAGCTGGATCCAGATTGCCCAGAAGAACGAGCTGCTTTGCTGGCACACGAGTTCCTGGGTTTGCCCGACTGATGTGTCTATGCCGTCTGGCCTCAGGCTGGGGTAGAGAGGCGGGGATATTAAAGGGGATCCAGAGGCATTGGTCTGTGTGGAGAGAAGTAAGCCAGTGGCAGAGCAGCGCCTTGAGACCACTGCTCAGCTCCTGCAGCGGTCAGATGGAAGGGGCACAGAGCACGCCTCTGTTAAGTATGGACCCGAGTGCGTATGCCACCATTTCCCATTTGTGGCTTTTCACAAGCACGCCTTACATCAAAGACAGCCAGACCCTTCCCAGAAAACTTGGGTCCCGGGCAGGGCAAGGCCCCCAAGAGAACAATGAGGCCAGTGTCACCCAGAAGGGCTATTGTTGGAGAGAGGTGAACAGGCTCTTTGGACTCTGGGCCACATGTGATTTGTCATCTGTTGACCTCTGCTCACCAGACCCCCAAAGCCTGTGGCTCTTCGCAGATGTGGCCTCCAGGGTCCCAGAGGAGTGTGGCGGCGACCAATGGCAGTAGGGTCTGTTTTGTCATGTAGCTAGACTCACCCTGAGCTGGCTGGCTACTCTCTCCTTGTGGTTTTTGTTGCATCCACTAAAGAAGGGTTTGTTTTTGCTTTTTAAAAATTCATCCAAGGGCGGGGCGCCCAGGTGGCTCAGTCGGTTGGGTGTCTGACTCTTGATTTTGGTTCAGGTTCTGATCTCAGGGTTGTGGGATTGAGGCCCGTATCAGACTCACTGAGCATAAAGAGTCTGCTTCTCCCTCTCCTTCTGCACCTCCCCCAGCTCATGTGCTCACTCATGCATGTGCTCTCTCTCTCTCTCTCGCAAATGAATGAATAAATAAAGTCTTAAGAAATGCGTCCAAGAGACACTCAAGACCCTATTTGGGGAAAATCCAATGCTCCACGGTGCTTATTTCCCAGGAGTTGTGGAGGTTTCTCATGGCGTTGTTTGTCAAAATGTCACCCTTACTAAGTACCATGCACTGGAAATCAGACTAAGAAGCAAGGTGTATGTTTAAGAGCCAATGACAAGGGCTTTCCTGCCAGTGGTGAAGACCAGGTGGACTGTAAAGAGCATCCTTAGAGGGTCAGGTTGCTTAGAAACGCCTTGATGCCCTTCTAGATGGAGAAACTATTTAAGGACACAATCAAAGTTACTAAAAACAAAATGAATTAAAGCAAGAGAACTGAGAAAGAGTAGGTTTCAGGAGAGGGACCATCTCTTCACTTGTAGCTCATGGAGGACTTCCATCTGGAGAACTCGAGGGAGGAAACAAGAGTTCAGGTCGCCATATTGGTAGTGTCGGCAAACCAACAGCCGGCCCCGGGTGAGGACTGAAGGGGGCGGGTCATCTTCTGGTTATTTCCCTTCCGGTCTAGTACACATCCGGATGGAATTGGGGGAAAATGTATTTCAAGGGGGGCAATCGCTCTGCCATATCCAAGGAATGACTCTGCTGGTGTTGTAGCCATCCAAAGAAACCACTGTTAATGAGAATTACTACCATTTGCCAAGGGCTTGTTCTGTGCCCAGACCCGGTTCCAAAGGCTTTACCTAGATAAACTCAGTGAAGCCTGATGTCTGTCCCCTGAGGTAGGGACCACGGTCCTCTCTATTTTCCCAGGAAGTTCCAGAGGCAGAGGGTCACATGCTGTAAAAAGGGAAGGTGCGGTTAAACCAACTCTGGGTTGCTGGGGGGTTAGTCATTTCCCAAGCAGGAGCTGCAGTATCCTGGGGGTGCGCACGAGAAGGCCTCTTTAGGTTTCACCCCACGAAGGGGAATGAGGGGACTCTGCAGATATTTGCTTCCAAGGACTGACGTCACTCCTTACCCTCCGCCCCCATAGCCTCCTCTCTAGAACACCTGTGGGTGTTTATTCTGGTGTCTGTCTTATTAACAAAACTCATCAATGGTGGCTAGCTTTAAGAACTGTTTCTTTTAAAATCCATTCTGGAAACTTCTTTCTTATTCCAGGCTTTCCACAGCCGGGAAGTAGGCCTGTTAGGGGATGTCTGCTACATTTTTTGGCCTCTTGAGAGAGAGTATTGGATACTCTTGGGGAAGTTTCTCTTTGTAAAGTGCTCTGAACATGGATGGTAAGTGATGATTATCATTACTGGGCTCCTTATCAGCACAGTAATGCCTATTACTAGAGGCGATTAGGCCTCTTGTCTGTGGTCCTTCATATTTAGCGACTAGTCTTCTTGATGCTCCAGTGAGGTCTGCTTGGAGGGCTCCTGTCACCTTAGGGAGACCAAGAGGTTCTGATTGTTGCTGTGACTTTAAGGAGCAGCAGTCAGGAGAACAGGTGATTCTCTCTGGGCCTTTAGTGTGTCCACTGACAGACTTACACAAGTCCAGAATAGGAGGTTAATTAAAATAAAACAGAACAAAAAAAACAGCTTTATGGGCACCTGGGTGGCTCCATCGGTTAAGCATCTGCCTTTGGCTCAGGTCATGACCCCGATCAGGGTCCTGGGATGGAGGCCCACACTGGGCTCCCTGCTCAGTGGGGAGTCTGCTTCTCCCTCTTCCTCTGTTCCTCCCTTCTGTTCATCTCTCTATCTCTCTCTCTCTCTGTCTGTCTCAAATAAAAAAAAAACTTAAAGAAAACCCCTAGCTTGAGATATAACTCACATAACACATAATTCAACCTAATTATTGATAGATTTTCATTATGCACAATTTTAAGCATATACAAAAGTAGAAAGGACAGTAGTCTGAATCCCCCTGCACCCAACTCTCAGCTTCAAAAATGAAGAACTTGTGGCCCATTGTGTGTCTGTCCTGCGTCTCCCCAGATGCCTCACCCCCACATAAATGACAATATTTTGAAACAAATTGCAGACAACTTATCATTTTCCCTGACACACTAGTGTGTGGCTCTACACTTGATCGTAGCCAAAAGGCCGAGAAGCCATTAGTGTGTATCTCTAACAGATGGGATTAGAAGAAAAACAAAAACAAAAACACAATCATAGGCCATAGTCTGTGTCCAGATTTCTAGAGCAGAAGTTTCTGGGATGCGGGGTTCTTGGGTTGAGCGGGCAGGCAGTTCATAAAGGAGCTTTAGATGATCTGTGTATCCTCTGAAAATATGCAAATGTGTGTGTGTGTGTGTGTGTGTGTGTGTGTGTGTGTGTGTGTATTTTGTAAGGGGGCCACCAAGGGAGTGCAGGCCTCTGTGTATATGTTTCCTGGTCGGGGGAGGAAGGGGAAGAGCCAGAGTTTTCGACAAGTTCTCTGAGCGGTATCTGATCCCCATAAAAAGCCTGAAATCTGTGGTCCAGGTGAAGGGTCCAACTGAGAGAACCCTGGTGTTCAGGGACCGGGACTGAGCAGCGGATGCCCAGAGAAGACTGCTAAGAGCATGGGGGCGGACACGGAGCCTTTAGTATTCTCACCTGTACCCTGGGCCCAACTCAGGAAGCAGCAGGGTGTCAACCAGGGTTGAAAATTTCCCTGTGCCTCAGAACACAGCCCACCCTACCCCTCCACACACCCGGTGTGTGATGTTGAGCACTGGGATTCCCGGGCCCACCCTTCAGGATCCTGTCAGTGGGCAACCTTCTCCTGTATCTAAGCTCCTGCTTTGAGAACCTTCTCCCATATCTAAGCTCCTGCTTTGAGAACCGCAGGCACAGCCGCTAAGAGCATGGGTCTCCGAGTCTCATAGCCCAGCGTCTGAATCTTGGCTCTGCTTCTTATTAGCTGTGTGGCCTTGGGCAAGTCACTCAACTTCTCTGTGAAGTGGGCCTTCTTATACGTAGCTGCTCTACCCTGGGGTTGTTGTAAGAAAGAGCATAGATAATACATGTAAAGCACACACATAGCGCCTTGCATGAGGGCTGGAGCCCAGTGGAACAGCCATCCTTATTAAAAAGACCTTGGAAGGGCTCCATTTTCTCTCCCTCAGGATTGTAAGGGTTTATTGTCTTTCTCATAAAACTGAAGAGATTTTTAAAGTATCAGAAAGCTTATCTGATTTGTGGGTCCTCTTGGCTCCCGGCTCCTGCTGACAGGAATGACACGCAGAAAACTGATGGGCTCAGGTCCTGTTGTGAAGCTCCATGGGCCAGAGAGAAACTGGAATGTTTCTTTCCCTGGGTGCCTTCCGGACACTGGTGGTCTTGTTATCTCAGTTGTTGGGAACAGGGTGCCTCCGTCAGAAAACTTCCGATAGCAAAGCCTGTCCCATTTGGCAAGCATGTTTCCTTAGCCGCTGTGAAGACTCCATGAGAGAATGTGGCCCAATCTCCCTCGTGAGGAAAAGGACCCAAAGCGCATGTGCAGCTCTCCGGGGAGCAGGGACAGTGCCACTAGCTAGCATCCCCTCCATGCCCCAGGGCTCACCATCACCCGCTGACCTTCTCTAGCTTCAAAACTGTGGTGGTCTTTGGGGGAACCCAGGACTGGAAGGCACCCGTGCTAGGTCTGGATTTCTTTATAGGAGGGACAGGCCATGTTGAGACTTCAGACTCCCGGAGGATGCGGTCCTCTCTAATAGGCCCCACCAGAAAACTGTAGCATCCATCCAGGTCCCCCTGGCTTTAATCTAGGATGATCTGCCCGTGAACCCTGAGGCCTATCTTTACAGCTTCCCTACCCCAGCCCTTTCCAAGGTGGTTGGACGTTCTCACTTTGCTGCCACTCTTGCTTTTCAGTCCTACCTCCATCCCAGGGTCTACCTGGTGTCTGAGTTTTCAGGTCTTACCTCTTGCTGCTGGCTTTGCACTAGCCCTTGGAAATTAACAACTGAATGTGGCCTTGCCCCTGTCCCTTGTCCCCTACCCCACAGACCCTCTGGTCTCCCAGGAGAGAGCATGTACTTTTGGGGGGGACTTCAAGTAATGGCCCCACCCCAGGGGCTCCTGCTCAGCAGAGCTTACCTGGTCACCTCTCCCCCCAGAGGGGTGACAGGACAAGCTATAGATGGAAATGAGCACTCACGGGCTCCAGAGGGCACTTGCTGTGCAGGTCACTACAAATGTATGACCAGCGAAATGAAGGAGTGAGTGACTCTTCCTTCTTCTAGCCTGTGGGCCTACCTGTCCAACTGTGCTCAAAGATCCAGGGACAGGACAGTGGCCTTTTGGCCATGGAGGGAACATTGAGGCCTGACTGGGGCTAGTCTTGTGTCTGTTCTCTGATGCTTGACAAGCATGGAGGCCACTTTTCTTCCCAGAGGCCTTTGGCTGCAGGTTCACGGAGCCCGTGGGGACGTAGGCCCTGAGGTGTTTCTGGCCGTCTTTGCAGAGGGAAGATTTGACCGGTCAGAATCTTGGGGGAGGGGCTCAGTGTGGATTTTCTGGGAAACTGAGGCTCAAGCAGAAAGCATATTTTGTCATCCTCTTTGTTGGAAGAGTTACCAAAGGGTCTGAGGCCACCTTCCTGCCTTCAGGAGCTCAAGCCGTGACTGTCATAGGCCTTTGGGTGGTGAGTAAGCTTCCTGATTGTCTGGGATCACCGCCGAGGCTGGGGATACACACCAACGGAGTGTAAGATTTTGACCCCAGTAGATGTCCGGGTAATCATGTGTTTGTGTGCATTTGTGTGTGTATGTGTGTGTGCTTTGGAATGTTGTTTTTTTTCTCCCAAAAGGGGAGTTAAGAAAAATGTTTGAGAGGGTCCAAGTCATTGAATCTTTATTTTCCTAGGAATAGAGTCTTCTGACCTAAAACTGTTTTGGTCAGGGATGACCTTGGCTCTGGGAAAATCAGTCAGAAAGCAGACTTTGGGGAGTACGGCTAAAGCTACCTCTTCCTGGGCGCCTTCAGATAGACTAACTTCAAGTTGGATTTCTTTGCTCATTTGAGTTTTCTCATGGGGAAGCAGCCCAGAGGCTACTGATTGAAGAAAACTTTATAGGGCACCCCTGTACTTGATGTTAAGGAAGACACAGAAAGCTAAGGAGCAAGGTTCTGTCATCTAGTACCTGGTAAACCTGTTGAGGAGACACAACACAAATGTAACATAGGGCAGCCCAGATTCCTCTACCAATACCCTCTACACCCTTATTCTGATTTCACGGATTAAGGGCGGGGGCAGGGACCTATTTGATCACACTCCCCAGGACACTTGCCATCTATGGATTCCCTGGGAAGCCAACTAAATTAAGCCAACAAGCTTGTCCGTGATGGGTACTGGACTTGTGCAGGCAAATAGTCTTCCAGAAGTTCAGAGGCGGAGAACCCCCTTGCTTCGCTGGGGTGAGAATGCTCCCCCCCGCCCCGCCCTGCCATGGATAAGTTCCAAACTAGGCCTCCAGGGATGAAGGAAGGATTTGGAGAGAGTGGAGGAATAATACCGCCAAGGACTCAAGGCCATTTGATTGCGTCTGTAGTTCTGTCTGTGCTTCTTATCTGGGGTGTGGAATGGAGAAGTTGAATTGAGGATAAGGAGTCACACGGAGTCCCAGCCAAGGCCTGAGCTCAAATCTCCTGATATTTCTTAGATCTTATGCCTGCCCAAGTCCAGGAACCCTTACTGGGCACTGACCTATTGTTATTGTGGATAGAGACTTAGTGAGGCCATTAATTCATCCCAAAAACCTTTATGGAATGCTTCCTTTGGGCTAGGTCTTGTGTTGTATGCTAAGGATACAGTGATGAGTAAGATACTTTTCCTGTCCCAAAAGGCCTCAGTTTGAGCAGACAGTGTCTATGTGATGGGTGTGTTCAAGGCCTTCTATGAAATATTAGTGCACAAAAGAGAGGCTATGGTTGTGGGGAGGGAACAGGGAAGACCTCCCAGGGGAGGTAGGTTAGACTCACCAGACTGGGGGAGGAAGAGGAGAGCACTTTCTAGGCAGTGGTGGAAGAGAAGTGTACACCAGTAATGCATTAGGGCAGTTCAGAGCCTTATAATCTGTCCCTTGAGGCCCCCAGGGGAAGAGGGAATGATGGGTACCATTGAGCTGGGGTCATTGCTTGTGTCTTATCAAATGTTTACACTTCACCCCAGAGCCCTGGAGAGACAGGGAGGGGCTTTGAAAGCAGGAATAGACTTGGGCATTTTGGAGTTTCAGAATGTTCCCTCTGGTGGTTTTGTAGATGGTGGGGATGGATTGGGTTGAATGATAATGTCCTGCTTAGGAAGGCTGTTTGATGGTAATTGGTATTGCTTTTCTTTCGGTGGGTCTTCTAGTTTTTTTTCATCTTCAGTATGTAACCGCCTGATTTGTCAGCTTGTCGATCAATAGCTAAGATTGCATACCAGTTTTAAAGGACAACTATGCTACGTGTTGAAGATGGGGTTTGAGACCAAAGAATAGAAAGCACCTTTTCTGTACCCAAGGACCTACCTAGCCAAAGACACCCAGGAGATGAATGAGATTATGCTCTCTGGGGCTAGGACTGGGTGGCATTCATAATAAGGCAAGGCTTCCTGGAGGAGAGGAGTGTTGGCTCTTTCCCCATCTAGAAGGAAGGGACAGAAAGATGGGAAGAAGCATGCTAGGTTCCTATCAGGACAACTCAGAAGTCATTGGAGGGTGAAGGGGCCATAGAAAACATCTGGTTACTAGATTCTGGCCCAAACTTCTCATTTCCAAGAGGAAGAAACATAGCAAGAGAAGAATGGGACCCTTCCTGGGTTAGGGTTCATGACATGCCAGCAAGGTTCTCTCCCCGGGGCAGGGGAGATGGAAGACCAGCATGAGCAAAGTCCCAGAGGTGCTAAGAGGTCTTGTGCAGGGAAGAATCAGAGCAGGAGGAGCCACAAAACCAATTGTTTTGGAATGCATGTCAGCAGAGTCGAGGAAGTTTTGTTTGATTTCCACTGACTCTGTGGGCTCCTCTCAACTGTGGTGATGGTGTGCGGCTGGCTCTTGTCACATGCCTCCGCAGCCCAGGCTGACAGCGAACAGATCATTGGCCTGCTCATGCTGAAGCCATACTGTCCGTGGAACATGCTTCTGGCTTTTATTTACCAGCACAGAATATTTCTGATAAGGAACTAAAGCTTTAATTCCAACAACAACTTACATGTTTTCAAACAAAGGAACCACAGAGTCCTCATTTATAACCGTCTGGCTGCCCTGGTGTTTGGTCAGGAAATACCAGTTTTTTACATGGTATCAAAAATTAATTGACTTCCCATCTCCTCCCACAGAAATGTTGCTCCACAGACATCAAGAAGTGAGGGTTACAATCCCAATGCGCTTGGCTTCCAGACTACCTTTTCATGCTGTCCTCATAAATCAGAAGTCAACCCTTTCGGCTGGGTCTGTATTTATCTTTGCAGATGAGCAGGATGCCAAGTTACGGAGGAAAAATCTCCTCTTTCTCCGACTCCCGTTTGGAATCTGCCAGCAGATCCCACCTGCCTTCAGTCAGTGAGGGCTTAGGGGCTGTGTGGAGACCAGAGGATGTATAGTCCTTGACTCCAGAGTGGGTATGCTGTACTTTTTCCTTCCATCCATCCTTGGCTTTTATCTCTCAGCCCCTCCTGGGCAGCTCAAAGGAACTGCTGTCTTCTTGCTGTGGCTTACACTGACTCTGGATCCTGCTTTCTACTTACTGGGCTAAAGGGTTGCCCCCCAGAGGATGGACACCAACAGAACACACCCCTGATATATGGGGAGGTGATACCTGAGGGCCGTAGGATGGGGTGGAGCAAGTAGAGATACGGAGGGAGGGAAGTGGATTTCGTCTCCACGAACCCGTCCTACCTAATAAGAATATAGTCATTTGAAGGGAGAGAGTTTTAAGGAGTTTTAAGACCCAGGGAAACATCCCACTGCTTTTATTTGGGATTCTTTTTTTAAAAATTTGTAAATTTTCTTTCTTTTTTAAAAATTAACATATAATGTATTATTTGCTTCAGGGGTACAGGTCTGTGAATCATCAGTCTTACACAATTCACAGCACTCACCATAGCACATACCCTCCTCACTGTCCATAACCCAGCCACCCTATCCCTCTCCTCCCACCCCCCAGCAACCCTCAGTTTGTTTTGTAAGATTAAGAATCTCTTATGGTTTGTCTCCCTCCCTGGTCCCATCTTGTTTCATTTTTTCCCTCCTTACCCTTCAGGAACCCACTACCCTGCCTCTCAAATTCCTCATATCAGAGATGTCATATGATAATTCTCTTTCTCTGATTGAGTTATTTTGCTTAGCATAATACCCTCTAGTTCCATCCACGTCGTTGCAAATGGCAGGATTTCATTTCTTTTGATGGCTGCATAGTATTTCTATCTATCTATCATCCATCTATCTATCTATCTATCTATCTATCTATCTATCTATACCACTTCTTCTTTATCCATTCATCTGCCAATGGACATCTAGGCTCTTTCTATATTGTGGCTTTGTGGACATTGCTGCTATAAACATTCGGGTGCATGTGCCCCTTCAGATTACTACATTTGTATCTTTAGGGTAAATATCCAGTAGTGCAATTGCTGGGTCATAGGGGAGCTCTATTTTCAACTTTCTGAGGAACTTCCATACTGTTTTCCAGAAAAGCTGCACCAGCTTGCATTCCCACCAACAGTGAGGGAGGGTTCCCCTTTCTCCACATCCTCGCCAGCATCTGTCGTTTCCTGACTTGTTAATTTTAGCCATTCTGACTGGTGTGAGGTGGTATTTCACTGTGGTTTTGATTGGTATTTCCCTGATGCCGAGTGATGTTGAGCACTTTTTCATGTGTCTGTTGGCCATTTGGATGTCTTCGTTGCAGAAATGTCTGTTTCTGTCCTCTGCCCATTTCTTGATTGTGTCATTTGTTCTTTGGGTATTGACTTTGATAAGTTCTTTATAGATTTTGGATTCTAGCCCTTTATCTAATATGTTGTTTGCAAATATCTTCTCCCATTCTGTCAGTTGTCTTTTGGTTTTGTTGACTGTTTCCTTTGCTGTGCAAAAGCTTTTGATCTTGTTGAAGTCCCAATAGTTCATTTTTGCCCTTGTTTCCCTTGCCTTTGGCGATGTTCCTAGGAAGAAGTTACTCTGGCTGATGTTGAAGAGGTTGCTGCCTGTGTTTCCCTCAAGGATTTTGATGGATTCCTGTCTCACATTGAGGTCTTTCATCCATTTTGGGTCTGTTTTCGTGTGTGGTGTAAGGAAATGGTCCAGTTTCATTCTTCTGCATGTGGCTGTCCAATTTCCCAACACCATTTGTTGAAGAGACGGTCTTTATTCCATTGGACATTCTTTCCTGCTCTGTCAAAGATTAGTTGATCATAGAGTTGAGGGTCCATTTCTGGGCTTTTTATTGGGTTCCATTGATCTATGTGTCTGTTTTTGTGCCAGTACCATACTGTCTTGATGATGGCAGCTTTGTAATAAATCTTGAAGTCTGGAATTGTGATGTCACCAACTTTGGCTTTTTTTTTTCAACATTGCTCCGGCTATTTGGGGTCTTTTCTGGTTCCATATAAATTTTAGGATTATTTGTTCCATTTCTTTGAAAAAAATGGATGGTATTTTGATAGAGATTGCATTAAATGTGTAGATTGCTTTAGGTAGCATAGACATTTTCACAATATTTGTTTTTCCAATCCATGAATATGGAACATTTTCCATTTCTTTGTGTCTTCCTCAATTTCTTTCATGAGTACTTTACAGTTTCCTGAGTCCAGATTCTTTGCCTCTTTGTTAGGTTTATTCTTAGGTATCTTATGGTTTTGGGTGCAATTGTAAATGGGATTGACTCCTTAATTTCTCTTTCTTCTGTCTTGCTGTTGGTGTATAGAAATGCAACTGATTTCTGTGCATTAATTTTATATCCTGACATTTTACTGAATTCCTGTATGAGTTCTAGCAGTTTTGGAGTGGAGCCTTTTGGGTTTTCCACATACAGTATCATATCATCTGCAAAGAGTGAGAGTTGACTTCTTCTTTGCTGATTTGGATGGCTTTTATTTCTTTTTGTTGTCTGATTGCTGAGGCTAGGACCTCTAGGACTATGTTGAATAGCAGTGGTGATAGTGGACAGCCCTGCCATGTTCTTGACCTTAGGCGAAAAGCCCTCAGTTTTTCCCCATTGAGAATGATATTCACTGTGGGTTTTTCATAGATGGCTTTGATGATATTGAAGAATGTACCCTCTATCCCTATACTGTGAAGAGTTTTGATTAAGAAAGGATGCTGTACTTTGTCAAATGCTTTTTCAGCATCTAGTGAGAGTATCTATGGTTCTTGTTTTTTCTTTTATTAATGTATTGTATCACATTGATTGATTTGCGGATGTTGATCCAACATAGGATGTTGGATTCTATTGGGTAGCATTTTGGTGAAAATTTTTGCAACCACACTCATCAAGGATATTGGTTTCTAATTCTCCTTTTTGAAGAGGGTCATTGTCTGGTTTTGGGATCAAGGTAATTCTGGTCTCATAAAATGAGTTTGGAAGTTTTCCTTCCATTTCTATTTTTTGGAATAGTTTCAGGAGAAGAGGTATTAATTCTTCTTTAAATGTTTGGTAGAATTCTCCTGGGAAGCCCTGGGCTCTTTGTTGGTAGATTTGTGATGACAGCTTCAATCTCCTTACTGTTTATGGGTCTGTTTGGGCTTTCTATTTCTTCCTTGTTCAGTTTTGGTAGTTTATATGTCTCTAGGAATGCATCCATTTCTTCTAGATTGTCAAATTTGCTGGTGTATAGTTGCTCATAATACGTTTTTATAATTGTTTGTATTTCTTTGGTGTTGGTTGTGATCTCCTCCTTTTCATTTATGATTTTATTAATTGGGTCCTTTCTCTCTCTCTCTCTCTCTTTTTTTGCTAAGTCTGGCCTGGGAATTATCAATCTTATTAATTCTTTCAAAGTACCAACTTCTAGTTTCGTTGATTTGTTGTACTGCCTTTTTGGTTTATATTTCATTGACTTCTGCTCTGATTTTTTTTTTAAATTGTTGAATGTTTTTATTGAATCAACTCATAAAGGTGAGCTAGGAAGTGCTAATATTGTCATCAAGAAAGTAGTACAGCAAAGACAAATTGCACAATTTATTTTAATAAAGGCAGCTTCCAAGGGAGTGGAAGATGATTGCATATTTAAACTCAGGCCTGAAGATGTGTGTGTAAAATAATTGGGACATCTTACTGGGATCAGGCCCTGTCAGGAAAGGGAAGGAAGCAAGGTTGGGCAGAAGGAAAGGTTGGGCTGTACAAAAGTCAATAGAAGAATACCTTGGCCAACCTATAGGGACTCTGAGGCTGGAATGAGCCTTCGGGTTGTCCCAAGTTAGTTTCAGACTTTGGGCTCCATTTTTAGATGCAGGTTGCCCTGTGAAGGGGGCATGATTCCAGCAAGATGGCTCTCTTCAGCCTGGTACAGTGGGTTCTCAACTGGGGTGATTTTCTCTCCAAGAGGACATTTGCCAATGTTTGGGAACATTTTGGGCTGCTACAATATTGTCAGGGGCAAGGGAGTCTACTAAACATTTTATGATGCATAGAATGGCCCCACGACAGAGAATGGTCCAGTCCCAAACGACAATAGTACAAGGTTCAGAAACCTTGGCCTAACATAAATCTTGAAAAGGCTGCCAGGCTTTCTTTGTTATTCTTTCTCCAGCTCCTTTAGGTGTTGGGTTGGGGTTGTATACTCGAGACCTTTCTTGTTTCTTGAAAAATGCTTCTATTGCTATATACTTTCCTCTCAGGACCGCCATTGCTGTGTTCCACAGATTTTTAACAGTTGTGCTTTCATTTTCACTTGTTTCCATGAATTTTTTCAATTCTTCTTTAATTTCCTGGTTGACCCATTCATTCTTGAGTAGGATGTTCCTTAGCCTCCATGTATTTGAGTTCTTTCCAACTTTCCTCTTGTGGTTGTGTTCTAGTTTCAAAGCATTGTGGTCTGAAAATATGCAGGGAATGGTCATAATCTTTTGGACTGGTTGAGACCTGATTTGTGACCCAGGATGTGATCTATTCTGGAGAATGTTCCATTTGCATCAGAGAAGAATGTGTATTCTGTTGCTTTGGGATAGAATGTCCTGAATATATCTGTGGGGTCCATCTGGTCCAGTGTGTCATTTAAAGCCTTTACTTCCTTATTGATATTTTGCTTAGATGACCTGTCCATTTCAGTGAGGGGGTGTTAAAGTCCCCTACTATTATTGTATTATTGTCGATGTGTCTCTTTGATTTTGTTATTAATTGGTTTATATAATTTGCTGCTCCCATGTTAGGGGCATAGATATTTGCAACCGTTAGATCATCTTGTTGGACAGACACTTTAAGTATGATATAGTTTCCTTCCTCATCTCTTATTATAGTCTTTAGCTTAAAATCTAATTTATCTGATGTAAGGATTGCCACCCCACCTTTCTTTCATGTCCATTAGCATGGTAAATTGTTTTCCACCCTCTCACTTTAAATCTGAAGGTGTCTTTGGGTCTAAAATGAGTTTCTTGCAGGCAACATATTGATGGGTCTTGTTTTTTTTTTATCCATTCTGATACCTGGTGTCTTTTGATTTGGGCATTTAGCTCATTTACATTCAGGGTAACTACTGAAAGATATGAGAGGCGCCTAGGTGGCTCAGTCATTAAGCATCTGCCTTTGGCTTACGTCCTGATCCTGGGGTCCTGGGATCGAGTCCTGCGTTGGGCTCCCTGCTTGGTGGGAAGCCTGCTTCTTTCTCTCCCACTCCCCTAGCTTGTGTTCCTCCCCCCTCTCTCTCTGTCAAACAAACAAACAAAACAAAAAAAGAGAAAGATATGCATTTAGTGCCATTGTATTGCCTGTAAGGTGACTGTTACTGTATTTTGTCTGTATTCCTTTCTGGTCTGTTCCTTTTAGGCTCTCACTTTGCTTAGAGGACCCCTTTCAATATTTCCTGTAAGGCTGGTTTGGTGGTTGCAAATTCTTTTAATTTTTGTTTGTTGTGGAAGCTTTTTATCTGTCTTTCTATTTTCAGTGATAGCCTAGCTAGATATAGTATTTGTGGCTGCATATTTTTCTCATTTAGTGCTCTGAATATATCATGCCAGTTCTTTCTGGCCTGCCAGGTCTCTGTAGATAGGTCTGCTGCCAATCTAATATTTCTACCATTGTAGGTTACAGACCTCTTTTCCCCCGAGCTGCTTTTAGGATTTTCTCTTTGTCACTGAGACTTGTAAGTTTTACTATTAGATGATGAGGTGTTGACCTATTTAATTGATTTTGAGAGGGGTTTCTCTGTGCCTCCTCAATTTTGATGCTTGTTCCCTTCAGCAAATTAGGGAGATTCACTACTATAATTTGCTCCAATATACCTTCTACCCTTCTCTTTCTTCTACTGGGATCCCAATTATTCTGACATTCTTTCATCTTATGGTATCACTTATCTCTCAAATTCTCCCCTCGTGGTCCAGTAGTTGTTTTACTCAGGTTCTTTATTCTCCATCATTTGGTCTTTTATATCACTAAATTCTCTCTTCTGCCTCATTTATCCTAGCAGTAAGAGCCTCCCTTTTTTTATTGAACCTCATTAATAGCTTTTTAAATTCCAACTTGGTTAGATTTTAGTTCTTTTATTTCTCCAGAAAGGGATTTTATTTCTCCAGAAAGGGATTCTCTAGTATGTTCCATGCTTCTTTTTGAGCCCAGATAGCACCTTAATAATCATCATTCTGAACTCTAGATCTGACATCTTACTGATGTCCATATTGATTAGGTCCCTAGTCATTGGTACTGCCTCTTGTTCTTTTGTTTTGTTTTGGGGTGTTTTTCCACCTTGTCATTTTACCCAGATAAGAATAGATGATTGAGAGAGCAAAATACTAAAAGGGTAGCAATGACCCCAGAAAAATATACACTAACCAAATTGGAAGAGACCTTAAACTGGGAGAAGAAAGGAGGAAAAAAACGTATATATATATTAGACTGGCGAACAGAACAGAGGCACACACTTGATTTTGGGTGTATTTTAGTCTGTTAGAAGAAACTGCCACTCAAAATTTTAAAGAAAGAAAAACAAATATATGTCCAAAAATAAGGGTAGACACAACAAAGGGATGAATTATGACTGTAAAGATGAAAATTAAAAAAGGTTCTAAAAAATGAATTGATAAGGAGTTGGTTGAAAAAGGAAAAAAATAAAGAATATGATCAGGCTGGAGACTAGAAAAAGCCATGTGCTAGATTTAGGGTATGTTTTCATCTGTTAGAAGAAACTGTATCCCAAAATTTAAAGAAAAAAAAAACCCTATATGTATACAAAAAATAAGGCTAAATAAAATAGATAGAATATGACTATAACAATGAAAATTAAAAACCATTTAAAAAGGTATTGATGAGATAAAATAGTTAAAAAAAACATTAATATAGGAAAGTGGAAAAATTTTTAAAAATAGAATAAGAAAAATATAAAATTAAACAAATTTAACTTTGAAAGACTAAAGAATCATGGGGAAAAAAGCCATGAATTCCATATACTGTATTCCCGTATTTCTGAGGTTTTGCACTTGTCATTAATTGGTGAACTTGGTGTAGGCTGGATGTTCTTGCTGATCTTCTGGGGGAGGGGCCTGTTGTAGTGATTCTCAAATGTCTTTGCCTGAGGCAGAATTGCACTGCCCTTCCCAGGGGCCAGGCTAAGTAATCTGCCCTGGTTCACTCTCAGGAGCTTTTGTTCCCTGAACGCTTTCTGTACAGCTTTGGAGGACGGGAATGAAAATGGTGGCCTCCCAATCTCCAGCCCCATAGGAGCTGAGAGCTCGGGGCCCCCCTCCTCAGTGCACCTTAAAAAAAAGCAGTCAATCACTCCCATCTCCCTGGTCTCCAGCCACACTCTGCTCACCCTGCCTGTGACCGATCATTTCTATCCCTGGCACACAGCCCCGTTTGGAGTCTCCAAACCCAGCAGATTCCTGCCATGCTCTTCCACACTGCTCCTCCCAGAGGAGGAAGGTGAGTCTCCCTGGATCTGCCACTTGTGGGGTCCCTGCTCAAAGAGCAGTGGCCTAACTGTGCCTTGAATCATGGTTTAAGGCAACCTCAAGCTTAGAGCTCCCTCCTTGCAGCCAACTTCCCTGGTCCAATACCTGGCAGCTCTACCACACTGAGACACTGCTGGTCTTTCTGTGACGCTGTGGGTTCTGAGACCACACTGTCCCCACGAGGGCTCCACCCACTGCTTAGCCTCTGGAGCGATGTCCCTTGGTAGAGCAGACTTTTGAAAGTTCTGATTTTGTGCTCTGCTGCTCCACTGCTTGCTGGGAGCTGGCCCCTCCCGCCATGGTCTATCTTCCTGTCACCTCGGATTCACTTCTCAGCATGTCCTGCCTTCCTGAAAATGGTCACTTTTCTGTTCCTAGAATTGCTGCTCTTCTTCTCTTCTATCTCCTGTTGAGTTTGAAGGTGTTTGGAATGGTTTGATAACAATCTAGCTGAACTCCTGGGACCCGGTGATATCTCCTACTCCTCTGCCATCTTGCTCCTTCTCCTTTATGTGGGATTCTTAAAATCAAAGATCTATACTTTGGAAACATGACTTTATACTATTTTAATTTTCATAAGTATTTCATTCTGTTCTTTCATCTATGCAGCAAGTATTTGTTAAGCTGTCTGCTAGGACCACGCACTGTGCAGGTCACAGTGAGGAGCAAAACCACACATGGTCCCGGCCCTCATGCAACTTATGGTCTAACTGCCAAGCCGGTTCTTGAGCACATAATCCTGGGAATGAATGTTAAAATGCACTTGCAGGAAGTTCTAGAAGGGGGAGGTATATGCTCTAGGGGTTACCTCCCAGTAAACCCAACATAAGTTGAAAGTGCATTGAATTTACCTAACCTACCGAAGAACATCATAGCTTCACCTAGCCTACCTTAGATGGGCTCAGAACACCTACGTTAGCCTGCAGGTGGGCAAAGCCATCCAACACAAAGCCTACTTTATAATGCAGTGTTGAGTATCTCATGTAATTTATTGAAAGCTATACTGAAAGTGAAAAATAGAATGGTTGTGTGGGCAAAGATTGGGTTTTAGTGTATTTGTTGTTGACTCTCATGATGGCATGGCTGACTGGTTGCTGTGGCCTCCCCTCCCCACCTGCCCTCCACCCAGCACCAAGAGAGAGCATCATACCGCCTTATCACTAGTCCAGGAAAAGATCAAAATTCAAAATTCAAAATACGGTTTCTACTGAGTGTCACTTTTGCACCATCATAAAGTTAAAAAATTGTAAGTCGAGCCATTCTAGGTCAGAGATCATCTGTATATGCAAAGGCCCTGTGGTGGGTCTGCAAGAAGGCCAGTCTGGTGGGGCAGAGAGTGGGGAAGCACAGTGGAAGCTGCAGCTGCAGTCAGCAGGGCCCCAAGGCCAAACAGTGCAGGGCCTTGAAAGACCTTGCTAAGGAATTTGATCTTTATATTAAGAGCCACAGGAAGTTCTTGGTCAAGTTCTTTTTGAAAATGTCAGCCTGTTGGAGGGGCAGTTTACTACTTAAGAAAGAAAAGTGTTATTTTCTTACTCTGAGCACATGTGGGTCTATTCATAGGCAAATAAATCTCCTTTCTGACCTTCTTGGGTTCCAAGGGGTAAAATTCTCCTGAAATGGAGCAAAAAACTTTAGCCTCGGAAGAACCTGACAAGACAGCAGAGGAGACCTATGGTGCACTAGGAACTGTGGGTCTGGCACTCTTCCTTTAACAGTACTTGTCCAATTGACACTTCCCTTTTATAATCTGGCCCAGGTCTTACTGTCCTCTCCAGCCACTGCACTCACTTATATATTTTTTTCATTTTTAAAAATTGTGGTAACATATACATGACATAAAGTCTACCACCTTAGCCGTTTTTTTTTATTTTTTTTAAAAGATTTTATTTATTTATTTGATAGACAGAGATCACAAGTTGGCAGAGAGGCAGGCAGAGAGAGAGAGAGGAGGAAGCAGGCTCCCTGCTGAGCAGGGAGCCCGATGCGGGGCTCCATCCCAGGATCTTGGGACTGAGCTGATACCTTAGCCATTTTTTAAAAGATTCTATTTTTAAGTAATCTCTACATTCAATTGTGGGGCTTGAACTTACAACCCTGAGATCACCTACTGCTCCACTGACTCAGCTTAACCATTATTTTTTAGAGATCATGTGCCTACCTATGGGGGCATGGAGGGACATGGGGGAGAAGGGGAGAGAGAATCTTAAGCAGGCTCCAAGCCCAGAGTGGAGCCCGATGTGGGGCTTAATCCACAACCCTGAGATCATGACATGAGCTGAAATCAAGAGTCGGACACTCAGCTGGCTGAACCCACCCAGGAGCCCACATCTTAACCATTTTTAAGTGTGGAATTCAGTGGCACCAAGTACATTCACATTATAGGACTGTATCACCACCGTCCATCCACATGAACTTCATCTTACAAAACCGAAACTTCCCATTAAACAACAGCTCCCATTCTCCCATCCCCCAGCTCCTGCTAACCACCATTTTAATTTCTGTCTCTATTTTCTATTGCTTGAGGTACCTCACATACAGCATCTCACTGTATTTGTCTTTTGGAAACTGGTTTATTTTGCTCAGTAAAACGTCCTCAAGGGTCATCTGTGTTATAGTATGTGTCGGAATTTCCTTCCTTTTTAAGGCTAATATTCTAATATATGTATACACCATGTTTTGTTTATCCATTATGTTGATAGATGTTTGGGTTGTTTCCACCTTTTGACTGTTGCAAATAATGCTACTATAAACATGGGTATATGAATCTCTTTTCCAGTCCCTGCTTTCAATTCTTTTGAGTATGTATCCAGAAGTGGGATTGCTGGATCATATGGTGGGTCTATTTTTATTTTTTCTGAGGAGCCTCTGTAGTATTTCCCATAGTGGTCACACCATTTTACATTCCTAGCCATGGGGCACAAGGGTCCCAATTTCTCCACATCCTTACCAACACTTATTGCTTCCTGTTTTTTTTCTCCCAAAGATTTATTTCTTTATTTTAGGTGTGGGAGGGGCAGAGGGAGAGGAAGAGATAACCTCTTACAGCAGACTCTGTGATGAGTGTAGAGCCTGATGGGGGGCTTGATCTCATAACCCTGAGATCATGACTTAAGCTGAAGCCAAGAGTTAGATGCTTAATGGACCACACCCCCGTGGGTGCCCCTGTTTTTGTTGTTGTTGTTTCATAGTAACCATCCTAATGGGTGCGAGGTGGTATCTCATTGCAGTTTTGATTAACATTTCCTTAGTGAGGAGTGATGTTGAGCATCTTTTTGGGTACATGTTGTCCATTTGTACATCTTCTTTGGCAAAATGTCTACTCAAGTCCTTCACCCCTTTGTAAAAATTGGGTTGTTTGGTTTTTGTCGTTGAGTTGTAGGAGCTTTTTATATATTCTGGATATTAATTCCTCATCAAATATATGGTTCACAAATACTTTCCTCCATTCCATGGGTGCACTCATTTTCATAGGATGACTTTTCTTAGAACAAAGGTCCCGGTTATGGCCCTAACTCTACCATTGGCTAAAATGGGGATAACATACTCCACGTTGCACAACGATAACAATAACAAACATTCATCAGGCACTTGCTAAGTGCCAGACACCACTCTAAGTGTGTTCACATATTGACTTAATCTTCCCACCAATGCTGTGAAGTAGGTACTATTTTATTTGCATCTTTATTTTATAAATGAGAAAACTGGGTTAAGAGAGTTTGTGACTTGTCTAAGGCTACCCAGCCAGCCAGTGTTAGAGCTACAGTGTACCAAGGAGCTGTTTTACAACCCACATGCTCACCCATTCCACTGGGCTGCCTCTCTTACTCTGCTCTGGGGATGAGCCATGGTGTGAGGCAGGCCTGTAAACTGCTAAGTGCATAGAGAGACAAGAGATGGTTTGCATTGCTGGGCATATTCAGAGAACAGTGAAGCTTCAGTGATGTGGATAAGCCACTTCTTGGCACACAAGGACCATGAGGATTCAGAGGAAGCTTTTTCAAGGGACAGAGCCCTTGGTGTGGACCGCGGGCTTTCGAGCCCAGCCACAAACACAAAGAACATGAGAAGATATGCCTCTTCTCATGTGGCCTCCCTCAGCCAGGATCCCATTGTAAGTGTTTGTTCCTTGCATCTGTATAACGCTTAGAAAATTAAACATAGTCACCCACACATTATTCCCTCAGATCTACAAGGTGACCCAGCCAGCCAGGAAAGGTGGGGGTTATTGTTACTATTTTACAGATGGGAAAACTGAGACCCAGGAACCTTAAGTGCCTTGCCAAAAGCCCCAGTTGGTGGGCAAGTCAGGAAAAAAAAGATCTTTGAATCTTTTCCTTCATTCTTAAATTTATCTTTTGTACACTCATCAAAAGTGCCCATCCCTTCTCCAACCAGCAGGCCAAATGGGCAGGAAAAGCTGGGTGCATTTGCTTCCCCATGACCTGGACCAGAGCCTGACTCGTGGTTCCCACATCAAAGTTTTGCAGGTTATTGTTCGCTTTTGAGCTCAGCAGCGTGCCCTTGGCTAGAACCATTGCTCTGAGAGTGGGTTACACTGGCCATTATCAGAATTAAAAAGGATGAAAAAATTTCCCAAAGCTCTTAAAAATACATGTCATTTCCCACAGGCTTAAGGTGCTGTGATGCTGGAGATTTTTTTTAAGATTTTATTCATTTATTTGACACACAGAGAGAGACAGCGAGAGAGGGAACACAAGCAGGGGGAGCGGGAGAGGAAGAAACAGGTCTCCCACCGAGCAGGGAGCCCGACGTGGGGCTCGATCCCAGGACCCCCAGACTACGACCTGAGCCGAAGGCAGACGTCCAATGACTGAGCCACCGAGGTGTCCCGATGCTGGAGACTTTTTTTTAAAAGATTTTATTTATTTATTTGACAGAGAGATCACAAGTAGGCAGAGAGGCAGGCAGAGAGAGAGGAAGAAGCAGGCTCCCCGCTGAGCAGAGAGCCTGATGGAGGCTCAATCCCAGGACCCTGGGATCACGACTTGAGCCAAAGGCAGAAGCTTTAACCCACTGAACAACCCAGGCGCCCCGATGCTGGAGATTTTTAACACAGACCCTAACGGAGTTTGCATTTTTGGGTTGATTTTGTTGGACCCTTATGTGCCTGTCACTGTCCCTCATCACAAAGCACTTTCCTGTGTATGGGAGAAGAGATGTCAGATAAAAGCTGTGTTTGGTGTTGGGGAGTGCAGAGAGTATCTGGGCTTTTGGAGCTCTGCTCAGTCTAATGAGACTAGGTTAGGGATTGGAGGAAGGCACTCAGGAGTGAGCACCCCAAAATTAAGTGAGGTGGGCATGAAGAAGCCTCCAAGACATTTTCCAGCTGGGGCCCTCCATTCAGAGCACCTTTGCAACACATCAGTTTTCATTTCCCCATGCAATGCCTCTCTGTGACTTTTCTTCCCACTTATTTAAATTAATTAACTTTGGTAAAGACTTCATTTTTTTTAGAGCAGTTTGAGGCTCAATGCAAGATTAAGGGGAAGTTCCAGAGATTTCCTATACAGTCCCTGCCCCCACACCTGCATAGCTTCCCTCACTACTTACATCCCCCACCACACTGACACATCATTGTGTCAGTGTGGTGGACATTGGACACCCAAGTCCATAGTTTACAGTGGGTTTCACTCTATGAGTTTGGACAAACGTATAACGACACGTATCCATCATCATGCTATCATATAGAGGATTTTCATTGTCTTAGAAATTCTCTGTGCTCTGCCTATTTATCCTTCCACCCCAAATCCTCACAACCACTCATCTTGTTACTGTCTCCACACTTTTGCCTTTTTCCAGAATGTCCTATAGTATGCACGGTACATTACATGTAGCCTTTTCAGATTGGCTTCTGTCTTCGTTTGTCTGGGTTGCCATAACAAAATGTCATAGCACAAGTGGCTGATCAACCGTAGACATTTCTCACAGTCCTGGAGGCTGGAACTCCTCTAAGGTCAGGGTGCCAAGATGGTCAGGTGAATGAAGGCCCTTTTCTGGGTTCTGGGTCTAGAATGTTGGGTTCTCAGTGTGTCATCACATGGTGGAAGACTAGGCTAGCCCGGGGCCCCTATTTTAAGGGCCCTAAGCCCATTCATGAGGGCTCTGCTCTCATGACCTAATCACCTCTAAAATGCCCCACCTCCTAATACCATCATCTTGAGCATTCAGGTGTTCAACATGTGGATTTTAGGGGAATATGAACATTCGGGCCACAGTAGACTTCTTCCACTTAGCAATGCAAATTCCAGGATCTTCCATTCTTTTTGTATCTTAGTATTTCATTTCATTTTAATGCTGAATACTATCCCATTGTCTGTATATACCACAGTTTGTTTATCTAGTCACTTACTGAAGGACATCTTAGGTGCTTCCAAGTTTGGGCAATTATGAATAAAACGGGTATAAACTTCTGCACATACTTTTTTTGTGCGGGCATATAATGCACAACATCTTTCCATATGTTTCTTTGCCATCTGTATGTCTTCTCCAGTGAGTTGTCTGTGAAGGTCTTGGGCCCATTTTTAAATCAGGTTGTTGGTTTCCTTACTGCTGAGTTTTCAGTGTTCTTTGTATATTGTGGGTAACAGTCCTTCAGCAGATGTGTCTTTTGCAAAAACTTTCTCTCAGTCTGTAGCTCATCTTCTCGTTCTCTTGACATTGTCTTTCAGAGAGCAGAAATGTTTAATTTTTTTTAAAGATTTTATTTATTTATTTGACAGACAGAGATCACAAGTAGGCAGAGAGGCAGGCATAGAGGAGGGGGAAGCAGGCTCCTTGCGGAGCAGAGAGCCCGATGCGGGGCTCGATCCCAGGACCCTGGGAATCATGACCTGAGCCAAAGGCAGAGGCTTTAACCCACTGAGCCACCCAGGCGCCCTAGAAATGTTTAATTTTAATGAAGTCTGGCATGTCCATTACTTCTTTCATGGATTGTGCTTTTGGTGCTGTGTCTAAAAAGTCATCACCATACCTAGGTCATACAATGGTCATCTAGGTTCATTCCTATGTTGTCTTCCCAGAGCTTTACAGTTTTGTGTTTTACATTTAGGTCTATGATTTGTTTTGAGTTAAATTTTGTGAAGATTGTAAAATCTATGTCTAGATTAATTTTTTCTTTTTAAAGATTTTTCTTTATTTATTTGAGAGAGAGAGAGAGCGAGCATGAGCAGGGAGACCAATGCAGAGCTCTATTCCAGGACCCCAAGATCATGACTTGAGCTAAAGGCAGATGCTTAACCGACTGAGACACCCAGATGTCCCAGATGTATTTTTTCATATGTGGCTGTCCAGTGGTTCCTGTACCATTTGTTCAAAAGACTATCTTTGCCCCATTGTATTGCCTTTGTTCCTTCATCAAAGACCATTTGAGTATATCTATATGGATCTATTTCTGGACTTTCTGTTCTGTTCCATTGATCTATGGCTATTCTTTACCAATATCACACTGTCTGGCTTACTGTAGCTTTATCGTAAGTCTTAAAGTCGGGTAGTGTCAATTCTTCAACTTCGTTCTTCTCTTTCAATATTGTGTTGGCTATTCTGGGTCTTTTGCCTCTCCATATCAACTTTAGAATCACTTTGTAAATAGCCACAAGATAAATAACCTGCTGGGATTTTTATTGGGATTGCATTGGCTCTCTAGATCAAGGTGGGAAGAACTGACATTTTGACAATATTGAGTCTTCCTACCCATGAACATGGGATATCTCTCCCTTTATTTAGATCTTCTTTGATTTTGTTCATCGGAGTTTTGTAGTTTTCCTCATAGGAAATTTGAAAATCTTGTAAATGTTTTGTTAGATTTCTAGGTAAGCATTTCATTTGTGGGGGGCTGATATAAATGGTATTATGTTTTTAATTTCAGAGTACACTTGGTCATTGCTGACATATAGGAAAGTGATTGGCATTTGTGGATTAACTTTGTATCCTGCAAACTTGCCATAATTGCTTATTAATTTTAGTAGTCTTTTTGTTGATTCAGATTGTCTACATAGACAATCATATTACCTGTGAACAAAGGCAGTTTTTTCCCTCTTTCCAATCTGTATACCTTTATTTCTTTTTTTGTCTTTTATTGCATTAGCTATGACTTCCAATAGGATGTTGGAAAAAAAGTGGTGAGTGACATCCTTGCCTTGTTTCTGATCTTAGTGGGAAAGCTTCTAGTTTCTTGTCAAGAATGATATAAACTGGGGCACCTGGGTGGCTCAGTGGGTTAAAGCCTCTGCCTTCGGCTCAGGTCATGGTCCCAGGGTCCTGGGATGGAGCCCCGCATTGGGTTCTCTGCTCAGCGGGGAGCCTGCTTCCCCCCCTCCCCGCCTGCCTCTCTGCCTACTTGTGATCTCTGTCTGTCAAATAAATAAAAATCTTTAAAAAAAAGAATGATGTAAACTGTAAGTTTTTAAAAACATATTCTTTATCAGGTTAAGGAAGTTCTTTTTATTCTTAGTTTATTGAGAGTTTTTATCAGGAATGGGTGTTGGATTTTGTGACATGCTTTTTCTGTATCTATTGATATTCTTATGATTTTTCTTTTTTAGCCTGTTCAATTGATTTTTGAATATTGAACCAGCCCTATATACCTGGAATGCCTACCATTTGTGGAATAAATACCATTTGCTTATATGTTGTTGGATTCAATTTGATAAAATTTTGTTGAGGATTTTTGCATCTATGTTCTTGAGAGATAATGTTCTGTAGTTTTCTTGTAATTTCATCATCTAGTTTTGGTTTTATGGTAATACTGGCCTCGTGGGATGAGTTAAGAAATAGTTCCTCTGTTTTAATCTTCCAATAGAGATTTTAAAGAATTGGTATAAATTCTTACTTAAATTTTGGTAGAATTTGCCAGTGAACCCATCTGGGCCTGTTGTTTTCTGTTTTAGAAGATTATTATGTCAATAAGTAATTTAAATAGTCAATTTCTATAATAGATGTAGGCCTATTTAAATAGTCTATTTCTTGTGTGAATTTGACAAATTGTGCCTTTCAAGGAATTGGTCCATTTCATCTAGGTTATCAAATTTGTGGGCTTAGAATTGTCCATAGTATTCCTTTATTACCCTTCTAATGTCCATACCAGTGGTCGTGATGTCCCTTCTTTCATTTCTGATACTAGTAATTCGTATCCTTTCTCTTTTATTCTTAGTTAGCCTGGCTAGTTTTTGACTCTTAGAGTTGGCCACACTGAGTCTCCATCAGTTCGTTATAGTTCAGGGTTTGTTGGTTTTGTTTTGTTTACAACCCAGGCACCAGTTCCTGTGGCAGTTTCTGTCAGAGATCCTGGCTTTGAGAAGCCGTGTGTCCCTGTATTTGTTTGTCTGTCTCTCCAGTCTTGGGGACCACAATTTGCCCTAAGTGCTCCCCTCTCTTGTAGACCCAAGAAGAGTTGCTGACTTTTCAGTCTCTTCAAGCTTTTCACTTGTCATTAAGACAGAGTGGTGACTTCCAAGCTCGTACATGCAGAACTGGAAACTAGAAGTTCTACTGCATGACATTTTTCTAGCTTTGCTGAGATATAATTGACATATATCATGGTATAAATCTAGGGCATACAGCATGGTGATTTAATACACACACATACTGTGAAATACCGCAATACAGTTAGTTAACCCATTCATTGCGTCACATAATTCTATTTTTTTGTGGTGAGAACGTGTAAAATCTACTCTTAGCAACTTTCAAGTATAGAATACAGTCTCGTTACCTAGAGTCACCATGGCGTCCATCCATCACGTCCCCAGAACTTGCTCATCTGAAGTGTTGAGGAAGCAGGACAGAGACTCTGATGGTGAGTATAAGAGAGAGGCACTACGTAGAACAAAAGCAAATGTAAGAGCAAACCATGATTTGTTTGTTTCATTTCTGTTTTTGTACATAAATAACCCCAATATATACACATGCACACATATGTATGTACCCATACAACTTTTTTCTTCCCTGGAAGGAACCCAAGTCTTTGGGAGATGAAGGGTAGAGAGGGGGCTTTCATGTTTATTTTATACCTTTGTATGCCATTAGAATTTTTTAAAAGATTTTATTTATTTATTTGACAGACAGAGATCACAAGTAGGCAGAGAGGCAGGCAGAGAGAGAGGGGGAAGCAGGCTCCCTGCCGAGCAGAGAGCCCGATGTGGGGCTCGATCCCAGGACCCTGGGATCATGACCTGAGCTGAAGGCAGAGGCTTAATCCACTGAGCCACCCAGGTGCCCCACCATTAGAATTTTTTTAACCATTTGTTTTCTTTCTTATTTGGGGAGTTCTTAGAGGACAGCTGCCCTGGCTATATGCCTTTCCTTGTCCCACTGACCGGTCATTCAACTCGGGATGCCAAAGGCCTGGGAGGAAGGACTGGGAGGAAGGACTGGGAACTCCTTCTCCAGGATGTTAAGTAATGGAGGGGATAAAATGACAGCAGGAGGCTGTTTGGATAGGACCATGTGAATCACTAATTCCAGACCCTAGGGGTCGCTTCCCTCTCAGCTGCCTGGGCAAGGAAGCCAGAACTGTTCAGTGCCTGACTAGCAGGTAAAAACCCTTTTACTGGGCCAGGCAAGTCTCCCTTCTCCAGCAGGGGTGGCATTCGTGGCTGGGCCTTTGCTCCCTGGGCTGATGGTTGGATAGAGGGGAACGTGCAGGCTTTGGGCAGTGCTGCTTGTAGGGGAAGTGATGCTTGGCGGGGTCTCTGACCACGGAGGAGGCAGCTGTCCCCACAGTGGCCTCACACCTCCAGGCTCTGGACTAAGTGAGGTGTGAAGGTTAAATGCATGTGCTTTCTCTTTCCTGGTGATTTGCAGGTTCGGGATTACTAGTTTGGCCACGGCTGAAGGTGAGGGAAAAGAACGTTGGTTCCTCCTTCCTGAGCACTGTTCCAGCCCCCTGGCTTTTGAGGACCAGGGAGAGGAGGAGAGTGGAGGGGATCATTTTGGAGTTCTTTCCTGGCCAGGGGAAAGGAAATGAACACATCCAGCAAGGACCTGGCAAGGACCTTCCACGTCCTCCCACCTTCACTCCCAACATCATTGGCCCCGTCAGATTTCCAGTTTCTACTCAAGAAAAGGAGACTCTGAAATTGGGTCAATCAAACAGGCAGGCGGATGGATGGGTGTGCGTTTAGAAACATTTTACAGTGTTTACTTACAAACTCTTCTCTGTTCAGTCAGGCCCACACCTGGAGCCAAGTTCGTGTTATTGGATATCCAGCATAAGAGTAAGAAAACTACATTCTAAACATTCTATATAACACGAACTTCCTCAAATCTGGTTGTTTTTCACCACAAGGACAAGCCTAGAGCATGGTGAGTGATGGTGATTTTCCTGGTGTCCCCCTCCCCTCCCTGATCCAAGGTGTCCAGGAGGAAGGATATACTCAGTGACTCTGAAAACCACCTGATGGAGGAGGAAGAGGAGGAGGAGGAGGAGAAGGAGGAGAAGGAGGAGGAGGAGGAAGAAGGCAAGACTGGGAACTACTATTAGCAAATCTCTGCTATGTAAGCATTCCGTCTTGAATCCCTCCAACCCCGGGGAGGCGTCCCGCCCCTCCCCAGTTACCGGGTTCCCCCTCCCCATTCCTACCTCCTCCACCCTGAATGCCAATCTACATCAGACTTGACCTGTTTATAAATGTTGGGGGTTGGAGGGAGTCCTTGCCCTGAAGAGTGTAGTTTTCCCCAGTCCAGCTCTCTTAGAGAATTTCCTGGCTCTGTGGGTCTTTAACTCCTGAATCCCACTGTCCTGCAGACTCCCTAGTGGGTTGTGAGTGCAGAAATTCTGGCGGCAAGCTGAGATGTCCCAATGAATGCTTCCATAGAAGCCACAACCCAGCTCTCTAGCTTGTCCTCCTGGGCTTCGTGAGATGTCACTCTGTCTGGCTGAAGGTGGGTGCTGCAATCAGCAGGGTCACACGGAGGCAGACACTAAACAGCTTTGTCTCTCTCACGGCTAACCTCTAAATGCACAGCTTCATTGCCAGCCTTTAGCAGGAAGGGAACTTGTTCAGCGAGCCTCAGGAGGTATGACTGAGGGGAGGAGGAAAGAGGAAGGAGGGAGACAGCAACCAAAAGGAAAGGGAAGAGAGGCACGGACTGAGAGGAACCTTCTGGAATGGTCTGTATCTGTTCAAGAATGAGGGCATCTCACCATTCTCTGTTTCAGGCTCTTGTGCTCACAGAGATTTTTCAAGAGCCAGATGTTTAAAAGTCCAGGCAGGGTTTTTGCAGTCGGTCCTGAAGGTTTCAGTTGAATTTACCCTGCCTGTATTAGACTCACTGGAGTCAATGGTTGGAGCCAGGAAGATCAGATTCCCTCCAAAGGCAATGGAGGCATTCATCCAAGAGCTGGGGTGGGGGTGGAGGGTCCCTCGCAATGTTTGTGCTCTCCCCTTTGTTGGGAGGGAGCACCTGTCCAACTTGCTTAGTCAAGTTCCTCCTCATCCAGCAAGCCAAGCAGCAGAATGTAAATCCTCCTGGGATTTAAAAAAAGGTGGACGTTCTTTCCAAAAGTCTGGTGGTGCATGAAGGTATTGACCTTCAATCTGAAGAATTTTAGAAACCTGTTCCCCAGCCATTGTCTTGGTAGCCTGCCTTCTTCTCCAGCGTCCACCACGTGACGCTAACATTCTCTTCTACTGGTCTGTTGTCAGGAATGGCTGGCCCTTGGGCATGCGATAATTTTCCAGGCAATGCTATAGGACCACAGATGCCACAGAACGGTAACTAACAACGTACTCCTCTCACTAGCTCTGGGTTACTCAGGGCTGTGCCAGCAATGACCATAGATAAAAGAACAAGTGTAAGGAATGGATTTTGCGGGGACGTCTGGGTGGCTCAGTTGGTTAAGCAACTGCCTTCGTCTTAGATCATGATCCTGGAGTCCCAGGATTGAGTCCCAGGATGGAGTTCCACATCGGGCTCCCTGCTCAGCAGGGAGTCTGCTTCTCCCTCTGACCCTCCCTCCTCTCATGCTCTCTCTCTCTCAAATAAATAAATAAAATCTTAAAAAAAAAAAGAAATGCATCTTGCCCTCTGGAGGCTCAAATTGGAGTGAAGGATATAGGATGTTTGCATGTGAGACACGCGAGGACAACAAGAGACGGTATATGATCACAGGTGAAATGATGATGGCATGATAACAGCAGTTGCTCCCAGTTCTGGAGGGACAGGCCCCATGAAGGGCATGACATCTATTCTCCCAACTGAATCCCCATAAACAACCCTACATGGGGAGTTTCCATTAAAATGTCCATTTTCGAGCCGAGGGAACTCAGATTTGCAAGGAGTGAATAATCTGTTACCACAGGTGATCAGGGCAGGCAGAACTAAGATTTTATCCCCAACTTTTAATTTTGGAAACACTTCCAAACTACAGGGAAGTTGGAAGACTAACATAGGGAAGGTCCATACCATCCCCCCTCCAGTCACCAAGTGTCCACTTCTTACTACATGTGCTCTCTCAGTCCATTCTCTGTCTCTCCTCCCCCCTCCCACACACATCCCTACCCATTTCTTTTCCTGACCTACTTGAGCGTGAATTGCAAACATCATAACAATTCCCTTCTAAATACATCAACATGGACCTCCTTGGAACCTCTTTTCTCACTAAATCCTGATCCAGCTATCCCATGGCAGAAACTTAGGCGGGATTTGAACCCTGCTCTGGCTCCAGAGCCCCGACCACAAGCGAGACAACAGTTCAGTGGGAGAAGCCATCGGTGCGGTCTGGGAATTCCAGATTTTCTGTGGACTCTCGACTCCTGATTATTCCTAGCAGGAGCTGGCTAAGTGATCACAAAACACGTGTAATCAAAAAACAAAAATCTGAGAGTGGTGCCGGGGTGGCTCAGTTGGTTGGGTAGAGATCCCTGGGGTCTTGAGATCCAGCCTTGCCCCGGCCTCCCTGCTCAGCGGGGAGCCCTCTTCTCCCTCTCACTCTCTTCCTCCCCTGCTCCTGCACTCACTCTCTCTCTCTCTCTCTCTCTCTCTGTCAAATAAATTAATAAAATCCTTTAAAAAAATTCTGTCGTTTTCGAAATGCATCCTATTTGAGTGGGAGGGATTTGCATGGATTTGCCTTCCTAATTAGCTTCTTCTCTGGCCAGTATTAAAATGGGTCTTTCCTAAAAATAATAATAACAATGATAAAAATAATAAAGTAGGTCTTTCCCAACCACCTGCTGACGTGACAAGTCCGGGTGGACAGAAGTTATGCACTGATTAAACCATAATTGCAGAAAATCCATTAAGTGGGCAAGCCACATGTGAATCATAGAGAACGGACCATGAATTCTAGCTAGGCAGGAATTCTTGCTAGAAATCTTAGCCATGGGTGAGGATTAAGCATGCAAGGTGTAAATCTAGTCCTTGGGCAGTTGTGTTCCCCCTCAACTACCAAGTTAAGAGGAGAGGGGCCTACGCTCTGCTCTGTTCCAGAGGGCGCCGTCTGCCCGCCCAGTGAAATTTCAGAAGCGGGGTGTTGCCTATTGCGGATAGAAGGGAAAATTGCTACCGACTGGCTAAGAGCCCTTGAGGGACAGGGACCTGGTTTTCTTTTTTCTTCTAATCCGGAGAAGGCCTGTTTAGAAAGGCCGTCAGATTAATGACCCCCTGAACATGCACACAGGAGAAATCTTGACCTTTAAAAAGCCCTTGATTTCTCACAGTCATTTTAAAAAGCCCAAAGCCCGCATGTACGTTTCCTTGGCTTTTCACACGGTCACCAGACACTTCGCAAATCAAAATATTGCAAAATCAGATGTTGCCTCCACATTTCAGATGCCAGGGCGGAGACCCCTTTTTACTGAACTGGGGCTGGGAAAGAGGCCCCCACTGGGTCTTTCAGGTTGCAAGCCTTAGGTGGCACTTTTGCTCTTTCTCCAGTTCTCTTGGTTTTCCGCAGGTGCAACCCGATCAGCGATATCTCCGACTCCACCTAATGCAAACCGTGTTATAATGGGGATGCATTGTGCATACACGATCTCTGCTGGGGACTTCCATCTGAAGGGGATTGAGATTTTACAACTCTAAGGACGGTCATGCCCCTTTCCCTTTCCCTTTGCCTTTCCCTTCCCTCTCTCTTTCGGCTTTATGACTCCAGCCTAGCTTAGGGTGTAAATCATTTTCCTTAAGATTGAACGAGAACAGCTCAGAGGGGTAAAAAAATAGTGTTCAGATTGAGGGCGGGATGTTTGCAACAGGGCTACTTAAAATCCGCTTGGCCTTTCTCTTCTCCGCTCTGCCCCTCACGCCCCCCCACCCCCAGCCTGCAGAATCTAAAATGCCAGAAAGTGACTTGTTCACATGGCCTTCCCCAAGCCGATGAGTGTCCTTCTCTGCCCGGAGGTAAAGGTCTCGGCTAAGCCCAGAGGGCTTCCCACCTTGAGACTCCGCATACTCCTTAGCTCCGCTGGGATACAAACGGGCTAAGACTGAGCATCTGGTATTTTGCACTGAAGATGCTGCAGTAGCGGGAAGTCGGAGGCAGAGGAAAAAGGGGAGTTAACAGTTCGCAGCCTTGTAAGGAACAAGCCCGGCCCTTTTTGGACCTAGTTCAGAAGACAGCGAAAGGCCTCGAGCAGAAACTTTATCTGGGTTTGTGCACCGGCCCGCAGGCGTGGGCCGTGCGTGCGGACCCCTGGCTGCCGAGCTGTTCCGCAGACATGCCCGCGGCACCCGCCCCGGGGTGGCGCAGCGGTTCCGAAGAACCATGGCTGGCTTCTATGCCTGCCTGAAGAATCAAGAGTAAGTCGCGGAGGAGCCGATGGTGGCGGAGCGCTCGGCCGCAGCCGCTGGGGTCTCTCCCCGCCCAGGGTGGGGCGCTCGTTGCCGGCGGGGCCGGCCCGGAGTCAGCCCGGGAAGCCGGGGCTCGAACCCGTCGCCCTGTGGCAGCGCGCGCGGGGAGCCGGGCGCAGGTGGACGTGGGAAAGCGGCTCGGGCCGGGGGTGGGGGGGCGCGGGGAGGGCGCACTCTCTGCCCCCCACGGCCGCAGCACCTGGCTCACCTGAGTTGCCCCGGGCGGGCGGAGGGGTCGGGCGGGGGAGGCGGGGCGTCTCGCTGGGGCCGCTGCGGTTGTCGATTGGTCGCCTCGCAGAGGGAAGGAGGGTCGCCGCGTAGGAAAGAGGTGGCCAAGCGGCAAAAGAGTTGGACCGGGGAGTACCGCTATTCCCGGGGTCCCCCCCCGCCCCACCCCGCAGGAGGCCCTACCTCTCTCCCAGAGCCAGGGTCGTCCGCAGCACCCGGGCAGCCTCCCCGGAGCACGTGACAAATGACTCGAGGGTCTGAGAAGGGACAGCAGCGCCATGAGGACGCTTCCATCCCAGGGGGGCGCGCAGCCAGAGAGAGAGAGAGACGAGGGCCAAGCTACAGGTTCCCACGTGCACGTGTAATAAACGTACATCCCCATCAAATAAAGCGCCCAGCGGACCGGGATTTTACAAGGCTAATTTCATTGACTAGGGACACGGCTGAAATGGCCTTCGCCGTGATCATTCATTCAGTGAAATTGTGGGTTTCAGTGACACCGAAGTGTTTGGTTCTGGCCTTAGTCAGCAACTGGCTGGGCTGAAAATTCAGATATGGGGGGCGGGTGGGTTGGGGAGACGCTGCGGCAAAAAGTGAGAGAGACAAAGGCAGAGACAGGGAGAGACAGACAGAGAGAGACAGAGAAGAAGAAGAGAGAGGACAAAGGAAGGAAAGAGAGATGGAAAGCACAGAATTTGGATGAGTGGAGAAAAATCACTTTAACCTTTCTGAGTTGTCTTCTAAATTTTCTAAATTTGGTGCCAACTGTGCAAGCTGCAGGTTCCCTGTACCGGGTGGGCATGGGCTCCACACCGTTTACGCTCGCGTTGCACCCACCACAGTGACAACAGGAAAAGATATTAAGCCAAACGGACCCACTTGTACGGCTCATTAGCGGGGGTGCGAGGTACGTGATTATTCTCCAGTGCCATTCATGAAGCTGTCACTCTCTGAATCGGGGCCAGAAACTCACCTCGATCACAGCAGGTCTCCAATAGCACATGGCCCCCGCTGCTCTCTCCTCTCATGGCAAGGCACCGGACAGACAGAGACTGGCAGCCTCTGATGCGATTTTCCAGGGTGTCCCCCTTTGGAGGTGGTTCAGGCAGGGAGGGTGGGGACACTGGCCGCCCCCTTCCGCTATTGCCTCAAAACTGGCCCTGTAGCCTGTTCCTGTTGGGCCTGGAGTGTCTACCTATGAAAAGTGCCCTTGGCATCTTTTTGAAAACCCCGCCTCTGGGGCTCACCTGACTGCCCTGGCCTTAGCCTCTGGCCTTGGACACACACGGTGGCAATGAGGGCATTTTCTCTACGTAATTCACTGTGGCACCAGATGACAGAGAGGTTGGCCGTGGAGGCCTTGGGAGGCGAGGGAGATGGAGCCACTGCTGTGGTAAGTGATAAGGGCAAGGTTATCGCTCCTAGGTGAGCGTCGGGCCCTTCTTCCCTGGCCCGAGAGTATTAGATTCTCCTGCTTGAACCAGGGGCCTTCCCCAGGGCCCCTTCATCCCAATGTCTGCCTTCCATGGAGGGGATCCAGAGCAGCCTGAGGCCTTTGGGGTGGAAAAGCGGCCCTCATGGACCAGCGGCTCTTCCTGTCGCCCCGGCTGAAGGCCTGAGCTCATCTGACCGTTTACTGAAACGAGGCTGAAGGAACGGGAGACACCATAAGAAGGCATTTGAGGAGGTTAAGGAACCACGGTCTCTGTAAGTACGTGGATGGGAGTCCCTCGGGGGACTTAACGGGGAGAGAGACCCGTAGACCTTCGAAAACATGGCGCACCTGCTCCTTGGGAAGCCGTGTGCTCAGCACTGTGGGAGGAACGTGTGCTTTCCTTTCCCACAGCCAAGCAGGCACGGTGTCTGACACAAGCATTTGGTGAAGGCGTGTTGTCGACTGAACCAAGATCCCCTTGGGAAGCTTGTCTGCTTAGGGAGCGGCCAGCCGGGTAAAGGGAGGTCTGCAAGAGGTGGGGCGGGGGGTATGAGCTCAGTCCGGGAGAGGTTTCGAAATTTCTTCCAAGCTGTACGAGATGCAGCCTCCCAGCCTCCATCCCCTCAGCGCCTCCAACAAGAGGGGCTCCTAGAATCACAGCTTGGCCATATCAGGAGGGGAGCGCCCTTTCAAGGAACCCCAGTAGGCAGGACTTGGAAGTCGAAACGCGGGTGGAAACACAAGTTGGTTCAGTTTTCTCTGCAGATCGCACTTGCGGTCCAGATTTTCCAGGTGTGGACGGTTATTTGATGAGTTGGAGATGTTTATTTGTTTGTCCCCAGGGGACCGGTTTTGGTGTTTAAAATCTGAACTGGTTATGGTGGATATAGTTCTTGCTTGAGGTAACTAGCCAGTAAGTCCTGTTATTTTCACAGACATGGTGTGACAGCAGGGGACGGCAGGAATTTATCAAGGGATTTGTGAATATGCTTATTGGTAGAAGGGACAAAAATACTAGTGGTCTTGAATTATGTGCCACCGTAATTATGTGCCAGTACATGAGAAGATGAAGGGAAAGCAAAAGAACTTTTTTAAAAAGTGTTTTATTTATTTATTTGAGAGAGAGAGAGAGAGAGAGAGGGAAAGCTAGCAGAAGTGGGGGGAAGGTCAGAGGCAGAAGGAGAAGCAGACTCCCCATTGAGCAGGGAGCCTGATGCAGGGCTCCATCCCAGGGACCCCGGGATCATAACCTGACTCGAAGGCAGGCGCTTAATCTCTTAATTGCTTAATTGACTGAGCCACCCAGGCGCTCCAAGCAAAAGAACTTTCCTAACCAGACAAGATCCTATAACGGTGGCATGGGTGAAAATGTTTTTATTTTAAGGGTGAGGATATCGGGCCCCAAAGACATTAAGTGATTCTCCTTGGGCCACACAGTCAATGACAATTCCAAGATCAGAATCCTGAGTACCCTGACTTGCAGCATAGAGCTGTGGTGTGTAGCGTGTGCTAGAGGAAGGGTCATCTTTTGAGCAGAGAACCGGAAGCATGCGCCCCCTCCTCCCCACCACCCCAGGATGCCGTGGGATCTGGCTGGGGCTGCTGCAAAGGCAGCTCGAGCCCAAGGCAAAAGAGTGAGCTAGGGCAACTTTGTTCTTGGCGACCCCAATCTCTCCAGTTACAGCCCCTTTTCCACTATGGCCCCCTTCCCACTCCAGGTGTTCTGGGCCTGAACATTGCCCTTCCCTCCCAGCCTGTCTTCTCTAAGCCTCTGTCGTCCCTAGGCTGTGAACTTCCCCTTGGCTGACACCCTGGCATCCTTGGTTCTGGGGGCTGGATCTCAGACAAACTGACGTGCGATGTTGGATTCCTCCTGACAATGTGCGTTTCCATAGGATTTCAATGCTTCCGTGCCACTCTGATGCTTGGTGGCCATCTCGGGGAGCTTGCCAGGGCAGTGGGCCCCTCATATCATGCCAGTCGGCTTCTCCGACTCAAGAACAGGGTTCAGGAAGGTGAGGCTTAGTGCTTTGGCAACAGGCATCTGACAGCCGACCGGGGTGTAGGTATTGTAATGGATGGGCCAGCAGGCTCCCCTTGGCTGCAGACCTTCCCTGATGCAGACCTTCCCTGATGCTGCTGGAGACCAGAGGCTACAAATGCTGAGTTTTTATGAGTTCTAGATGCAAGGATTCAGGGGACCAATGCATTCCTTCTTTGCCCTGCGGAGGCCCCTGGCACCCAGAGGCTGGAGGAGGTCTCAACCCGCAGGTCCTTCCAGTAGCTGATGGTCTTGGAGCTGCTCCCCATCCACCTTCAACCTGTTCTCTTGTTCTCCTTCCCCTCCTCCTCCTCCTTTTTGTTTTAGAAGAAAAGCTGGGAAGTCCAGTTCCCTGGCAAGGGGCACAGCCTGGGTATTGCATTTTGCTAATCTGTGTTCTCCCTGTGGCATCTGCCTGAGGCAATTTCCATTCATGGAAGCTCTAGGAGAGCTGGTAGAGTGGCAGGTTCTAGTCTCCCAGCCTCTGGGGAGGCACTGTCCCAGGTCCCCCAGCCTCACTAGGGGCAAGTTCTTTTTTTTTAAGATTTTATTTATTTATTTGACAGAGATCACAAGTAGGCAGAGAGGCAGGCAGAGAGAGAGAGAGGAGGAAGCAGACTCCCTGCTAAGCAGAGAGCCCGATGCGGGGCTCAATCCCAGGACCCTGAGATCATGACCTGAGCCGAAGGCAGAGGCTTATCCCACTGAGCCACCCAGGTGCCCCAATATAGGTAAACTTTTTAACTCATAAAAATTCATTAGGAGGAAATTGTTCTAAAGCTGTTTTTTTTTTTTTTAAAGCTTTTGGAGATCTCTCTGAAGATGTCGTTGGCTCAGTTCATTTGGTCATTAGCAGTGTCCTGCGTGTTCCGTTTGCTGCAGGGAGGTTGAGTTTCCTCGAGAATACACTTAAAAATGTGGAAACGTGTGTTATTTTGTCAAGAACCAAAATTTCAGCATTTTATATGAGAATGTTCAGGCGGGTGTCATTTGAAGCCTTCAAAAGTCCATTTTGTGTTGGACCAGCTTTAGTATTTGGGGGATTCTTTCGCTAATTTCTCAAGGGGCACAATTTTTGTCGTTTGTTATTTCTGGAAATCAGTAGCCAAAATGGGGTATGTGATCTGGTCATTCCTGTCGTTTCCTCATTGATTTGCTCCTTTAACATTCTTCTAGTTTTTTAAACCAACCCGGTTGTATCTTTCCTTTACAAAATTTTTTTTTTAATTTTTATTTATTTATTTGTCAGAGAGAGAGAGAGAGAGAGAGAGCGAGCACACAAGCAGGGAGAAGGAGCAGAGGCAGAGAGAGAAGCAGACTCCCCATTGCGCAGGGAGCCCGATGCGGAACTCGATCCCAGGACCCTGGGATCATGACCTGAGCCAAAGGCAGCCACTTAACCGACTGAGCCACCTAGATGGCTTCCTCCTTTACAAATTCATAGTTATGGTTGGTGGCTAGGAAACTGGAGGACCTAATTGAACAGGACATTCCAGGAATCCCCTCTTGGCATCCTCACTTATGTTCTGTTGCTTCCAATGCTTTTACTCTTTTAATGACGTCTCCAATTAAAATCACCCATTCAAGGCAAATTGCTGGAAACCCTGATTCAGTAGGAGACAAGAGTTTGGGTGAAATAGCTTGTTTTCAGACAGTGAGGTTAAGCTACTGAAAGATTGGCCATCTGATTACTGCAAATACACTGGTAACCTTAAGCCAGAGGTTCTCAGCAGGGACATGGGGTCTGATTTTGCTCCACAGGGGACCGCATGGCAATGTCTGGAGACACTGTTAGCTCTCACGACTAGGGGGAAGGTGTGCTACTGATATCTAGTGCACAGAGGCTAGGGAGGCAATTGGGCATCTGCAGTGCTTGGGAAGAGTCTACCCCACCCCCCAACCAAGAATTCTCCAGTCCCCAATGTCAGTAGTGTCAAGACTGAGAAACGCTGCCTTCCACTAATAATGGTTTGCCCAAGTGGAAGTCCAAAGATGAGCACCCTAAGCGTTCAGACCAGCATTATCTAATAGAAGCTTCTATTGGTGATGGAAGTTTCTGGGCTATTCTACCCAGGAACAAGAACCACTAGCCACGTGTGGCTACTGAGCATTTGACATGTGGCTGGTGTGATCAGGGAACTGAGTTTTTATTTTATTTTACTTAAACGAATTTAAAGTGAAACAGACACATGTGCCAAGTGACACTGTAGCCCTAGGTGTGCGTGGCTCCGGGGCCAGACAGTCCTGAATCCATGCTTATGGACCAACCACTTTCTTTGACAGTCTTGAGTCATCTAAGCCTTCTGAGCCTCAGTTTCTTCATCTGTAAAACGGGGGTAATGATGCGGCCTACTCCTTCGAAGCTGATGAATATTCCATGCAATAATGAATATTGCTCATGCAAGAAAACATGTAGCGCAGCACCCAGCGCAGAAAGCATTTGAACGATGTTAATCATTGCCCGTGATCTGTGGTCAGTATAGTAATGGTCGTCATGTAAGTGGGACTTGCTCAGGGCTTCTAAACAAGATGTCGCCTGCGATATACTTGAAAAGCCACCTCAGAGGCAGAGCCCTAACTCTCGGCTCTCACTGCGTGACCACAGGCGTGCCTCCTTGGGCCTTGCTGTTCTCATCTGTGAAATGGGAATAAGAAACGCGATCGTCACGATAATGCTACTTCCCTCGCCCTCAATTGCTGGGAGGACCAAATGGCTCTGGAGGTGGTTTGAAGAGGACAGAGCCCCTATAAGTGCGAGATTTATGCTTTGAGTTTACACGCAAGAATGCTTTCACTTAGAGTCGGCACAGAAGTTCTTGGGAGAACTTGGGAAGTTCTTGGGAGAATTGTCATGCATTCGAAACAAGGGTGCCTGAATGGGGAAGGTGCACTGGAGAGCAGCGGGGAAACCAGGAGCTCCTCACAATGTCACGCTCCCAGGCTGCTAAAGAAGGAGCAGGGCATCCGGCCCTAGGGGAGCGGGTGGGCCTTGAAGCAGCTCACAGCGGGCCATTCAAGCCATGCCCTCTGAGGGCATGACCAGCACAGTGTCTAGCCTGAGAGCCACACACTCTGAAAATCCTGGGCACAATAGAGTGGAAATCACCTGACACTTTGGAGCCAGACATGGGTTTGAATCATCACAGTATTACTTGCTAGCTGTATGGCTGTGGGTGAATGAAGGCCATAGCCTGCCTGAGCCTCAGTTGTCTTCTCTGTAAAATGGGTATAAGGATTCCTACCTCCCAGGGTTGTCACAAGGATTGAATTAGGTAACTGATGGGGCCCATAGGTGGCCCTCAGTAAACATGAGTTCCTTTGCCCTCTGATGAGCAAATGTTAGCCACTTAATCAGTCATCATCCCCTTTCTGTTCCTCTGGGATGGAAAAGAAAGTGAAAGTGTTGGCTGAGGGCCCTGGAAAACTGTTTAGGCCTTTCTTGAGAGGAGGAAGGGCAGAAGAGCAGTCTGGACCTTTTTGGGACAGGTGAGGGCAAAGGAAGAAAGTACGGGGCTCTGAGTGAGTCACAAATACAGTGTTAAGGAGGAGACTGAGCAGCCTTGCCTGAACTTGGGAGGGCCCTGAAAGAAGTCACCATGCTCTGTGTGCCCAGAGAGGGGCTTTCTGGGGACAGGGGGTTTCCCAGCATTGGGAATTTAAACTTCAGCCATATCCACGGCCAGCCGATCCAGTAGCGGCTCATGAGCAAAGGGCACATGTTAGACGCAGCAAACTTTGTGCTCCCGCAGCCACCGGGTCCCAGCTTTCAACGCCACGGCCATTTACAAAGCCCGCCACCAGGGGCCACCGGAGAGAGTATAGTTAACTGCAGGAAGTCTCATCTCATACTTTTTGGGAGAGAGACGGAGAACAGGGGACACAGGTCGTCAATGCCATGGGATGAGAATGATGATGAGAATAGCTAACAGGTCCTGAGGGCTGACTGTGTGTGACGCCCCATGCCGAGAGCTCTCTATGAGTTAGTTACCAAATCGCCTGTGAGAACGGGACCCTTCTCTTTCCTGAGCACTGTTCTGATCTCTTAGCGCACAGCAGGTGCCCAACAAACAGTTCTAGAATGAATGAGTCCTCACAGGTGGTGTAGGACGAAGGCACTACCCTTAGCCCCACTTCACGGATAAGGAAGTTTAGGTTTTGAACAGCTCACTGACTTGCCCCAGATCACAAGCAACTAATCGACAAGAGGCAGGATTCAAAACTAGATTTGTGTAGCTCCACAGCCTAACCCTTTCACAACTACATTATCCTTCCTCTTCAGAAGGTCAAGGTGCCAGATTTCTCTTTCTGCAAGAAAGGAAGGTCTGCATGGACAGTACTGAATCACACAATCAAGAACGTTGCAGAAAAACACGATATTGTGACCACCATACCTTCAAATTACCTACTCCCTCCACTTCCCAAATTCTGTCCCAAGACAGATTCATTTCATGGCTAAGGAAACTGAGGCATGGAGAAATTACACAATTTGTCCCAGGTCACACAGCTCGTGAAGATCATTATTAGTTTGCATTTCTGTCCTTTAAAAGGCTCAGAGCCTGATAGGGAGAGGAGGAGTTTCATCTATTGGGGCCAAGGCTAAACTGGAAAAAAAAATCAACAAAGGATGCCATACTATTAAAGCAACTTACTTGACTTTTCTTTTGAAAGTAGAAACATAAACCATTTCACTCATCTGATTTGAACATTTGAAGCTGTATTCCTTGTTACAAACACGACAAGATTATAACAATATAATTCATTTATCCACTAAAGCATAGAAGGGAGATGTTCAAAATGAGGAATGGAAACAAGAGGGAAGAAAAAGAAGAGATACAGGGCATGGGAACGTCTAGATATGGATTAGGAAAGAGCAACAAACCAGCAGGCACTGTGTCTCACAAAAGATTGCTACTGAAGATGGCTCAAGTCATGTTGCATTTTTCCATCAATAGGGTCATTATCTCTTATTTTCTGTCCTGCGGACCTCAACGGCCAAGGACTAGCCTATCCTATAAGCTATGGGTCATGTTAGTTCTCTACCCTGCATCAGCTCTCGCTGCTTCAGATCTCCCTTTTCCCTAAGCTCAAGCCTTCTGGACGAATGGAGAGAAAAGTAAGTCAAAGGGGGAATCTCCTTTCTTTAATGCAAACGGACAGAGCTTTCTATGTGAGTTCCTTATTCATGTGTGCTACTTACAGTTTGTCTCCAGAAGCCCTCTAAGGGAGAGAAGTGGGGGGAGATCTCCACGAAGCCTCCATCCCCTGTTTTTGAAGAAGATAGTTTTACTTTGACATGTGAGGAGTGTTTCCACTGTGCCCGTGGCTTCAGAAGCCCAAGTGTCAAAGACCTAAGACCTTATTTCATGCAGAGATGGCCTATGTTCTCTCTTTCAGACTCGGAGAAAACAGGAGGGTCTCTAGAATGAGGTAGTTAGCTCCCCCATAGGAATGGGTTTCTGACTTGAGAAGATTTCAAAAATATATTTTTTGAAAGGGCTGAAAGAATGAGTGGGGAAGTTTAAGTCAAATCTCCTGCAACCCTGGCAATTATTTTGTTGTTTTTTGAAACTGAAGTGTAATTAACATACAATGTTATATTAGTTTCAAGTATACAATATAGTGATTCAACAATTCTGTATGTTACTCAAGGATCATCATGATAGTTGTGCTCTGAATTCCATTTCCCTACCCACCTTCCCTCTGTCAACCAAGCTTGTTCTCTGTATTTAAGAGCCTGATTTTTTTGTCTCGTTTTATTCTTTGTTTATTCGTTTGCTTTGTTCCTTAAATTCCCCATATGAGTGAAATCATATGGTATTTGTCTTTCTCTGACTTATTTCACTTGGCATTATACCCTCTAGGTCGATCCGTGTTCTTGCAAATGGCAAGATTTCATTCTTTTACAGCTGAGTATTATTTCCATATATATATGTGTGTATGTATATATAGATATAGATATAGATATCACATTTTCTTTATTCATTCATTTATTGATGGACACTTGGGGTACTTCTGTGTCTTGGCTATTGTAAATAATGCTGCAATAAACATAGGGGTGCATGTAGCTTTTCAAATTGGTGATTTCATTTTATTTGGGTAAATACCCAGTAGTGTAATTACTAGATCATATGATAATTCTATTTTGATTTTTTTTTTTAAGGAAACTGTTTTCCACAGCCTCTGCTTTTTTAAATGGAAAAAAAAATAGCTTAGGGGGTAGTTGGGTGGCTCAGTCAGTTAAGCATTTGCCTTCAACTCAGGTCATGATCTCAGGGTCCTGGGATCAAGCCCCACGTTGGGCTCCCTGCTCAGTGGGGAGTCTGCTTCTCCCTCTCCCTATATGCACTCTCTCTCTCTCTCGCTTGCTCTCTCTCAAATAAATAAATAATATTTAAGAAAAAGACAAAGAAAAGGAAAAAATTGTTTTCTAAAAATCCTTTCTAAACAATCAAAAAGTAGGAGAGTTTTCTGAAAATATTGACAGGATTCTGAAGGGTCTGTTCTGAAGGCTGGTCCCCTCTTGGCCAACTCAAGCTGGGCTTAGATGGGCCTCTCTGGCCTCTCCAGGGATGTACTGGGCATTTTCATCAATTATCTCAATGAATCATAAAATCCTAGAATGCCCAGGCTAAAAGGAATCCTGGACTCCTAGGTCTAATTGAATCCTTTAGTTCTCAGGTGAGAAAACAGGCCAAGAGAAAGCACCCAACGTGCCTAGGCCTCAGGGCTCATTAACAGCAGAGCTGAGACATCAACTCTCCAAAAATTGCTGTGGTCCTCATTGGAGGGTCAAGTTTTAGAGATGTTTATTAGAAGAACGAAATACCTTCCTTTGTGGTCACAGTCCTCTCTAGATATCATTCAAGTTGCTTTTTCTTCACCATCCGGTCCTGCCATCGATGTCTTATGGCTTCCCACTTTGGCTTTTCTGTCCCAGTCATGCCCAGTATCCCATGTGATTCACAGCAGTGTTTCCCTCAAGGGGGTTGCCTGGACCCTCTACCACAGGATTGCCTGGGAGCTTAGAAAGCAAGCAGGTCTCTGGGCCCACCGCCACCGCCACCGCCAATGAGGAGTGAGAGTCCCCAGGGCTGAGGAGGGCCCAAGCATCCATGTTTGACAGACAGGATGTTGAGTCAAGCCCATTTCTCACACCCAAATCCCTACCTGTTGTAGTTCTTTCAAAAAACCTACTGTTCAGTGAGCACTTCCTTTGTCCCGGGCTCTCACAGCGCTCTTTTGCACGCAGTATCTCCTTTATTCCTTAGATGCTGGCCGGGTCTTTCTCTGTCACTCTCAAGTGGGCAGCAGAGTGGCGTCCATGGTGGGGAGAGGCCAGGTGTCTCCCGCCCCCACTGTAGTGCTCCTCCCAGGTGCTCCCCTCAGTGGGCCTTCTTCTTCTCCTAGGCCATTTTGACCCAAAATTCTTCAATTTTAAGGAAACTTGGGAGATAGCTGCTCTCCAGTTTCTCACTGCCACTCTCCTTTCCCCTGAGGTGGTGACCCTACTGGGAAGAGCTTTGCACACCTCACTGACTTCTTCCAAGTGGCAACCCTGTTCCTTTCCCTGCCAGGGAACTGCATAGCGGGGCGGCGGGGGGAGGGAACGAATGGGCGTGAGAACGTCTTGAGAAAACTGTGCGTTGGGCTCTTCTCTGCTTCTGCGGCCAGAAGTGAACACAGGAGAAGGGAACCCGGAAACTTTGTTCTGCCCTTGGCCATCTGGGCCTTTCTCCCCTCCTCAACTAGCAGCCTTCTGGCCTGGCCTGGCTCCAGGCCCTCCTTCAGGAGATCCCCACCTTCTCTGCCCTCCTGGTGTCTGGAATAGTGCCAGGCTCTGGGCCATTGTATTTTCCAGTCAGTTGCCGTCTGGTGTCCCCTGTCCCAGCACCTCTTCCCGTGGCCCATTGGTATTGGTCTGGGAGCTTCTGGCTTCTTTTGTTGGCGCTGGACCAAAGAGGTGGGATAGTCAGGTATGAGAGCAGACTTGACCCTGGGGCAAAAGGGATGTAAGGGGAGCAGGGGCCGCCATGCCTCATTGTCCCAAGCATATCTTCCTGGGCCTGGGTTCTCAGGCTCTTTCCAGTGGCCCAGGGTCTGTGGCTGTCATCTGTCCTCCCTGCCCCCACCCCTACCTCCAACTCACCTATGCTGACTTTCAAGTAAGTGCCTCAGTGCTCAAGCTGACAACAAATTATTCTGCCCAGCAGAAGGCCCATCTTAAGGTGGGTCTTATCTCTCAGGCCTTTCATGATTCCTCCAGCCTTGTGCTACTTTAAAGGGAGCCACCCACAAAATCACCTTCTAGAACTTTCTGCGGCTACACACTTTCCATTCCCGGATTCTTTCACCTGCTCTTTCCCTTCCCTCTCACCTTCCCTTGTTCTTTGACTTCGAGATCTTAGCTCTCTGGCTTAGTTTTGCTGTTCCCCTCCCCCCTTGGCAATGCACATTCGGGCTTCCTGTTCCCAGACTCTTGGGGCCTACAGACCTCTCTTCTATGTAGTCAGTACTCTAGAGTTTAGCCTTCAGGTCATTGTCATAAAAACGTCATAAGAGAGCACGTGATAATTTAGTCTCACCTCCTCACGTTACAAGTGTGGGAACTGAGGCCACAAAGGTAATCTGTTGGAAGGGCAGAATCAGGACCCAGGCCTTCTGATTCCTACTCAGAAACAGTTCTCAAATTTTTCACGTGTGCTTGTTTCTCGTCAGTGGGGAGTGGGTAATTTTATGTAGATCACATGGGCCCTGGAGTCAGATGACTTCGCCTTGCCTATGGACTTGCCCGTGACCCTGGGCAGTTACTTAGCCTTTCAGGATCCTCCCCACAGAATGGGGAGGATCAGGAATCAATAGTACCCACCTCATAGGATCGAATGAGCTGATGTGTGCCCACATTAACTGTCCCTTAGGTGCTAACTTCTGTATTTCGTCACTGCAACTCTGAACCCATAGTAGGTCTGCAAAAAGACTTTGGGGTTGCAAAAAGACTTTGGGGTAGCAAAAAGAGGGGCCTTGAGAGAGACAGTTCTGACTTTGTGACCTGGTTCAGAGGGAGTGATTCCAATGGTGGGGTTCAAGGCCATGTGGAAAGGGCAGGCAATGCCATGGCTAGGGGAAAAGGAGAGATTTGGGGATCAGGGAACCTTCGGGTAACCCTTCCTGTGACTCTAAGTGCACAGCTGCCTCTGCCTGGCTGTAGGGCTGTCTGTGGGGTTAAGGGCTAAGGAGATCTGGGGTCTCGGGCTCTCAGATATCACCTTGATCAAGAATGGCCAGGGCTCTCAGCTTCTTGGGTGCATCTTTATTTCAGGGGGCACGTACGCTTTGGGGACAGCAGCCTCCTCCCCCAGGCTCCACTCCCTCCCCGTTAAGGCACAGTATGTCCAGAGACCTCTGTTCCCTGCCCTTCAGAACTGGGAGGCCAGGGCTAGTTACCATAACCATGAGGCAAAACTGAGATTGTGTCCCCTGGCCCCCACCCGGTGGGCTTAAAGGGCCTTAAGATGAAACCAAAAAGCTACAAGTTGCCTTTGTCAAAGGTATGGATGGTGCAGCTTGGCATGGGGGGGCATATTCCTGGGGCCTGGTTTTCTCCCTCCTTTAGCTCCCCTACCTCCTCCCCAACCCCTTGCAAAAAATGACTACCTGTGTCTCATCTTCTAGGGGCCTTTCGAATTCAAAAGTCAGGAAGCCTCTGGGCTGTAGCCCACAGGCTCCAACCAGCCCTGGAGAGCTCACTCCCCGCACCAGGGCCACCACCTCCTTTCTTCTTTTGCCTTCCTTCCCCGCCTTGGAGAGTTTTCACCCCCACCTCCCAAACTGATGGATTATGGACTGCTAGGAGCTATAATAATACCAACTACAGCAAGCACCTCATAAAATAAAAAGCCACAGACACACTCTGCTTGGGATGGGCTTGAGTGCTGACGGAGAGGTCGGGTGCAGAGCCCTTGGTGCCCAACACACACTTGAAGCTGTGAAATCCATCCTTGGGGCCCCTTGACTCAATCCTGGCTCTCCCCTGAGTCCCCCAGGGCCCCCACGCTTCCTGCTCCCCTGGCTGGTACCCTACTCCAGCCTGGCAGCCCAGGGGCCCATGCAACAGACATGTCCCCTTCAGTACGTGTGAGAGCTCATTGCAATACGTGTGGCTAGTGAGCCGCTGGGGGCAGGATTCTTTGTTGTTAAACTGGCCCACGAATCTTGATCCAGATGTTAGGGGCTGAGGTTGACCCAGCTAGTTGTCCTAGTTTTGGGTCCTGTCATAGGCCAGCATGGGAGATTCTTTGGGGGGCAGGGGTGGGGGTGAATTTAATGTTTATCAGATTTTGCCAAGTTTGGAGGAAGGAGAGGGTGGTGGTCAAACTTCGGTCTCCCCGGAATCTTCCAGAACTGGGTTTGAGTCCTAGTTCTATTATTCCTTGTGCGACCTTGCACAGATGACCTCATGTCAGTGAGACTCAGTTTCCCCATCTGGGAAACAGGAATGGACATAACAGTGCCCAGCTCACAGGGCTGTTGTGAGGCTTTGGTAAAGAATGCACGTAAAACCAGTTTTCACAGTGCTTACCTGGCACAGAGAAGGGCTCCGCAATTTCATTAACACAAGACTAACTGTGTAATATCACTTGCCCCTGACTGCAAGAACAGAGACTTTAATCATAGGATATGTGGGCTGACGAGACATAATGAGACTCCCCATCAGCTAGGCTCTGGGGCCACTGGACAGATGGCGGAAAGAAGCTTTCCGGCCAAGCTCCTTACATTTGCAACCCTTGGAGGATGGAAGGTGTTAGGGGTGGCCTGAGTTGGGTCTTTCTGAGCTTCTACTGGTTTATTTGGGGGGGGCGGTGGGGTGCAATGGGGAGGGAGGAAAAGCAGACATGGAGGCAAGATAAATAGCTTTTAAATGGAAGCCTGGGAGGAGGACAAGGCACGAAGAAGGAAGAAGAAGGAAGAAGAAGAGGAGGAGGAGGAGAAGTTGCAATCCAGGGCAGCTGCTGTAGCTGCCCCCCTAAGATAAGGGGGGGAATCTTTCCTCTGATGATCAGGGTGCTAAGAGATATTCCTGAAATAGACTTCCCTATCTATGGTAGGGATGTAGAGGGTGGCAGGCTTGCATTTTTCTCTGGCCTCCTCGAGTGGGAGAAAGGCCCGGGTGACAATTTTTCTAGAGCAGGTGTCCTCGGCAGGAGTCTCCTAGAGCATGCTTAGACATCTCTTTGACAGTTGTGGCGGTCATACGCCGGTAGGCGAGGGTGTGCAGTGTAGAGAAGTGACTGTCTATCCCTCGTCCGTCTTCCTCCTTACATCTTTGGGCACTCAGAGGCATGGCTTTGTTGAAGTCACTGAAGATGTCACTGAAGGTGGCCTAAGGCTCCCCGCCTTTAAAGCCATGCGGCACTTCCTGCTTCCAGCAGCTCTCTAGCCAAGGGCTCTCTGAGCCAGACTAAATGGCCATCAGGATTGTTTCCCTCCACCCAGGATATAGGCAAGCAGAAGTTCTAGAGCTAACTGGGCTGGAGGAAGGGAGCAGAAAATCCCGAGGGCTGCTTACCAAGTTCTGTGTTTCATCTTCTGTGGCTCTAAACCTACCCTACTTCTGCCTCCTTCCTCAACTAGAGCTGACTTGTATTCATTTTCTATTGCTGTGTAACAAGTCATCTGCATTTCAGGGTCTCGCACAACACGGATGTACCCCCTCCTGGTGTCCGGGAGTCAGGTGTCCCGGCAATGTGTACATCAGGGCTTCAGCTGTGGCCGAGGACTCATCTGAAGTCAGAGCTTTTCTTCCGAATGGGCTGGTGCATGGCAGAATTTAGGCTTTGGAGATGGTAGGACTGAGGTCCTCCGAGGCTTGTTCTCAGTGACTGGGGGCCACCTGCTAGGCCCTGCCACGTGGTCCTCACACCCCATGACATAGCGGTTTGTTCCTTCCAACCCACCAGGAGAGTGTCTCCCATGGCTTTGAATCTCTCTGACTTCTCTATCTGACCTCTGGACACGCTTTTTAAAAAGAGCTTACCTGATTAGGCTAGGCCCACCCAGACAGGGCACGCCCACTTAGAATTCTGCCCACCACAGACTCTACTTCTGAAAAGCGTTTCAGCCTACTAGATTATTTTCTACAAAGTGAGGCGTAGCATTCTCCACACTGGGAAGGCGGCAAAGCTGTCAAGCAAAATCTGCTGAAACCTTGAAGTTGAACTAGGCTGTAGTTAAAAAATTTCAACGACCTTGGAAGACAGGCATTAGTCCCTTGTGGTTTCTCTCCTTTTTTTCCCGCCTAGAGCCCTTGTTTAGCCCTCAAGTCAGACAGTCTGAGAAGCAAAAGAGAACTGTGAGGCCTAAGCCTCCAGGGTTGGCCAAGGGCAGGTAAGCATTTAAATGATGACCGATAATGAAACTTTATATCCCTGCTGGGTCAGGCTTCCTGACAACCGTTATTACATGACTTTACGCTCCCTGGAAGTGGTTCTGAAGGCCTCTCATTTACTGGATAAAAATGTCCTTTATTTCATCTTTCCCTATTCAACTTGCCAGCTTTTTTGTGGATTTCGTGCTGAGGGGATTTTTACCCACAATGTGTTTTGTATTGTCCCAGTGTGTTTAAAAAAGGGGACTGCTTTCCCTACCAATTTCCTGTTTGTCAGCGCAGCACCCCCTACTCTCTGCTCTTGTGTTCACCCATCCAGAAAAACACGCAGCGCATGCCTCCCGTGCACCTGGCCTCGTTCTAGTTGTTGGTGACATCTGGAGAGGCAAGACATGGTCCTTGTCTTCAAGGAGACATCAGGTGGGATGGAAGCATGCACAAAGGGCCATGAGCATGGGGCGCGGGTAGTGACCTGTGAGCTGGGTCTGGAGGAAAGGGTAGGATTTTAAGGATGTGGGGATGAAAGAGTTGACGTTCTAGGCCAAGTGGACAGAGCACTGAACTTGACAGAATATGGTGCATCTGGGGAATGACAGGTAATTCGGGATGTGAGGGTATGAGTGGGGGGTGGACTTCTAGTACAACGGAAGGGGGGCAGGGGACACCAGATTGCCGAGGACTTCAAGAGTCAAGGACTTGGCTCCCATTCTGCCGGAAGCAGGAAGTTGATGAACTAGTTGAAACCAGGGAGGCTCACGGTCAAGCTGGTATCTGAGACCAAACATTATGACTTTTTTGAGATACCAATGAAATGATAGCAGTTTTTGCTAAGTATCGTACACAAAAGTACAGAGCAGAGGAGGTGGCCCAAAGGCCACTCTTAAAGAGGCTTGGTATAATGAAGGAACCAATACACCTTAGATTTATATTAGCTGTCCTGAGACACATGAAACAAATACAACAATGGGCGCCTCGGTGCCTCAGTTGGTTAAGCGACTGCCTTCGGCTCAGGTCATGATCCTGGAATCCCAGGATTGATCCCACATCAGGCTCCCAGCTCCATGGGGAGCTTCTCCCTCTGACCTTCTCCCCTCTCATGCTCTCTCTCACTCTCTCTCAAATAAATAAATAAAATTTAAAAAAAAAGGAAATACAATGATGCCTCTGTGGAGGGGGGTACTTGGGAAGCAAAGCTCTGGTTAATAAGGTCAGCCTGAAGGCAAGCAAAAAGGACTTTTGCCCGTGGTGGAGGGCTGTTAAGTAGGAAGAGGCAGGATATCTGTTCCTGAAGCTTCCTCTGTGAGGTTCTAGGCTTAGCCCAGCTGAACAGGGCTCCACACCCAAGGTTCTTGTGGCTGGGACACGTAGGAGTGGATTCTCTACAATGAGGACAGGAGGGGCCTGAGCATGCTTGGTTCTGCATAGACAAACAACCTAGAAGCAGGCCCCACCTCACTAAGAGAAAAGGAAGGCCCTGCAAAGCTGGGAAAACAAGGGGATCCCTCCCCCCGGATAAGTGATCCTATAGCACACCTCTACTTCTAAGAAATTTCTGACCACAAAGATGGCTCCTGTGTTACTTCCCCTTCTTTTACTGAATTGAGGCATTCATGCACCAAACATTTATTGAGTGCCTGCTGTGTGCTGGGTACCGTTTTAGGGGCTGGGAGATCCAGTGATGGGCAAAATACACAAGGTCCCTGACCTTATGGAATTTACCTTCTACTAGAGAAGACAGACAAGAAACAAGTGAATTACTATAGAATATGATTTTAAGTACCACTGAGGGCTGTAAAGGTGTTAATAAAGAACCATGTGATGGAGAGAAACTGTAGGCTCCAGCCAGGATAGTCATGGAGGTCTTCTCTGGGAGGGAACATCTGAGCTGACTTGAAAGCTACAAAGGAACCAGCCATGGAACTAGTCAGGGAAAGAGCCCTCTGGGCAAAGGGAGCAACAAGTGCAAAGGTCCTGAGATCAAAAGGGGCTGGGTATGTTGGGTGAGAAGGCCAGTGAGGCTGCAGCAGAGGGAGGAAGGAGGGGTGTGGCAGGATTGGTGGTCAGGGGGGGCACGAGCATGGGGCCAGATCACATAAAGTCCGGGGGTGGGGGTGGGTAAGGAGCTGAGACTTTGAGCATGCTGGCAAGCCACTGGGGGGTTTCTAGCAGGGGGCTGGTAGGACTAACATGGCCACCGTGTGGAAAGTAAGGAGGCAAAAATGGAAGCCGGGAGATGGATAGGTCATTGCCACGAAGCAGCAACCAGATAATGGTGGCTCAGATGGGGCCAGAGATGGCCGGATTCCAGAAATACGTGGTCCTCCCAAGGAGGAGGACTCCCAAGGTTTGCTGTTGGATTAGATGTGGCATAGGATGGAAAAGAGAGGAATCAAGAGCTCCCAAATTTCAGTCTGAGCATTTGGTTAGTGGCATTTTTCAGAGCTGGGGAAAACTGGGGTAGGGGGAAAAGTGAGTATGAGGGGAAGCACGAGTTCCACGCAGATGTTGGCTTGGCAGTTGGTTATGAGGCTATGTAGTACAGAGGTGTATAGATGGTACTTCAAATCTGAACGAGATCATTTAGGATGTGGTAGCTACTAGTCACATGGGACCGTCGAGCACTTGAAATTGAACAGCTCGAATTGAGATGAGCCATATGTGTGAGATGCTAACTGGATTTCAAAGACTTAGCATCGAAAATTAAAAAGAACGTAAAATATCCCCTTGCTATTAGTTTTATGATGATTACCTGTCGAGTCACTACTATCTTGGTTCTATTGAGTTAAATAAAATATGATAATGTTTGGGCTCTGCTGAGGTCAAAGTAACCACCCCCCCACCGTTTTCATTTGCTTTTTAAATGTGACTAACTAGGAATTCTGCAATGGCACATGTGGCTTGCAGTGGTGGCTCATGTTCAGGTTTCTACCAAGGAAGAGGTCACAGATAAAGAGGGCCAAGGACAGAGGCTTTAAGGGCTACAACATTTCAGATCCAGGGAGAGGAGAAAGATAAAGCAAAGGATTTTGAGAAGAATCAGCCAATGAGGTTGGAGGAAAATCAGGGAGTATGACGGTCAAAAAGGCAAAGTGATAAAATTATACAAAAAAGAGGGAGTGTCACATGTTGCTGGGAAGTCTGGGAACCCGCTGTGGCATTCAGTAAGAACCCTTTTGGTAGAGTCCTTTGGAAGGAGTTTGGGTTGGAAGCCTGAATTCACTCTCTGAGCCCAGGAGACTGAGAAGTGAAGACATAAGGATAGTAAGTATAGATGACACAACTTTTAAGTTTTCCTTAAAAGAGACAGGGAGAAATGGGGTGGTAATGGGAAGAGAATTTCAAATCAAGGGGAGGCATGTGTGTTTCGCTGTGGTGGTTTGTTGGTTGGGTGGTTGAGACAGGGAGACAGTTCAGCTGATAGTGGTGTTGTCTACAGGGCCCTTGGGATTCACTTTAGAGGGTGAGGCAAGGGTGCCAGGAAGGATGGGAGACGGTCTACCCTTGAGGGTTAGTCAAATCGAGAAATTCTATTAAGTGCTCTAAGGGATTCGGATACTGCCAAGATGTCCTCTTCTTTGTTCTCCCTCTTGGCTTCTATACTTTTCTCTTTGGTTGTTGCTTTGCTGTCTTCTGCTCCCACCAGTGTTGGGTTAAGGACAATAACCAGGACCACGGCCTGGTAATTTGGAAAACATGCTCCTTTTCTATGGACTTCTCCAAAGCTCAGAAAGAGTTTATTTCCCCAGTGTCTAAAAAGCCTTCTTTAGTTTTGGAGGGGCGGGGTGCTGGTATGTTTTTAAACTGGCCCAGGAACTCACCCATGATGTGAATTGCCTCTGGCCCAAGGAATTCTCCAGTCCTCCCTTGGAATTTCTGAGGCAATTCTGAATTTCTCCATTACTTTGCTCCTCCCAAATCTCCAGGTGGAATGTGTGTGTGCGTGTGTGTGTGTGTGTGAGAGAGAGAGCGAGAGAGAGAGAATTTGTGAGCGTTGTATGGGCTTGGGATTAAGTCATCTGCAGGCAGAACTGTGATATTGGTTCATAGAGTTTGAGTGACTTGAACATAGTATCAATACTTTTCAGCCAGGGCCGGCCGAGACACACCTGTCATCGAACGAGTTGGGTTTATTACTCACCACGGTAAGAAAGAACACACACCCTGGGAAATCACAGGATTTCAAAGTGAGAGGGTCTGTAGCCATCTTGACAGCAGGGCCCTCTCAGCCCTCACCGTGGTTTGGAAGCATTCGCTTTCCAAGGCCTCAGTCACTCTTGCTGGTGACCTCTCAAGTTGGCCTTAACCTCAGAGCCCACGGGCATCCCTCTCTACTTCCGGTGATGTATGGGTGGGGGGTGGGGGTGCATGTGGCTGGGGGCAGGACAGGACCTGCCTGGAATCCATCCATGAGACAGCAATGGCAGTTTGACTATGTCTGGGGGCTGAGCAGATCAGGGGTGGGGAAGGGGCTCCAGAAACTACCTAACCCCCACTTGATGGACCTTCAGCTAGTCAGATCAAGACCCTTGGGGGATTTCTTATGAGGCCAGACTCTGCCCGCCTCTCTACAGCTTCCCATGAATATAGCATCCTTTGTCTGGGCTAGGGTGCTGCTCAGATTCCCCCTCCCCAATCCGCATAAACTCCCATAAAAAATTTCAATATTGATTTTTAATGATCTGGTTATCCACAGACAGGTTTCCCTAGACCTGTCAGCCACCCCCAAGCTTTTGCTAGAAGGTTAGATTGAGGAGAAAATTTACAGTTGATGCTTAATCGATTATCTGTACTGGTGGAGATGGGTGATTCTCCCATGACGTAGAATCAGAGTAATGGGAGAATTAGCCTTTTGATGGTCACTTGGATGGCTTCCAATTTTTGGCTATTTAAAATGATGCAGTGATGAATTCTTGCATGTATATGTCTGTGTATTTGCCTGTTCTAGACATTTCATATACATGAAGTCATGATCTTTTTTTAAAGAAGAGTAATTCTCTCTCATGGCAATTCTTTTTGTCTGGTTTTCCTTGAATGGTTTAAGAATCTAATGGAAGGATAAGGAGTGAGGTAAAATGAGTGTGTTATGCCCAGGATATCAAGGATGATCTTTTGCTTTTTCACTCAATATTTTCCTTTAGTGATCCTACTATGGCTGAATCCCTTAGTGAGGTTTCTGGAAGTCTGGAAGTTCTGGAGGCCAACGATGAGGGTAAGTAGCCCAGTGGAATCTTGCCAACTAGAACTTGATTTGTTTACTGTGTTTAACTCCTAGGAAAAAAATGAAGTCACAAGCAAGCAAGTTACTATCAAATTTCTAATAACATTAGACTCAGTCTGCATTTACTTTGCAATTTTTTGGTCTCTTTTTTGGGGGGATCCATCTCTGATGTCACAAGGTTTGTCTGAAGCCCTGTAATCTACTTTGGGGATGGTTACCAGTTTCTACTTACTAAGGCAGGAAAAGTATTTCTGCTTAATCAGCAAAAAAAATTGGAGCAGAACCATGATCTGAGAGATTCGACTGAGGTTTTACTGTAGATATAATCCAGATTTAACCAACAAATTTGTGGTTTGAAGAATAAAGAGGGAATACAAACAAAAGATGTCACCGTAGGCCTCTATTAAGTGGGACTCAATTTACAAAACTTCTTTTTGTAAAATTTACTCAGACGTGTGCCCATTCCCTAAATTCTGGGGCCACTTAGGACTGATATGTGACTGTGAGTGAATATCAGTTCAGTGAGGCAAAAGTCACTAGACAATGATAAACCTCATTGACATCCCTCATCCCCACCACTGCAAAGGAACCATCAGGCATAAAATAAGACTTTAATTTGAATTTAAAGACAGGACTAAACGCAACAGTTTGCGGGGTTGTTTTCAATTTTTTTTAAAAGATTTTATTTATTTGTTTGACAGAGAGAGATGACAAGTAGGCAGAGAGGCAGGCAGAGAGAGAGGAGGAAGCAGGCTCCCTGCCAAGCAGAGAGCCCGATGTGGGACTCGATCCCAGGACCCTGAGATCATTATAGGAGCCAAAGGCAGAGGCTTAACCCACTGAGCCACCCAGCCGCCCTATTTTCAATTTTTATTGAAGTAGAGCATGATGTGGAAGACTTGATTTGGAAGAACAAAATGGAACCTTCTTGTGGCTTCCTAGAGCCTGATTTTACTGCTGATGTGGAGCTGATGTGTGTGGGGGGGGATGTTGAACCTGGGGCATGGATCCTTGAGGGCAGGGCCTGGGTCTTCGTTTCCGTGTCAACCATTGTTTAGTACTGGGTCTCAGAGAGAGAGGGACCTTAGATATCACAAATATTCAATCAATAAATGGATTTAAAAAAAACAATGATGGGCCTCTTCACCAAGGCAGCCCCCTACCAAACCAACTGACCTATTGTTTTGGATATGAGCTAGACAGATGGCTACAAAAGAAGGCAATGCAGTACGACTTGATGACGAGTGAAGGTAAGGAAATGCCTTTTCTCTGTTTGCAAGATTTTGTTGTTTAAAAGCCCAGACAGTTGGGTATGTTTTTAGAGCTAGTTGTTGCTGGCCAGAGGATAGTATGGCTATTTGGAGGTTGATGGAGAGAAAGGCCAGTTAGAAATTTTTTCTTTCTAAGCAGCGATGCAAGAGAACAAAGTCACTGTCACACGATGCATTTTTAAAGCCTATCAAGTTAAATCCAGGTGGTCTGCCTGTGTGCGCGGTGGATAAGCAAATATACGACCCAGCAGCGATGATTTCTTCATTAGAGTTAACTGTGTTTTTTTGTGGCATGTGATACATTGTCCTCATTGGATGAGGATGTTGAGAGCTCCTGCCTGTTTGGGAATAAGTAGTCCTTGGACTTGGACAGGGAATTCAGTGGCTTTGTTATAGGAAAATTCCAGAAGCTGGCAGTGGGCACCTCACTGCCCACTACTGCAGTGCCTCGGGGCCGGGGGAAGAGGGCACAAGTTCCCCAGTGTGGAGGTGACCTACATAAACATTGCTGGATACAAATGTGGGCTGCGACCTCTACGTCTACCTGCTGCTTAAGTCTATCTAGCCTTTTGGACTACAGCAGCTTTTGAAAACCAGCCTGGGCGGGGCTCAGCTGCTGATGATTTAAAGACACCCCTTTTGCAAAAGAGAGCTTGAAAGGCAATTCATACTCTCCAATATAGGGCAAATGTCTCAGAGTTCAGTGGGGTTTCAGGAAACATAACGTGTGGACCGTTCCTGGACTGGTAGCTACTTCTCAGGGCCCATCTCCACACATGGGGTCTGATGTGGATGGGGCTCCAGAATCTCCCAAGCCAAAACCATCTCTGCCAACAAAGCTCTTACCCCGCACCCTGTCCCCCCAACCTGGTCTAGTCCCAGTACTCAGAGCTATCCCACAGGGACGAATGGAAACATTGTTTTCCTTCTAATGCCCACGGTTGAAAGAGATACACAGTACTTAGGTATTTTGGATCCTCATGGGAAAATAGGTTGGTTTTGGTCAGCAAAAATAGAAAACTGAGGAGAGGGGGACGGAAATTGAAATACATGCATCATTAATGCTAGTCCCTGGTAGAGTTCTAAAGTCACTAGCCATTTTGCTGATTTAGGGACATAAAAAGGTGTTGGTGCCTAATTTTGTCTGCCCATACAATGATTATGGTTGGTACATTCAGTTTTAGAGACCAAATGCTTATTAGAGGTGTTTTTATTCAGTTATTAAATGTTTGTAGATTGCATCATAAGTGCAGCTACTAGCCGCTGATGCTCTCCTCTCTGCCTTTGCTGGTTTGTGAAAAGCAGGTTTGCCCTCCTCCCATCTAGTTGGGGATTTTGAAGCAAGAGAGGCAACAACCAATATGTTTCTAAACACTCTGAGCATAAAGTTGTTCCTCTTTTAGAAAACCGGAAGGAGACCACACGTCAAGAATCAATAAATCTTATTGGTTCTGGGTGAAAACTGGCAGGGACTTTTACACCAGAGAAATAGGCAAATACTGCAGATAAGGGCATTTCCCCCAAGATATCCAGTTGATAAATCTTTTCCAGCAAAGACTCGATTGTAGCAATCAGTACAGTAGAGTAACTCTCAATCATTTCTGAGCCACCCCCAGCATCTTTCTAAATAATTTATCATTATAGAAATTAGTTGAATTTTTCCTGAAAAAAAAATTACAGAAGGAAACTTGAAAAAAATATGTTTCCTTCAGTGTCTTCGTGTTTTAATCTTTCTATCCGCAGATAGAATTGCCAAATTGGTCCCCATCATGACCCTATTTAGATACATCCTGGTAGATGAGAAATGGCCCAACTCATCCCAAACAGGAATTACTTAAGCAGAGATTATCAAGCACACAGTCCTCTGTCTTCTTGTATTGTCCCACCCCACACCAGCTTCTGCTTCTAATCATTATACTGTACAGATCACTATTGATTGATAGATACGGGGCTGCTTCTCCTTATCTATAGATAAATAGAACTGATAGACCAATTGTCCAGATATAATTGATTCTGGTCTTAATGAACAAGTAATTATTGGGGCACCTGGTCGACTCTGTGGAGAGAGTATGCAACGTGTTGATCTCAGGGCTGTGAGTTCAAGCCCCATATTGGGCTTTGAGTTTATGTGAAAACAAACAAACAAACAATTTTTTAAAGAAATGAGTAATTATTGATTCCCTCGTACTAGCTCACAGTTACTAGCACTTGCACCATGCCAGATCCTATGCTAAGCTCTTTACCTACACTTTTTACAACTTATATGAACCCTGACAAGGGCCAGTGTTTAAATTATTGGATGCTTAAGGATGACTCTGCTTGGTGACCTCAATTTAAGGGAATTGACAGATGTCCCTTGGGTGTATGCCTTTCATGGTGCTGGTTGCTGAAGGGATGTGAAGAAGGGCCTGCCTACAGCCTTGATGTGGGGGACAGTAGCTAAGACAGGGAACTGTATCTTATTCCTTCCTCATTGGTCTTAAATATTTGTTGGATGGAAGGATTGGTGGATGGATTGGTGGGTGGATAAATGAATGGATGGTTGGATTGGTGGATGGATGGATAGATAGATGGATGGATAGATGGATTGGTGAGTGGATGGATGGATGGATGGGCTGGTGAATGGATGGATGGATGGAAGGATGGATGGATAGATTGGTGGATGGATGGATGGATGGATGGATGGATTGGTGGGTGGATGGATGGATGGATGGGATGGTGAATGGATGGTTGGACTAGTGAATGAATGGATGGATGGATGGATGGATGATGGATGGATGGATGGATGGACGGATGGATAGATGGATGGATTGGTGGATGGATGGATGGATGGATGGATGGATGAATAGATGAATAGATGGAAGGATTGGTGGGTGGATATATGGATGGATGTATGGATGGATTCATGGACTGGTGGATGGATGGATGGATGGATGGATGGATGGATGGATAGATGGATGGATAGATGGATGTGATTGGTGGACATTGGACTGAAGGTAGGCCTTGAAGTGTAGAAACCTTTCTCATAGGCCATAGGATTCCAAGCTAGAAGGAACCCTAGTTCAGCATTTCCCAAAGTGTGTTTTGCCAGATATTTTGCTGACATGATTTTCGGAGACAACATGGATGCCCAGTATCTTAGAGCATTACTATTCACACAGGCATATTGAAGTTCCAGAAAAGTCTTATTGGAAAGCAGAGACCTAAACTTTGCTTAATCCAGCATTTTTCAGAATGACTGGCCTACAGATCCCTTTGTCATTCAATAGACCAATAATAGCTCTCTGAACACACTTTGGGAGATGTTGATTTGTGTGATCCCTTCATTGCCCTGCTTCCTTCCAGGAGGTTGAATGACTTACCCAAAGTCACTGAGCTAATTGTTCGTAGAGCCAAGTCGAGGATTCCAAACTGTTCTGACTCTTGGGTGGTACTCTCTGTTACACCGCTGAACCTTTGTAAAGGCTGCCCCATTGACAACTCCCTTGCCTGGGCCGTTGCCTGCCAGTGCAGCATTGCTGTGTTGGCAAGAGGCCTTTCAGAGACCAGACTGTTGGGAATTTGGACGAGACACCTACGCTGGTAAATTATTGCATGTGAAAGCAGTCAGAGCTGACTTCTTCCCTCAGAAGAATGCAATACGCGCTCCCCTCTCCTCGTCCCTCTTCTGCTGAGCCCCACTAAAGACACATGTGCTTGTTAGGAAACTAAGAAATGCCCTAACAGATCCTTAGGAACATTTAAAACTCCCATGCCTCACTTCTGCCCTGGTGGTTCACGCAGATGGAGCAAACTTGCAATTATTTACAAGTGCAGAGGGTGGTAGCTAACCCAGACAAAACAGCAATAATGAAAGAACACACACAGTGCACATGGCGCATGCATGCACGCACCCATGCAGACACACACGCACTCACACATGCACACAGTCACTCACGCATGCATGCACGCACTCTTTGCAAAACACTTTGGTATCTGATTCTGTCAGCCTTTTGCACGGGCAGCTTCTTTGCCCCATGGCCCTTTCTTCCCAATTCCAAGCCCTCTCCCTTGCTCCCAAATCCCCTCCTTGAGGACGGCTTCCCTGACTGCACCGGACAGCCCTTACCCCGTAGATCTGCATCCTTTCAGCACACAAATCTGACCAGTCCCAGATCCCACCTGCAACTCCAGGGGTCCTGAGGGGCTTTCTTGCATGTAGAAGCTCATGTGAAATCAGGGGGGTGACCTCTGCTTAGGTGGGCTCAGTAATTACTGTAGATGAGTGAATTTCTTGGGTCAGGAAATCTCCCCCAGAAACTCAGACACTTGGTCCTATGGAATTATAAAAAAGGGAGCAGGCCACACGCATGGTGTCACGGTGTTGTGGGCCCAGGAAAGGGTATGGGGCAGGGCGGGGTGGGGGGAACGAGAACCAAGTCTGCAGGCCACCTGGGATCACGGTCCTTGTTCCTGTCCCAAAGGCCCCATTTCCTCCCCATCTTCCCTTCTACTGTCACACTCTGCCTCGCTTTTGTTCCTTAACTTCCAGTAAAGAAGAAATCCAAATTCAAAGCCTTCAAGAACTTTTTTGGCAAGAAGAAGAAGAAAGAGCCGGAAGGTGCCCGGGGAGGGAGGAGGCTGAAGCCAAGCTTGTCCAGCGGCAGTATTAACATCTCTTCTCTGAAGCCGGTTCGGGAAGGTCAGCGTGCCGAGACCAGGTAAGGGCCAGTGGGTGGCAGTCACTGCCCGGGGTGGCCGGGGCCTGGGGGCCTTTCTCCATGCTCACGCCAATGCTTATTATTGGGGCATGTGGCTCAGTAGGTGGGCAGCTGCAGGACATTGACCCCGAGAGTACTGGCTACAGACAGACCAGGGTGGCCCTCCTGTGTCAGAGCTGAAGGAACTTGACCCACGAGGTGTCTCCCTAACGAGGAGCTGGAGGCCTCCCTCCATTCATTACAATAAAGGCAACCTGCCTCCTATAGGCAGCCAGGCCTGGTTTGCCTGCCCGGCCCTCAGACTATAGATCTGCAATTCCTTCTCCTAATGTGGGATTCAGATATCAGATGCTGAAGCCAGTCTAGCCTGAAATCACTTGTGTTACTGTAAAAACAAACAAAGAAAGGATCAGGCAACAACCCAGGAGACAGGCGGATTGTGGGGGTGGGGGTGGGGAGAGGAAGATGCTCTAACTGGTCCCAGAATGGGGAAGACCGTTTCTCGGCCACCGCTGTCCCACTTTTCATCTGTGATGCGCCCATTTCCGTATCTGACCATCCAGTACCCCCGGGTATTCCTGGTTGCATCAGCTTCCCCCTCTGCACAGTTCCCCTTTGGCCTGTTCGCCTGGCCCGAACATTCCAGACTTATCTGTGCTGCCCACCGAGCTCACCTGTGCTGCTGGAAATGGGACAGTCAGCAAACCTGACAGCACCTTGGCCTCCTTCAGGAGGTCCTTCATAAGTGGGTTGGCTGTGAGTAATTTCAGATAGCTTTGCTGGTGGGGGGATGGTTTGGGACAGAGAGACTTGTATCATACCTCACAAATCATGCCATGATATAGACCAGAGCAGGGAGGAGGGTAGAGGGGAGTTTGGGTCTACTCTGCGTTGTCTGTACGAATTGGCAAGGGCCATCTCCACTAAAGTTTTGGGTTTCCCCCTTCCTACTTGTCCCTCTGCCTCCAAAGTGGCCAATTGGTTCTGATGCATTCTCCACACTAAGAAGGCAGGTGCATGCAGAGCTTGCAGGTTGTGGGGAGGATAGGAGGGAGTGGGGGGACAGGAAGAAGGAGAGGAGGGGGTGAATGGAAGTGTGTGAAATAATTTATACATGAGGAAGAGTGTTTTTCTAAGTGTCTGAAATAGGTCTTTTTTTGAGGGGGGAGAGGGCAAGGAGCATAAATTAATTAAGAGTATAATGTAGTAGTTCTGACATTTACCCCTGACCCCAGTCACTTGCTTCACGTGTTAGGGGGAAAACCCTGGAGAATGTCACTCAGCAGTTGGGAAGAAAAATCAGCCTCTATCCGTGGAAGCTAACAAAACGTAAAGCCAGCCCTCCCCTCGCCTATACGATAGGACCAGTATCCATTTCTAAGTCTGTATTAAGCCCTACCTGATAAAGTAGAGAGATCTCATGCAGCCATTTTGATATTTTTAAAAAGATTTTATTTATTTATTTGAGAAAGAGAGAGAGTGAGAGAGAGGATGAGAGGGGAGAAGGTCAAAGGGAGAAGCAGACTCCCCACGGAGCTGGGAGCCCAATGTGGGACTCCGTCCCTGGACTCCGGGATCATGACCTGAGCCGAAGGCAATCGCTTAACCAACTGAGCCACCCAGGTGCCCTTGATTTTTTTTTTTAAATGGGTGCTGACATGATGCACTTTATTGCCTTTAATTAAGGCCAAGGTTTTGTTTGGAGTTTTAGATGCATTTTCTTCCTCTTGTCCCCCCAGGAAGCCAATTGGTAGGTGTTAGATAGGTTCAGCGGGTGGGCAATTCAGTTTCTGACAAACATGGCCACAGCCAGAGCTACAGGAATCCTTGGTTTAGGGAGGGTCTAGCTCTACAGAGCCACTTCAGCAGCCGCACTCTGGCTGGAAATGACGGTTTCTAAGCCCACCCATGGCCCAAGATTTCCTTGCAGATTTTCTGCCCAAAGCAGGGGAGGCCAGGTAGTCACAGATGGTCCTAAGGCTGGGACATCTGTGGGACCACGATACTGGTCCCAGGCCTGATTTGAGCTGGCAGGTCATAGAGCAACAGTGAATGACAGCATCTCTGTGCACAAAATGAGGGAAAGTGTGTCTAGAGAGGGTCTGGGAACTTTGCTCTCTCAATGCCGCATCAGTCTTGTGTCATCATTAAGCATTTAGTAAGAGTCCTGTGAATTTTCTGCAGGACTGCCATTTTGATAAGACAGAGCATGTTGCCCTCACCACCAGAGCCACCTGGGTAGCAGAGTTTTATAGGGAAAAAGTGGGTAATACAAAGGCATCTGCCTCCTCTCTTCTTGTGGACCTACAAGCCACCTTAGTATGGGTGCCATTTTAATCCCCATAACACCAGATTGTCCTCAGAGTGTGTTGTGATCAGATCTAGCCATGCACACGTCCCACAGTCAGATGAGCTCACGATGATCGGGTGGGTACTGGTCCTATAGAGCCCGAGCTGCTACTCTGGGTACCATTTACAGATTGTTTTTTAGGGGGGCACCTGGGTGCCTCGGTCGGTTGAATGTTGGACTCTTGATTTCAGCTCAGGTCATGATCTCAGGGTCGTGAGATTGAGCCCTGGGACAGGCTCCACACTGGGCATGGAGCCTGCTTAAGATTCTCTCTCTCCCTCTGCCCCCTGCCCTGCCACTCATTCTTGCTCTCTCCCTCAAAAAAAAAAAAGATTATTTTTTAGGGGCTCCTGGCTGGCTCAGTAGAGCACACAACCCTTGATCCCAGGGTCATGAGTTCAAGTGCCATGTTGGGCATGGAGCCTTACTTAGGGGAGAAAAAAAAGATTATTTTCTAAAGCACTAACCTATATGTATTACAGTAAATGTTTCATAATGAAGGTAATATATACCAAAAAAGTATATGAAATTTCAAACAATTATTTTATCTAATTTAAAAACATTTCCACCCCTCCATAAAAGAAATCGTGGACCCATTAGCAATCAGCCTCCATTCTTCCCTATCCCCATTTCACCCCAAGGTGATCACTTATCTAGTTTCTGTCTCTCTCAATTTGTTTATTCTGGATACTTCCTATAAATGGTATCATACAGTATGTGGTCTTTTGTGACTGGCTTATTTCCCTAAGCATGTTTTTGTTTTCCAAGGTCATCCAGGTGGTAGCATGAGTCCAATAGATAATTTCTTCATACTGCTGAATAGTATTCCAGAGTATGAATACACCACGTTTTATCTGTTCATCAGATGATAGATACTTAGGTGTTTCTATCCTTTGGCTATTATGGAGAATGCTGCTATGAACATCTGCGTACAAGTTTTTGGACGGATATATGTTTTTATTTCTCTTGGGTATACACCTAGGAGTGTATTGGGTCATATGGTAATTAAAGGCTCAAGTTTTTGAAGAACCATTAAATGGTTTTTCTAAATGCCTGCCCCATTTTACATTTCCACCAGTAGTGCATGGGGGTTCCTGTTTCTCCCCAACCTTGCCAACACTTGTTACTATCTGAGTTTTTGTTTCTAGCCATTCTGATGGGTCTAAAGGAGCATCTCATTATGTTTTGGATTTATATTTCCTGATTGGCTAATGAATGGTCAAGCATCTTTTCATATGCTTGTTGGCTATCTGTATATCTTCTCTAGAGAAATATCTATTGAGATCCTTCACCCATTTAAAAAATTGGGTTATTTATCTTTTTATTATTGAATTTTAAGAGTTCCTCGTGTATTCTAAATATGAATCCTTTATCAAATATATAATCTGCAGGGTCTCCTGGGTGGCTCAGTCAGTTAAGCATCTGCCTTCAGCTCAGGTCGTGATCCCAGGGTCCTGGGATTGGGTCCCACATTGGGCTTCCTGATTGGAGGGGGGAGTCTGCTCCTCCCTTTCCCTCTGCCCCTCCTCCCTCTATTCGTGTTCTCTCTCTCTCTCTCTCTCTGAAATACATAAATAAATAATCTTTTTAAAAAGATATACAATCTGAAAAGATTCCCCCCCTTTATGTGTGTTGTCCTTTCACTTTCTTGCTAGTATCCTTCAAAGCTTAATTCTGATCAAATCCATTTATTTATTTTTTTCTTCAATTGCTTAAGATTTTGGAGTCATAGTCTAAGAATCCATTGCCAAATTCAGGTCATGAAGATACACCCCCCCCAATATTTTCTTCTCAGAGTTTTAACTCTTCTATTTAGGTCTTTGATCCATCTTGAGTTTGTGTTTATATACGGTATGAGATAGGATCTAACTTCTCCCTCCTATATGTATCTATCCAGTTTTCTCAGCAACATTTTTTGAAAAAACTCTTCTTTCCCCATTGAACAGTCTTGGCACCCTTTTTGCAAATCAATTAACCATAGATGAACGAGTTGATTTCTGGACTCTTAGTTCTATTCCATTGATCTATATATCTGTCCTCATGCCAGTACCACACTGTCTTGATTATGGCAGCTTTGTATTAAGTTTTGAAATTGGCAAGTGTGAGTTTTCCAACTTTGTTCTTCTTCAAGATTGTTTTATCAGTTTGTAGCCCCTTGCATTTCACTATGAATTTAAAGATCATCCTGGTCCACTTCTGCCAAAGAAAATTAAAAAGGCAGCTGGAATTTTAATAGTAATCGCATTAAATCTGTAGATCAGTTTGTGGACTATTGCCATCTTGACAAGATTGAGTCTTTCGAGCCTTGAGCATAGGTTGCTTTTTCATTTACTTAGATTTTCTTCTTTAATTTTCTTTCATGAGTGTTTTAGAGTGCTCAGAGTATAATTTTTACACACTTTTCATTAAATTTGTTCCTAAGCATTTTATTCTTCTTGATGTTATTTGTAAAGGTTGAAAATTGGAAGTGTTTTTGTAATTTCATTTCCAGGTTCTTCATTGCCAGTATATAGAAAGACAATCAATTGTTGTATATTGGTTTTTTATCCTCCAACTTTGCTGAACTCATTTATTAGTTCTAGTAGTTTTTATTGGATTCCTTAGGAGTTTTATATACAAGATTGTGTCATCTATGATTGGAGATAATTTCACTTCTTCCTGTCCAATATGGATGCCTTTTATTTAATTTTCTTACCTAATTGCCCTGGCTAGAACCCCCAGTATTGAATTGAAGTGGCAACAGCAGACACCTCGTCTTCTTTCTTCCTGCTCTGAGGGAAAAAACATTCAGTGTTTCATCATTAAGCATGACATTAACTGAGAGTTTCTCACAGATGTCCTCTGTCAAGGTTGAGTGTATTTATCATAAGTGTGTTTATTATGTATTTGGATTTTACAAATGCTTTTTCTGTATCTATTGAAATCACTACATGGTTTTTGTTTTTATTCTGTTGATATAGTGTATTGCATTGATTTTTACATATTAAGATAACATTACATTTCTTGCAAGTTCTGCTTGGTTAATAGTGTATAATTCTTTATGTTGCTGGATTCAGATTATTAGTATTTTATCGAAGATTCTTACATCTATTTTGTAAGAAATATTAGTCTGTAGTTTCCTTTTCTTGTGATGTCTTTGGTTGAAATTTTTAACAGGTAAAATACATTCCCACATTCCTAAAGGAGTCTTTCGTGCCTTCAGCTTTTCATTTGTTCCTAACTTTTCCCTGATTTGCCTTAGCACTTAACTGTCATCAACCTGGCTTAATTCCCAGTCAGAAGGTATTTCCTTCTGGGTTTAGCAAGCTGGGTTGGGGGGTTGGGGGGATGGGTGCCTAAGATGGCTTTGAAAATGAGACAGATGTATCCCAGAACCCTTGTGCGAAAGAGGAAAATATCTAGTGAATGAGAGTCTCCAGTATCTGGGCAGATGTTTGGTATTTTAAATAAAAACAAAACCACCAGAGAGAAATTTGGGTGTGAAAGATACTTTATGACTCTTACCTTAATAACAGAAAGACTTAGGGTCTCCCCTCCCATTCCACTTCCTTTCCATTCCTGTTGCCACTATTGTACACTTGAAATGGGTGAATTGTATGGTATGTAAACCATAACTCAAAACCATTATATAAAGAAGCTATGTGTTGATAATTTAAAAAATCAAAATTATACAGAATTACATAAAGTAGGAAATTAAGGTTCCTCCCCCCGGCCCCTAGTGCCATTCCCCAGAGGGAACTGCCACTAATTATTTGGTGGCTATCTATGAACATAAACTACATATGTATGTAATATACATATATATGCACACACATATATTATATATAATATATACACACATATATATATAATTTATTTAATTATTTGTTTATTTGAACGAGATAGAGAGAGCACACACAACTGGGGGGAGGGACAGAGGGAGAAGCAGACTCCCCGCTGAGCAGGGAGCCCGGTGCGGGGCTGGATCCCAGGACCCCAGGACCATGCCTGAGCCAAAGGCAGATGCTTAACTGACTGAACCACCCAGGTGCCCTTGGTTATATATATTAAATGAGACCATACTATTCCTTATTTTTTCACTTAATATCTCATGGAAAACCTCTGTCAGCCCATGTGCCTCCTTTCCTCCTTTCTGAGGTGTCTGGTATGTCATGCTATGGGTATACCCGTGTCTTCAGTTCCTACGGCCCTTGGGCTGTTCTTATGAGACCTTTTTCCTTCCTGTTCAGGGCCAAGAGCAGCATGGGCAGCAAAGCCCTGTCCCATGACAGCATCTTCATGTTGGATCCTGAGCCTGAAATATCAGTGCATAGAATCTGCCCCTCTCCAGAGCGCCAGAGAGGCAGACCTCGACAGGTAACCATGAACTCAAGCATCAGTGCCTGATTAGACCCCTCCTCTTTCATCCTCCCCACCCCCCATCCCAACTGCCAAAAAACAAAGAGTGGGCAATTTGGCCTTGCTCCCCAGCTGATTCTACCCTACAGGGCTACCATAAAGAAGGGAGAATGTAGAAATACGCAATGTGTTGACCTAGGGCCCAGCACAAGGCGTTGGCTGGCATTACCATATTCACTAGACATGCCCCAAGAATGAGCTAAGTTTTAGGATGGTGACATCCCACTGTTGGTTAATGTGCAAGCATTCCAACCACCATGTTCTTTCATTCTTCTACAGAGATCTCAAGCTTCCAGAACTCTGCCTAGATCTGGGACTAGTGATGTGCATGGAGGTGTTTCTGGACTTATGTTTGGAGCTGTGCCACGATATGTGCCCAGAAGTGGAATCTGGATTGGGGGCTCCAAGGTCTCTGAGGTAATAGAGTGGAATTGTGCCAAGTATGACAGCCGAGTGGGAGAGACCTATGCTTGAATCCTCGCTCTGCTACTTACTGGCTCTGTGATCTTGGGCTGGTTGCTTAACCTCTCTGAGCCTTCCTTTCCCCACCAACAGTGGGTATAATATTAACATATACCTCAGACTGTTGCTTGTGAGGATAGAAAAAAACTCAGAGAGGTTAAAGAAATTGCTCAATCTTCCCCAGAGAGTAAATGGTAGACCTGGAAATCTGACCCAGATGTGTTGACTTCAAAACCCAGTCTTCCCAATATCCCAGGCTTTAAGATATTCCATTTCTTTGTGCCTGCCTCAACAGGGAGAAGGGTCTATGCTTAGAACTGTCTCACCTCTGGATAACCCTAACCATTGCTCAGTTAGACCCATATGGAGCTCTAATCTAGAAATCTCGCAGCGGGGAGCAGGAAGCATTGCCAGGGAGAAAACCCTAAGCAGCTCCCTTCCTCCTTCTCTCAGCTTGTGGGCGGGATGATACCCAGATATCCCTGAGTAACTGAGAAGGCCACACAAGCGGGGGAGACCCTTTTCCATTGAGGAGCTGATTAGTTTGCATTTGGCAAAAGGTAACTGGGGCTTATTCGTGACATGTCTGTAAGACCCCCTATCTCTCACTCTGGTCTATACTGCATGTGAAAGTTCCACGGGCTACATTATCCATGGAGGGTCAACAAGCAAATGCTGAGATGGTGACCAATGGGACCAATCTTATGGCTATAAGGCAGCCCCTAGGTCAGCAGACTATGGTCCTCTCGCACTACAACAGGAAAAGTCGCTTCCAGTCCTCGGTTTTGAACATGAGGACCAGCTTTTGCTTGTCTCCACAGCGACACTCTCTTGCCACATGACCAAATGCTAGAGGGTTATTTCTCGCCTGCAGAAAGGGGAAGCCTGTGTCCTGGAAGCCTCCTGCTCGCCCTCTTCTCTTAGTCCCAGCCACAGAGAGACTCTCATAACAGAGACATGCCATTGCTCTAGAAAGATGATTTGGGGGTAAGTGGGGGGATGAAGATTAAAGGTAAAGATTCTGGGCACATTTCCTCTCACAACGAAGAGGGGGCTAAGGAAAGTCACAACAGCCCAAAGACAAGTTTTCTTAAATGGCTGGTTTGGGCCCAGTCCTCACATCTTTGGCCTTTTCCATAGTCCCTCTTCTGAGAAACAGGGCTGAAGACAGGGTAGGGTGTCAATGGAACCTAAGCCAGCCACCGCCAGATCGACCTTTGCATGGGAGACTTCCCTTAAGTGCCAAGGTCACAACCCTAAATGATATGGTGGTTGATAGCATTAAGTCAAGAGTCCTGACCCCCCCATCCCAGTGCTGCACAGACACTGAGCAAGTATGGAAATGGCCAATGTCTGGGGTTCTCGAAGGGGCAGGATCCATAATGCATTATGTGACTTTCTGAGCAGCTGGAAGATTGTGGGAGAGGAAATTCCAGCATATCATTTTGTTAGAAATACCAAGGCTGAGCTGTGTTTTATTCCCTACCAGATTTTCACCTGCTCTTTTATCTGAAGTGTTAGGAATGTGGGTGCCTAGATGGCCCTCCGAGACGTTGTATGTTCTTTTTGTTTGAGAACAAATACATAAGAAGTACTGGCAGGTTGTGAACACCTTCTTGTGGAATCAAATTGAATTGAGTAATTTAAGAGACTGCAAAGGTTGCAAAGCAGTCTTCTTACTGCTCACAGACCTGGCGCTCCCTCTGCAGCCCTTCTTAAGGAAGGAGGCACACCCTCTCTTCTGGTTGTTGCCTTTAAAGTCCTTGAGTATGGGACATTCCCCCCCTTCCTGGCTCTTACAGTCAGGAGACAGGAGTGTGCAGGGCTTAAGAACATGGGCTTCACAGGCAAGCAGACCTTTCAGACACTTGCTAGGCCAGCGGGGAAATTAGGGCCAGTCATGTCATCTCTCAGACCTGATCTTCCGCATCTGGAAGGAGCAGGTGTTTCAAAGAATCGTCGCAAGGTTTGCATGACATGCATCTACGAAGGGCACCCCCTGCCTGGCAGGGAGAAAGACTTCAAACCAATTACCTAAACACCTAACCCTTCACCTGAAGGAATGGGAAAGAGAAGAGCAAACAAAACCCAAAGCTAGCAAAAGGAAGGAAAAATACAGATTAAAGCAGAGTAAAGCCCTCAGTAAAAGTGAGTTGTCATTATCATTATTAGAATTGGGCTTGGCACTGGTGAAGCTCCAAGACTTCTTCTCAAGAGTCCCCAGTGGGGCCTGGTGGTGATAAGGGGGCACTTCAGACACTAGCCAGGAGTGATCCAGGGGCAGAACCTTGGACAAACCCTCCTCGGGGCCTCTTGTCTTTGACTTTGAGAGTTTGAAACTCATCTGTCCTGAGCAGGAGACAGAAAAAAGCATGTCAGCACCAAGACAAGAAAGATTTTGTTTTGTTCATTGCTATAGGCCCAATGCTTAGTTAGAATGGAGTATGGCCCACTGTAGATGCTTAACAGTATTTGTTAAAGATCAAATGAGAGATTTAGATCCACATCCAAATGACCATGGCAGAGGCCAGCATGTCAGATTCAAGTGTATCATGAGGTTCAAATTGGAATGAACTAAATTAGTGTGCTGAAGTCCAAGGGAAACCCAAATGATCCATTTCATCCCCTTAGGAAAACTAAGAAAGTAGTTCAAAGCAAGGCTAGTTCTGTAGATTTTCTAATAATTCCAGAAGATCGATCTTGACAGGATTAAGATAAACAGCCAACAGAGTCAAGATCTGATCCAGGCAATTCCTGGAATGATAGGAGCAAGGATTATAGTTTGGATGCCAAGCCTAGATCTTAACCCCAAAACTCAACCTCCATAAGAACCAGACTTCTGAAGACAGGGACAAAATAAAAACAAAGATCAGACTCAAAGAAGATTTATAGTTAGCAACAGAGAGAGAGAACACCAGAATTCTGTTTTTTTTAAAGATTTTATTTATTTATTTGACAGAGATCACAAGTAGGCAGAGAGGCAGGCAGAGAGAGAGAGAGAGACAGAGAAGAAGAAGGAGGAGGAGGAGGAGGAGGAAGAGAAGGAAGCAGGCTCCCTGCAGAGCAAGAGAGCCCGACTTGGGGCTCGATCCCAGGACCCTGGGATCATGACCTGAGCTGAAGGCAGAGGCTTTAACCCACTGAGCCACCCAGGTGCCCCCAGAATTCTGGTTTTGATCAAACAAGCAGTTCGAAGTTTCTGTCTTTGGGGATTAGCAAAAGTGTGCTGCAGCCCAGAGAGTGACTCAAGCCTATTGGTCTTTGGTCTACACAGGTCAAAAAGTGAGGACAGAGGGGAAGGAGATTCTTTCCATGGCTTGTTTTTCCATGTTGGGGTCTTGATACTGCAACCATTAAGCAACAATAGGACACCAGTAATTTGAAGGAAAGCACACAAGTTCTAACATTTTCCTTCTATTCTCCTCCTTCCCAGCTCCCCTCACTGCGCCGACGCCACTCAAGCAGCAGTCCCCCTCTGATCCGATCTCACACAACCTCTGCTGACTTTGAAGAAACCTCTGTTGATGAGGAGTCACCTAAGATCCCACAGAGGAAAGATTTACCAATCAAGATTATGTCAATGAGGAAGGTGAGTGTTAGCCACATTCCAAGTGGTAGGTTTGGTTGGGGGATCCAGGTCAGAAGCATAATCCCTTTTGCTCTCTTCTGCTGTGGCTTAGCACTAGGGGGCCACTTGAGGAAGGAGCAGCCATTTTTGACTTCTGATTTGCATAGTGATTTACATTTTCTGTCCAATTTTACAAATGAAATTATCAGCACTTTGGTTTATAAGCAATGGAAGACAGTATTTCAGAAAACAATAATAGTTTGCAGGTGTTTTCAGTTCTTTTGAGAAGAAAACAATGGAGATTTTTGTGGAAGTAAAGTCTCTATGTTTTCGAATGCCAGAATCTCAAAGGTCGGGGCATGTAGTATTGTTTGGTAGACACGCACCTATAAGAAAAAGCATTCGACATGTACATTTCATACATCTAGGTTGGTCAACCAAATAATATCCATCAACAATTGAAAAATTAATAGATGGTGCCCATATCAATACTTCCATTCTCAAACTAATGTGTGGTTAATTTAATTGGTTGTTGCTGAACTTGAGAAGACTTTTAAAGATTTTATCTATCTATCTATCTATCTATCTATCTATGAGAGAGAGAGCAGAGGAGCAGAGCGGGAGGGAGCTGGACAAGCAGACCCTATGCGGAGCCCAACCCGGGGCTCGATCCCACCACCCTGAGATCATGAACCAAGCTGAAACCAAGTCAGAGGCTCAACCAACGGAACCACCAGGCATCCCAAACTTGAAAGGACTTTTAAAGTGAAGTAGAGTTTAGAATAATCAACCTTGGTTATTGATAGGTAATTAATTGATAATAAAGATCATTGGTCAGTTAGCACAAAACTGCTTTGATGCTAGAAGATCCTATGGAATGAAGTAACCTTTTTTAGATGTGTCAACAAGAAGAAAAAACAATCAAGTTAGGAACAAAGTTAAAGCACAGGCAGGTGGTAGGGGGATATGGATGCTCACTGATTTATGGACTTAGACTATATGTATTTTCTGTAGAATACCGCTAAATCAGACAAATTAGTCTCATTTGGTAGAAGGATTGAATTAAGATAACATTTTCACTGTGATAAAATAAACATAACAAAACTTATCATGGTACACTATACAATTCAGTGGCATTAAGTACATTTACTACGCTGTGCAACCATCACCACTATCTAGTTCCCGAATGGTTTTGGTTCCCCCAGACAGAAGCCCCCTATGTATCATTCCTCTCTCCTCTCAGCCCCTGGCAACCACCAATCTGCGTTCTGCCTCTGGATTTGCCCATTCTGGATACTTCATAGAAATGTAATCACACAGGGGCGCCAGGGTGGCTCAGTGGCTTAAAGCCTCTGCCTTCAGCCCTGGTCATGGTCCCAGAGTCCTGGGATCGAGCCCCACATCTGGCTTTCTGCTCAGCAGGGAACCTGCTTCCCCCTCTCTCTCCGCCTGCCTCTCTGCCTACTTGTGATCTCTGTCTGTCAAATAAATAAATAAAATCTTTAAAAAAAAGAAATGTGATCACACAGTATATGACCTTTTGCATATGGCCTCTTTTCCTTAGTACAAAGTTTTTGAGGTTTTTGAGGTTGTACTACCATGTTGTAGTACTTCAATCATTTTTGTGGCTGAATAACTCTCCATTGTATGGATATATCGTGTTTTGTTGAGCTCTTCATCAACTGATGAACATTTGGGTCCTATCTCCCTATTGGTTATTATGAATAATGCTCTCCGAAGCTTCATATACGAGTTTTTGTTTGAACACTTGTTTTCAAGTCTTTTGTGTGCATACCTGGGAGCAGAATTGCTGGATGGGATGGTAATTCTATATTTATCTTTTTGAGAAACCACCAAACTGTTTTCCCCAGCAGCTACACCACTTTATATTCCCCCCTGCTTAGGTGTAAGGGTTCCAATATCTGCAAAAGTTGCCCAATGCTTGTTATTTTCCACTTAAAAAAAATAGTCATTCTTGCGACTGTGAAGTGGTATCTCATTGTGGTCTTGATTAGCATTTCTCTAGTGGCTGACAATGTTAAGCATCTTTTCATGTATTTATTGTCCATTTGAATATCTTTCTTTGGAGAAAGGTCTATTCAAGGCCTACGCCCATTTTTAATTGTGTTGCTTGTTTTTTTCATTGTTGAGTTATTAGTCCTGCACGTATTCTGGATACTAGACCCTTTTCAGATATATGATTTGCAAATATTTCCTCCATTCTGTAAGTTGACTTTTAATTCTCTCAAAAGAATAACATTTTAAAAAATAGTTTAATTTTGATGAAGTCCAATTTATTGATTTTTTTTTCTCTTGGTACTTGTATTTCTGGTGTCATGTCAAAGAGATCATTGCCCAATCTAAGATCATGAAGATTTACCCCTATGTTTTCTTCTAAGAGTTTTACCTCTTATAATTAAGTCTTTGATCTATCTTGAGTCCTTTTTAATATATGGCGCGAGAGAGGGTCTAACTTCATTCTTTTGCACATGGCTATCCAGTTGTCCTAGCACCATTTGTTGAACAGAGTATTATTCCCTCCATTTAATGTTCTTAGCACGCTTACTGCAAATCATTTAACCACAGAAGAATGGATTTATTTTTAGACTTTCAATTCTATTCTAATGATCTGTATGTCTCTGCTTATGCCAGTACTACTCTGTCTTGGTTACTGTAGCTTTGTAGTAAGGTTCAAAATCAGGAAGTGAGAATTCTCCTATTCTGTTCCTTTCTTTTTTTTTTTTAAGATAGTTTAGGCTTTTTGGGGTCTCTTGCAATTCCATATCAATTTTACAATAAGTTTTTCCATATCTTCTAAAGTTCACATTGGGAGGGGCACCGGTGATTCAGTGGGTTAAGTGTCTGACTTCAGCTCAGGTCATGATCTCAGATCCTGGGACTGAGCCTCACATTTGGTTCCATGCTCAGTGGGGAGTCTGCTTCTCCCTCTGCCCCTCCCCCAGCTTGTGTGCATGCTCTCTCTCTCTCTCTCAGATAGGTAAATAATATCTTAATTTTTTTTAAAAAGCATATTGGGATTTTGACTGGGATTGCATTGAATTTTGAGGTCACTTTGGGGAGTATCACCATCTTAACATCAAGTCTTCCAACTCATGAACATGTGATGACTGTTCATTTATTTAGGTCTTTAATTTCTTTTGGTGATGTTTTGTAGTTTATATGTACAAGTCTCACACCTCTTTGGTTAAACATATTTCCAAGTATTTTTTTAAAGATTTTATTTACTTACTTGAGAGAGAGAGAGAGAATGAGAGAGAGAGAGTATGAGAGGGGAGAGGGTCAGAGGGAGAAGCAGACTCCTCACTGAGCAGGGAGCCTGATGTGGGACTTGATCCTGGGACTCCAGGATCATGACCTGAGCCTACAGCAGTCGCTTAATGAACTGAGTCACCCAGACACCCTAAGTATTTTTTCTGGATGATTTTGTGAGTGGAAGTGTTTTCTTAATTACCTTTTTGGATTGCTCATACCTAGTGATTTTTGTGTGTTGATCCTGTAACTTTTAATTTTGATTAATTCATTTATTAGCTCTCCTAGATTTATGGGGATTCTTTAGAATTTTATTTTTTGTTAACATTTTAATTTCTTCTCTTCATATTTTGCCTCTTTTATTGAGTTCTCTCTATAAATTCACTTGGTATTTTCTCTGCTTTTATGAGAATGCAAAATCTGTCTGGGATTTTTCCCCCCAAACATTGTAATTTTCAGTTCTAGGATTTTCTATTTGGTTCCTTTTTAAAAAAGATTTTATTTATTTATTCATGAGAGACAGACAGAGAGAGAAGCAGAGGGAGAAGCAGGGTCTCCACTGAGCAGGGAGCCTGAGGCAGGACTCAATCCCAGGACTCCGGGATCATGACCTGAGCCAAAGGCAGCTGCTTAACCATCTGAGTCACCCAGGCACCCTCTATTTGGTTCTTTTTTTTATAGTTTCCATTTCTCTTTGAAACTCCCCACCTGACTATTATAATTATATTAACTGCAACTATATATACATATATAATTTTTTACATATGAGATCGTGTCATTTGTAGATATAGTTTTACTTCTTCCTTTCCAATTTGCATGGTTTTGTTTCTTTTCCTTACCTAATTGGCTAGAACTTCCAGTAGAATGTTGAATAAAAGTGGTAAGAGCAAAAAAAAATGCTAAGAGTGAACGTCCTTGTCTTATTCTTGATCTTGGGAAAGATTTCACTGTTTCACCATTGAGTATGATCTTAGCTATGCATTTTTCACATAAGTTCTCTATCCCTAGTTTGTTAGGTGTTTTTGGCATGAAAAGATTTTAGATTTTGTCATATGTTTTTTGTATCCATTGGGATGATCATGTTATTTTTTTCCTTCATTTTATTAATATGGTGTATTACATTGAGTGATTTTCATATGCAAACCTCTTTGCAATCCTGGGATAAATCCCAACTTGCATGCTATACAATTGACTTAATAGGCTGGTGGATTTGGTTTGCTGGCATTTTTGCATGTGTTTTTATGAGGGATATAAGTCTATAGTGTGCTTTTCTTGTGATACCTTTATCTAGCTTTGAAATCATGGCAATGTTGGCCTCACAGAACTGGGGTATTATCTCTTCCATTGTTTTTGAAATATTTGTTTCAACTGGTGTGAATTGGTGTGAATTATTGGTGTGGATTGGTGTGAATTATTCCTTAAAAGTTTGGTAGAATTCACCAGTGAGGCCATCTGGTCCAGGTCTTTTTTGTTGTTGGAAAGTTTTGATTACTGATTCATTCTCTTAACCTGTTATAGATGAATTCAAATTTTCTTTCTTCTTGGGTCAATTTTGATAAATTGGGTGTGTCTAAGAATATATCCCTTCCCCTAGGCTATCTAATTTGTTGATATACAATTATGTATAGTATTGTCTTATAATTCTTATTTCTTTAAGGTCACTAGTGATTGTCTCCTTTCACTTCTGATTTTAGTAATTTGTGACTTCTCTTTTTTAACATAGTAAATCTAGCTAAAGATTAGTCAATTTTGTTTTACTTTTCAAGGAACCCACTTTTGGTTTCATTGATTTTCTCTATTGTTTCTCTATTCCCTTTTACATTATCTCTGCCTCTAATCTTTATTATTTCTTTCCTTTTGCTAGCTTTGGGTTTAGTCTTCTCTTCTCCTCCTAGTTCCTTATAGTGGAGAGTTAGGTTATTGATTTGTGAACTTTCTTCTTTGTTAATATAGGCATGTATATCTATACATTTCCAAGAACTGTTTTTACTTTATTACACACATTTCTTTATGTTGTGTTTTAGTTTTCATTCGTGTGAAAGTATTTTCTAACTTTCTTTTTGATTTCTTCTTTGAGCCATTGGTTACTTACGGCTGCGTTGTTTAATTTCCACCTATTTGTGAATTTTCTGGCTTTCCTTACGTTTTCTAGTTTCAATCCATTGTAGTTAGAGAAGATGTTTTATATGATTTCCATCTTTTAAAATTTATTAAAATTTTATAATTTTATTATAATTCTATATAATTATAATATATAATAATTTTATAAAATTTTATAATTAAAAATTACTAAGACTTATTTTGTGGCCTCACATCTGGTCTATCCAGAAGAATGTTCCATGTGTACTTCAGAATAATATGCGTTATGCTCTTGCTGTATGGAATGTTCTATATATATCTGCTAGGTTTACTTGGTTTATAGTATTCTTTCAAGTCCTTTATTTCCTTATTGATCTTCTGTCTAGTTGTTTATTTACTATTGCAAATGGGATACTGAAGTCTGTAACTACTGTTGTAGGACTATTTTTCCTTTCAATTCTGTCCATTTTTCTTCATGTATTTGGGGGAGCCTGTTGTTTGGGGTGTACAGGTTTATGATTGTTCTAGCTTCCTGATGAATTGACCCTTTTATCAGTGTATCCAATCTATCTTGATCTCCTATAACAATTTTGAAGTTAAAGTCTATCTTGTCTGATATTGGTGTAGCCACCTGGCTCTTTTGGTTACTATTTGCTTAGAATATCTTTTATCTTCCTTTCGCTTTCAACTTATTTGTGTCTTTAGATTTAAAGTGAGTCTCTTATATATGCATATAAAGAAATCATATTTCTTAAATTCATCTTGCAAATTTTTGTCTTTTGATTTGAGGGTTAATTTATTTACATTCATAGTAATTGCTAATAAAGAACCGCTTACTGCTGCCATTTTGTTCTTTTTCCCCTGTGTATCTTATATCTTCTTTTGTTCCTCAGCTCCTCCACTGCTACCTTCTTTTGGATTTAATTGCTTTGTCTTAGGGTACCCATTTTCTTTTTTTTTTTTTTTTTAAGATTTTGCTTACTTGTTTGAGATACAAAGAGAGCCCAAGCAGGGGGAGGGACAGAGGCAGAGGGCGAGGGAGAAGCAGACGCCCCACCAAACAGGGAGCCCAATGTTGGGCTCCGTCTCAGGACCAGGAGATCATAACCTAAGCTGAGGGCAAACACTTAATGGACTGAGCCACCCAGGTGCCCCAGTGCACCCTTCTTATTTTCATTCCCTTATTTCCTTCTTCTTATATTTTTAAATTCTTTTCTTTAAAAGTACGTAACATTTGAAGACATAGGGTTTTCTCTTTCTGGAATTTGAGTAGGCTATGTATTTTTAGGTCAAAAACAGAGTTAAATTATTTATAGTCAACATTTCCAAGCCTCAGTCTAAACATTTGCCCTACTTGAATGTAACCAACTTTCTTTCTTTTTTAATTTTTTATTAACATATAATGTTTTATTAGCCCCAGAGTTACAGGTCTGTGAATCGCCAGGCTTACACATTTCACAGCACTCACCATAGCACATACCCTCCCCAACGTCCATAAGCCAACCACCCTCTCCCTACCCTCCTCCCCCCAGCAACCCTCAGTTTGTTTGGTGAGATTAAGAGTCTCTTATGGTTGGTCTCCCTCCTGATCCCATCTTGTTTCATTTTTTCCTTCCCTACCCCCCCACACCCTCCACTCTGCCTCTCAAATTCCACATATCAGTGAGATCATATGATAATTATCTTTCTCTGATTGACTTATTTCGCTCAGCATAATACCCTCTAGTTCCATCCATGTCATTGCAAAAGGCAAGATTTCATTTCTTTTGATGGCTGCATAGTATTCTATTGTATATATATATATATATATATACACACACACACACACGCACACACCACTTCTTCTTTATCCATTCATCTGTTGATGGACATCTAGGTTCTTTCCATAGTTTCACTATTGTGGACATTGCTGCTATAAACATTCCGGTGCACGTGCCCCTTCGGATCACTACATTTGTATCTTTAAGGTAAATACCCAGTAGTGCTATTGCTGGGTCGTAGGGTAGCTCTATTTTCAACTTTTTGAGGAAACTTCATGCTGTTTTCCAGAGTGATGTAACCAACTTTCTATCAATAAATCCAAGTATTCAGTTTGCTTGCAATAGGTTACATGTTGGGCTGCCAGGCAGAAAGTCTATTCCTGGGTGGTATGGTCAAACCCCTCCCACCCCAGGCACAAGCGTTTCTCAACTTTCTCCACCATGCTCCCTGGTTCATTTGTTCATCATGGTGAACACGAGGGGGCAAGTGGTAGCAACAGCAGCAACAGCGGCATTCCGAGAAGCAACTGTAATCAGTATCCCAACCAGATGTGCTGGCCCAGATGCTAGTCTAAGCTTTCCATAAATTATGACCCCCAAGTAGTCTATCTTCAGAGGCTTTCCCACAAACCCAACTGCCTTCTCGCTGAGGATCAACTAGGGAGCTAGGCGGAAAACCACATCAAGTACCGACGTCAGACTGAAAGATACGAGTCTCTGGGTGGGTGCGAGGAGCTGGGGCAGGCTGCTGAGGGCGTGGGGGGAGGGTATATTTCCAAGCTGCCCATTTTATTTTCCCCTCTAAGCTGCTGCCCCCTGCTGGTGGCAGGAGGAAACACGTTCTCTTTCAAGAGCTAAGACCTGTAATAATTAAAATGGCAAAAAAATAGCGATAAAGAGAGAATTTTAAAAGGACACAGAAGACCTTTTACCTTAGGATCGCTTTTTTCTTTCAAACTCCTGGGGGCAGAATAGGAAGGATTGCCGGAAACCTTGCTGTCTCCGCCTCTTCCTTCCCCATTTCCCTGAGTGAAGAGTTGAGTATTTTTCCCCCTTTGAGTTTTGGTTGAGCAAAACTTGCTATTTCTTCCCTGAGTGATCTTTCTCTGGGGGCGTCCCAGGCCTCTGTCCCAGTTCAAGGGCTTCAGTTGAGTACAGGCAAGACAGGCCTTGAGGATGAACAGGTGTCCCTGCGGAACGTGTGTGCCCTGACGGGCCACCGTGACACTGCTCGACCTCAGCTTTTCCTGAATAGAAAGACGCGAAAGCCCAGGGCTCCTGCAGCAGGCAGTCTACCTTAGCAGGGCCTGGCTCATCCACCCCACCGGCCATCTTTAGCCCACCCTTGGAGCTAGAGCCAGAGGATCCTCCTACTTAGCCCTTCCCCCACCCCTCCCACTTTCCCAACCCAACTCCTCTTCCTCTGTATTCCCTAATGAGCAGGTCAAATATTTTGCTTCAATAGTGTTCTTCATGGGGAAAAATAGTTGTGTGGAAAAGAAGGCATGCACGTGCAACCCAATCAGTTTTCACTCTTGTGAAAGGGATGTATCAGCTACTTAGTGCTTAAAATTTGAGCTGATTGAACTCCTGGGCCCATAGGGTTCCCCTGCAGGACAAATGTCACTTTTGAACATGGTAGGGGTTAAGCAGCTCCTAGTTAGGGGCGCCTGGGTGGCTCAGTGGGTTAAAGCCTCAGGGTCCTGGGATCGAGCCCCGCATCGCATCGGGCTCTCTGCTCAGCAGGGAGCCTGCTTCCTCCTCTCTCTCTCTGTCTGCCTCTCAGCCTACTTGTGATCTCTGTCCGTCAAATAAAAAATTTTAAAAATCTTTAAAAAAATTTAAAAAAAAAACAGCTCCTAGTTAGCCCGTCGTATTGGCTGCTGAAGAGTTCATTTAGATGGCTATAAGGCTGCCTCCTTGTCATGTCTCTTTCTTTATTCCGGGCGGCCTACTCCATAATTCACCTTTGTTATCTACAGATCGGTCTCTGATACAACAAAGGAGAGCATAGTGCCCCCCTCACCACTGTTGCATAGAAATTCATAGCTTACAAAGTGATTTTGTATCTATAGGTGCATTTGATGGTCTCAGGAACTCTGTAAGATAGATGGGAAAAGATTGCATTATTCTTGTTTTAGGAGAAAAAAAAAGGTTCAGAGAGATGAAATGACTTTGGCCAAGGTTACAAGGCCAACCAGAGAGAGAGAGCTGGGATTCAAATCCAGGACTCCTGCCTAAATTCACAGGACTTTTCACAAAACCGTGTGGACTCTAGCAGCTTTCTAAATTTGTACAAATAACACCCACGACAGCAATAGCCGCTCACACTTACTGAGACTTTCTTCTGTGAAAGGCAGTTCCCTTGGATTGTTGAATTCCATCCTTCCAACAGCACACTGAATTATTATCATCCCTCTCAGAGACATAGAAATATGTTGTAGAGACATAGAAACTGAGGCTCAAAGAGGTCAGGTAACTTGTCCCAGGTCAAAGGGCTAATAAATGGCATGACTAAGACCTCAAATTCAGGCCTATTCATTTCCAAAGTTCATGTTCTTCCTTCTCCATGCTAGTTAAGAAACTGAAACAGGCAGAGAACGGGGCCTGCAGGGAATATGTGGAAGTCCACCTCCCAGAACTTTCTAGTTGGCAAAAATCATGACCACAACAGGTTTTATGAAACAGAGATTCTGAATGAAGCAACAGTTGCACAGGAATTCTCAGGAATGGGCACAGAAGCCCCATGACACACCTGGGAAATGAAAATCCCAATGGCCAATATCGGGTCTCATACCCTGTGTCAGTAGTCTTGGTAGAGAAGATTCCCACTGAGAACCACTGTTTCCACCAAGAGCTGCCGCTCCTTCTGGAGAGCTTTCAATGGATACTTGCCTTTCCAGCCTTTGGCTGAATGACTCACACGGAACATAGCTCTCCAACGTCCCAGTATCAAAACCCCCCTGGCAGTCTCAGAGGGAGCTTTTCCCCAGGATGACAGTTTTGGGGGCCCAAAGGATGATGAAATCTGGGCCTAAATAGCCAGCAGTTCACGCCCTTATATAAGATGTAACTGTGGGGGCTCTCCTTTGTTCTGAGAATCAGCCAAAGTACTCTCTAGCCTCCTTCAAGTGTTTCTTATCAACAGTTAAAAGAAAAGGGGGAGACCCTAGCATTATACAACAGATAAAGAAACCATCAAAAGGGTGGATTATTGACTGAACTATTTTGCACCAGGTCTAGAAATTTGACAGAAGGGAAAAGGGGGAACTGAAATGTGTTTTAATTTTCCGAAGAGCAGCCCTTATCTGAACTAATACAAAGGGGTATCTGGCACCACTACCAACCAATGCTGAAGGATCCCTTCCTCTGGCCCAAGGCCTGACCCAGCCTCCTTCCCCAGGAAGATTCTGGGTTAGTAGGGGCCAGGCCTAGCACCTCTCCTGGATGTTGAGGCAAAAGGAGCTCATTTAACTCCAGCTGTTAGTCCGAAGCTGTCTGCGCTAACTCCCCTCTAAAACCGAGGAGAAAGAATGAAAACATCTTGTCCTTCCTTAATAAAATGCGCACCGGGTAGAGAGTGGGTGTGTTAGCTCTCAGAGTACAGGGAGGGAGGCCAGAGGTTGCATGAGGGGAAGGAAAAGTAGAGAAAGGAGTCCCATTTCCTTCACTTGACTTTCTTGCAGAAACCTGCCAAGAAGGGATTAGGCTTGCTTTTCCTGGGTAGCTCATAAAATCCTCTGGTTGGCTCCTGTGGTGACTCTTCTAGGTTTCTCTTAACCAATATGGCTGAAGGAAAAGGTAGGGCCTCAGGAAAGGGCCCCACTTCCCAGAGGGAATCCAGATATGGATGGTTCCTGTTCTGAGGCAACTGGTGGGGTTATTTAGGATTTTGCTGTGCTTCTGTTTGAAAATGAGAGCCTTTCTCATCACACCAGAGAGTGAGGAGTGAGTCACAACCCAAAAGACTCACTTGGAGAGGCCCACGGAGCCACCGTCAGGCCCCTCCCCTGACAGGCTTATTCATCAGGTCTCTATGTGTCCTTTAAAACACATTTTTTTTCAACACTCTCTCCAGATGATTCTGATGCTGCTTGTTAGGGGAATCCCAGACCATACTTTCAGAACCACTGTCCAGAGTTCCAGACAGTTTATTTGAATCATTTATTTAATGAACTGCTTATTTGATTCACTTCTGAGTTTCAGGGAAATTGTAAAATATACACATACTCTATTACCCATACAACATACTCTGACCTCAACAATAGAGATCCTCTTAGGGCTGTTTCGAATCCTGTGCCTGAGCTGGGGTGCCATAGTCCAGTGGGAAGAATGCTTGATGGCTTTGCTCTCTTGATTTTAGCCCCGTTTCAAAGATAGTTGTGGGTCTGTGTTTAGAGCTAATACCCAGAGATTCCTTAACGAGAGTCATTCAAGCACATAGAGACTAGTGGCTATTTTTAAGTTTGACGGACGCTTGGCATAGGCTGTGGCTGCGAACAGCTAAGCTCTGTCTTGCACACACTCAGTCTACCATTGGCCAGAAGTTTGCTGAGCCTGATTTCTTTGTTTTGCTATAAAGTGAGTTTCCCTAAACAGTGCTTTTGTCTATAGTGTTTACCCGACAAGGTTTAGGTTGCCAACCAAAGTGAAAAGATTTTTAAATTCAGTGTATCTTTGCTTACTGTCTAGGCATCATAAGTTCATCTTCATGGAAAGCCAGTTGCTCCGGGGTCCCTTTAGGGTTTCTGGAGCCACAGACCTCTTTGACTCTTTCCATTTACCTTTGGGTGGAGCTAGGGAGGTTTCAGGAAGAGTAAAAGGATAACAAGAGAACCGAAGAGATTTCTCTGGCAATTTCTCAGACAGGCAACATCTGGTGGAAGCTTTTAACATAATCAATTCACTGGTTCTGCAAACATTTATTGAGCAACTACTATGTACCAGCACGTTTCTAGGTGTTAGGGATCCTGTAGTAAATAAAACAAATGGAAGCCCTTCTTCATGGAGTTTATAGTTGTCATGGGGGATATGGACAATAAACAAGAAAAATAAGCAAAATACACAGTATATTAGTGATCAAAGTGCTGAAGGAAGATTTGTCAGGGTGAAAGGATAAAGTTTTGACTGGGTTAGCCAGGGAAGGGATCAGCAAGAAGAAGAAGATGGCTTGTGTATGGAGACCTGAAGGAAGTGAGAGAGGAAGCAGCATGAACAAGGAGGGAAGAGCATGCCTGGCAGAAGGAACAGCAAGTGAGGATGCCCCGAGGGAAGGGCACGCATGCCATGTTTGAGGCACAGCAAACCAGCAGTGTGTCTGCAACAGAAAGTCACAGGAGACACAGGCACAGAGACAACAGGGAGACAGATCATGGGAGGTTAGTAGGAGTATAACGTTGTCGTCCAGTCCCCAAATACCAGAACTGTGCGACCCTCCTGCCCCGAAGCATGAGCTCCTTTCGGAACCACAAAACAAGAGACCTTACTCTGTACACTAAGTATTCAATGAACAATTCCTCCAGATAACACAAACAAATATACAGTGCCCAGAAGAAGTATTCTCTAAATTCACGGATGAGAGTTGCATGAAGAAGTTAGAACAGGCCTGGGGGCCACTCCTAATTTTGCATGATTCATCCCACCCAAAATAACTAGCATTCCTTCCCCTTTCCCTAGAATCCCAAACAGAGAAGGGACCTGGATCTCTCACTGGCCCCATTAGCACCATGTTGTGCCTCAGGCTTTGGAATCCCAGGCCATAAAAGAACCACAGTTGGGGGGCTCCTGGGTGGCTCAGTGGGTTAAGCCTCTGCCTTCGGCCCAGGTCATGATCTCAGGGTCCTGGGATCGAGCCCCGCATCGGGCTCTCTGCTCAGCGGGGAGCCTGCTTCCCCCTCTCTCTCTGCCTGCCTCTCTGCCTACTTGTGGTCTCTCTCTCTCTCTCTCTGTCCAATAAAAGTAAATTAAAAAAAAAAGAACCACAGTTGGAACCAAGATAGTAGCTGAGGTTATCACCCGACAGTGGTGGGGAATTGAGGAGAGAGTTCAAAGCTGCAAATGCCACAGGTGACCCGTTGGTGTTGTGGAAAGCTAGAATGAGCTAGTAAGTAAACAGAGATGGAGATTGTGTCCACATGCTAATCTACATCCTTCGCCATTGCTGTCCAGGAGAGAGATGATTTATCACTTGGTCTTTGAGGAGGCTCTCCTGACACCAATATTGGGAGCTGCTCACGAGTGGGATGTGTTCTGGGGTGTGTCTTGGAGGTGTAGAGAGTGCTATGTCAAGATACCCAGAGGAGACCAGTTTGAAGCTCCTACAGAGGAACTGAACTGGGAGCCCTGGGACCACACAGTTTGGAAAGGTGGAGGCCAGCCATAATGAGGACAAGGTGACGGGCTTCCTCCCCACCTCCTTGGAGATGGGGGCACACACTCCTCAGGGTCCTCCCGTCGGCCTGGCGTGCTTCAAGAGTAACCAGAAATAAAGGTAGCTCTTTAAAAAAATTCCATTAGCCAACATATAGTACATCATTACTTTTGGATGTAGTGTTCAATAATTCATCAGTTGCCTATCACACCCAGTGCTTGTTACATGCACATGCAGATGATTACGCACAAGCCCTCTTCCGGCCTGATTTTCTCCCCTCCACTCAGACCTCTTATGGAGAAACCCCACAGCCCTGATGGATTTTCCTGACCCACACTGTGCCTCTCACCCCAGCAGGACCCTCCAGTTAATCAGAAGGGCATAGGGGACAAGAGAAAATGCAAATCCTTTGCCTTTATAAACTCCATTAAATGGTTGATTTCCTGTCCTGAGGGCAAAGGGGAGCCCCCGAGTCCTTTCTAAGCAGGGGAGCAACCTGGATTTCCTCTTTCTCATTTTTCACCTATAAGGAACCCAACAGAAGTGTGCACTTTGCCTCTAAGGAGCCCATGAACTAGAAGGGTCAATATTGCTGGAGGACAAGGGACAGTAGTTCATGAAGGATTTCTTCTTTATTTAATTTTTTTCAACTTTTTATTTATGTGTTTGTCAGAGAGAGCGAGTGTACACAAGCAGGAGGAGCAGCAGGCAGAGGGAGAAGCAGGCCCCCAGCCGAGCAAGGAGCCTGGTGCAGGGCTCCATGCCAGGACCCTGGGATCATAACTTGCACCGAAGGCAGCCGCTTCACCGACTGAGCCACCCGGGCGCCCCAGGGATTTCTTCTGTAGGAGCCCTTCAGCCAGAGAAGTTCCCAGCTTTCGGGACCAGCGGTAGCATAGGGAGTTGACCCATTCCTTTTCTCCCCCTCTCTCCAGAGCTCCTTTGAGCCCTCACCAGGACCCACCCGCTCACAGTGCATGAGCACATATGCCATGATTGCCTCTCCCAGCCGCACTCACCTGCCCATGAGTCTCAGCAGCTCGACACAAGATGGCCTTAAACCCCCGGAAACAAAAGAAGAGAAAGAATCCTCAAGCCACTGTAAGTCCTTCAAGAGGCCTGGGGATAAGCTCCCATATAATAAGAGATGAGTTCTGACCTTCCCAAACTGTTGCTAGGGGAGTGGTATGGTTTGAGGAATCCAGGCCCTAAGTCAGGATGGTGAAGTCAAGGGCACTGTCCCAAGCTTGATGCTGACCTCCCACCCCTCCCTGGAGAGGTGGGCAAACTTGTGTCTAGTGGGTGGGATGTCCTCTCCATGTGGAACTTACACATAAGGGACTGAAGAAAGCAGAAGCAGGGACCTGAACCCCAGGAACTGCTTCTGGGCTTAGCATCTGGAAATCCACTACACCCTCCTCCTGGAGGATATTCAACCGTGGTCCAGAAGCCTGTTGGTCTACCCCCAGAGATCTCTCAGTGTCTCATAGGTGTCCCCAAGTTATGTCATGTGATTTCCTAGCCACCAGAGCTGCGTCGAGGCAGGCCAGTTATGTTAAAAACATGGCCACCAGACTGGGAGATCTGACAACAGAGCGATGGGACCATTGATAGCAGAGAAAGAGGGCAGAAATGGTTTGGGAGCAGAGGGTTCCAGAACCTTCAGTAAAGCCCACCTCAGTAAATCCCTCAGGGCCACACCTTATCACAGTCCAATGTGATAGATCGTGTTCATTACTTATCCAGGTTATCAAGAAATGTTTACCCGTGTTTCTTGATACCTGTTTAAGAAGAGAGGGAAGTAACGTCTTTGGGAAAGATTTTTAGCAAAAGGTAAAACGTTGGTGTTTAATTTTAATTTACTGAAGATGTCAGTGTTTAAAAAGATGGGTCAGTTAGCTGCAAGTTTCACTTGGGTCAAACACCCAATTCCTCAGTGACTCTGGGCTATAAGTTAAGGGATGTATTTAGAGCTGGAAGTCACTAAAAGGTCTTCCTATGTGGGAGTTTATTCCCAGGCCTCTTGAAGGATTTACAACCCTTTTATAGGGAAGGACATTAAAGCACAAATAGTTGACGAAGGTCACACACCCTGATGGTAACAGATCTGGGGCCAGAACCCAGTCTTGACTTCCAACCCCGTACTCTCTTCACCCCACCACGTTGCATCGAGCTCAGACACTTCAATTTAGCTTTAAAAAGATAGCAAGGGGGGGCCTCCATGGCTCGGTCCGTTAAGCGTCCGACTCTCGATTTCGGCCCACGTTCAGATCTTGGGGTCATGGGATTGAGCCCCACGTCGGGCTCTGCGCTCAGCAAGAAGTCTGTTTGAGGTACTCTCCCTCTCCCTCTGCCCCTTCCCCGACTTGTGTGCTCTCTCTCTCTAAAAAACAAACCAAAAAAGTCTTTAAAAAAGAGAGAGAACAAAATATGAGTTAAAGAACAGTCAGCAGGACAGCAGGTCCGGGGTGCCCTCTGGTGGCTCCGAGAGGATCTCCTTGGTCGGTTGTCAAGCAGAAGGTGGCCCATTACTAAACACTAAACCCTATATATGCGTTTTCACCCGGAGGCCTCACCACAAACCGGGGAGATGGCAAATGTTGGCTAAAGGAAAGGTAGTATGAGCCTCTGACTCTCTTCTTCTACATAGCCTAATCAAAAAAAGGTCCGGGCAGACCACCTGGGTGGCTCAGTCCATGAAGCGTCTGCTTTCGGCTCAGATCATGATCTCAGGGTCCCCGGATCGAGCCCTGCATCGGGCTCCCTGCTCAGCGGGGAGTCTGCTTCTCTGTCTCCCTTTGTCCCTCCCCCTGCTCATTCTTTCTCTCTATACATATCTCTCTCTGTCTCAAATGAATAAATAATAATCTTTTTTGAAAAAGAAGAAGAAGAAAAGGCCTGGGCATCCCTCTCTCAGAAGGTCAGGACATCTTCCACGTGACTCCCCCAAGACATGGCTGAATGTAAAAGGGTCTAGGACCATGTTTGACACGAAGGCCACTGTCATTTGCTCCTTGATTTAGAGTTTCTCAGGTTCCCCCCACCCCTAATTTTCAGGTGTGGGCATAGAGATTTAGCGAACAACCCGGCCAAGCTCACGTGGTGAGTGAACACAGGAGCAGAGATTGGAACCCAGGGCTGCCTCACCTCATTCACTCAAGAATGAATCCCTCCGTGCTGAGTGAGTCTGCACAGGCACCATGAGTGCGAGCAGAAGGCGTAGGACGTTAGTCTTCAGAGGCACGTCACAGAGGCTTACACGTAGCAGCGTCCGGACGCTGTCCAGGGCAGCTTTGCTCTGACATTTCCAAAGCTGCCCCATAATCATCCGTAAACCTTGTTTATATGAAACCAACTTCAACCCTCTCAGCGGAAGGGCTGAACCCTTCGTCATTTTCTCTCTCCTTTCCCAGCGAAACCCCAGCCCTCTTCCTTCTCTGGAGCTGGAGAGACATACTTCATGCTTTCACTAAATTCCCTGAAAAGAAGCCAAATGGGTTTTGAGTTTGGCTCCCAGATCCGCCGAAACGAATGTGGGAATTCCGGTGTTGCCACCAGTAGGACTGCCGTCGGGCTTGTTGTGTGGTTCAGCAGATTTTGGGCTGTTTCTGCCAACCCCTCAGAGATCAGAAGCTTCCATTCTGGGCAAATCACTCCCAATGGGTAAAATCACTTCCAGTAGGTAACATGATCGGCAAGGGGATGGATGCCACTGGAAATCATTTCTGTGGTTAACGGTGTGGTTGTGTTCCCAGCAGAGCCCTTTGGAGATCAAGGACTTCTTTTCCTGAGGTCAACCTCCTCGGCAGCCACGCAGGGGTGGGTGGGAAGCACTTCCGTCTGAAGCTCTTTCCCTCTTTCAGGGGAAAGCAAAGCAAGAGGAGCCCATCCTTCTAGTGGCTTCTGGAGAAGAGAAGAGTACAACCAAGCCAAGAGAAGCGGACAAATGGAAACCGAGAAGAGACGGTGCAGGTTAGCGCACACTTACCCTCATTCAGAAAGGTGTATTGGGCACGCTCCGTGACAGGCTCTGTGGAATGAGATTTACTAGGCTGCTGTCTGTCCCTGGCCCTTAGAGCGCTTTTGGTTTAAGATGCATGTCAAAGGGGGTCTGGGTTCCTCCAGCTAAACTGCCCGACTCTTACCCTTGCCACTGGTGTGGGATTAAGGTAAAAGATGATGCCTGGATCACTCTTTTATCTAAACGAATTTGCAACCAAAGAGATGTGCTGTGCTTGCTTATTTGTTTGTAAGCTTGCCTAATCCTCTCTAAGGCTAAGGTATATCTGAAGCAACCAGTGATCTTCCCCCCTTCCATAACCCTTGAGCTCCAGAACCAGAGACTAATAACAGAATTAGCTCAAAACTAGTTTTTTTAAAAAAGATTTTATTTATTTATTTGGCAGAGATCACAAGTAGGCAGAGAAGCAGAGACGCAGGCAGAGAGAGAGGGGGAAGCAGGCTCCCCTCCGAGCAGAGAGCCCAATGCGGGGCTTGATCCCAGGACCTTGAGATCATGACCTGACCTGAAGGCAGAGGCTTAACCCACTGAGCCACCCAGGTGCCCCTCAAAACTAGTTTTTTTTTAAGATTGCTATTCTCTTCCAGTAGAGAGAAAAAGGTTTTGTGAAGAGTGAGACCAGTTCCCCTATCCATAGGCAAAGAGGGTTCTGGCAGCTGTAGACAGATGTCCTTGGCAGCAAACACCTGCTAAATCCCCCAAGCCACACAAAGCACTGTAGCAAAAAATCTGTGTGTGTGTGTGTCTGTGTGTTTGTGTGTGTGTGTCTGTGTAGGGATAGTGGTTCCCGCTGACAACAACCTAATTTCAGGTGATACTTGATAAAACAAAATTCCAATTCCACAATTGGAATTCCACAAGTTGAAGAGTTCTTTCCTATTTTTTGCTACAAAGGATTTTACACTTGGGTTCAAAAAAAAAGGGGGGGGGATATCCCTAAATTTGTTTTTCCATGAAAACTAACAAAACCACCAAACTGTCCTGAAACATACACACACACATACAGAGAAGAAATGGAAGTAAAAGTTAAATTTACTTTCTTTTTCATCTTTTTCTCTTACTTATTTTTAATAATTATCCTTTTTACACCCAGAGGATAGAACCCATTCGGTGTCCTTGGGTTCAAAAATCGTGTTTCACACCTAACGGTGGCCCAGACCTTTGATTGGCAGTTGATGAGATGACCTCGTAATCCGTTCATAAAATTGGGATTTCGCTTTGATGTAAACATTTCCAACTGCAGAGGCTAATAGCAGCCAAGTCCCTGACCCTGTTCTGCCTAGAAGCTTCTTTATACCAAGAGATTCGGTAGTGACTAGGTACCCACAGGGCGGGGGCTGAATCCTCCGATTTTAGGACGTCCCAGGCATGCATATTTTTCTTTCCCTTATTTCTATTGGGTACAGGTGTCTCAAGCCTGAAACGCAGCAAGAGAACCGAAATGCAGGATAAGAAGCCAGTGGACAAGGCTGCATGGGCCGGCGTGGCCTGGGGTGAGAGCCGGGAGTCAGCAGCACAAGGGAGACTTCGCAGCAAACAAGGATCGAGTGCTTCAGGATCAACTGAGTGTGCACCCCGAGGAAGAAGGTTTAAACCATCCAGTGGAGGGCTTGTCCCCAGTGAGAGGGCTGGGTCCCCACCCACCAAGAAGAATGCCAGGGACTGCCGTCTCCGGAACCTGTCTCTGGAGCGACAAGTCATGGAGCAGCCCGCGACTCAGCAGGCCCAACGTACTCCTCCCCAGGAGCCGCTTCCAAATGGAGATGGCAAGAGAAAGAAAAAGGCTGGTGTCGATTTGAACACCAGAAAAGCCCCAGTGTCCCAGTTTGTACCCAAAGCCCAGGCAGAGTCTGTGGTTTGGGGTCCATCGCCAGGCCGGGAGGACGGGGCCTCCGGAGCCGAGTGGCCAGAAGCCAGAGCTCCTCTTTCATCGGGGACGGAAAGCCTTTCTACAACCCCGGAGGATGTCATCTTCTCGGTGGCTATGGAGGCGCAAGTGTTTATGGATCCCTCCCACCTCCAGTCAGAAGGGGAGGAGGCTTTCAGCTTTGATCTGCAAGCTCTCAAGTTGAAGATGGAGTCGGTTCAAGATATTCCAGCCGTCTGCAGAGAAAGGTCACCCGCAAACATTCTCCGGGCCTTCACAGCAAGCATTTCAGGCCCGGCCAGCGCTCGGGCCGAGGGAGGCATTTCTGCCGAGAGGCTGACTCCCAGAAGCCTTTCCTGGGTCTTGAGAAAGCCCAGAGCCGGAGACAGGTCCTCGGATCCCGAAAGCCCGTCAGAGGAGGAGAGCGGGTCCAAGCAGCAGCTGCCCCCCCAGCGTTCTCTCCAGTCCTCAGGGAAGCCTCACGACGACCAAGACGTCTTCACAGGATACGAGAGTTCGGCTATGGAGCTGAGCAGCCCCGAGCGGCAGCGGGCCGCCAGATACTTGGCGGGGGCCTTCGGGAACGCCGAAGCCGAGGAAGCATCCTCGGATCCAGAGAGCGCGTCGGAGGAGGAGGAGAGCGGGTCCGAGCCGCAGCGAGCTCCCAGCCACCCCTTCCAGCCCTTGGAGGAGCCTGACGATGACCAAGAAGCCTCAGACTCAGAAAGTTCCAGCAACTCGAGCAGTTCTGATGAGCTGCTGACTCCCACCTCAGCTGCCCAGGCTTTGGGGGAGGCTGAAGACCAAATGTCCACAGAATCCGATGGCTACATGGAGAAGTACGACAGCGCTGAAGAGTGGAGCAGCGCGGACGAAGATGGGCCTCCTGGACCCCCTTCCCAGGCCTCGGCGAAGCCCGCAGACCAGCAACAGGTGGCCTCAGTTTCCCAGATCCTCCCGGCGGAGTGGGGTGTGTCCGTGGAGCGGCTGGCTCTGTCCTTCTTGAAGCCGGTCCTTCCGCAGCAAATGTCCAAGGGTTCGGCGAGGCCTCCCGCCCCCAGCAGCAGCCCTGTGGAGCCCGCGCAGCCCCGGCAGCCGGTCCAGCCCCGGCTGAGCCCTCAGGCAGAGCCACAGACCTCCGCAGGCCCCGACAGCGCAGCTGCACAGTGGGACATTCCTCCGGAGCCACTGCCTCCCAGAATCTGTTCCAAGCGCCTCGGGAAGCCTTGGGTGGAGCAACCAGTCTCCGAAAGTCCAGAAATTTGTACCGCTGTCGGGCTCTCTTCCGCGGAGCTGCTGCCGCCCCTGCCTCCGAGGCCGCATTCCCACCCGCTGCTGGAACCCATCACGGAGCAAGCGATCCAGGAGCCTGTGCGGGTCCCGGCTGTCGAGGGGAGCATTTGCGTGGAGCTGCCACCTCCCCGACGTCCCTGCCAGACGGTCCTGAGGCCAGTCGTGGAGCACCAGGTGTGCCTGGGAGCAGAAAGTGCTGGGGTCGATCAGAACGCCTCGGTGCAGCCGCCGCCGCTCCCCAGACACGACTCTCAGTCCCTGACGCGACCTCTGGTCCCACAACAGGCCCCCGACGGTCCAGAAATGCCGGCAGCTCCTGCGGAGCCTTGGCCTCCGCAAGGCCTTGCCCAGGCCTCCATGAACCCCATAGCGGAGCCCAGTGTGTTCTCAGGTCTGGAGGCCACCGCCTCCGCCGCCGAGAAGGTCATTTCGATGGAGCCGCTGCTCCCCACATACTCTGCTCAGGCCTTGACCAATGCGAGAGGCGCGCAAGCGTCAGAGGCTGATGGCAGCGGCACCGAGGGCGCATCCGTGGAGCTGCCACCCAGAGACCCCTCGCAGCCCGCCGTGTGGCCCAAAGTCCCGCCACAGCCCGCCCCACCAGAGCCGGTGGGCGCCTCCGCCGCAGGGTGCTGCCAGCCCAGCCTGGGCCTTGCCCCGGGTGCTGCCCTGGTGCCGGGCCGGGCATCTCCCAGAACCGTCTACTGGTCCTGGTTGAGCTCCTCATTCGAGCAGCAGGACTCCGAGCGCGAAGAGAGCGCTGCTCTGGAGTGGGGCATTTCTCTGGAGCCACGAGCTCCCCTGCCTCCACTGCCTCCCAGAAAGACTTCTCAGAACCCCAGGAGGCGGGCAGTGAAGCGAGCCGACTCCCAGCGATCAGCGAGCGCCCCCCCGGAACGGAGCACGCCTCCAGAACAACAGAGCGTGCTTCCCGAACAACAGGGCGGGCCTCCAGGGCAGCGGAGCCCGCCTCCAGAACGACGCAGTGCCCCTGCCGAGCCAAAGCTTCCCAGATGCTCTGTCAGGTCCCGGGGCAGCACAAAAGTCAAGCAACCTGTCTCAGAGGCTCTAGAGGGCGCGGAGGCCCTGAGGAGAATTGCTATGGAGCAGCACTCTCTCAGAAGGTCTTCTAAGACCAAAGCAGTGGTCAAGCAAGCAGCCTTCCTGGCTCCAGAAGGCTCAATGGCCCAGAAGAGCGTTTCTACAGAGCAGCCCCCTCCCAGAATGGCTTCGCAGGCCCTGACCAAAGCAGTGGTCAAGCAAACAGCCTTCCTGGTTCCAGACGGCTCCCTGACCCAGAGGAGAGGTTCCATAGATCAGCTCTCTTCCAGAATAGCTTCTCAGGCCCCGACCAAAGCAGTGGCCAAACAACCAGCCTTCCTGGCTCCAGAGGGCTCTGTGGCCCAGAGGAGCATTTCCTCAGATCAGCTGTCTCCCAGAATGCATTCTCAGGCCCTGACCAAAGCAGTGGTCAAACAACCAGCCTTCCTGGTTCCAGATGGCTCCCTGACCCAGAGGAGTGTTTCCACAGATCAGCTCTCTTCCAGAATGGCTTCTCAGGCCCTGACCAAAGCAGTGGTCAGGCAACAAGTCTCCGCGGCTCCAGAAAAGTTTGCCACCGAGAGGGTTGCTTCTACAGAGCCTTGGCCTTCCAAGAAGACTTCCCAGTCCCCTGGAAGATACAGAGTCCAGCAAATATCATACAATTTTGAGAGTGTTGCCACCCAGACAACCATGTATGCGAAGCCAGTGGCTTCCAAATATCCTACCCAGTTCTCATCAAGGTCTAAGGTTCAGGAGATGTCCTCACGTATAGAGAATACCGTTGCTGAAAGATCTGCCAAGAAACCACCAGTGTCCAGGCATCCTTCCCAGTCGTTTGTGAAGTTTATGGCAGAAAAAGTGTTTTCGGAGAGTGCTGCTAATTCTCTATCTACAAATCAACTTTCCAAATCTCTGTTGAGGTCTAAAGTCCAGTACCCAGTTTTCTTGGGCCCAGAGAATGCCAGTACCGAAGGAGCCATCTCTTCCAAGCTGCTGCCCCTGGCACACCCCTTACAGCCCTTGGGGAGGCCGGAAGGCCCCAGGGAAGTTATCCCATGTTCAGAAAGTGCCTCCACCAAGCCGAAGCAGAGCAGTTCCAAGGAGCAGGTGCCCTCCAGACACCTTTTCATGGCACCGGCCAAGCTCAAGTACCAGCAAGTCTCCTCAGCCTCTCAGAGCTCTCCTGAAATACAGAAGAGTTCTGAAGAGCCACTGCCTTCCAGAGGCCCTCACCAAGCCAAGGAGGAGGCTGAATTACAGCCACGGCTTTTCTTGGCAGGTCCAGCGAGCGTCCCTGGAGATTGGAACAGGTCTGAGGAGCACCAGCCTCACCATTGCAGATACCCTTGCCAGGTGTTGACAGAGCCCGAGTACCTGCCACAAGTCCATCCGGGTTCCGTGAGTGCCGCCGCTGCGGGCGCCACCTCTGAGAGCCATCCTGGAATCTGGTCCCTCTCAAGAGGCCCAGCTTCTCCAAACAAGACCAGGAAATTTCGACAAGTCTCTGAAGACCTCCCTAAGAATACCCTGCTTCCAGATCCCAAACCCATGAAGCTCACTATGGCTTCTACCAGGCAGGCCTCCACTGTGGGGGGCACTTACTCCAAGGGAGAAGGTCTCAAGAGCAGTGATCGAAATAACAGCCATCCAGATGAATCCACCGGTGAAATTGGTGTTGAAACCATTTTTGGAGTTCGCCTGAGAAAAGTCCCTTCCTTGAAGAAGTACAAGAGTGAGAAACAAGATGATCTTTTAAAGTTTTCTTCACTCGCCTTGGGCCTGATTTCATCTTCCACAGAACAGCAAATCAAAAGAAGCTTTTCACCGGGGCTCCAGGGCACTGCAGAGAACCCCAGCACAGCATCTGACCTTGCAGAGAAGCAACAGACCAGGCCCCAATCCGAAAGCATGGCCAAGAAGCAACCCATTTACAAGGTCCCAGGTGAGACTTTCTCTCTCTGGAGGACCTCTGGAGGTACCAAGTAGAGATCAAAGCCTTGCCTGCTGAGCTGTCATTTTGATAGGGCTGGCTTGTGGCTTGATGGATTTGGGGATGGGTAATTTTGAGTCTTCCCTTTCCCGGGGGCATCCATCCATCCACATTCTGTGATGGACACACCACCATCTGCCTATTCCTTCTGGGCACCTTCCCTTTCGATAGAATATTATATCTTTCCCAAAATACTTAGACACGTATTATGCTCCCCCCACAACACCATGTGTTTTTTAAAAGCCAACTCATTAGTAGAACACTCCGTTCAGACTCTCAGCTTGAAATCTTAATTTACTTCCACAGCTGCTTCCCACACCTGAAATGCCTAAGAATCCAGAGCTAGGTGATCTTTTGAGCACTAATCTCTCTCAAAGCCTTTGTACCTTCACACGGACCATCCCATGGTCTTCACACCTAGAACCACACCCATGTAATCACATGATTGCATAAGGGAATATGTAGTGTCAAATATCATAAGATACTCCTTGGACTTCAAGGAATGATATCGATAGCCTGAACCTCTGGCCTCCTGGCAGTTTTCCCAGCCCACTCGGCCACCCCTGTCCTGCCCTGATCTGGGGATGGGAAGAGGGATGGACAAGGAAGGGCGAGGGACCATCAGAGGATAGTATGCAAACTGATCTATGCGAGGAGCTCCTGCCTTGCCAGGTTGTGGGGATGACACCAAAGAAGGGGACCCTTTTCGATGGAATCTCTGTTCATTTTCATCTGGCAATTAACAAGGATCCCATCTGTACATTAGTGTGGGTGGGCTCTAGCCCAGCTCGAGACCCTGCCTGCCTCACTTCTGTTCTAACTGCTCTCCTTCCTTTCTCAGGGAAGGCTCTTGGCCAACACTCAGATTGTACAGCCTCAGAGCCAGCTTGGATAACCATGGTAAAGCAGAAGCAGAAGAGTTCCCAGGTCCAAATTCCCAAGAAAGAGACAAAAACCAAGAACAAAGCTGGAGCCAAGCCCGAGGCCAAAGAGCCTAGACATGGGGGAGAACTTGCGGCAACCCACAGAACACTCCAGAAGGTTACTAGAGTTGGTTGACTAAGCTTGCATTGGAAACTTTGCCGAGCCCACAGCTCCCCACCTTTCTGGGTGCACTAATCAAGGCGCGGGCTTCTTTGTGGGGAAGAGTCTTGCTTGGTACTCAGACAATAACGTGTCCAATTTATGCTCTGAAAGGGTTTGTGAAATGTAATGACTATGAGAAGTTTCCGTACATCAAACCCTGTCCTGATTATTATTCCAGAGCAGGATTCCATGAAATCAGTTGAGCAATGAGGAATGTTACAGAAAAAAAAAACCCAAAGGTAACCACTGGGGGGAGAATTGAATAATTATCCCTATAGGCATTTTATGCCTACGAATATGTGTGTATTGAAGAAGATATAAATGTGATCGAACCATACATACTATTTTTCATTTGACATTTCATTTCTGGGCACCTTTCCATATCATCCAGAATGATTGACTTTATAAAAGTAACGCTTGATATCTGGGGCTTTGACTATTGGTTCTCTTTAGTGAGGCCCATCCCTACAGGCGAGAAGCAGAGTTACGTGATGAACTAGATTAATGGTCCCCACCTGTGGATCAGGGATGACGGGATGGTGTCTAGCTTTCAACATCCCATTTACCATGTCTTTGGAGGTGCTGGAATGAGAGCCCCTCTTGTCAAAATCGCAGAACCCTGACCTAAGAAAACATATAACATTTACATACCAAGAGATATGTCTAAGTTCCTGTACTTTTAACTGCTCATTCTGTCAAGGGATCACATTAGGATCTGTTTAACTCTCCTCGAAAGATTTTTTTTCATTTTCATCATTAGTATTTTTATGGGAGTAGGACATACAGGGGCAAAGCATGCCTTGGTTAAAGTTTTCATCGGGAGAAATGCACTAGGGTACCTAGACTCAGTAATTTAGACCAGTTGTGGCAAGGTGCATTTGAAAAGCTTAAACTGTACAATTCTGGAAAGACCCGTAGCTATGTCTCTTTCTGGTACACGGAGGGCAAGTCAGAGGTCAACAGTTTTGCTAAGCGAGATCCTGCGGAACTCACTTCAATTCCTTGATAACATTTGTTCGTAATCCCCACACTCTGTTAGCGTGCTGTTAAGTGTTGGTAATGTGCTAGGGAGAAGGTTGTTTTCAAGTTAGATAATTACATTAACCTGTTTACACTATTTGTATGATTAGACAACCTTTTCTTCCAGATCTCAGAGGTGGTAAACTTGAACCAGCTGAGGTTTTGTGAACCTAAATTCTGAACCGAGGTCCTCTCAGTGCTATTTCCTTCCTTTGCTCTCTTTCCTTTTGCCTAATGTGGAGCTCATAATAGGACAGGGCTTGCTGCTTGTGGTTTTCTGAATAACCAATCACTCCTCCATGTCAGGCCTTAACAAGTTTTTGTTTTCATTGTTGTATTAAAGGGAGCTGGCCTTGCAACTGAAAACCAATCCAGAAAGACTTTTGCTTCCGATGTCAATAAACTGGAGAAGCCGGCAGAGAAGAAGCTACCTAAGTTTACCAAAGCAGGTAAAAACAACCCCCCTCCAAAGAAAGTCCTGGCAGCATATTGGGAAACTTCTGCAATTTCCACTTCAGACAAAATATGTCTTTCCCCAACCCCTCCTCCGCCCCAAATCAGCCTCGTAATTCACATGGCTCTTCCATTAGGTACAGATATTAGCTTGTTTCAGGAAAATCCAATTGTGAGGACCACTCTGGGTCCACTGTGTGACTTTCCCAGGGTCTCCCAGTCCTCTGCCTCGTCAAGGAAGCTGGAATAGACACAGAGTTGTGATCACTCACTAAAATGTTCCCATGGCTGTGATTCCAGAGGAAAACACCAAGCTCCTTTCCAGCTCTTAGCAAAGCAGTACTTTCTCACCTTCCACAGCCCCAGGGACACTGTAAAATAATCTACTATATGGGCCCAGTGGTGTCGAATTGCTCCTTTTCACTATTTCAGAGGCCTGCTTCTCCACCTTCTAAGCAGGGCATGGGAGGCGGGGAGATGTTGAAAGCCAAGCGAACACAGGGCTGGGATAGAATAGAATGTGGTCTCAGCAGTACAGGTGTGTGCCAGGGGGATTTTCTTTACAGCAGGAGCAGGGGGAGGGGAGGGTAGATTTGTACGGAATCATTTTTGTCCTCTGCCTTGATCCCCTTCATAAAGAAATTAGACCAGGAACTTAGGAAGCCGTGATCTGGCCATGAAATCATGGCACCTGGCCTGCTGATAGCTGTTAACAACCTCACGGGCCCTCTGCTCCTGTCAGGTGGTTCTCAACTGTGCATTTGAATCGCCTGCTGAGCTTTTAAAGCATTTACAAAATTACAGATGGCCCTGGCGCCATTGCGAAAGATTCTAATTCTTGTAGTTCAGGAAATGGTGTGGGCATTGGTGTTTTTATTTATTTTTATATTTTTAAAGGATTTGTTTATTTATTTTGCGGATGGAAGGGAAGGGCACAGGGAGAGAGAGAGAGAGAGAGAGAGAGAGAATCTTAAGCAGGCTCTACGTCTGGAGCCTGATGCAGGGCTTGATTGCAAGACCCCAAGATTAGGACCTGAGCTGAAATCGAGAGTCAGATGCTTAACCAACTGAGCCACCCAGGCACCCCCGGGCATTGGTAGTTTGAAATAAAAGCTCTAGCTGGGGCGCCTGGGTGGTTCCATCAGTTGGGCATCTGCCTTCAGCTCAGGTCTTGATCCCAGGGATCAAGCCACACGGCAGGCTCCCTGCTCAGCAGGGAGTCTGCTTCTCCCTTTCCCTCCGCCTGCTGCTCCCCCTGCTCGTGCTCTATCAAAATGATAAATAAATTCTCAAAAAAAAAAAAAGAGCTCTAGTTGTAAAGCAGCAGTCAGGCTTTTACCCAAATCTATGTATCCTGAACTGCAATTCTAATTGACCAAATAAATGTCTGATTGCTTAAAAAGAGAGAGAGAGAGAGCCCTAGGCGATTCTAATGCGTCCCCCCCAGGGTTGAGTCAAAGTCACTGAGTCAGTCAGTTGTAAAGCAGGATGAAGGAAGGAGTAGAAGCAGGGGACTGGGAGGTCTTCTGTTCGGCCACAGTAGTTGGTACAGTGTTCGTTAGCACAGACTTATACTGGGTGGATCTACTGAGTCCTTACTAGTCATTTCACACAACAAGGATCAGCAAAACAGAGATAACATGACCTGATCTGAAATGTAAAAAACTGAATAGATGACATATTTTATGTTTCCTCTCTGGTCTTGATTTATAAGTGTGAGCCAGTCCAGTAATAACCACCCAAAGCTTGGCTGGTATTTTCTCTTGGGCCTTCCCATGCCCAGGCCCCCATGGCCGGAGCCGGGTAGATCTTATCCCTTCGAGAGACCACACGTAGCAGGCCACATGCACGGGACTGTTAGAAGCCCAAGGAAACCTGAAAGGAGGAGAACTTTTACTGTATCCCATACACTTCCCCCATTGTCTCTGGAGCTTCCTACCGCTTGTGTGTCACTCGTTGTGGTTCTTGCAGGATTCAAAGATCAGAAGATAGCTCAAATGCCTGCCATGGCCAAAGAAACCAGGCGGTCTTCCATTCTCCCAGCTGCGGTCCAGGCGCCAGCAGAGCCGGAAGAGCCAGTCTGGTTCTCCCTGGCCAAGGAGAAAGCCAAAGCTTGGACCCATATATCGGAAATCATGCAGTAAACAGCTCCCGGTGGGAGGAATTGTTGCCAATAGTCGCATTAACGCTATATAGTGATTTATTTCCTATAACCACTTTCTATTAAGCAAAAGCACCTTAAAAGTACAATTAAAGCCAGTAAGTATTTTAACATAAGAAATGCCGTGAAAGCCTAACCCTCACTCAGTACAGTCACTGCCAACATCTGAAAACCCAGCCTTTCCTCTACAAAAGCAATGTGACATGATTTACTCTGGACCACGAGCTTTAGAAGAGAGGAAGCAAAAAACATTTTGTGAGAGCGACTGAAAGGTGGTGGTCATTTCCCTTGATCAAATAAATTCCCTCGGATGGAAATGGCCAGATGATCTGGCCCAAGGACTGGCCTTCAGGTTTCAGGAGCCTGGCTAAATGCTTCAGTTCTTTGGTTGCTGCTCCAAGCTTCACAAAGGCCCTGAGAAGAAGTGGTGGGACGGAAAATTCTGGGTCTCTGAGAAAAATTTTGCACAGACAGTCCCCCAGTTAGCCATTGCCCTTTGAGACACCACCCTTGTATACCTGCACAGCCCCCTCGAATCCCTGCAACTTCTAGAACGTTCTCTCTTTGCACAAGCCCCACATTGCCAGTTTCGCAGCAGTGAGCACCTCCCTAGAAGGCAGAACATTTCTTGACGATTCTCGTGCTCCCCTAGATGGTTAGCTCATCAGTATTTGACTTCTTATCCCAAGGCCACTGGGACTCTCTAGTTGCTGAGAAATATACCGAATGCTGTATATATGCTGTTTTTTAAGCACTTAAGACCCCGGGGTTCCTGGAGAGCTCTTTTCTCTGATGCCAGCTTTAAGGTAGACACCTTCCCGTAGCCCAGTTTCTAGTCTCTCCTCCTCAGCAGCTTCTGTTTCACAAGATTTTATCCCAAAGCCAGATTGCAACCCCAAAGCCTGAGAACAATTAACTTCCTGCAAACTGGAAGCCTTAGGTGATGAAATCAGATAAGCTTCTCCTTCCCCTCATTCCTGAAGGCACACACCTCAGAAGTCACTAGACTGGATAGGTCCCCACACACCTTATCCCCAATGAGACAGTCCCCCAAGTCCTTTCCCTCTATTCCATCTCCCAAACACACCAAACACTAAGGGAGTGCTCCCCTTGGATGCCTGGACAGGCCCTAGCTCATTTTCTTAGGAGACCCAGAAGTTTCTTCTCGCTATACCTCTCACTGTGTCTGCCACCTAACCGTGCCTTTAAATTCTGAGTGGGGTGCTGCCTTCTATAAGAAAAAAAAATCATAGAAGCAGTGAGGTGCCAGAGCGAATTTAAATCCTTGGAGCTTGGTTTTGATGATGATGGTATAACGTGACATTATGACATTATATAATAGAGTCATATGCTGGCTTTTGCATTTTCTTGATAAAACATCTCTTTTTCCTGATACTGTATCTTTGCCATTCTGATAATGTTAGGTTTTGGAATGACTGAGTTTGATTTCCTTTCTACTTCCATAGTGAACAGTTTATTTAGGTAGACGCCCTTTAGTCAAGTGACCCTGGTAATTAGTCCCTACCCCCTTTTTTTAGAGTAGACCACTATTAGTTTTTTTTTCTCACTCTGAGAGCTATCCATTAATAATTTCTTTTCCACAGTTAACCTCCTTACTTAAAAACAGAGTTTTGTTAAGTTTTTTTTAATGCCTGGATGCGCATTCTGAACAAGTTTTCAGCTTCTTTTAGCATTTGTGGTTTTCACTGTATATACGCAACGCAAATAAATTCAATAAAGCTTGTTCTGCAGTCTGTCTTGGTCACGTGGGGAGGGAAGCGAATAAGATACGGATAAGTCAGATCTGAGGGTTGTCTGAGAAGCAAAATGTTAGGAGATGAATGCCCACTCTTTTTATCGACATGGGTGGACCTGGAAGGGATTATGCTAAGTGACGTATGTCAAGCAGAGAAAACTATCATAGGGTCTCACTCATGCGTGGAACATGAGGAACAGCACAGAGGACTGTAAGGGAAGGAAGCGAAAACTCAATGGGAAGAGATTAGAGAGGGAGACAAACCATGAGAGACTCAGGACTCCGGGGGCGGGGGTGGGGAAACAAACTGAGGGTTTCAGAAAGGTGGGGGGAGGGGATGGGGTAACGGGCTGGCGGGGGTGAGGGGGGAGATGAGCATTAAGGAGGGCACATGTGGTGCCAAGCTCCGGGCATCCTACACAACTAATGAATCATTGAACACTACATCAAAAACTAATGGTGTACTATATGCTGGCTAATTGAACATAATAATAAAAAAGATAATTTAAAAAAGAGAGATTGTGCGGAGGACCAAGGGCCTCCACACAGGGGCACCTGGCCAAGCTGATGGCCAGCAGGTGGGTGTTTGGGTGGGTAAAAAGGGGTATTAGAGAAGTGTGGTGTATAAACACCTGGAGAACAAAGAAAGGGACCAGTGGGAAGAGAGGGTACTGCAGTTGGAGGGGTGTGTGGGGTGGTTAGGGGTGGGTGGTGGTTGGTGGTTGTTCTCCAGCCTGGGCTAGGGACGAGATCCAAGTCTTCTAGCAAGATGGGCTATTATAACAAGTACTTTCAGAAGCAGGGCCCCCCACCCCCCGGCCCCGGAGCCAAGAGGGGGAAAGGGGTGATGGACTAGATATTTAACCTGGACTTTCTGAACATTTGTAACATCTGCAACGGTCAGAAAAAGAGCTCAGCTGGGGACCCACATACCATGTATTTATGTATTTGAAATGTTGAAATCAGCACGTTTTATTGAATGATTTATCTCCCTTCCACGACATAAGTACCTCCATAATGACCTGAAAGGATTTAGAATTCTCAGACTCCTCTACATCCTGCTCCCACCATATAGGAAGAGCTGCCCCCACCCCCTCTTCCTAGACCACACCCCATCCCCTGTTTCAGGCACACGACCCCCTTCCCCTTAGGCCTGGGAGCACACACGCCCCGCCCCGTGCAGTCAGCCCTCTCAAGGACAGCTCCAAGAGGAGCACATAGGCCAGGGGTGTGGGGCGGGGGCAGGGCCCTGGAGCGTGGGCGAGCAGGGACACACCCCTGTCCCTGTTCCCCGGGGACTGGGCTTCTGGTCCAGTAGGGAGGGGCGTGGCCGGGGGCTTGGCCGGAAGAGGACCAAAGTGGGGCAGCAGGACACAGGTCCCCCTCCCTTGGGTCTTAAAGCAACAGTCTACCGCAGCTAGCACCGCAAAAACACCAACAAACTGGAACCACTTTGAAGGCCCTCGAATCACACCGTGCCGAATACTGTTGACCTGTCCTCTCCGTTTAGGTGCTAATGACCAGGCGTCTGTGTCTCTGTGTCACCCCCTGGGTCTAGTCATAAGGAACACGTGCGAATCCATTTTAAAACAACAACGGTTAAAAGGAAAAGTGTTCAGTTTACTTTAACAGGCAGTGGTGGAGTAACGACTAAGTGAAAAACTCAGGGCCTAGGGTTCTGGGGGGGAAAAAGATAAAAGCTTTTAAGGTCCCAATCATTTGGAAGTTCACTGTGGCGGGGGAGTGGGGAGGTGGGGAGGGGTCAATACACACATGTATGAATAATGCACAAATACTTGAGCAGGACTGTTCATAGGCACTGTTCACCGCAGCCGGGAATCAACAAATTGCCGCATAGACATACAATAAAACATGATTTGGTCATAAAAAAGAGTGTTCTGGTGCCTGGTATGACATGGAGGCGTCTTGAAAACGTGATGCCAAGTGAAAGAAGTCAGACTCAAAGGTCACATATCGTGTGACTTCCTTTCTACGAAATGTTTGTAAATTCATGGAGATGGAAAACAGACCGGCGGCTGCCCTGGGGCTGGGGGAGGGGCAAATGGGGAGCGGCTATTTTATGGGTACAGAGTTTGGGGCCCATGGAAACGTTTTGGAATGAAAGAGGCCACGGTGTCACAAAATTGTGAATGTCTTTGAAGTGCTCGCTTTTAAATGGTTAATTTAGAGGGAATTTCACCTCGATTAAAAAAAATAACCCTCGTGTAAGTTAGCATAGGAAATGTGCTGGCACATAATGTGAGAGAAGGTATCAGTACTGTCAAGGGGGTAGCAGGAAGCCTTAACTAAATGCAGAAATAGGCCCTCTCCTCTCAAACCCCCAGGGCCGCCATCCTAAATGAGTTCTTTACCCTTCCCTGTGCATGCTGTCACACATGCTGCATGTGTATGCTTCTCCCCTGTGGGTGCTTTTTACCCCAGACATCTTTAGCTACAATCCAGACCTGGTGGTCATTTTGCATGTGTCTTAGACGTCATACATGTGGTATGTCTGTATCCCTCTGGAAGCAGCTCCTTATGCAGCTTTCAGCTGCCATCTCCCCATCGGAGGCCCCCTGTGTCTCAACCCCTGTGCGTTCCGGCCTCCTCCCTGGGCCAGCCCTCGCCATCCTGTTCAGTTTACCTGCCAGTCCCAAGCCCGTGAATGAAGGCTGGTTCTACCATAGGTGAGTCTCGGCTTCTTCCCCTGTGGTTCTTAACCAGCGCTTCTGAGACCTCAGCTGCATCAGCGTCCCTGAAGGGTTCGTTCAAACCCAGAGTGCTGGCCTTACCCTCAGAGTTTCTGATTCAGTAGCTCTTGGGTAGAACCTAAGAATTCCCGGGTGACGCTGTTGTGGGGACCGAACTTCGAGAACCACTGCTCTAAGTCAGTGTCTGGGACAAGGCTCAGCAGCACCATCTGGCCTCAAGGCCAGTGGAGCCAGCAGGGAGGTTTCCTTCAAAACCAGGCTCTAGGGCACCTGGGGGGCTCAGTAGGTTAAGCGTCTGCCTTTGGATCAGGTCATGATCCCAGGGTTCTGGGATTGAGCCCGCATTGGCTCCTTGCTCAGTGGGGAGTCTGCCCCTCCCTGTGCCCCTCCCCTGGTCAGGCTTTTTCTCTCTCTCAAATAAGTAGATAAAGTCTTAAAACAAAACAAAACCATCCTCTAGAGCAGCACTGTCTAATAGACATATAACGCAAGTCACATGTGTAATTTTAAGTCTTCTAGTAGCCACGTTAAAAAGTAAGAAGAGGGGTGCCTGGGTGGCTCAGGTGGTTAAGCATGGGACTCTTGATTTCGGCTCAGGTCATGACCAAGCCCCACGTCGGACTCTGCACTTAACACGGAGTCTGCTTGTCCCTCTCCCTCTGCTCCTCGCCTCCCCCTCCCAATAAATAAATAAAACCTTTTTTAAAAAGTGAAAGGAAATGGGAAAATTAATTTTAATAGTACATTTTAACTCAATATATTATCGTTTCAACATGTAATCCATATGAAATTATCAGTGAGTTAATTTAACATTTTTATATTTAACAGCACATACCAAGTTAGACTAGCCATATTTCAGTCACCACATACGGCTAGTTACTAATGTCATGGACAGTGTAGCTCTAAAGACTTGACCTACATCTCTCTCCTTACAACAATTGTTTTAAACTTGACATTTTCTTTTATTTGGGGCTGTAAGAAATTAATTTAAAACAGGCTCACCAAATGGTGGAGAGTGATACCTTTCAGTGACGGTACAGTGGGCCAAAACAAAAAGGAAAAAGAGAGATCTGAGTCAAGATAATTTATCTAAGTAAAATCTGCCTACATTCCATTGCATTAATTTAAAACAAACTTACTTTTAACTTGAACAAATGCTATCAGCTATATCTGTCAAACATAAGCGAGGAGTCACATTTCATTGGATATCACTTTTTGGATGATGCAGTTTGGAATGACATCAGTGTTAATAAAATTCCCATGGGCTTCTAAAAAATGAAAAACCTAAAAATAACGAACAACAGATTCTTTCTTCTTTCTTCATCTTCTTTCTTTTATGCCAACTGCAGGATGAAATGAGAGAAAAGGAACCGTGAGGCAGCATTAACCAGCACTAGTGACCTTCTAGGCCTATGAACAGAGCCCTGTGTCCATGGGCTCCTTCTGTGTGCTATATCTCAGCAAGGAGAAGACAACACACTTTCCTCTTGTAACCCGTGCCCTTGTGTAGAGGGTGCTCGTGCAACCCATGGCTTCAATTCTGGGATCATACCAACCTTGCCTCCCTCTGGCCTGACACCATAAATCCCCCCCTGCCCCCACATCCCCACCCCTAAAGGCCATTCTGGAATTAGAGGAAATCTCTTCACCTTAAAAGCCTCTGCTCATTCCACAAATGACACTCCCTTACTCTCCCAGACCCTCAGTTTCTCTATCTACCATACAAGAATGAGGCTGTGATTATGAAATACACAGCTGTGAAAATGCAAAGAAATGTACATCTTTCTAAATATTCAAAGATAAGATATTCCTCAAGACCTAATTGCCAATTCAGTGATAAGTAATAGCCCTACGATGACTAAGTGTCTTTGGACTGTCACATAAAATATGAACATCCACACCTGAATATCTAGGTATTAATCATTGTGTGGTCCTACTTGGAATTTTTGACTTTTTGCTATTTGTATGTAATCACCTTTGCAAAGGCACTGTCTCTCCTATGAATGTCTGACTAGTGCCCAGCCAGCCAATTTCCTTACTGCTTCTGCTAACTGTTCTCTAAAGAAATATTTTTCTCAGTTACTGAGACATTTACCACTTGCTAGTAGTCTTTCAGGTAGAGGACAAAAGGCCTCACAAGAACGAAAATGAGCAACCGTGAAATATATTTCAGAATATACTGTATTTTCTATTACTAGGTACATGAGTTTTCTGTTAATGGTCTAAGCTGATGAAACTTAATTTTTAAACTAATTTTAAACAAACTTCTTAATTTATTGGGAGAATTGGGGAGGGGGGAAGGACTGTCAGTAGCAGGTAAATGCCAGGAAAGGTGGGGTGATGTGCAAAGCTATTGCGATACCTGATCGTCTGGGGCTGTTCTCTGCTGGGGCAGATCTTCTTTAGATGGGTCCTTCTTGCTTTTTGTTAAATGTGTCTTTTTCTTCCTCCCTTTCAGAGTCGTTGGCCCCTTTGGCAGGCTTCTCATACTGATATTTAGTTGTTCCTTTGGTAAAGAATAAGACAGACGTTGGAGCAGACATTCCCGATGCATAAGGACTAGTGACGCCCAGTCCTCTCCCCGAAGCAGGAGCGTAGAAGTCACTCTGAAAAGCAGAGGTGGGAAGCCTCCTCCAGGCTGATAGCTCTGCGGCTCGATCCCTTACTTTCAGGGTGACATTCTTCCCAGTCACCCTGTGCAGCTGACTATTTCTGGCCCTTCCGAGAAGAAGGGATCCGAATCATCAGGGTCTGCGGCCTTCTCTAAGGTTTTGTCAGAAATTTCTCGCAAAAAGGTTTTGCCTCAACGACACATTCTATGGCAAAGCGCGTTCACTCAACCCCTGAATATTTCACTTGTACCAGGCCCACGCGCGTCAGTTCGTAATGCTGCGGATTGAACTTTGAGACTCTGGACATTTTCAAAGCCACGCGCAGAAACGAGGTGTGCCATTGGCTGGCTCTTTTCCTTCAGGCCCCGCCCCCGCCCCGCCCCCGCCCCGCCCCCGCCCCGCCACCCGGGCGGACAGTGGCCTGTGGCTCACCCGCTACCCCGGGGCCCTCAGCTGTCTTAGTGGAAGCTGCCAGAGGGCCTCACGCTTCCTTCTCAAAAGCTGTAGGTCCCCAGGGAATGGGGCTCCCGCTCAGGCCCTCCGCCTTGGGTTTGGGGGAACCCCGGCTTCCGCGTCCCGGCCACCCGCAGGGCCCCCCGCCGCCCCCGCCCCTCGGGCACCCGGGTCCCTCCTCACCCTTGGCGGTCGCCAGGCCCTCCTCAGACTCCTCGTCCGGCTCCTCCGCCGTCTCCCAGGCGGCCTCCTCCTCGGACGAGGCCTCGGTCTCCCGGGCCGCGGCCGGAGCTGCCCACGCCGGCGGGCCTGCGGGGGCTGCGGGGTGCCAACGGGGGCTGTCGGGCTGCCGGGCCCGAGTCCGGACCATCACGCGGCCGCGGCGGGGCCGCATGAGGATGTGGTTGTTGTGGTAGATCCGGTGCAGGAGCGAGTGCACCAGGTCCAGGAACATGAAGCGGAAGCCAACCATTGGGAACTGGTGGGCGTCCACAACGATTTCCAGACCCTCCTCCTGCTGCTCCTCCCCGTCCTCGTCCGCCGGCCCGAAATCCGAGTCGTCGTCCTCGGCCTCCGCGCTCACGCCCGCCGGGCCGCGGGCCAGACCCAGACCCAAGGCAGCCTCCCCGAGGCCTCCCACGGGCCCCTCCACTTCGGACACCTCCATCGGGGGCAGCCCAGAGTGGAGGGTCACCTCCATCTCGGGGGACCAGGACTCAAGGGCCACCTCCATCCCGGGGGGCCTGGACTCGAGGGCCACCTCCATCTCGGGCAACCCGGACTCGAGGGCCACCTCCATCTCGGGCGACCCGGACTCGAGGGCCACCTCCATCTCGGGCAACCCGGACTCGAGGGCCACCTCCATCTCGGGCAACCCGGACTCGAGGGCCACCTCCATCTCGGGCGACCCGGACTCGAGGGCCACCTCGGGCCCCGCCTCTCCAGCCACCTCAATCTGGGGAAACCCGACCCCAGGGGCCACCCCATTGCCACCTCCGGCCTCCGGGGACCCTGCCCCCACAGCGCTCGCGGGGCTATCCTGGCCAGGGGCCTGGCCGGGATCCCCGGAGGAGGACATGGCGACAAGCAGTACCTCAATGGGGCGGCGACCGGGCTGAGGCAAAGCCAACCGCAAAGATGGTGGCCGCCGAGGGGGCCGCCGCTGTCCGGAGGCCGTGGGCAGCGGGCCCGACGTGAGGTGGACGGGGAGGCCGAGGAGCCGGCCACAGAGGGGACGACAGTCTGCGGCGGTGCCTGTGGAGGCCCGCGACGGGAAGGGAAGGGGGCGGATGTCGCCAGCGGCCCACCCAGGCCTCCCCTCGGGTAACCGTGGACAGGGCTCCAAAGGGGCCCCTAGACCAGGGACGGGGGGCGGGGCCAGAAGCGTCAACAGTGGGCCGTGGCCCCGCTGCCGGATACCCAGGCTCATTTGTCGAGAAGCGAGGATTGACATGCGCAGCCTCCAATGAGTGACCGAGGCCTTTAGGTTCTAGGGTTGCTCGTGGTTACCTCCGTGTTCTTCGAGGCCTTAGGGTTCTCCATGACTTTCAGGTCCACACGACTCCTGGCCCTTTAATTGTACCAGTGTCTGAGAAAGTAGAGTGATCCAATACATTGACCACCTAGGTTGGGGACAGAAAGTGAACATTTGGGTTTGGGGAAGCTCAGAGGTAAAGATAAGACCATTATGTAGTTACTTATACAAAAAGAGAGAAAACAAATTTCCACAAATATTTGATTGTTGAAACTAAAAATATAATAATAATTGCATAGTTTTTTTTAATAGTAAAGGCCTATTAATGAGGAGAATGGAATTCTTTGGGGAGAATAACATTTTAATTGGGGTTCACAGTGTTCTCTGTCATCAAAATTGATTACAAATGTCCATTTGTTGATCTCTAATGAGGTTTTCCATAGTTCACCTTTGGAAATGTCTTTTCACAGAGATACTGGCAAATATCGATATCAGTCCACAAATATGATTTTCATTGAGCCTATTCATCTCTTGGAAGGCATTTACAGAATTCTATTAGAGTTTTTTTTTATATTTGCCTTTAGCATGTCATTACATTACAGATTAATCACTCCCATTTGAAATTTATGTGGAAGTCTTCAACTGCACAGTTAAGTGGGTTTGAAATATGAAAATGTCCTTTGTACTTGCATAGTAGTCCGAAAAACGCTGGGGGAACTATAGTCTGAGCTTGGATACCTATCCACTGCAAATTTGTGTGAGAATAGAGATCTCGCTTACTTTAACTTTTGACAGCATGGCAAGTACAAAAAGCAGCCTGACATTACTTTGATTCAAGCAATGTTAGTTGTCATTGAAATGACTTTGTCACAGTGTAAGTTTTGTACATAACCACTGTTTGCCTTGGAGTTTTAAGTTGAATTCATTAGGAAATATTACCAAATCCACAACAAAAGCTAATTTCCAAAAACATTCCCTGTTCAATTATAACAGTTGCAGGAGAATTTTCTCAATGAAGCCATTGAGTTGCTGTGTGATAATGCAAGTCAGGATATCCAGCTTCCATTTAGAGGTTCCCAGAACTGCAATGGTTAAATACAAGAGAGTGAACGAAGTTCCCCATCAATTTAGTAACACACGGGGCATTCAAGCATCATCAAAATAATAAATAAAATAAAATAATAAATAATATCATGAATAACCATTAGAGTTAAAGACCTTATATTTTCACAAGCTTTTGAATATTTGTTCACCAACCTTTTTTGTGCTCCATCAGTTGTAACACGTCATAGCAGGTTCCATTTCAGTTTATCCTACGTATTTTTTCAATTCCTTCAAAAATATTCTCCCCAGAGCAGTTCCCAGAGGACTGTTCATAGATACTTTATTTTTTTTAATTTTTAAAAGATTTTATTTATTTATTTGACAGACAGAAATCACAAGTAGGCAGAGAGGCAGGCGGGGGGCGGGGGGCAGGGGGTGGGGGAAGCAGGCTTGCCGTTGAGCAGGGAGCCTGATGCAGGGCTCGATCCCAGGACCCTGGGATCATGACCTGAGCCGAAGGCAGAGGCTTTAACCCACTGAGTCACCCAGGCGCCCCCAGTCACTTTAAACTCAGCAGCCGCCCACCTCTCAGTCCAGCTCTGCTCAGTCCCGTTATTGCCAATTTCCTGGGATTGGCAAGTATGACATTTTTGACAAGGTTTGTCAGTGTGCAAGTCCTGTTAGGACAGTGTCGGGCAGGTCTTGAGACTCAAAGCTCTCCCAAAGTAAATCATGCTCTCTGGCTGGCTACGCCCCTCAAATCTCTTAAGAAAAGCCCATAGCCCTGTCCCTAGGCATCCCAAAGATGAGCTCATTAGGGAGCTGCCACTGAAAAATGATGGCTATGAAATGATTGGAGATTACCATGAGTAGCCATTTCAGAGCTGAGTCACTAGTGACTAAGTCACACATAAGGGGCTGTAGTGCAAGTACAGGCTTTGGTGCTAACACAGTGCTTCAGTCCATACAATGAAAAGTGGGCTTCCGTTCTGAGTCCAAGTGACCTCCAAGTCCCTTACCCCTGACCCCGATTTAGCAACAAACTGTTACATGGCTTCACAGCATCAGAGTCCGTTGTCTAGGCCACTCAGCATGCAGTGGACACGCAACAGCTAAACCGAAGACATTGAAGGAACTCAAACCACTGTCAAAATACTTCGTAACAAATGTCCGCTATTGGTAGAAAAGCACAAGGTGTGGGCTGGCCTTTATATAGTGATTTCTGCCTTTTCTTTTTGTCAGTTTATTGTCAATAAGTTTAGCTATCGGGTAAGCACTTTATTCATGAGTGAGCACCATGCTTCACTGCATCCAATTCATCAGAAATTTCTCTGCCTCTTATGATCAGAAATGAGAAGCCTCACAACAGTTTATGGACTTGCTAAGAACAATCCCGTCCAGTGGACTCTGCCCATCACAGAAACACAGTGTAAAAAAAACCAAACCAAACCAAACCGAAACCAAAAAACCTCAACCACCAACAACTCAGATTGACTCCTCAAATAAAGAACAACTTAGCCATATTAATAATATCTGATGACTCAGAAAGCTTCAGGACTTAAACTGCAGACTCCAGTCATTCAGTCATTCACCAGGCATGTATTGAGCACCTACTGTATGCCCATTCATTAGTGAGTCCCCATTCACAGATGCCTAAGCTTTGTGGCTTGCCTTAGTTCCTGGTCTAGAGGGGCAGAACAGACACTTGGACACCGATGACGCAGGTGGCAAGTGCTAAAACAAGGATGAACACAGAGCACTATGGGAACACGGGAGAGAGAATGATTAGTGGCGGGGGTGAAGGGAGGGGACTGGTGCCTGAGAAGGTGCCCAGGAGGAGGCATTTCACCCGGATTCTGAAGGATCATTAGTTTACCTAGCAATGAAGGATGGCAAGGGAAGTAGAAGGAGGGAGGTCACCACAGGTGCAGGAAACAGCATGAATAGTACAAGAGGTATGCGTGTGTGGGGGGGGTGTGTGTATGCGCGTGTGTGTGGCGGGGAGAGAATATGTGTACCAGTCCAGGGAATTAAGTGGCTCCAGCATGGGCAGAGTGGCAGATAGGCCTGGAAAGCAGATTGAGGCCATAATTACTACTAATAATAATTAATTATTACTAATAATTATTACTAAGAAAGTCTTCTGCTTCCTTTATAAGCACATATCCCTCTTTGTGCCACCATTCCCTTCCCCTCCCGCCTAGCATGCTGCCTCCCATCCACTTCACCTCCTACCTAAACTCATCAGCTGTACTCATGAAATCATGCATCTACACATCTACCAAATTTATAGGGTACCTTCCGATGTTCCAGTGCCATGTCCCATTGGAACTGTCGCGTACCTGTCCTTGTTTGACACGTGCAACCCAAAGATGGGAGAACTGTCCGTGGGCCCCATCCTGGAGTCTCCCCCATCATCACTCCTGTGCCCCTCCGGGGTAGCGGGGGAGAGGGCTAAGACCTCTGGAAGCCAAGATTCCCCAGCTGCATGCAGTGTCAGCGTTGTGACAGATTCGCCAAGATTCCGTCTCTACTCAGTCATATCCTCTCTCGCCTCCTTCCCTGATCAGCGGGGTTGAAACACGGGATGATGAAGACTGTCGCTCATGAAGTCTCTGGTAAAGACGTGTGCACCTGCAGCCTCCTCTTCGCTCAGGGAGGAGGGCCAGGGCCCTAGGGATGCCACAGAGTGAGCTGCCATCAATGACAAACGACGGCCATGAAACGACAGGAGTGAGGAGGACCCTGCAAGAGATCGTCCTCTCACTGCTGCAGCAAGCAGATTCCCTTGGCGGCTGGAGTTGGCCGCCAAGTCTTTGGGAGGGAGACCTAATTAGCACCAGTGAACAGCGGAGGAAGGAAAAAGCTGAGCCTTCGGGAAAGGACCTGAAGCAAAACTGAGGGAGAGTCTCCTCCCAGCTCTGACACTGAGGCTCTCTTCATGACAAGTATGTGGCCCGGGGGTCCTTGGGACAGGGCCTAGGGCTTCAGTCAACTTCCTGAGCCTTTTCCAGGGGTGCAAACATGTGAGGGTGCTGCCCCCCCCACCCGCCGCAGGAACCTGCAGCCCTCAGGTAAAAGGCCTGGAGCCCAGCGGCCCCTGCTGCTGACGGAAGCCAGGGGAAACGGGGGACCTTGCCTCCGCCGTCCCAAGAGGGTCACCGCACAGGCCCGGCACTGGAGCCCAGGCCCTGTGAGTGGGGCAGATCGTCAGCTCTCCATCCTTCCTGGTCCTGGGCGAGGGGGCATGGCCGAAGACCCCTCTTCCCTCCCAGGCTCCCCTAGCTCGTGGGCTGTCCCAGGCTCGGCTGTCCTCCCCGAACTGAGGCTCACGCAGCCTTCGGGGTGATCTTAACAGCCACACAGACCGCCCGTTCCTCATCCTGGGCTTTCACCTCCTTGACCTCCTCTAGCCTTTTCGACAACCTTACATCGCCTCCTCTTCTCCACCATAGGACCCTACCCTCGCCTTTTTTTTCCCCAATCACCAGAAACGGCCGTGAAACAGTTTCTCCTCCAGCACTACAGTTTGTCAGTCCCGTCAGATACTTCTTCAACCCATTTTCCCTACCAGTTTTCCCTCTTCATCGCCTACCATTTTCTGCCTTTGCCTCCTTACCCGCCTTAGACTCCATCCGCTGACTTTCGTCATAACCACTCTGTGGTGGGCAGAACACTGGCCTGGCCCATCCGGCCACGGTGCCCTCATCCCTGGGACCCCGGGACTCTATTCCGTTACATGGCAAAGGGGAATTCAGGGTGCAGGTAGAATTAGGATTGTTAGTGAGGGGTCTTGTTCCTTTCAGTAGATCCTCTGCATGACAACCAGTGTGATTTTAAAAAGTTATATATATAAAATATAGAATAATATATAAAATATATTCACAAACTATATTATATATTATAGACTATATAAATACATTTTATTATATATCATCCATTTAATATATTAATTATATAATTAATATATAAAAATGTAATTAATATATTAGTATATAATAAATGTATGCTATATTAATATATTATATTTATATTAACAATACATTAAATCATATATTAATCAAATATTGATATATTAATAATATATGATACAGTAATGATATATGATATATTAATACATGATATGTTAATATATAATTAATATGTTATCGATGAATTTATATATTAGATATAATATATAATATATATTTATATAAAAATATATAATATTTATTTATTTATGTTATGTGTGTTCAGAGGGCAGTTCCTTTTCCTTTGAGAACAAAGGCACTGTAGGGGCCGGCAGAGGGCCTGGGTCAACTCTTCCCATAGCTGACTGCTCCTTCTTCCAAGTCTCAGCTCCAATGTCACCTCCTTCAGGAGGCCTGCTCTGACCTCAGGCACTCTCCACGCAGCCGTAGAGCTCTTTCCTTCGTAGGGCCCGTCAGCATCTGAAAAGTACAGACTTGCTCTCTGTCCTTCCCACTGTAAGCTCCGTGAGAACAAGGATGGCGTTTGTTGCGCGGAATACCGTGTCTCCAGCACCAGATACAGAATCACCCACCACCGAGGGGTGGCATGTGATGAGAGAAAAGGGAAGTCCGAGGAGAGAACGAGCCTCCGACTCCGGCTGCCTGCCCTGTCGAGAGATTGCCACTGGGTGGAGCGGTATGACTGTGTTTTGGGGTAGCGACTGGGCTTTGTCACAGGGAAGACAAATCCGGTTTTGTGGTTTGGGGGGTTTTGCTGCTGTCGTTTTCTGTTTGTGTGTTTTTTGGCGACTCTGACCTCAGATCCCATTCCGGGGGGCTTGGCTAGCCAGTGCCTTCAGGAAAGCTATAGTCTTGGGGTCTCCCTTTCCTTCCAGGTTCACAGTAAAAGGTCACGGACCTAGAGCTTCCCTCACCTCTCCTCACCCACCCCCACAAAGCTCAGCCACCATTTTCTCACCTCTGGGCCTCCTATTGACCTTTTTCCCCTCAACTTCATTGAGATACAATTGAAAGAGAGCACTGGGAAAATTCAGGGTCTATAATGGGATGGTTGGATACTGGTATGTATTGGGAAATGATTACATTCACTTAGGTTAACTAACGGGATTAGTTAACACTTTCAATATGTCACATCATGACCACTTTTCCCACTGAGAAGGTTCAAGATCTACTCTCAGCAACTTTCAAGTATATAAGACAGTACATTGCAACCGCAGGACTTACTCGTTTTAGAAAGTTAGAGCTCTTTGATCAATATCTCCCCATTTCCCCTTTGATCAATAGCTCCCCATTTCCCCCACCGCAGCCTCAGCCCCTGCTGACCACCATTCAACTCTGTTCCTATGAGTTTGGCCTTTTTATTTTTTTTTTTAATTTTTAAAAAAGATTTTATTTATTTATTTGACAGAGAGAGAGATCACAAGTAGGCAGGCAAGGAGAGAGGGGGAAGCAGGCTCCCTGCTGAGCAGAGAGCCCAATCCGGGGCTCAATCCCAGGACCCTGAGATCATGACCTGAGCCAAAGCAGAGGCATAACCCACTGAGCCACCCAGGCTCCCGAGTTTGGCCTTTTTAGAGTCCACATACAGGAGAGCGCCTCCAGCATTGGTCCATCTCTGTCTGACTTACTTCACTTAGCATAATGCCCTCAAGGCCCATTCATGTTGTCACAAATGGCAGCATTTCCTTGTTTTCTTTTTAATGGCTAAATAATATTCCATTGTATATTCCACATTTTCTTTATGCATTCATCCATCGACGGACACTTGGACATCGTCAGCTAAGCCTTGGTGTCACTGGGGGCTAGCCCAGCTCTAGGAGCAACACCAAACTAGGGCTTGGTGTTTGGCTGAACATAAGTAATTTCCCAGGACATCAATATCAGACAGGGCAACTCCACGACTGTGATGGATGAAGACAAAAACAAGACGACTCCATACTGTCTGAACCCAGACAAAATATGAGCATTGTCCAAACCACAGAAATGACCGACACACTCTCTCTCTCTCTCGGATAATATGAGTGACCACTCCTTCTTTACCAATGGCAGCTTCTGTTTCCTTCTTGTCTGCCCTCCCCCACCCCAGATAAAATGCACAGAAATAATAATAACAGTAACAACAATCACGGGATTGTCCTGCTTGCAGACAGTGCCCGATCTAGAGTGAAGCACAGCTTCCTTTGACCTTCACCCGAGTCACCCAACCAAAGCTTGGATCCTAGTATAATAAGTCATATAGATACCTCTTTCTTGAGATGCCTCAAAGCTCTCCATGGTGTACATTCTCTCTCACTGCAGCAAGAGATAAACCCAGTTCGGTCAGTACATGTGTATTCCTGGTAGTCTTTGCCCAAAGAGCATCGATATCCACACTAAAATGATTGAGGGCCGTGGGTGCTGACCCACCACCCAGTTTCATTTCAGAAATGCCCAGAAGCAGTTGAAGACAACCTGGAAGAAAAAGCAGCCCCAGCTCCTATGACACAGCATGGTAAATAAAATGACAGAGGCAATCCCAGGTGTGGCAGAGACAAGAGAAAGCCTTCCAGTAGCAACACATCATAATCCCACAATCCATCAGGCAAAGTGTTTTCCATTTATCTTGATCATGCCCCAGTTCCAGACATGACTAGACTCCTGCCTGTTGCTGGTCCTATACCAATACCTGGACACCGCCTTTGCACTTCCCAACAAGGCATTCATCTGAGGCTGAGTTTTCTCTGATTTCTGACTAAGGGTCCAGGGGAGATGGGGCCAAACTTCAAACTGGTTAAATACAGAACTCAACATAATTTGCTTATGGCTTTAGTGTCAGGAGAAAATTGCAATTAGTGCTTATGTGGGAGCCCTCTTATAGCTACTTTTTTTTCTAAGTAGGCTCCATCACCAGTGCAGAGCCCAACACGGGGCTCGAACTCACGATCCTGAGATCAAGACCTGAGCAGAGATCAAGAGTTGGATGCTTCACCGACGGAGCCACTCAGGCACCCCTGTAGCTATTTTTAAAATGCTTTATAGGGACAGAGACATCGTGTTTTGTGACTTCCCCAAGTATGTTCTCAGTTGTTTCTGAAGATATGTTTGATTCCAAACCATGCTAACCCATTGAGGTTGTGGAATAGGCGGTGTAGCTAAAGCATCTGACACTAGGGATGCCTGGGTGGCTCAGTGGGTTAAACATCTGCCTTTGACTCAGGTCATGATCCCAGGATCCTGGGATCAAGCCCTGCATTAGGAATCTCTGCTCAGTAGGGAGCCTGGTTCTCCTCTTCCCTCTGCCCCTCAACTCTCCCTTCTGCTCGTGCTCTCTCACTCTCTCTCTCAAAATAAATAAAATCTTTAAAGTATCTGACACTAATCTTATTCTCAGGGAGTGTACACACTGACTGGGGAGGTAGCAAATCGTTGGCAAACAGAGCAAGAACACGGGCACAGAAGACGATGCGAAATCACATGGTTCTTCAAATGCCATCTGAACTCGTCCCATAAATGCAGGAGGAATTCTCCTAGCAAGAGCTCACGGCAGGCCGGGTGAGTCTAGGAAGGAGGAACACAATTGGATCTAAATACAATTTAGATCCAAGGGTTTGGGGGAGGAAGAAGAATTTTATGCTTTAATTTATCTCTAGTATAAATAGAAGTGGGATAACTAATTAATTTTGAGGGGATTGTACAGGCTCCTTTAGGACAAGTGGAGCCAACGTGGGATATGCTAGAAATGTTCGCTTTTTATTGAAATCCCAGCTCCTGGGAAATGCCGCCAAGCAGCTATCTGCACATTTCATCAAATATCAATTTTCCTTACATTTGGAAAAATCATAGACTCAGAAGCATGCAAAGGCCTACGATTTTTTATCTGAAGTGACTGCCAGGGAGAATTCCTCTATCCCTGACATCCGCCAGCTCCCACCTGTCCCAGATGACTGATATTCATCCTCACCGTCATCATTTCTTGTCACCAAGTTTTACTTTAGCAATTCTAATAGATATGTAGTCTTATGCTTATTTTTATTTATAACATTTCACATACTTTGTTCTCATGCAGTTCTCTGTAGCTTCATATTTTCAACATGTTCTACACAAGATTCCATGTAGTGTGGTTTTGAAAATGTCTTTCTGACTGCAGTATAATTTTCTTTTTTTGGTCTTATTTCCTTTTTTTTTGATTGAAGTATAATTAACAATGTCATTTGCTTTTCAGGTGTACCACATATTGATTCAATAATTCTGTACAGTGGGGCACCTGGCTGGCTCAGTAGGTAGAGCATTCAACTCTTGATCTCGGGGTTGTGAGTTCAAGCCCCACACTAGGTGTAGAGATTACTTAAAAATAAATTAATTAAATCATTCTATACATTATTCGGTGCTCGCCACCATAAATGTTGTCACCATCTGTCACCATACCATGTTACTACAATACGATTGACTATATTCCCTAGGCTGTACTTTCATCTCAGTTTCTTACTTGTTTTATAACTCGAAGAATGTGATTTTCTTTAGTTATACTAATGGAGTACCTTTAGAGAAACAAAAGTGAAAGCTCTTCCTTCCAGCATGGTAGTTGACATCACTTTTAGTTATCTTTTTTTTTAAATTTTATTTAATTGTGGTAAGAACACCACATGCAATCTACCTCCTCAACTTTCTTTTTTTTATGTTCAATTAGCCAGCATATAGTACATCATTAGTTTTTGATGTAGCACTCAATGATTCATTAGTTGTGTCTGACACCCAAGGCTCATCACCACATGTGCCCTCCTTAATGCCTATCACCCGGATACCCCATGTCCCACCGCCCTCCCCTCTGTAATCTTCAGTTTGTCTCCCGGATTCCAGAGTCTCTCATAGTTTGTCTCCCTCTCTGATTTCCTCCCATTCCGTTTTCCCGCCCTTCCCCTGTGGTCCTCCATGCTTTTCCTTATGTTCCACATATGAGTGAAACCCTACAATTGTCTTTCTCTGCTTGACTTATTTCACTCAGCATAATCACTTCCAGTTCCATCCATATCAATGCAATTTTCAACTTTCTAATTGTACAATACATTATTGTCAGCTATAGGTGCAACGTTGTACACATAATTTCTAGGGTTTGTTCATCTTGCTTAATGGAAACTTTCTGCCCAGTGATTAGTAACTTCTCATTTCCCTCTACCCCCAGCTAGCAACCCCAGCTCATGGCAACCATGCCATGAATTTGACTATTTTAGATACCTCATATAAATGGAATCATGGTGTTCATCTTTGGAGCTGGCTTATTTCATTTCGCATAATGTCCCCAAAGTTCATCCATGTTGTTGCATTCTGAAGAATTTCTTTCCTTTTCTTTTCTTGTTTTTTTTTTTGAGGTTGAACAGTATTCAGTGTATGTTATATACCACATTTTCTTTATCCATGCACCTACTCTCCGTGTTTTTACTATTAATGTCATTCTTGATCTATGTTTTTATCTTACTTTCTTGGGTTATAGTCCACATGAGAAAGAAAAGGAGGAGATGTGTGTTTGTCACTTTCAGTATGTATGTCTTGTTTTCTCCACAATATTTGAACTGCTTAACACATCCCCCAACTGTGAAAATCAGATCCTATTTGGCTACATAGCTAACAAGAGTTTTTGACTTTTTAAATTTATTACTGAAAGGTGCATTCATTCCTACTGTTAAGGTTTTGCTTCTCCTATCAGTATAGGACACTTACGTTATGCTGTAGATGCAGCATGCTTCCCACTTTGTTTTTAATGACTATAAATATATATGCAAAGAAAAAAGACTAGGAAAGATAGTGGCAATTCCTGGGTAGTAGGGTTCTAGGTAATTTTAATTTTCTTCTTTGTACCTTCTAATTTTAATTTTTTAGAACAAGTCTATATTACTTTTAAAATGGGAAAAATATATCATTAAGGGAAACCAAATACAATATACAGGGAAAAGCATATTTCATAGTAAGCATAAACTAATGCTTATTGAAACTAAAAGATAAAATATTTGCACATTTTATACATTTTCCTTTTTTGTTGTTGTAAAACATAGGGTCATCAATGTACAGAAACCTATTGCATTTCTATACACTGATAATGAAGCAGCAGAAAAAGAAATCAAGGAATTGATTTTGTCTACAATTGTATCTTAAAACCGTTAGATACCTAGGAATAAACCTAACCAAAGAGATAAAAGATCCATACTCTGAAAACTATGGAACACTTATGAAAGAAATTGGAGAGGACACAAAGAAATGGAAAAGCATTCCATGCTCATGGATTGGAAGAACAAGCACTGTTAAAATGTCTATACTACCCAAAACAATCTACACATGTAATATAATCCTTATCAAAATACTACCAGCATTTTTCACAGAGCTAGAACAAACAATTGTAAAATCTGTATGGAACCACAGAAGACCTTGAATAATCAAAGCAATCCTAAAAAAGAAAACCAAACCTGGAGGCATCACAATTCAACTTCAAGCTGTATGACAAAGCTGTAGCCATCAAGACAGTATGGTACCAGCACAAAAACACACATAAATCAATGGAACAGAATAGAGAGCCCAGAAATGGACCCTCAACTCTATGGTCAACTAATCTTTGACAAAATAGGAAGGAACATCCAATGAAGAAAAGACAGTCTTTTCAAAAAACGGTCTTGTCAAAACTGGACAGCAACATGCAGAAGAATGAAACTGGACCACTTTCTTACACCACACACAAAAATAAATTCCAAATGGATGAAAGATCTCAATGTGAGACAGGAATCTATCAAAATCCTAGAGGAGAACACAAGCAGCAAACTTTCTGATCTCAGTCACAGCAACTTCTTTTTTTTTTTTTGGTTAATTATTTGTATTAATATATAATGTGTTATTTGTCCCAGGGGTACAGGTCTGTGAATCTTCAGGCTTACACACTTCACAGCACTCACCATAGCACATGCCCTCCCCAGTGTCCATAACCCAACCACCCTCTCCACCCCCAGCAACCCTGAGTTTGTTTTGTGCGATTAAGAGTCTCTTATGGTTTGTCTCCCTCCAGAATCCCATCTTGTTTCATTTTGTCCTTCCCTACCCACCACACCCTCCACCCTGCCTCTCAAATTCCGCATATCAGTGCGATCATATGATAATTGTCTTTCTCTGACTGACTTATTTCGTTCAGCTTAATACCCTCTACCTCCATTCATGTAGTTGCAAACGGCAAGATTTCATTTCCTTTGATGGCTGCATAGTATTCCATTGTATATATATATACCACTTCTTCTTTATCCATTCATCTGCCAATGGACATCTAGGTTTTTTTCATAGTTTGATTATTGTGGACATTGCTGCTATAAACATTCCGATGCACGTGCCCCTTTGGATCACTACATTTGTATCTTTAGGGTAAATACCCAGTAGTGTGATTGCTAGGTTGTAGTGTAGCTCTATTTTCAACTTTTTGAGGAACCTCCATGCTATTTTCCAGAGTGGCTGCACCAGCTTGCATTCTGACAAACAGTGTAGGAGAATTCCCCTTTCTCCACATCCTCACCAACATCTGTTGTTTCCTGACTTGTTAATTTTAGCCATTCTGACTGGTATGAGGTAGTATCTCACTGTGGTTTTGATTGGTGTTTCCCTGATGCCGAGTGATGCTGAGCACTTTTTCATGTGTCTGTTGGCCATTTGAATGTCCTCTTTGCAGAAATGTCTGTTCATGTCTTCTGCCCATTTCTTGATTGGATTATTTGTTCTTTAGGTGTTGAGTTTGATCAGTTCTTTATAGATTTTGGATACTAGCCCTTTATCTGATATGTCATTTGCAAATATCTTCTCCCATTCTGTCAGTTGTCTTTTGGTTTTGTTGACTGTTTCCTTTGCTGTGTAAAAGCTTTTGATTTTGATGAAGTCCCAATAGTTCATTTTTGCCCTTGCTTCCCTTGCCTTTGGCGATGCTTCTTGGAAGTAGTTGCTGTGGTTGAGGTCGAAGAGGTTGCTGCCTGTGTTCTCAAGGATTTTGATGGATTCCTGTCTCATATTGAGGTCTTTCACCCACTTTGAGTCTATTTTTGTGTGTGGTGTAAGGAAATGGTTCAGTTTCATTCTTCTGCATGTGGCTGTCCAATTTTCTCAACACCGTTTGTTGAAGACTGTCATTTTTCTGTTGGACATTCTTTCCTGCTTTGTTGAAGATTAGTTGACCATAGAGTTGAGAGTCTATTTCTGGGCTCTCTGTTCTGTTCTATTGATCTATGTGTCTGTTTTTGTGCCAGTACCATACTGTCTTGATGATGACAGCTTTGTAATAGAGCTTGAAGTCTGGAATTGTGATGCCACTAACTTTGCCTTTCTTTTTCAACATTGCTCTGGCTATTTGGGGTCTTTTCTGGTTCCATATAAATTTTGGGATTATTTGTTCCATTTCTTTGAAAAAAATGGATGGTATTTTGATAGGGATTTCATTAAATGTGTAGATTGCTTTAGGTAGCATAAACATTTTCACAATATTTGTTCTCCCAATCCATAAGCATAGAATGTTTTTCCACTTCTTTGTGTCTTCCTCAATTTCTTTCACGAGTACTTTATAGTTTTCTGAGTACAGATTCTTTGCCTCTTTGGTTAGGTTTATCAGGTATCTTATGGTTTTGGGTGCAATTGTAAATGGGATCGACTCCTTAATTTCTTTTTCTTTTGTCTTGCTGTTGGTGTGTAAAGATGCAACTGATTTCTGTGCTCTTCTGTCTTGCTGTTGGTATATAGAAATGCAACTGGTTTCTGTGCATTGATTTTATATCCTGACACTTTACTGAATTCCTGTATGAGTTCTAGCAGTTTTGGAGTGGAGCTTTTTTTTCCACATAAAGTATCATATCATCTGCAAAGAGTGAGAGTTTGACTTCTTTGCCAATTCGGATGCCTTTTATTTCTTTTTGTTGTCTTGATTGCTGAGGCTAGGACTTCTAGTGCTATGTTGAATAGCAATGGTGACAGTGGACAGCCCTCCCATGTTCCTGACCTTAGGGGAAAAGCTCTCAGTTTTTCCCCATTGAGAATGATATTCACTGTGGGTTTTTCATAGATGGCTTTGATGATATTGAAGAATGTACCCTCTATCCCTATACTGTGAAGAGTTTTGATTAAGAAAGGATGCTGTACTTTGTCAAATGCTTTTTTCAGCATCTAATGAGAGTATCAGATGGTTCTTGTTTTTTCTTTTATTAATGTAGTGTATCACATGGATTGATTTGTGGATGTTGAACCAGCCTTGCAGCCCAGAAATAAATCCCACTTTGTCATGGTGAATAATCCTTTTAAGTACTGTTGGATCCTATTGGCTAGTATTTTGGTGAGAATTTTCACATCTGTGTTCATCAAGGATATTGGTCTATAACTCTCCTTTTTGATCGAGTCTTTGTCTGGTTTGGGGATTAAGGTAATGCTGGCCTCATAAAAAGAGTTTGGGAATTTTCCTTCCATTTCTATTTTTTGGAACAGTTTCAGGAGAAGAGGTATTAATTCTTCTTTAAATGTTTGGTAGAATTGCCCCGGGAAGCCGTCTGGCCCTGGGATCTTTTTGGGGAGGTTTTTGATGACGGCTTCAATCTTCTTACTGGTTATGGGTCTGTTCAGGCTTTCTATTTCTTCCTGGTTCAGTTTTGGTAGTTTATATATCTCTAGGAATGCATCTATTTCTTCCAGATTGTCAAATTTGCTGGCGTATAGTTGTTCATAATATGTTCTTATAATTGTTTGTATTTCTTTGGTGTTGGTTGTGATCTTTCCTCTTTCATTCATGATTTTATTTATTTGGGTCCTTTCTCTTTTCTTTTTGATAAGTCTGGTCAGGGGTTTATCAATCTTATTAATTCTTACAAAGAACTAGCTCATTGTTTCATTGATTTGTTCTATTGATCTTTTGGTTTCTATTTCATTGATTTCTGCTCTGATCTTTAGTATTTCTCTTCTCCTGCTGGGTTTAAGCTTTCTTTGCTGTTCTTTCTTTATCTCCTTTAAGTGTAGGGATAGGTTGTGTACTTGAGACCTTTCTTGTTTCTTTTTTTTTAAGATTTTATTTATTTATTTGATAGAGATCACAAGTAGGCAGAGAGGCAGGTAGAGAGAGAGGAGGAAGCAGGCTCCCCGCTGAGCAGAGAGCCCGATGTGGGGCTCGATCCCAGGACCCCGAGATCATGACCTGAGCTGAAGGCAGAGGCTTTAACCCACTGAGCCACCCAGGCGCCCCCCTTTCTTGTCTCTTGAAAAAGGCTTGTATCTCTATATATTTTCCTCTCAGGACCACCTTTGCTGTGTCCCAAAGATTTTGAACAGTTGTGTTTTTGTTTTCATTTGTTTCCATGAATTTTTTAAATTCTTCTTTAATTTCCTGGTTGACCCATTCATTTTTTAGTAGGATGCTCTTTAGCCTCCATGTATTTGAGTTCTTTCCAACTTTCCTCTTGTGATTGAGTTCTAGCTTCAGAGCACTGTGGTCTGAAAATATGCAGGGAATGATCCCAATCTTTTGGTACCAGTTGAGACCTGATTTGTGACCCAGAATGTGATCTGTTCTGGAGAATGTCCCATGCGCACTAGAGAAGAATGTGTATTCTGTTGCTTTGGGATGGAATGTTCTGAATACATCCATGATGTCCATCTTGTCCAGTGTGTCATTTAAGGCCTTTATTTCCTTGTTGATCTTTTGCTTCGATGATCTGTCCATTTCAGTGAGGGGGGTGTTAAAGTCCCCTACCCCTACTACTATTGTATTATTGTCAATGTTTCTTTGATTTTGTTATTAATTGGTTCATAAAACTGGCTGTTCCCATGTTGGGGGCATAGATATTTAAAATTGTTAAATCTTCTTGTTGGTAGGTCCTTTAAGTATGATATAGTGTCCTTCCTCATCTCTTATTATAGTCTTTGGCTTAAAATCTAATTTATCTGATATCAGGATTGCCACCCCAGCTTTCTTTTGATGTCCATTAGCATGGTAAATTGTTTTCCATTCCCTCACTTTAAATCTGGAGGTGTCTTTGGAGTTTCGTGTAGACAGCATATCGATGGGTCTTGTTTTTTTATCCATTCTGATACCCTGTGTCTTTTGATTGGGGCATTTAGCCCATTTACATTCAAGGTAACTATTAAAAGATTGGAATTTATTGCCGCTGTATTGCCTGTAAGGTGATTGTTATGTATATTGTCTCTGTTCCTTTCTGGTCTTCTACTTTTAGACTCTCTCTTTGCTTAGAGGACCTCTTTCAATATTTCCCATAGTGCTGGTTTGGTGTTTGGCAGTTCTTTTAATATTTGTTTGTCCTGGAAGTTTTTTTATGTCTCCTTCTATTTTCAACGATAGCTTAGCTGGATGTAGTATTCTTGGCTGCATATTTTTCTCATTTAGTACTCTGAATATATCATGCCAGTTCTTTCTGGCCTGCCAGGTCTCTGTGGATAGGTCTGCTGCCAATCTAATATTTCCAACAGTGTATGTTACTGACCTCTTGCCCTGAGTTGCTTTCAGGATTTTCTCTCTGTCACAGAGACTTGTAAATTACTATTAGATGGCGGAGTGTGGACCTATTTTTATTGATTTTTGGAGGGGTTCTCTGTGCCTCCTGGATTTTGATGCTTGTTCCCTTTGCCATATTAGGGAAATTCTCTACTATAATTTGCTCCAATATACCTTCTGTCCTCTCTCTCCTTCTTCTTCTTCTGGGATCTCAATTATTCTAATATTGTTTCATCTTATTGTATCACTTATCTCTTGAATTCTCCCCTTGTGATCCAGTAGTTGTTTGTCTCTCTTTTGCTCAGGTTGTTTATTCTCCATCATTTGGTCTTCTATATCACTAATTCTCTCTTCTGCTTCATTTATCCTAGCAGTAAGAGCCTCCATTTTTTATTACACATCATTAATAGCTTTTTAGAATTCAACTTGGTTAGATTTTAGTTCTTTTATTTCTCCAGAAAGTATTTCTCTAATATTTTCCAAGTCTTTTTTAAGCCCAGCTAGCACTTGAGAATCGTCATTCTGAACTCTAGATCTGACATGTTACCAATGTCTGTATTGATTAGGTTCCCAGCTGTCAGTATTGTTTCTTATTCTTTTTTTGTGTGTGTGTGTGGTGAATTTTTCTGCCTTGTCATTTTATCCAGATAAGAATATATGAATGAGAGAATAAAATACTAAAGGGGTGGCAAAGACCTCAGAAAAATCTATACTTACCAAATCAGAGGAGACCCAAAATGGGGGGAGAAAAAAGGGGGTAAAAGAAAAAATATGTCCATTAGACTGGTAAATAGAACAGAGCCACTTGATTTGGGGTGTATTCTGGTCTCTTAGAAGAAACTACCTCCCAAAATTTTAAGAAAGAAAAACTTATATATATACAAAAATAAGGGTAAACATGATGAAGAGATGGAATATGACTGTAAAGATGAAAATTTTAAAAAAATACTAAAAAAGGAATTCATAAGATAAGTTGGTTGGAAAAAGGAAGGGAAAAAAAAGAGGAGAGAGTGTGATCAAGCTGGAGACTAGAACAAAGCCATGTGCCAGATTTAGGGTATATTTTGATCCATTAGAAGAAATTGTATCCCAAAATTTAAAGAAAAAAAACCCTATATGTATACAAAAAATAAGGTTAAATACAATGAAGGGATAAAATATGACTATAACATGAAGATTTTAAAAGATTTTTTAAAAAGGTATTGTTAAGATAAACAGTTAAAAAAACATTAAAAGAGGAAAGAGGAAAAGTTTAAAAATAGAATAGACAAAAATTTTTTTAACTTAACTTTGCAAGACTAAAGGATCGTGTGGGGAAAAGCCATGAATTCTATATGTTGCTTCCCATAGCTCTGGAGTTCTGCTGTTTTCTTTGATCGAGGAGCTTGGTCTTGGCTGCATGTTCTTGCTGATCTGCAGGGGTGGGGGGCCTATTGCAGTGAGTCTCAAGTGTCTTTGCCCAAGGCAGAATTGCACCACCCTTGCCAGGGGTCAGCCTAATTAATTTGCTTGGGTTTGTTCTTGGTAGCTTTTGTTCCCCAAATGCTTTCCATAGACCTTTGGAGAACAGGAATGAAAATGGTGGCCTCCCAATCTCCGTCCCCATAGGAGCTGAGGCTCCCCCTCCCCCTCCAGTGCACCCTCAGAGAAAAGTAATCAATCCCTCCTATCTCTCTGGTCTCCGGCCACACTCTGTGCTCACCCAGCCTGTGATGGAGCGTTTCTATCTCTTGCGCATGACCTCATTCAGAATCTCCAAACCCAGTGGATTCCTGCTGTGTGCTCCCGCACAACTCCTCCCAGAGGAGGAAGGAGGGGAGTCTCACTGGATCTGCTACTTGTGGGGTCCCTGCTTGAAGACCAGTGGCCTGACTGTGCCTTGGATCATGGTTTAAGGTAACCCCAAGCTGAGATCCCACTGCTCAGCTCCATCTCTGTAGCGGCTTACCTGCTGTGATACCTGGCAGCTCTGCTACACTCAGACACCCCTGGTTTTTCTGTGACCCTGCAGGTCCTGAGACCACACTGTCTTCACCAGGGCTCCACCCCCGCTTAGCCTCTGGAGTGATGTCCATCAATGGAGCAGACTTCTAAAAGTTCTGATTTTGTGCTCCGCTGCTCCACCGCTTGCCGGGAGCTGCCCTGCCCCACCACCCCAGTCTACCTTCCCATTGCTTCAGATTCACTTCTCTGCATGTCCTACCTTCCAGAAAGTGGTCAATTTTCTGTTCCTAGAATTGCTGCTTTTCTTCTCTCTGATCTCCTTTTGAGTTTGTAGGTGTTCAGAATTGTTTGATAACTATCTAGCTGAACCCCTGGGGCCTGACATCATTTCAGTCTGCTACTCCTCTGCCATCTTGCTTCCTCCCCTCTGATTTTAGAAACTTTTGAAGTATGTTAAGTGTTCTTAGTAAAATGTTCAGTCCTCTTATTTTTATGTCATTAATGGTTTTCTAGTAACCAAAAACCAGTTCTGAGGGACTCGTCTCTCACTGTGCAACCTTTCAGTTGTCTGCTAATGTGCAAATGTGCATCTATTCTTATTCCATTAACACCACCCTTTCATTTCAAACTGCAGCGCTGCCAAGCAACAGAGATCCGATTGCCTTAGAGGTATTAAAAACCTCCCACGCAGTTAGGGCCATACCCAGCAAGTGTTCCTGAATTTAAATTTCAAGTTGTAACAAATACAGAGTTGTACTGGAGCTAAAACTAGAAGCAACCAAGGTGTCCCTCAATAGGTGAGGAGATGAACAAACAAATTGTGGTATTTCCATGCAACGACATTCAATGATACAAATGAACTACAAATCCACACAACGTTATGGATGGATCTTGGAGGCATTTTAGTGAGTGAAAGAAGTCAGACTAAAAGCCTACATAATGTAGGATTCCATTCATTAACAGTCTGGAAAAGGCAAAAGTAGAGAGGTAGAAAACAGGTTTATGATTGCCAAGAGTTTGGAGAGGAGGAGAACTTGGCTAGGGAGGTCCAGGAGATTTTTCTAGTGAGACAGAGCTAATCAATATGGCACTACAGTGGTGATACATGATGGTATGCATTTGTCAAAACCCTTAGAGTTTTGTAGCACAAAGAGTAAAACCTTAATGTATGAAAAAAGATTTTTAAAATTTTTTTAAAAAAATTTAAATTTTTTTTTTTAAATCAGCCAGGAAGTTGGAGGATCCAAGGGTGAAATTCAGACTGTGGATAATGTCCCTGAAGGGAGTGTGGGGAAATGAGGCTGGCTGAAGTAACTTTGCAAAATGGTGTTTTGTCTGGTTAATATAAAGTTAAAGACAAACAAGTGCATAAATCCTCTACTCTGATTGTTTCCCATGGAGGCACAGGTACAATTCTGATACTGCTGTACAGGTCTGCATGAAGAAAGTAAGTAAATGGATGGCAGATGGTGGGAGCCAGGTTCCCACCTGTAGTGGAAGGTTGTAGGTAGGGGGATGCTACAGAGAAGCAAGGACAGGATGCTAGAATGACCCGTGTGATAATGAATTGGAGTTGGAGATATCTGTATGAACTCGTGTCCAGCTAATACAGATACAGGTGGATAGATACAGAAATAATTACTGATATGTGTATGCATGGGTTGGTATTCATGCAGATACATCCTAGCTCTGTTCACTGAAGGGGCCTAGAAACAACCGTAGCCCAATAGCAATGAACATACCCAATCCCGTGATGCTGGTTTATAAGGCTATTCTCTAATCAAAGGAGCCAAGTCTCCTTGGAGAAATACCCGATTCTAGGATGGTGGTAGGGAAAAGCCAAGATGAATCTGGAGTGGCTTATAGTGCCGGAAAGTAGGGAAGTGCTAAAATAAATCCCCAAATGATGGGGGGGATGTCCAAAGGATACAGAAGCCAATCTGAAATAGTTTCCAATGAACAAAGGTGAACCAAATATGCAATGCTAGCATTGGATTATAACCCAAACTAAAAAAAGCACTATCTATGTGTCCATACTGATATACATAAATGATTGAATAAATAAGTAAATATGAGAGGAGAGAGGTAAATCTCCCATGTGGAAGAATTCCAAGTAATTTATGTAGACATCCTGTCCTTAAATAGGTGAAACATAACTCCCTACTCTTTAAGCGTGGGCTGGGCATAGTGTGAGAGAGTGTGGTATGGAAAGGGCGGGTGGGGAAAAGTAATATTACAGTGAATAAAGCTGATAAACACTTCCTCCAGCCAGGTGACCAAAGTCAACATCAACAGTGATAAGTTACATTGACAGAATGTACTCTAGATATGATGTGAGGAGAATGGGGCCCGTGACTTCTGTGGTTTTCCTCTCCCCACACCCTTTTATAAACTCATGTTTGAAAAAAATGATCACATGTGGGGGTGCCTGGGTGACTCAGTTAAGCATCTGACTCTTGATCTCAGCTCAGGTCTCAATCTCACGGTCATGGGTTCAAGCCCCACACTGGGCTCCATGTATTTAAACAACAACAACAACAACAACAATAACAACAACAGATGTAAATCCAGTACAATTCCAACAAAATTTTTCCTTCACAAGATAATTGTAAAATTTATACCAAAGAATAAAAGGCCAAGAATAGTCAGGATAATGGCAAATACTAATGATACAATAATGAATACAGGATTGACCCCATTCCCCACGAAATCAAGACTTATTATAAAACTATAATTATTTTTAATTTTTTTATGGAATACATTTGACATAAGGTTATATGGAAAAAAAATCAGCTGTATCCCAACTAGGGACAGGCTAAAAAATATCTGACTCTAAACTTCAAAACTATCAGGGTCTTCAAGGTCTTTCCTCGTCTCTGACAAGGAAAGTCAGAAACTATCACAGCCAAGATGAGTACAAGGAGGTATAATGACTAAATGTAATGTGCTATCATAATGTCATAATGTGATCCTAGAACAGAGAAAGGATGGTAGGTAAAAACTAAGGTTTTCTGAATAAACTCTGGACTGTATTGAATCATAATGTGCCAATATTGCTTCTCTAATTGTAACAAATGCCTCATTCCAGTGTGTGATGGTAACAGTGGGAGAAACACAGCACACCAAGGAGAAGAAGTTCAACCGGAAATCTCTGTACCCTGTAATATTTTCTCAACTCTGAAACTATTCCAAAATTAAGTTTATTTCAATAATGATTTGCATGTTTAGCATGTGTTTAGTTTTTAGTGTGATTAAGCCATGGGAGAAAACACAGCTGTGGAGGGAACGGGAAAAAAAAATCCCTGCCTCATGAACTTGACATTCGAATGGGGGTGGGCAGACAAGGAGCAAAATCATTTCCTGTATGAGCTGATGATAAATGATATGAAGACACAGAGGCAGAAGAGATAGAGGTAATGGGAAGCTGAGATTTTTATTTTTATATATATATTTAAAGGTTTTTATTTTTATTTGTCAGGGATAGAGAGAGAGGTAAGCAGAGGGAGAAGCAGGCTTCCTGCTGAGTAGGGAGCCGGATAGGGGACTTGATCCCAGGATCGTGACCTGACCTGAAGGCTGGCACTTAACTGACTGAGCCACCCAGAAGCCCTAGAGCTTTTTAAACAGGAGTATTAGGACAAGAGCAAGAAAGAGGATTCATACATTTTTAAGGGAAATTGTTTTTTAAGGACCCAAACGTAGTAAATGATGCATTCTCTCCTACCCTCCATTACTCAGAACAGGGCTCCCTCAGGCATGCCCAGTGGTTGGTTTCCCTGCAGGTGCAAAGATGTTGTATATCTTTTACCCATTTGGGTTCTTTTTCCGCCAAATCTGTGCTGGTACCAAGTGAAGGAAAAGAGAATTGTGTGGATATAAAGAAAGTTATCATTACCTCAAACTATTTTAGGATTCTCTTAACTTGAATATTTATGGTAAGTTCAGGAAAGTAAGTAAATGCGCCTTCAATAGAAGTACATATTGGATAACTCCTGAGTTTGCAAATCTGTTTTTGTCCCCTTTATTTCTCAGGGCATCTGTGGCCTATATTTAAATATAGCTTTCGTCCTCAGTTGGTGAAAACATTCTTAAGCATGATCAGATAACACCAGTGATAATAAAATGGGCATTTTCTATTTCAGTATGTTATTCATGAAATGCAGTATAACTTGATTAGATGGCTAGAGATCATGTCATCTATATTAAGAACTCATAGGCTTCAACATATTAGTTTTCAGACTTTAGCAAAGGGACAACAGAAAGGCTAAAATAAATCAATAAACAAAATCAATCTGCGTAAGAACAAGCTAATACACAATCAAGGACAAAAAAAAATAACCTGAACTCATGTATCTGATGAGAATAAGACCCTTGAAAAACAATGGGGTTGAAAGACGAAAACAACAACAAAAAAAGAGAAGCAGTGTGGTTGGAAATTAAGCAAACCAATCTGTAAAATAGACATGGTCTCAGAGCATGTGGGGGCAGCCCGAAGGGTTCCTGTACTTGTTGGGGGAGGCAGCTTGAGGAGGTCAACTCTGGTTGCTACTTCCTCTGTGTGTTGCCAGGTCTGATGTATCCCATTTGTGTATGCCCACCTTCATGTCCACCCACAAAGACTGGGAACTCTTTTTTTTTTTATTAAGATTTTACTTATTTATTTGAGAGAGAGCAGAGGGAGAGGGAGAAGCAGACTCTCCGTTGAGCAGGGAGCCCCAAACAGGGATCGATCCCAAGACCCCAAGATCATGACCTGAGCCGAAGGCAGACGCTTAACTGACTGAGCCACTCAGATGCCCTAAGACTGAAGACTCTTACATCTTTATGACTTCAACATCTTGGTATTTTGGCACACAGTAGATGCTCTCTCTTTCCTTCTTCCCTCCCTACCATCCTCCCACTCTTCCTCCCTCCTATCCTCCTTCCCTTCCTCCCTCCCTTCTTCCCTCCCATACTTCCTCCATCCTCTTTCCTTTCCTCCTTCCCTTCCTCCCTCCTTACCTTTATCAGTCTCTCCTTACATATTTTTAATTACATATGTGTTTATGTGTGTGTGTGTGTTTAATTAAATGGTAATAAAAGATTAGAAGTCCTAGCTTTCTGAGACCATATGACTAACAAAAGGCTCAAAGCTCAGCAGAAATCCTGAGATGGCTAGGAAACAACTATTGAGGCTTCAGGATTGAGTAAGATTAAGAACTAAAGTCCTAGGGGCACCCAAATGGCTCAGTCATTAAACGTCTGGCTTGGACTGGGGTCATGATCCCAGGGTCCTGGGATCAAGCCCCGCATCAGACTTCCTGCTCTCCGGGAAGCTTGCTTCTCCCTCTCTCACTCCCCCTGCTTGTGTTGTCTGTCTGTGTCAAATAAAAAAAAATAAAATCTTTTAAAAAGAAGAAGAACTAAAGTCCCAAAGTTTACAGTAACTAAAAATTGTAGCACTTCAAAGATAAAAAGTGGCTGGAGGAAAAATCCTATGGCGGGGCCCTCTCAGTTCAAGGTGAATGCGCTTCAGCTCTGAATTGTGGCCGGACCAGGTGGCTCAGGGCTGTGGCCAAGCAGGACATGAACTAGGATCTCCAGGAATTTAAGGGTAATAAGGGGAAGGAGACATAAAACAAGAACCAATAACTACAATACAAGTTAGAGGATCTGCCCATTGAGAAGCGAATGGAAGTGAGGCTAGATGAGATCTGCACCTGGAGACAAGGGAGGAAGACAGTTGAGACTGAGCAAAAGGAAGGAGGAAAGGGGGGTGGGGTGATGGTTGCAGTTTACAGAGACGTGGCTTTGATATATAATTCATATTCCGTACACGTCACTCCCTGGAAGTGTACAATTGAGCATTTTCTAGTATAGTTACAGACCTGTGTGTCTATCAACACAATCCATTTTAACATTTTCATTCCCCTTAAAAGAAACCCATAGGTATTAGCCATCAACACCGGCCCCTCCCCCATCCCTAGGAAGCCACTATGTTGCTTTCTAATTATTTGCCTCTAATTATTTGTCCAGACATCTCCTATAAATGGACTCATAGTATGAGGCATTTTTACTTCCTGGCTATTATGAATAATGCTTCTACGAACATTTGCGTCCAAGTTTTTGGGTAGATGTATGTTCTCTGTTTTGGGGGGGTATATACCTAGGAGCAGCATTGCTGGGATATATATGATAACTCTATGTTGAACCTTTTGGGGAATTGCCAAAATGTTTTGCAAAGCCATTGAACCACTGTCTATTGTCACCAGCAAGTCAGGAGAGTCCCAATTGCTTCACACCCTCAATGACATTTGCAAATTACCTGTATTTTTCCATACAGGCATCCTTGGAGTGCGAAGTGGTTTCTCGTGGATGTTTTGACTTACATTTTCCCTGATGGGCTGATGGTATTGAGCGTCTTACCCTGTGCTCACTGGCCATTCATGTATCTTCTTTGGAAAAATGTCTATGCAAATCTTTTGGGCCCATTATTAAAATGAGTAATTTGTCTTTTTATTGGTGAGTTCTATGAGTTCTTTATATATTCTGACCCCAAGTCCCTTACCAGAAATAAGATTTGCAAATATTTTCTTTCCTTCTGTGGGTTGTCTTTTCACTTTCTTGAAGATAGACTTTGAAGCACAAAATATTTTAATTATGGGGATATCCACTTAATCTATTCTTTCTTTGGTTGTTCGTGCATTTGGTGTCATACCTAATGAACCATTGCTTAACCAAGGTCACAAAGATTTATGCTTCTGTTTCCTTCTAAGAGCTTTATAGTTTGAACTATTACATTTAGATTTTTGATCCATTTTGAGCTAATTTTTAAAGATTTATTTATTTGAGGGAGGGAGAGACAGCAAGAGAGGGAACACAAGCAGGGGGAGTGGGAGAGGGAAAAGCAGGCTTCCCGCCGAGCAGGGAGCCCTATGTGGGGCTGGATCCCAGGACCCCGGGATCATGACCTGAGCTGAAGGCAGACACTTAACCGACTGAGCTACCCAGGTGCTCTAATTTTTATATACAGTATAAAGTAAGGACCCAGCTTCATTCTTTTACATGTGGACATCCTATTGTCCCAGCTTCATTTGTTGAAGAGCATATTCTTGAATTGTCTTTGTACCCTTGTCAATAATCAATTGATAATGATTTTCTAACTGGTATCCTCTCATTTCCCATCCTACCACCATCTCCCGCCCATTCAGTCCCTACCCATGCTGACACTAGAGTCATCTCTGAGGTCATAAGTCTGATGTATCCCCAAATCTAATGCTCGTTGCTCTATCTTTTTCCTTTACCTTTTAGCAATATTCAACATGCTTGACCACATTTCCCTTCATGAAACACACTCTTCTGTTTACTCTAGGAGAGCACACCCCTAATTTTCTTCAGGCTTCCCCAACCCCTTATTCCAAGTTGCTTTTGCAAGATCCCACTGCTCTGCTCAATCTCGAAGTGTTGGGACTGCCCAGGGCTCTGTCCCTGGAGCCTTGTTCCTCACAGATTCTCTCTAGAAATTGCCTCCACTCCCATGGCTTTCATTACTGTTGACACTGATGACCCTCAAAATTTTATCTCCAGAATTGACTTTTTCAACTGAACTTCAGTCTTGTATACTTAGCCCTTTACTTGTGTGGCATCATAAACATAGTATGTCCCAAACGGTACTTTTGATTCTCTTGTATCTCCCATCAGGGCTCCCCAATTTAGTACCAAGATGCTCAAGCCAAAAACCTAAGTCGCCTTTGTTTCCTTACATGATTTTACCCCCACCTGTCATCTCTTAGCAAGTCCTAGTTCTTCTTCCTTCAAGACATAGCCCAAGTCCGTTCACTAATCTTCATCTCAACCACCACTGTGTTAGGCCAAGCTGCTATTATTTCTTTCCCAGATAAATACAGTGGCTTCCTAACTGGTCTCTCTGCTTTAATTCATCACACACGCGCACATGTGCACACACACGTACACATGCATACACACACACACTCCATTCTCCATAGAGTAACGAGAGCAATCATGTAAAAACATAAACCAATTCATGGTATTCTTTTACTTAACACTTGTCAATGACCAGGGCACCTGGCTGGCTCAGCTGGTAGAGCACATGACTCTTGATCTCAGTGTCCTTTGCTCAAGCCCCATGTTGGGTGTAGAGTGCACTTAAAAAAAAAAAAAAACTTGGCAATGGCTTCCCCTGGCACATAGAAGAAAATCTAAATCTATCGTATCCTACATGCTTCATACACTAAGGACTCTGCCTATCATTATACCCTGATGTTATACCAACTCCCTTCTTGCTCACTGTGTTCCAGTCACTCTAGCAGGATTTCGGTGTCTGACATACACAGAGCACATTATGGTCATAGAATCTTGCTTCAGCTCTTTCCTCTGCCTGACAAACTCTTTCCCTCCACATCTTCCCGTGGTCAGCTCTTTTTTGCCATTCAGTTAGCACCTTAAAAGTCATGTCCTTAGGAAGGCCTGGCTTCCCAAACTAAATGAGCTCCTTTACTCAATTCTGTCACTATCCTATCACTTGATTACATTTTCATCAAAGAGCTCATCACTACTTAATATCTTCTTGTATATATACTGTTTTTTAAAAAGATTTTATTTATTTATTTGACAGAGAGGGATTACAGATAGGCGCAGCAGCAGGCAGAGGGAGAGGGAGAAGGAGGCTCCCCGCTGAGCAGAGAGCCTGACGTGGGACTCGATCCCAGGATCCTGGGATCATGACCTGAGCTGAAGGCAGATGCTCAACCAACTGATCTACCCAGGTGCCCCATATATATACTGTTTTGTTCATGTTCTCTTTCCTCTCCTCAAATTCTCAAGGAAGCTTGATGAGATCAGGGACCTCGTTTCTCGTTGGCAGCACCTAGGATACATAATTTATAAATACTGGGCAAATTAACTCTAAATTAGTAACAAGAGTGAGAGGTACAAGCTAAAGAGTGAGCGAGAGAGATTTAGGAATATTCACGGGTATAGACATTGACAATAGCAGGTTGGAGGGCTGAGTCTTGACTGATATGGGTCTCAACTGAAATATCATATGATGTATTAGTCTGGGTTCTCCGGAGAGACGGGATCAATGATTATTTATCATTGACCAGTTCCCAAATCTGCTGAGTGAGTTGGCAAGGTGAAGCCCCAGGAGGGCCTATGGTGTAATTCCAGTCTGAAAGCCAGGAGGTTTGAGACCCAGGAAGAGCTGATGTCTCCATGGAGTCCGAAAGCAGGAGAAAGCTGAGGTCCTAGCTCACAGGCAGTCAGGCAGGAGGAATTCTCTCTTACTTAGGGGAAGATCCGCCTCTATGGTCTCTGCAGGTCTTCAACTGATTGGATGAGGCCCACCCACATTAGGGAGGTGATCTGTTTTACTCTGTCTACTGATTCAAATGTTAATCCCATCCAGAAACACCCTCCCCGTCACACTCAGAGTAATGTTTCATCAAATATCTGGGTACCCTGTGGCCCAGTCAAGTTGCCACATAAAGTTAACTATCACAAATGAGAACTTCCATATGTATGATTGGCCATTTTTCAAAGAACATTCACACATTTCTTCCCATTGTCTTTATAGCCACTCTGTATGTTGGGAAGGGAGGTATTAAACCTAGGGAACACTGAGCCTCTGAAAGGATCACTGAGATGGAAATCCAACTCTCCAGATTCCCAACTCCATCCATCAGCTCTGATTCCACTCCCAAGGAACAGTGGACCATCTAGACAGTCTCTCAGAAATAATAGGGACTCAGGCAACCAGCATGGAAACTGAAGAAGGTATTCCCTAAATGACCAGACAGGTCCCCACAACTTGTACATTCTAGCATTGTCTGTCTGTGGTTTTTGCCCATACGTGGGTTTAGATGAGTAGCTTCCAATGTTTTGCTTTGCAGCTTGTCTGGGGGATGTAGAGGGCACTCAGTGCCTAGCTGCAGGGGAAAAAGAAAGTGGGAAGTGTGTATGAAAAAACTTGGGAGGGGGGTAGAGGTAGGAACAGAAATAGAAGACAGATCCACTACCTCAAGTGGCTTTATGCAACCAGAATTCAGTGGGAGCAGATTTATGAATAAACGGGAAAGACAAATAGAATAAAAGGATGTATCCTTTCCAAACAGCCCAGGATACCCTATCTATCCAGTCAATAGTTTTTTAAAGATTTATTCATTTTTTTATTTGAGAGAGAGAGAGAGAGTGCAAGCGAGGGGTGGGGCAGAGGGAGAGGGAGAAAGAAAGAAGCAGACTCCCCATTGAGCGTGGAGCCCCATGCAAGGCTCGATCTCACGATCCTGAGATCATGACCTGAGTTGAAATCAAAAGACAAGAGAGTTGAAATCAAGAGCCACCCAGGTACTCCCAGTCAATGTTTTAATTCTTTAATAGTTAAAAAAAAGATTTTATGTATTCATTTGAGAGAGAGAGCACAAGGTTGCACGTGAGCACGAGGAGGAGGGTAGAGGCAGAGGGAGAAGCAGGTTTCCTGATGAGCAGGAAGCCCCATGCAGGGCTCGATCTCAGGACCCTGGGATCATGACCTGAGCTGAAGGAAGACGCTTAACCAACTGAGCCACCCAGGCCCTCCCAGTCAATATTTTAACTCTTTAATCTCTGCCTTTCCAATCTTAATTCCAACCTGTGCATATTTGCTAGGGGTCATGATGTTACCATTCCTGAACACGGTACAGCAGTGAGCGTCACTAGAGCATTCAGACGGGGGCAGAACCTCCCAGAAATAGACTTACAAGTTTTAATGCAGGAAATTATTTCTCAGGATTAAAATAAATAAATGCATATAAAATTCTGCCATGCTGCCTTACAGATGCGAGTCAGTGCAAACATCCCCTTTCTTCTGGGTAGTTTTCTTCTTGGACTGAATCGATTAGTTTAGTAAATTACATATTAAGAGAGTGGTACGGTGTGATGTGTAACCTTGGCTCGGTTATGGTACCTCTCTAAGCCTCTATCTCTCCATCCATAAAATGGGGAAAATAGAAATCTCCTCCTCTTGGCATTGTTTTGGGGCTGAAATATGATACTGCCTTTAGTGCTTAGCATAATTCCTGGCACATAGGGACAGGTCGATAATATTAGCCCTTAGCGTTTAAGATGAAACAAATGCCATTACAGAGGAAAGCAGCAAGCTTACCTTTATAAGATAAATCAGTCACGGGGATGAAAAGTACAGCACCAGGCACATAGCCAATAATACTGTAATAATGTTGAATGGTAACAGGTGGTGACTCCCTTCTCCAGGGTAATGTATGGAACTGTCCAGTCACCAGGCTGCACATCTGACGCTGATATAACATTGCGTGTTACTGATATATTTCAATTTAAAAACATGTCCCTGAGGTTCTCAGAGGAAACCTGTAGAGGCTCCCAGCCAGGACTGCAGCCCTGTTCTGCCCGTGGCCGCAGTCTGCCGGGAGAGGTAGGGGACTGCAGGAGCCCCACCCCCCACCACCCGCTCCGCGATCAGCCCGCAGAGAGGCTTGGCATCCCGCGCCAGTGCCATGCGTCATCAACGAGCCGCATGGGGCCACTGAGCCCACGCCTCCTCACCGACATTTCTGTGCCTCTGCTCTTTGCATTTGGAACACAAGCAGGTGCTTTGGCGGCGGGGGGGGGGGGGGGGCGCCCACACAATAGCTCTTTGATGACTGATTCTGGGACAATTAAAACATCCACTCTGATGTTGCCTTTGGCTTTGTGTGTGTGAACCAAGACGGAAGCTTTGTTCTTGGAGGAAAAAAAGGGGGGTGGGGGCGCTGCCTTTGGAGCCTGGAAGCCTGTCAATTTCGTATCACTACAATCTGGATTGAAAGGCTATGCGGCAAATTGGTCATTTTGACCAATTTGGTCAAAATGACCAATTTGCCGCATAGCCAATGCGGTGGGGTGGGATGGGGGCAGCCTAGTCCAAGCACAACCAGCCCTGAAGTTGGCTTTTGGAGCCTGGTGAGGGGAAAGGTTTGACAACAACTTTGTGGAAGCTTGCTGGCAGACTTTTCTTTCTCTGGAGGAAAAAAATGAAAGAGAGAGAGAAAGAAAGATAAAGGAGGAAGGGGAAGGAAGGAAGAAAGAGAGACATGCAATAGGAAACATCTAGATTAATGCCGTATTTCCAGAGAAAGAAACTAGCAAAATAGCCTTCAGTTTGAGGACTGGTCAGTTCCACTGGCTCAGGGTGTCAGAGTGACCAAGAGACACCTACCTATAAGGGACATAGGACCTGCAGGGAGCCCAGGGGGCACCCACGTGGCCAGAGTGTACTTTCTACTGACAGCAAGGAACAACATGGCTTTTCTAAATGGGTTGGATAAACCATCCCATTAGCATAAACGCAGAGAACCCTGGGACACCTCTGCACTTAGCGGAAGTCTGACAAACAGAAGGGCGTAAAAGTGTAATCCATTCCTGACCACACGCTTAGGGTCCTTAGCTTTGAAGATGCAGAAATTAGATTGGGTCACTGCCTCCCCCGCCAGGGCGATGAGGTTTCCTCACTAATCAAGCTCATAATAGACTGATTTCCAAAAAGCTTTCCAAAAATAAATTGGAGGCCGGACTTCATTGTGATTCACAATCTTTGGGTACTTACCATGGGACAGGGACTCTGAAAACATACTTTGTGCAGTTTATTTCATTTAAACTCCACACAGTAATCCTGTGATACAGTATGAGGTTTCTCCCTCATGTCGTAGGTGAGGAAATGGAGCCTTGGGCAGAGGTAGGAATCTACACATGAGCCGTAACAGATCTGCATGACTCCCAGGCCATTGGGACAATCTCATGTTATAAGAGTAAGAGCCCATTCCTCAAGCAGCTCGGGAGAATATGGGAGGAGAGAGAGAGAGAGGAAGGCCAATTATGTGGAAAACAGTCTCTCTCCTCCTGCCTATGACTCAGCGACAGCTGTGACTCACGGAAGACTGAAGGTCACTGAGCAAGTTGGAAACGACCCTGGACTTTAGTATGAGAGCCAACGCCTGAGTGCAGCAGCCAGGCTTGTTATCTGTGGCTCACCGCCCCTCCCCCAGAATTCACCATTTTTCAGTCTTTACTTCTACGTGTTCTCAGCCAAATGTGATCCAAGACAACAGATAAGGGGCCCAAGTCTTCTGTGTGGGGGCTGCGGAGGGTAGAGGTGGGTTCCGAGACCCCAGGGGAAATTGACCAAGGAGCAACTTCCAGGGTCCAAGAAATGGTCTCAGCACATGTGTGGTTGGCAAGGTTGCAGACTCTGGCCCCTCTGATGGGGCTGATGTTGATCAGGTGACAGACTTTCCTCCCACCAGCCACTGAGGAGATAGAATGTGTGTGTGTGTGTGTGTGTGTGTGTGTGTGTGTGTGTGTGCTCTCCTTCATTGTATGACCCAGACTGGAAGCAAACTTCTCTTAAGTCAAACCCCGTTCTTAGCAGCAGGTGCAAAATTAAATACCCGCCTTATATAAGCCTCTGCAATCCCCCACACTAAACGGAAGTGGGTTGGTTAATCTATTTACATCTGGCTTGCTGAGGTGTTGCTGGGATGAAAGAAGCTAATGGTGGGTGTTCATTTCCAGCAGTCTCTGTATTGAGCATTGGCTTTCTACCTGACACTTGGAGGCCAGATGGGAACTTATGGTTGTCGTCATAGGTTGCAGCGTCGAGGGGAAGGAGGGCAGCGAACGATGGGGCTGCTGGGCCGATGAGCCCTTTTCACCTTGGCAAACCCTCTGGTCCCCAACCTCGGCCTGGTTTTAGTTTGGGGGTTGTGTGTGTGTATGTGTGTGTACAGGAACTTCCTGGTCTTGCTGTGTGTTCTTGCCACACACGTGGCTTTACTCTCAAGTACGGTGGGCTTGCACTCTCCTGCCCCCTTGCCTTCCAGAAAAAGGAGCCCCGACCCCTCTTGCCAGGGTGGCAGACCCTCGGGAAATCACCCAGGCCAAGGAGCACCAGGCTTTTCAGACTTCAGTCTTCGGCTTTCTGCTTTGTCAGGTTCTGTCCTTCTGTTTTTCCACCCCCAACCCAAAGACAGAGACCCAGCAGAGATGCTCTCGAACCCTGTACCCTTCCACCCTGCCCCAAAGGCCCTCCTAGCAACAGCGCAGCCTGACGTGGCCTCAGGCATTTGTAAGTACCTACTTGCCTCCTCCTTGGTGAGTGGGTTGTAACCTTTGCTTACGCCAGTTACAGAACCATTGGTCAGTCAGTTCCCATAAGGCTCTTCTCTGACCCAGTTGCCCCCCATGATGTAATGATTTCATAGGTTACGAGAGGCACAGCTGCCAGGTTGCTATAGAAACCTTTGCTCTACTGACCTTTTGTTTCCCCCCTAGTAAAAAGTTTGTGGGTTTTGTTTTTCTTTTAGGCTAAATTAACTCTTCAATGAGGGGTTGGGTAAACTTTGAGTATAATGTGCTCTTTCCCAGTGGGGAATGCCTGGAAGTCTTCTATCTCGGACAAACTCAGTTTGTCTCCCGGGGTTTTTGTTTTGATCTGGATTTTTACATTTTCAGTCAAATCATCCTACGGAGTTTCCCGGAAGGGGAAGTAATCCGGGAATGACCCCTTCGTTGTACGTGCTGTGGCTCAAGGACTAACTTCCGCATCCTGCTTGGACACCACAGACCGGAAGGGAGTGAGGAAGACAGAGGGATTGGTAAGACACGACAAAGGAAGGTGGGGGCCAGCAGGAGTCAGACGAGGCTCAGGTCACATTCAAAACACTCTCAGGAAGGATTAGGCTCTTGACCCAAGGCCACGAAAGTTGCCACTGTATCTCAGGCTGCCCTCTTTGTTCCCAAGTCCTTGAGAATCCATGTTTACACAGAAATCATGTCCTATCATGAGTATCCACCAGCCTTCACCTTCACCACCGAGTGCAAGACAAGCTGGACAGGCCGGAGGGGGTGCATCCCAAGGCAGCTTCTGGATGAGGAATGAAAAAGGAGGACCTCAAAAAGAAGAACAAAGGGATGTAGGGAAGGAAAAAGAAAAAGAACGCCTCAGGCCGGGTGTTCCTCTTGCCAACACCTCCAACGGCAGGGTGGCTGGAGCACTGCTCAAATTTCCTGACTCCAAAGAGCCCCGAGGCCACTCCCACCCAACCTTGCATATCCCTGACACTCAGTACCGTTTGTAGTTGAGTGACTCTGAGGATACAGACGTCGACCTGAATCATAGGAGTCAGTAGCCTTGATGAGAAGCCACAGAAACTATCTTTCACAGATCTAGGGAGAAGATGCATTTATGTATGGGTTCTTAGTAGCTCCCAGAGTCCCTGGGGGGTGCTAGGGAGCCATGCCCAGGTCAGAGCAAGCAAGAATGATGACCAGGACACTGCAGAATTCACCTGCTCGGGACTAGTTCTGGGCACCTGATACTGCTACTAGGCCCCTTGACACTATTACAGCTGAGCTGGGAACTCCTTCTTGATGCTCCCATCACTGCAGCTAGAGAGGCCTCACCTCCCACCCATACTTGTCAAGGGAGGCTTCCCCAAGTCCCCCCAAGGAGGTGGTTTAGAGTCTGGGAAGGGAAAAAGAGAGACCAAGTGTGTTTGCTAGGGCTGCCGTGACAAAATAACACAGACTCGGGGGGGGGGGTTTACGACAGAAATGGATTTTCTCACAGCTGTGAAGGCTGGAAGTCCAAGATCAAGGTGCCGGCAGGTGTGTCCCCTCCTGACTCCTTGGCTCGCAGAAGGCCGCCTTCTCTCTGGGTCCTCACGTAGCCCTTCCTCTTTTTCTTTTTTAAGACTTTATTTATTTATTTGAGAGAGAGAGAGCAGGAGCTGGGTGAGGGTCAGAGGGAGAAGCAGACTCCTCATTGAGCAGGAAACCCAAGGTGGGGCTCGATCCCAGGACTCTGGGATCCATGACCCGAGTCTGAGCTTCTGAAGGCAGAAGCTCAACCGGCTGAGCCACCCAGGTGCCCCGTGGCCCTTCCTCTTATAAGGACACCTGTCAGATTGGGTCAGTGCTCACCCGGGGCAGCCTGGTTTTACCTTAATTACTTTTAAATGCCATATCGCCAAATACAGTCACATTCTGAGGTCCTGGGGCATTAGGGTCTGCACATAAGAATTTTGCAGGGGACACAGTTCAGCCTGCAACAGGGACAAATGCTTATTCCCCAAACTTGGGGGAAATGGGTAAGATGGGGCTGTTGGAGTGAGCCCCGATCCCACTTCTCCAATGCCAGCTACTTTAGCTCCTCTCCCAGGCCGCTATTGAGGTCCCAGCATGCTTTGCGGCTGCACTTTCCCAAATTAAAACACCTGGAGTTCTTAAGCCTCCTGCTCCCATATTCTTGATGAACTATTAAGACTCCAAACTGGCACGGCTAGTGGCCCACTGTTTCAGTACAAGTATCAGCTCGTCACCCGAGGACCAGATGGGTGAAAATATTTAGGAACATTTGACTATCATGTTCCTCGAGATAAGCTCCAGAGACAATGATTCAGAACTCAGTCCTGCCACCCTTGAAAAGGTCAGAGTGTCTATGCATCACCGTTCATCGAAAAATGCCAGGGACAGGTATCAGGTTGTCATGATAGGAAATAGACTATTTTCTTTCTGCGATGTACTTTAAGGTCAATGAGGAACACTAAGCCGAGAATTATCAAGCTCTCATTTCACAAACTTCCACAATCCTGTTTTGTAAGCTGATAGACTTTCATTTCCCCCGTACCCTGCCATGCATGGCTGTTGGTGGAACTGGCCTAGCTGAAGGGCTGTTTGAAAAGAACGAAATGAGGTTATTTTGTTTATGAGCCCACGCACATACGCCTCTGGGTTCCATCTGATGACCTCTTTCCTTTAGCCAAGTAGAAACAATGCTCTGTTCTTTAACTGCCCGGCAGTTAAGTGTGGGAGAGGTCTGAAGAGGCACCATGCTAGTCCTGGTAATGGAGGGGTTTTGAACGGTGGAAGCCAAAAAGGGGAGAAGATAGTCAGACCAGACTTAAAAAATGGTCACCATGGCTTTCTGAGTTGTGTTATTTAAAAAAAATTTATTCTTGAAATACAGTTGACACACGATGTCCTATTTGTTTCAAGTGTACAATACAGGGGTTTGACAATTCTACACATCGGACTGTGCTCGCCCCACCAAGTGTGGTCTCCATCTAGGGTTTGGTTTGGTTTTGGCAAAGCTGAAATCTATGGGAGTCCTAAGCTCAACGCAAATATATGTTAGAAAGCTGTAATGAAACTCTTTGATAGAGTCAGGCATAGCCAGTTTGTGGGAGATGTTGGGCCAGGCAGAGAAGGATCAGACATGCAGTGTTCAGAGGCTATTGGGGGAAGAGGGGAGCTGAGACTAGAAGGACAGAACAGTGTCACAGAAGCCTCAAGAAAATAAGAGCTAAAGGAACAAGGGAGGGAAACGAGTGGAAATATGACTCTGGCTCCGAGATGAGAGGACACAAGTGTGGTGAGACAAGGACAGAGACTACCAGATAAATAAGACAGGAAGTGAATGTCCACGTGGGTGTAGTCTAGACCCTAGAGTCAGAGAAGGAAAATTTCTAAGAAGGGCCCAGGTCGGAAGCCAGAGAGCAAATAGAGCATGACGAACGATGGAGACCTCTCAGGGGTCCGAGAGCTCCCAGATATGTGCGCCCAGGTATGTGGCTTTTACCTGATTCTCAAAGGCAGAACAACTTAGATACATTTTCTTTTTACACAGACCAGCCCCAGAGAGATTTGATGAGTATTTGCGTTTGCCTGTTTGCTAGACAATTCCACACTATAGTCCCACCACCAGCATGCCAGGGAGACTAAGTCAGAGGGAGGTGTGGGGGGCAGTTCTCAAACTTCTCAAACCGGGGAAGTTGGGAGTTTGGGTCAAGTCCAAATGTAACATATTGTCCTGAGGTGCTGACCCACCACCAAGTCCTCGGAATATGACAGGCTCTCCATTTCGCCTTGGTGGTCTCAATTACGGCTTAGAACTTCCTGTCAAAGATGGTGGACTTTGATATGAAGCAAGTTCTTATATGGAGAATACATGAATGGACTTCATGATTCAGAGGTCTGTAAACTGTATACAGAGTGTAGTTTAAATAGTGTGTGTGTGTGTGTGTGTGTGTGTGTGTGTGCACGCATGCATGCATGTCTGCGCATATCTTTTTCTAGAGACCAGATATATAACGTTCCACGTTTGTGTGTGACACAATCATGGAGACAATCAGCAAGTTATGACAATATGAAGAGCGATGAAATAAGGTTCAACCATTGGCTCAGATGACCGGAACATCAGGACAAGATGGCATTGTCCTGGAAGATCTCTCAAGCTGGTGCGCCTTCTCTGGAAGTGATGGTGAGAGCCAGGGCCATGAAACTGAGCGGCACTGATGAATGCGAGCGACCCTCTGCGACCAGGAGCCATTCATCGGAGCACAACACGGGCGGGCTGCTGGGACCGCCATCTGTCTTGCATACACCCACCAAGATTCACTCACAGGACTGGACAAAGCCAACATGTGTCATCCAACTTAAAGCTCACATTCCATTTCCAGAGCGTACAGCACATAGCTCAGTACAAATTAACTTTTACATAAATCCTAGCTTTGTCTTAGCCAGTATTGTTGAATACTTTGGAAAGGACTGCACAGTGGCATTGGTTGGGGACTTTCGCAGCTTCTGCAATTTTCTCATGCACCACTCAAGTTCATCCGTCCGGCTAAGCCCCTACATGTGCCATGGCACAATGGCCAGGCAGAAGGAACAGGTTGGTTAGAGGGAGCCAGGGCTGCGCCAAGGCAGAGCCACAGGGACGGCCATGAGGATGGCTCTGCTGGGAGAGAGCTCCCGGCTATGGTGAGGAATGAGAGAGCCCTAGAAGCAGACTGACTGCCTCACTCATCTCTCCCTCCACCGCTCTTTTGCTCTGTGCCTCTCAGCAAGGTCCTCAACCTCTCTGAACCTCTCAGTTGACTCTTCTATGAAACGAGGATGGTAATAGTATTTGCCTTATAGAACTGTTGCTGATTGTTAAGGTACACAGTAAGCATTCAATATATACTAGCTACTGCCAACTATTATTATTATTATTATTAATCCTTGTGTGGTGGTGGTGGCAGAAGGAAACCTCTCTAGCCTGGAGTTCCTGGGTTGGGGACAAAATGTAAATCCATTCTGTCACGACCTCAGCGGGATGAATGGGATTCAGCAGCTTAACTCCACTGAAATCCTAAGCAGGGGAATAGTTTCAGCCTTGCGGCGTGGAAGGATGACCTTAAGCAGAAGCGTCGGAGATCATAGTCTATCGTGTACATTTCAACAGCCTCTGGAAAAGTGAGTGGAAAAATCTCACTCCGTCATCCCATCATGGTGTCTCCAGGAGATCTCTGCTGAAACACAGATGACCTCAGAGCCCAGACCGGAAATCTAGACTCCTGGCATTCTGCGTGTCCACGTGAATTAGTTTTCAGGATGGCTATTTTCCCGGAGAACAGCTATGGGCATCTGAGGTAAGCTCAGGGAGGGAGAGAGGAGAAAGACCCAGAGCCAGTGGCGTGCTGGTAAAAATGTAGCAAACGGCCCTCTGGGAGGGGAACCCTAATTTCTAGTGGGGTGTAAACACTCCCACCCTGGCTGATTTTGGCCACCAACCTGACCTGTCACTGGACAGGGACTCGGAAAGAGATGCTCAGTGGCGGGCCATGAGGTAGCCTTTCCACCCACTGGAGCCAGTACGACCTAAATAACTCCAAGAGCGTAGATAAGAGTAAAAAGTAGTACAGGGATTAGGATGTGATAAACTTTGAGTATTTATTACTTTGGTTTTAATGTAATTTATTTAATTGTAAGTTGATACAACTTTTTTTTAAATAAAAGTTGTGTTTAATAACTGGCTTGTAATATTTCTGACGTCTTAACCATTGGCTCTCATTCCTGCCAGTCCCTCTCTGTCCTCCTTGGGTCCAAGCCCTGAGGGGGCTGCTGGGCTCAGCACCGGGGGTCAGGTTGTGCCAAGAGGGCTCCCATGGCAGTTACACAATGAACCCTGACTTGGTCAGCGAGCAGGGCTCCCATTCACTAGTCTTTTCCTCCTCGCCTAGAAGCCTGCTGCACAGGCCTCCCCAGGACCAGCTGGGGGTTCCGATTAGGATCAAACAAAAGCGTGAGAAATTGGGTCCCGTTTCCTATCATGCCATCCACCCTGTGCTCTGCCAAGCTGAATTTCTCACAAAATTCCCTCTGTCTGGCCAGCCCTCTGTAAGACCACCAGATTCTTTCACAGGTTTCTTCTGCCTGGAATGTTCCTCAACCCCTTTCCGTTCCTTCATCTGGAAAACTTCTCATCCTTCATGATGCAGCTCCGGCACCACCTCTTCCAGGAAGCCTTCCCTGAAGCCCTCCCCAGACGAGATTGGGGGCCTTTCCTCTGATGCACCCCTGTGCTCTAGGTGATGCTGTGTTTTCCTCCCGCAGTTGTGAGCCTCTCAAGCGCACGGACAGTGTTGTGTTCCTCTCTGTAGCCCAATGCCTAGCATAGGTGTCCTGTAAACATTTGTTCCATTAGTAGGTGAGCGAGTGGAGGTATACATGCCCGTGGAGAGCCTGAAGTAGAAATTCCAAGTGTAGCTGAACCCTTATTTTCCAGGCGGTTCCTATAGGTGGAAAAGCCTCTGGCGACCACCCTCCCATCTGAGCTTTAAGGGGGATGTGAGGGCCAGAAGACTCCTTTCCCACTTCATTCCTTTTTTGAACATGGGCTAAAGATTTTATTTGACTCATTAATTAATGAGGGAACCAGTAAGATGTTACAACCTGCTCCGAGGAAAATTCAGAGCACCTTCTTCCACTGGAAAATAGTCGTTGTCCGTGGACTTACAGCCCTGCCTTGCAGAGGGCCAATGAAATCCTCCGCTTCAGGCATCTGGCCTCTGGCAGGAAGGACTGGGTAGACGGCCTTCTTGGTGAAGCTGTTTCCATCAGGGGCTTTAAGAACATTGAAGAAAGATGGAGACAGCCTAGGCATTCGCTGAGACCATCAGACCCATGAACCAACCCTGAAATCTGTTGCTTCCGGTCTTCCTATTAAATAAGATGGTAAATGTCTATTTGGTGGGAGGGTAGGGATAGAGGAAGCTTTTTGATGACCTGTCCTCTGAAAAGCAAGACCCAGTATGTTTTGATGGCCTGCCCCAGAAGGTCGTATTTGGACAAATGTGAACGAGGACAGGAAACCATGAATCACCTTCTAGATCACAAATGCAGTAAGTAGCAGCCGCAAAATTCTAACCTCAAGAGTCTGACTCTAGAGTTTGTCTCTCCCAAGCAGTAGGCTGTGGGAGAGACAAGCTCCTTGGATAGAGAAGCAGTCTGAGGGGAACAGGTGAGGCAGTAGGGGGTGGGGCAGGGCAGAGGAACCGGAGAGAAACCACAATCCCCAAAGGGGCCTTACCAAATAGGCTATAGCTGCTTTTACACAATTTGTTGCTCTTCCCCATGAAAGTGCCACCTCCAAAATGTCCCCCACTGGAACATTCACGGGGTGCGGAGGGGCAGCTGGGAGCACCACTAGGGTGTAGTTTGCGTCCGATAGGAGGCTCTACATTGGCCTTGGCTGTCACCTCATGGAGAACAATACGAGCCGGAAGCAGGAAACTGAGTTAGATGATTTCTTAAGGCCTCTTCCGGTTCTGGGAAGGATGACTCTAGAACTATGGGATTGCAGCCTCTGGATTTTCTTATTTGAATTACCTTCTGAGTCTCCAAATCTCTGTCTGTCTTTCTGTGGCAGAAGATTCTTCAAGCAGGGACAGGTGTGGGGAGGAGGAAGGGCGAGCTGGGCAAGCCTTGGGGACAACCGGGGCACCCCCAGAGTTTGTAGTCACTAGGGAGACACGCCTTCATGGAGGAGACCTCCAAAGATGGCTGAGGGGCAAGCCTTTTGGGGCACTAGAATTAGAAAAAAGATGCTAGAATCCAGGAATCCAGGCCGGCCACTCTCCTCCCCGTGGCTCAGAAAGAGAAAGCAACTTGTGGAAGGCCACAAAGCTGGGAAGCAGGGAGGCTGGGCTCGGAATCCAGGCTGTCTGAGCCCACAGTGTCCCCTCCTCGGTCAAGGGCGGGTGCCAACAGCACCTGCGTCGGACTAAATCAGATCATGCTGAGCTCCGTGCCCAGCACGTAGTGCCCATTCGATACATGGGAGCTGCTGGTGCCGCTCTTCTGCTGTCATTATTTCTGGAAGTTCCCCCCACGGGGTATCTGCAAGCTGAGTCACTCTCCTGGGTCCGCGCCACTGCAGGATGGGGAACTCATAGTAGCAGGTGTGGGCTCTGGAATCAGGCCGCCCCAGGTTTTCATGGTGAGGACCACAGGCAAGTGACATCACCAGCCTATGCCGCAGTCTTCTCACCTATAACCTGGGAAAGGAGATCTACTTTGTAGGTTATAGCGAGGATTGAATGAGAAGCTAAATGCTTAAAAAAAGAAGAAAGAAAGAAAACGCTAGAAAAGAGCCTGGCATGCTGTGAACATTCAACAGACATCAGCTGAGCTCGTGGATGCCTGGGGGTGTAGGAACAGGACTCCTTGATTCCTGAGCACATGCCCGCACTTTGGGTTTGGGCATAAACGGCCTCCCCAGTCGGGCCAGAAGACCAAACCCAGTGACTACGAGAAGAGGATGCATGAAGTTGCAGCCAAGAGGAGGCGACTTAGGTCGTTCAGACTTCAGGAGCCACTCCAGTCGTCCTGGCTAGCCACGATCAAGTGGACTCATCCCCGTGGACAGCCCCAGCAGAAGGGCCGGTAGCCACATGTGGGCCCAGCGCTCCCCGTCACCACTGGTCTTCTGGTGAAAGAGCATGTGTGCACTTGCAGGACGAGCACGTGGCCCTGGGAATGTAGCAGCGCATGGGGGGTGGCCACCGATACCCTGATGGGCCAAAGGGGTGGTGATCTCCCCTGCCCACCCCCTGCCTCTGCCAGATACTCCCCTACCGCACCTCTAAAATGCAAGAAGCAAGCTTTTGAGAGCAAAACCAGACTTTGGGTGAGTGGGTTATTTCAGGACTTAATGTGTTATACTTTGTGGCCTCCAGAAATGGCTCCCAGGGACTCACTGGGAGCGAGACAGCGCTCTGCAGCGGGGGTCGGGGCCGGCACTTTAGTAAGTGGAGGAAAGTGGTTTTCGGGGCATTCTAAAGCAATAATGCTACTTGCTAATGCATGTGTATCCAAGCGGACAGTAAACATGGATGGCTGGCCAGTGCCAGGATAGGGTGGGAAGGGAAAGGCAGTCACAGAAAACCAGAAAGGGTGGGAGAAAGGGGTTCGGAGATCCAGAGGCAGGGCTCCTGGGGGCCGGGACCCTCCTGCCTTGACCAGGACCTGCCTTTACATTGGGCTGAGTGTGGACAAGGCCAGCTGGGAAATTCCTGCATTCCTTGGAAGAAGCCAGCATCGGGTGTACCGACACCGGCCCCTTCCCATCCCACCTCAGCCCCTCTCGGGAGCGATGAAATCCTCGCAGGAAGGGTAAGTAGAAGTATCTAGTACCCTGTGGGTCTAGGGCATTTGTTCTTTCCTTCTCTTGCTCTGATCTAATTTGGAGACAGGGAGTTCCTTCCAGGGAGGCATCTTTGGCCGCAGAGAACTCACGGGAGTGGAGCCAGGGTGGATCCCAGAGGAGAGGAAGCAGAAAGTGTTGGCTTTGGCTTTGCCCAAGGCCCGGAGGGCAACTGCAAACCAGACCTTCCTTTTAGATGACCCAGTGCAGTTCTCCAGAGAGAGTTACGCAGGCATTCTGGCCCGGACTGCCTGGGAGGGAAGACTGTGCCTTTGGCCGGGGTGCGCTCCAACTCCTGACCACCAGACAGGGGTGGACTGGGCCCGGAAGTCCAACAGAGCCAAGTATTTCCTCTGGGATCTACTTGGCCAGGAGTTTTCATTTTTCTCAATTACACAAAAGACCCTGTTACAGGAAGGTCAAGCCAAGTGGGATATGCGATCATTTTCATTGTCCCACTCCACTGTATTTTGTTTGCCAGGGTGAAACAGACACTGCATAAAGTCTTCCATGGCAGGAGACTTAAAACTAGTACTGAAAAGATGTCGCTGAGTTGCACTTGCCGAACCCAGCTTGGTCAGTATTGCCCACTGTCCCAGTTTTACCAGTTTTCCCATCAAAGGGTTCACACTTTGAGCCTTAGCTTTAGCCTATCGTGGAGAAACAGTCTGGCGCAAATAAAAACACGTAACTTGCTTTTCACAAACATTTTATATTGGCAAAGAAAACGGTAGGTAGTGTATTCTGTTTGAAGCAAACCGAACAGATGGACGGATCTGCAAACAAACTAGGGGTGGGTTATTGGCAAAACACTCAACATAAGTCTTCAAATAACAAGATTTTTTTAAACAATTTTTGCATTTTTGAAAGACAATTTATGGCCAGGTTTTCAGAACACATCAGTCACATTAACTAGCTCACGCCAGCCTCACTGTCAGATGCGTGAGAGCTTAAACTGTTTGAGTGAAAATCTACTTCTTTGAGAGATCTTCTGATCAAATGTATTTCAAGCAACAGGAACAAGAACAGAATAGATGGTCCAATAGCTTTCCCTTCTATTCGGCTTCCAACAAAATGATGACTTATTTAGGTAATTCTCGCCCAAAGGTTACGGGTCGAGCTTTGTTAGATATAAAGTGAAACGACAGGAAACATTTTTAATGCATGAACATCTTTCACAGCAAAAGTCTATATCAATCACATTGTTATTACAACATAGAAGAGTTGAAACAGCATTTTGCACAGATTTGGAAGAAAGAAACCCATAAAGAGAAAGCAAGCATATAGAGGTAGTTGAATAACAACATGGGGGCGGAGAGGAAGCATTATCTTAATTCCCCTTCCAGTTTGTTACAGTGGGAAAGTAAAATGGCTGCTGAACAAATAAGCGGGCTAACAAGCGCACCCACGCATTTGCCACTGTTTGCACGGCCTGCTTGAGATTTTAATCCTGGCAGGACTGAGGACGGCCTGAAAAGATGGAGCTAGTGTATCTAAGATAAGCCTATGATGCCATATTGGCCTATTTGCGCTCCTTTTATTTTGCTGTTTATTGTTGTTGCTTTGACAATAGAGAAACATTAGGCAATTTTTAACATGACGCACAAGCTAACGAGTTGCTTTGTAAACTTCTGTTAATCACATTTGCTGCGACAAATTTTTAAACGGCTACAGAGTCGTGAAGCAAAAGCTTTAAAAGGACACGAGGAACGGAGATTACAGGCACTTCTCTCTCAAGGTTAACTTAGCGCATTGAAAAATAACCACTTGTAAGTGAGAACAACTTCATTTCACCTCGGGATGTGCATCACCGGGATTATTAAACAGTTGAACAGTGGGAGCTATCGTTCTAAGAGGAACTGAATGCGTACATTGTATGTGAGTCCTTTTCCTTGTCTCCCTCTGCACTCAGGAAGGGGCACACACTGTAGCCCATGCGGCTGGCCTGCTTTGCAGAACTGCTTTCAATCTTAAATCAAAACCTCACTCCTCAAGCCCCAGATGGGCTGAAAAATCTGTCCTTTTCCATTATCTGGGCTGCCTTCCATTTGCATCCTTATTATACGCCTCTGCTACGATTTTGCCTTGATAAACAGAAACGGATGCAAAGGCAACATGTTGGGAACTCAAGTTCTGAGTCCTTGAATGAAGCTCCCAACCTGGAAATGGAGTTGGCAGGGGGAGCACAGTCCCTGATGGATTCTGGTCTATCCACAGCATGCAATCTGTTTGACAGTAAGAGACCTCTGGGTGCTGTGAACCAGCCTCAGGAGCTCCACGGCTCTGACGGCCAGTCACAGGGGATTAACTGAGCCCAGGCCAGCCCCGCAGGCAGAGCTAGAAACGCCATGGGGCTAGATGCAGTCAGCCTTCAGAAAAGGCAAATTCTCAAAATAGTCAAGTCTCTCGGCCCTATTAAGTCAGGGGCAGGTGCCCTTTTCTCCAAGTTGTCTACAGAAAATTAGTTTAACATTTTTCATTTTCTACATTTTGCTGGGTATTAGCTAGCAGCAGTAGTACAGTACAAAGCAGAAAGGCATAATATCTGCTTGGTACCTAATATATATATATGCACACATATATACATATATACACACATATATATATACACACAGAAAATAATCTAGGTATAATCTAGGTTAAAATGAGAAAATTATCCAAATAAATGGCACAATCTACCAAGGGGGAAGTCTTGTACTTCTGGCCTAGATTTAGCCTGACGTCTTTTCTCTGTACAATCTTCATACCCAAGCTTGGCAGCAAAATCAATTTATAAGTGGTGAAAATGGTCATGTTCAGCTGACTACCCCATTCAAGTACATCCCAAAGAAAGCCAAGGCTCATCAGCCTTGCATCTGGCCTCCAACCACGGCTGACACAAAAGCTTGCTAGGAAACAACTCAAATGTGTTTTTAGGCTATCGAGAGTACAGTGCAATTCTGCCCAGCCAAGATCTACATTTGCTGGAGTTAGGTTCTCATTTATCAATAGGAAATATTCTATAATGTAGAATTTTGCTTTTAAAAAAAACTTTCCTTTCTACCTAGATTAAGATGTGTGAGGTAACTGCATTTTACTTAACCCCCAACTACCATTTGAATCATGAGCTTCTGAGGCATACTTTTGTGACTTGGTTGCCTTGACTATCTAATAAAATTATGTGTAACAGAAACTGTCCAAAGTGTTAAAAATCTGTGAAGTAAGGGGTTCAAAATCAAGCTTGGCTATTAACTGGCTGTGTTATCTGGGCAAAATGTTAAACATTGCAGGTCCCCAGCCTTCTCATCTGTAATGTGGGGATGATAACTGTTCTCACAGGGCTGATGTGGAAAATAAATGATTCCACAAACTCGTGTGTGTTTGTGGAATGAACCTGGAATCACGTGGCTCAGTGCCTGGTACTTAGTAGGTTCACAATAAATTTCTCTGGCAGCAGCATAAAGAAATCCCATGAACTAATAAGCACAAAAGTCAGGTTGTAAAACTCGTTCACTCTGGCATGGCCAAGACTTTTAATACTTTTTGAAGAGCGAGTGATGAGCTGGTTATTGAAATGGAGCTAGAACTTAAGCCTTCCATTATATCAGAAATTCTAGACCTCCAAAGAGCACTACTTTTTAGTCCTATTGAAATAAGGGAAAATGTACTTGCCCAGAAATCTCCCTTGTCTCTAACCCTCATTTGTTCCCTAGCCTTTTCATTTTCCCAAACAGACTTGTCTCCAAAAGGAATTAACTGTAAAGCATCAAGTTATGGTCCAAGAATCAGTGGTGCGGATGCCCTCAACTATGTTTCAAGGAGTAGATATGGGTCCTGTGTGTACGGACAGTGTTTTATGCAAACATGGGCCCCTGATGATATTCTATAACTATGAATAACCTAATCAAAACTATTATTTTTTGAACCTCTCCTAGGTGCTAGGCACTCTGCTAAGTGATTTACATAAATACTACCTTATATAACATTCATAACAACCGTACATGTGGCACTGAACACTGCCATTTCCTAGATAAGGACCCTGGGCCCCAGAAAGTGTTAAATCATAAAACAAAAACATCTACCAAGGGGAGATGCTTATGACATTTCATTTGCTGCATTTGCACTAGATGATGGGACAATATTTCACTAGAGTCCTAGTGCTACGACCTCATGGTTGGGCACCAAGTGGGAGGGGGAGATTTTAATTTCCCGCTCCCTGAGCCCTGAAGAATTTGCTTGGGCAGTAATCACGCCTATACTTCCATTTTTCACTAGCCTAGTCTGGCTGCAAACATCATGCCTGGTAACATAATGCTCTGACAATATAGCATCCACTTGGCAAGTGCAGAAAAGATCATTTAGTTTCTGCTTACGTGAATCTCTTTTCTGTTGCCTGGATCATCTCATTCTCCCTTCTCTGTTTCTGGACAGAGGTGGTGATAGAAGAAGCCAGATTGGTTCCTTGAGGCACTAAGCCCTCCTCAGAGGGGTGGATGGACGGCACTGTGTCCGTCCGGCATCACGTCAGGCGATAATGCGCACGGCAGTGCGAATGGCAGGACACACTTCTTGCCTGTCCTAATCTCTTCACCCCATTGTCATTGTGACACGCCATCCTCATGGCATTTTTCAGGTTCTCCCGGCACTAAAGGAATCACACTAGCACTAAGCAGGCTAAACAAGACCTCCCTCTTACCTTCTTACCCACTATTCTTCCCCTATACCTCTATCTTTGGCCTGTGGCGTTTGGGAGGGAAGGCAGTGCTTAGAAAAAATCATGGATTCACTATTTCCTTTAAAGAGTTTTACAAACCGAAAAGATAGTTTTTCTGTTTTTGTTTTTTTTTAAGGGTTCTACCTTTTCTACTGGCTTCATTGCATGTTAATAACAAAGAGCTCTTCTTCACGTGTTTGCACGAGTGCTAGCCAAGTCGTGATCCCCAGAACCCTGAGAAGAGGTGGGGTATGGAGGCTATGATGTGCCAGACTGAAAACCATTCCCTCTGAAGGGTTAAAAATGATCCTGCCTCAGAATCCCACTCCTAACTGCACTGGGGAGAAATGAGGTACGCTGTAATTAGATTGTTGAGATAAATGCCTACAACAGATTGTTCTGAAAGACGCCCCTCGGATTCATCTCTTCATTGAAAGAAAGTCATTCCTTCAGCCCTGCTCCATATAACACAGAGAGAATGGATTATTTTACCTCACCCTGGCTTATTCCATAATGTATGCCAAATCCCTTGCGTATCTTATATTGTTGAACTCCAACTGAAAGCCAAATGGAACCTGCGGAGATCAGTAATCTCTGCGTGACCCTGAACTTCCTCTAACCTTCCAATGGGGTAGATCCGGAAATCGTTCGAGAACTGGTTTAAAAAACACAGTTACATGTGATGAAAGCAAAAATGGCACATTTCTAGTACTGTTATTTCCCCCTTGGTACACGGTAAACCACGTTAATAAATAAAGTAACTGGCTTCTCAGTAACATACACTTAAATAGTCACAAACACACATGTAGAAAAAAGGATACAGTAGTGCAAAAAATAAATTATTAAAACAGATAGAAGGATGAACCTTATTTTACACAATGCTGTATAAAACCTGAACCATTTGGAATGAGAACTCAAGTCAGTGAAATAACACAACGTTATTAGTATCTGTGCATCACATTTCAACCACACACTTAACTATGCAAGAAAGAAAATTAAAGCAAAACCACTTTAAACTTTCGGAAAAGTTTATGTCGAAATCAAAGGAATTTTTTTCTTCTGGGCTTTTAAACACCTCTGCTGAGCATGTCGTTGTGCAGCATGTCAAGAAGCATCTTAAGACAGAAAGTTTCAAACAGGTCCCATGCTTTTGGTCTTTCTACACATTTCTCTCTGTGACCAACAGCAAGGAAATGCCTGTTTGATACTTCCTTCTGTTAAGATGTTATTGCAATTAGATATATTTACAAGATGACTCCCCCAGGGCGGTGGGGAGGGTGGGGCTTCCTCTTCAGCAATCCACTCTCACTAGTTTTGGTTTCGGGATATAAAGGCCAGGACTCGCCGAATGCCGTTCAGTCTATCCTTTAAGGACCTCATAGCTAGGAATGGGAGCTGAGCTCGGCTTTCCAGTGGGAGAACCGCTAACGTCCACCAGCACCAGGCTGGGCCATTTGGGTTAACCTACAACAGAGAAACACATGGGTTCATCCCATTTTCACAGAAGTGAGCTCAGTCTGCAGGTTTCCCACACCGCACGGTAAATGTCGCAGGACGAACTGCTTCTGTGTACGGCAGACGCTGCCGATCACCCCCAGGTCTACGTCCCCTTATCCGAGCTGGGCGTGCAGCCACCCAGAAAACAAAGGCTGCCTTGTAGCTAGGGGAGGCCACAAGACCAGGTTCTGGCTAATGAGATGTAAACGGAAGTTCTATGTGTAACTCCTGGGCCACGCGCCGGGAACAGGTCCTGAGCCCTCCACCTTACTCTTTCTCTCCCCTCCGCCCCCGGCCAGAGCGTGAACATGGTGACGACCAGCCTTCTTCTATCAGAAAGACGGGGCAACATTCTGAGGATGGTAGAGCTTTGAGATGAAGGACACTGGATCTCTGAATGACCTCATGGAACAGAGCTGCCCTAGCCCTCTATCTGGTTCAAGCCACGGTTATTTTTAGTAGTTGTCAAAGCAAACAAATCAATATCCTAAAAGATACCCTATACCTCCCAGCCAGTGTGATTCTGTGAGCTAGAAAATCCACCACTCAGCCTATTCCATTTCGAAGGTTCTGTTTAGGTTCTTTGGACTGACACCTACCACCTGTGGGCCTTCAATTCCCATGATCCCTTGGGCTTGGCATGTCTCTTAACTCCCTTTATTTCCCCGCTCCTGGCTGAAGGCAATATAGTTCCCACATGCCATGTCACTATACAAGGCCACAGCTAGCTTCTCCTCTGAAACCAAAGCCTATGATCCACAGCCCCAAAGCACAGCAATCCCACTCTGCAAAAATTCCAGTTAGAAAACACATTCACATTAGAAATGTATTCTGTCCCCAGGTTTCTTTTTTAATAAAGACCCTTCCCATCCCACATGAGTCCTTCACCGAAATTTGGTTTGTCAGCAGCTTCTCAGGTACACGTTTTAGACACTGGTGACTTATTTCCTATGAAGCCTGAAATGAGCTCTTGACTCGCAACTTCCAGAAGGTGGGTTTAGGACTATACAGAACCCCATTCTGGTCAGACCACCTACATATTTGCCTCCAAATCGGTTCACCTGATTCTCCCCAAACCTTGCTGCCTTCTTGGCTTCTCTGTGCCTGTAGCTTCTGAATTCTTCTTTGCCCCTCACTGTGAGCTGTAACGGGCTCTGCCTCCTATTATTAGTTCTGGATATGAAATTGACATATTCTAAACTATCTTTCCCAGGGCCATTAACAAAGACATTTAAGCTGATGTTAATACTTGCAGCTATTTCTGAGAAATCTCCTCCCAAAGCTTAGAACATTCTTATTAATGGGACCACTGGGGCTGCAGCACTGGCTGGATCAAACTGGATGATTTTTATTATTATTATAATTTTTTTGCTGCTGCCAAAGCAATATGATAATGGTTCTAATAAGAAAGGAAATGAGCCCAAGATTTCAGCTTTCTGTGTCATCGAGCCCTTATGAATCACTCTGTGGCATCTGTGTTTTTTCTTGAGGAAGATGCTGTGTCATTGCTGATTGCTACCTTCTGCCTGACTGAGGAAGAATGCTTTCCAAAAGGTGAAGGGGGAATGTTACACTTGATCATGAGCTTGCTCAGAGCTCTGACGTAGTCCTGAGTCACAGTGGCCCAGAGCCAAGAGCTGGGTCACTGGGAAGCACTGACTGGACTTTCTCCCTTCAACATTCACGATGCCTTTGCATGGTGGGGAAAGAGGCACGTTTGTGGTCTGGAGAAAGCGAGACATTTCAGTCCATTAGGGAACAGACCGGTGTTTTACAGCCCCAGATGGAAGAAGAAGAGGGGACTTGGAAGACCTCCTCTCCCACCTCCCTCATTTCAGAGCTGGGAGAAAGGTTGAGAGAGGAGAAGGGACTTATCCAAGGTCACACAGCTAGAGTGGTAAGGACCAGTCTCTTGGCAGGGAAATCAGAACATACATATTCCATTTTACTATTGTGACAGAGTCGGGAACGAGTGAAAGCAAAGAATCAAGGAAGTCATGGAAGTGACAATGTAGGGAGCCAGCTCAGAGTGTAGGAGAGGTGATCGTGAGCAAATATTTAACTAGCTTATCTCCAGCCTGGTCCTAGAGAGAGAGTATTGTCTGATTTATACCAGGAAAACAAAGCTTAGAGAAACTGAACTATCTCCAATTTCCTGAAAAGCTTCTGATCTGCAGCTTGATCTCTCAAGTGGACCTGTCTCCCCAGGAAACAGACTAATCCAGTAGAACCTAATGAACTGCTTTCTAGTATAATTCAGCCAAGGGTAGATTTAAAGATTGGGTCTGTTTGCTCAGGACCTGCTCACCCCTGATGAGAGCAATGACAAGGGTCTAGACACACGAGGCTAAGGAGGGAGGGACCCAGGTGTGAGAAGATTCTGGGGTCTTGAGATTGGAATCCTGTAAGTTAGCTGGTCCCAACTCCCTGCTCCTGCAGCAATGGGGAAGACAGTTATGGGGCTCCCCAGAACTGGAAACCTTTGGTCTCAGCTCCCAGGATACCCTTCTCTTAATCCTGGCCTTTGCGTGAATCTTGTCACTCCCACACATTACTGTGGTGTGACTCTAGACCCTCACTGAAAGTTCCTCTGTTGATGGCATCTGTGTTCTCAATCTCTCACCTGACTTATCTCTCAAAACCTGTCTTGGATCCAGGTTCCTACTGCTTTACTTTACTGCTCCAATTCTGACTCGGGATCCATCTTCCTCTCTGTTCCTGGTCTGCTAAATGGCAACCATGCACCCACCTGATCCCAAACCCTAGGCTCTCTCATCTAGTGGGGGCAGTCCATTACAAAGAGACATTTTCATGTACCTGGGGATCAGCATCTTTCTCTGGCATGGGACCAAAGTGACTGATTATCCGATTCTTCAGAGATGATTTGAGCGAATGAAACCACGATGACGCTTGCTCATAGACACAATTATGCAATCCCATGAGCTCAGCATAATCATCTCCTTGAACCTGAAAGTACCAAAGTGGAAATGAAGCACTCTGTACCTTCTCCACCACTCCCAAGGCTGCTGCTGACACGGACTCCCTTTGGGCATCCAGCCCGCCCCCCTAGGAAGGCTTGCCCACCCGGCCTTCTCCTGTGTGGTGTGTGAACGTCTCCTCTGCCAGAGGATGGGCTGTGCATAACTTGTTGAGGGGCAGGAGGAAGGATAAAGGCTCCTCTAGGTAAATTAGCTGAAACAGCAAGACAGGTAGGAAACCAGAGGGGCGCCCTGGCTTGAGTGGAGGCATGCTGTCCAACTAGCTTACACTGCTTTACGCCTCTCTCCTTTTCATGTTTTATATCTGGTTTCCCATTGCGCACTGGCAAAAGAGACATGAGTATGTCTGTGTCTCACTGTGTAACTCTATTTTGCATGTCAAATACATTCACTCATCGATCAAACATTTACTGATCTTGTACCATGTAGTGAATGTAAACATAAATGAACATGGGATTATTTACCTTTTCTTCTACCCATTAGTCTAGAACACCAAAGATTAACTGGACATGTTATCTTTCTGCTTTATGGTACAATGGGTTTTAGGGAAGAACTCTTAAGCAGGCTGCACGTTTAAAAATATGAATGTACGGGGGCGCCTGAGTAGCTCAGTGGGTTACGCATCTGCTTCGGTTCAGGTCATGATCCCAGCGTCCTGGGATCAGGCCCCATTATCAGGCTCCCTGAGCCTGCTTCTCCCTCTCCCTCAGTCTGCCATTGCCCCGCCCAAGGGGTCAAATAAATAAATAAAATCTTAAAAAAAATACAAGCATACATGTGAATCTACAATTATCTCAAAAGACAAAGTTGGAAAATATAAATAAATTGATACATAAAATGCACATGTGTAGCTATCGCTCCATATCTACCCCTTGATATCTGTGGCAGAGACCTAATTCCTAGGCTGAACGGGCCTCTGCGTGGTTGGTCTGGCTTGCCATTTCTCACGCATGAATACGACTCAGCAGCTAGGCAGAGAAAGCCAGGACACGGAGCGCTCCTGGTGCCATTCTACAGCCAAACAGCAATCCAGCAGCATTCAGTGTCACCATAACAATTTGGTGAGAAATCCCAAGGCCCCTAACAGCGCTGAGAAATTCTTTTGTGAACATCTTTGTGGGCCAAGCTACAGGAATAGCCTGGCCTTGGGATTCGTGGCACTGGCCGTCCTCACCTTTTGGTCTTCAATGTATTCAATGTCAGCTGTATTGTAGCCATCTCGGTGGCCCTGATGGAGGACCCTGAAGCGCCTCCTGCCTATGCTGTCCACCACCGAGCGGCCATCAGCAAAGAACTGCACATTTCTGATCTCCAGGATGCAGCCGTATTCCGCGAACCTGCTTAATAGGGTATGAGTACAGACGTAAATCCTTGAGTCATTTCTGTGCCCTGGCCCTGAGCCATTTCTGTAACCCCAGGCTGTGGCTCGAGGGACTTCTGCCTATTTGCCTGTGCTGGGGTCCACGGCAGCAACCACACAACAGGCAGTGTCTGTGCAAAGAAAAATGTTCATGCAATAACATAACTGCTCCCGTGTATGGAGCAGACACTGTGTATTAGGTACTGTGCTCAGTGCTTTATGCGCGTTAACTCACCAACCCTCCCAACAAGCCCAGTGAGGTAGGCACTATTGTGCCCACTCTGCAGATAAGGACACTGAGTCACAGAAGTAACTCGTCCAAAGTCAAACTTGCTAAGGCTGGAGCCAGAATGTAAAGCCAGGCAGTGTGACTCCCGGGTCCACAGTCTTCCAGTGAAACAAACTGTAGAGTAAATGTCACCCGTTTAACAAAAGATTAATCCCAGGGTTCCTTTATATAGGCAACCTATTACATGGTAGGCTAGGGGCCAGGGAGACCGTGGTCTCTACGAACACTCACGGTCACGGACTGACTGAATCTCAGGAGTTGTGTCTCCCCGTCTTCTGGGAGCACCCCAAAGTCAACCCAAATCCCTCTCCAGCCAAGCCTCCCTTCACCTACATAGTTCTCCACTTACCCTTTGACAGGATCTCCAAGGCACATGCCAAACTGCCTTGTGCCTGTCTCGATGCATCTACGAATCATCAGGCGGTAACAAGGCTCGAAGATGTGCAGGGGACAAGGAACGGTGGGATAGGCCATAGTACACACGAAAATAGGCACGTTCTTATTTAAGCTGTTAGGAAGAGCAAATGACATGGATGTCTCAAAGCAATGGAGCAGAACACAGAAAGGTTGGTCAAACGTCCCCTTGTGGTTCCCCCACAGGAAGGCAAGGAGACCTCAAGTTTCTATAGCTGATTTAAAAAAAAAATATCCTGAGATGCCACTGACACTATGGGCTGAGTCCCATTACCTGGCGCAGAGGTTAGCCTAAGTGCTGAGAGATTGAAACTAGATATTCTATACGTTCTAATTTGCCTAAAGACGTCCTCTAGTACCTTCACATGGTGGGCGATAGCTATACCTCAATCTTTTTTTTTTAATGCTCTCTACTCAGAACAATCTCTTCAGGTGTCGTGCTGGTGGTAAAAGTGGACCCAGCCCTCCAGGGGGATGGTGGGAAAATCTCTGCAAGGTCTCCATCAGCATCTCAAACTTGCAAAGCCCCCAGGAGACCTGCTGGAAGGACCCAGCCAGAAGGAGGAGGGAGCAACAGAGAGGCAAGGTGCTAGCCCAGTGATGCTCAAATGCTCCTGTTCATCAGTCACCAGGGGGCCTTCCATCCAGACAGTGGGCTGCAGGACCCCTGAGATACTGGTATATTAGCTCTGGAGTTAGGACCCAGGAGTCTGCCCTTCAACAAGTGCCCGTGAAGAAGCAGATGCACAGCCTGATGGGAAACCACCAACCGGGCCAGCGCCTCCTCCATCACCGTTCTCTTCTTTGTCTGGTAAATCCAGTACTGGAACTTATCAATAGCTATAAGACCATCTGCCCAAATCCCCGCAGTATTAAGTTTAGGATTTCTTTAAATAGATATCCCTCTAATATATCCCAGTGTTTATTAATAAGACACTAAGTGATACTGGAGATAAGGGCTCAGAGAAACTCAAGGCAAATTTAAGAATCAGAAATAAAGATGCCCTGAGTAGATCTAGTCTAAGTCAAGGAGAAAAACAAGAATTTAATTTCTAGCTTCTCAGGAGAACATGTCACCCGAAGTGAGAGGCTCCACTCAAACGAAACCATGGCAGTTCAGAGGTGTTCTCTGTAAGGGGGGCACCTTTTGCCACCAGGCACCTGGCCCCCAGAATGCTGTGAGGATTCCAGTGGGGATGGGGAGGCGGGAGGCAGCAGTAGAAGAGGCAGAAGGGAGAGATTGCCTCGCGCTTCTTCCCAGTGAGCTGCTCTTCCAGCGGAGGAGCCCTCCTTCCACCTTCCTCCTTACCCTGCCTCTCCCACGGGCCAGGCAGAGGAGGCACAGAACAAGCAGCAGTCTCACTATTACCGTTACCATTAATTACTTGCTGTGCACTAGCTCATTTAATCTTCGCAAGTCCGTGAGGTAAGAACGGATTATTCCCAAGCTACAGATGAGGAAACTGAGGTCCAGAGAGGTCAAGGGACTTGCCTGAGCCCCTGAAGCATACTCACTTTGTGGCAGAATTGGGTCACAAACCCAGGTCTGGTTGGCACCAAAGTTCTTAACCTCACAGAACCTGCTTGAGTATCTGCAGTCTTTTGTATACTCTGTGAGTTCCCCTGATTAGCTCCTCCAAATTTACTCCTACCTCCTACCAGCAACACCCAGGCACAAGTGCCAAGATGTGACCTGGTCAATGGTCTGTGGCACATGGGTAAGCGCTGAGCAACTGGCTTCTGGGGGAAGCTCTGGCTTACAGCACTTGCCAATTTCTGTAGTATAGATACTCACCAAGGCCAATGTCAAGCTACCAACATGATATCATCAAGTGAAAAGTTAGGAAGAAATGTGCACATTCAGTTCTATGAGCTTCTGTGGGTCAAACTGAAAAGAAAAAAGAGAAAATGTGCATATACATACTTAGAAAGTTCTTCCATTTCTTCTTCATAAAGCCGCCTTCGTTCCTTGAGTTCTTCTGGAAGGAATTTAGCTATTAGCTCTTCCATTATGACATTTTTGCTGTATTTTCTGGATGCCAAGCACTAAAGGGGGAACAGGGCAATGAAATACTAATCAGTCTTCAGAAAAACACAAAGCACGCCTGCTTTTATCAGTAGGATAGTCGAATGACCCATATATCGGAGTAATTTGGACCCGTGTATTAGCAGGTGATAAATCATACTGCATATATTCTCTGGATATTACATGTGACTAATTACTTGTATAATTAGGCAAAAATATTTTAACAAGGGAAAAAGACCTGCGTTGAAGTTCTAAAAATCTCATAGCTTCCCTAAAATGCTCAAATTGAGATTATGTTCTTGTCAAAAAGGTGGGAGGGCAAATCCTTCCCTTTCCTCTTCTGGTTACTGCATTTACAAGCCCATGAAAATGCTCTTCACCTGGGATATACTGAAAGTCTGGTCAAAATGTTTGGGGCATGAAAAAGACATTTTCAAACATTGATCTTTTCCTGACCTGTCCCATACCCACAGCACCCCACCCCAATGCTTGGCTTCTGGATACTGTCAGTCTAAATATTCCCCCCGCCCAGCTTTAGCTAAAAACAAAACAACAACTAAATACTGGTGATTTTTATCTGTTTTTTAGATATATCATCTAGGCTATCACTGAAATTATGTTATAAACCATGATTTCAGAACCAAACTCGGGTCCATTGGTCACTACTATCCTCGCAAACACCCCTACTCCATACATATCCGGTGATCCGTAAGCAATGGGAATTTAACTGTGTGACCCAGACAATGAGAGTGAAAACATCTGCGAATTGCTTGCTATGGACGCTACCCATTGAGACCCAGCAGGGGGAGCTCCTGGTTATAAAATTGCTCGTTGGAGACCCTTTTTCCTTTCCCAGTATGGGCTCTGTGTGTCTATTCTGCAGTGAACGTGATTGGCATAAAATATTTATCACTCTTGGACACAGTGTAAGTGTGCCCCTGTGACAATACACAGAGACAGACGAGAATATTTTCTAGCCCCTGAGTCTGGGACCCCGCAGCATCTGCTCTTAGGATGCCTTCCCAGCCCCTGCTACCACCTAATGGCGGATCAGATGCTTTGCCCATCCCAGTCTTTGGGGAAAAGCAATGACTCAGGAGGTTGCTAATCCAGACTCCACCGCTGATGCTAAAACAAAAACCCAGGAAAGGCACGTACTGAGATGTTAACGGTGGTTTTCTCTGGGTGCTTAGCAGGACCAGGTTCTTCTTTCTGCTTACATGAATGTTGTAGTGTTACCACAACACACGTGTATTGTTATGTATAAGGACCATGGGCTCCTCACCCACCATCAGGCCAGCAGATCCCACCCACTGATCTAGGCAAGGTGTGACAGTGAGCCTCCCCTCTAACCCTACACACACCCCCAGGATTATCCTGGTTGATTATTTCACTCCATTCCCTTTGTTCAAACGTTTGGGTGTTGGGAAAGCTCAGCAGGTGACTTTTCTGGACCTACGTTCACCTAGAGATAGCCTTGCATTTCTGCCCTCTCCTTGGGGACAACAAGGGTCAAGGAATATTAAGACTGACTATAATGTGTCGTGCACAAGTCCCCAAGGGAGGGAAAACAAGATGGGCTCCCAGGTGTTCCTGTGCTACAGGAAAGTCCTCCAGTCCACCTGAAAAACAATGGTGGCAGCCTGTGTGGTTCCTTTCGGAGAATCTAGAAGCTGCAGAGCTTTTCAAGTGGCCAAATATCTGCTAATAAGTACAGCAGCTCCTGGGGGTGGGGGGGGGTGCCTGGAACAAGGACTACACTGAAGGTCTGTGAGGTTTTTCTGGGGCCCTGGGAGTGATACCTTCAAACCACAGAATAAACAACGATGGTGAGAAGAAATCAGCACTCATCTCGTCCAAGCCCAGAGAGGACAGAGGATTCACCTAAGATTGCAATGAATCAGGTGCCATGATAGGCTTAGCACCAGGATCCCTGTTTGTCCTCAATTTAATCCTTCTGTTTCCATCACAAATTAATTTCACTATTTACAGTTCATAAAAACCTAGATGTTGCCCCATTTTCCTGAAGGACTTTGTGAAGAGCGGAGGGGTAGCTCTAAGACAGGAAAAATAGACAGATGGCCTGAGGGAGTATTTTGCCCTAGCACAGTGCACTGGCTTGGGATCCAACAGGACACCATTTTGGTATCCAATTCCAAATAAGCTAACCCAATCAAGACAGAAAGAATGTCTTACCTGTGCAAGACCATCTTTGCACAGTGGACACTTTGCATTGTGATCTAGGCATCTTTCAAGGCATTTTAAACAAAATGTATGTCCACAAGGTGTTGTGACTGGCTCATAGAATAATCTGAAATTTAGGAATCAAAATGGAATAAACATGCAATAAGATGAAAAATAAAAGACAGAGCTAGTCAGTGTTAAGGTTTTACAGTATTGGAAAATTCTGTGTAAGGGGGGGGGTCTTTCCTTTTTAAAGTAATTCCCTGCTGTTGCTGCACTTCAGAAAAGCATTTGCTTTTTTGTTCCTGAGCTGGATTTTTTTTAAATGCATTTATCAACATTTATGACATAGCTAGATCATTTTGTAACATCAGTTCTAGTCAGTCTCTTCTGACTAGCATCCAAAATGTTTTTCCCTGTCACGTCTCAGAAAAATAGAGATTAATGCCCAGAGTGTCTGAATAGATTTCATTCTAAAATATGTAGCCAACCTGTTCACTAAAGATATGTAAACACACACACAGACAGATAAATACAAACACAGATAAACACACACACTCTGTCTCACACATTTACTCATTTAAGTACTTTATATCATATGTACAGTGCAAAAAGGCTTGGCTTGTTTGCTAACCTCGACTCCATTTTTCACCTAAGCAATGTTTACTGCCTGAAGGATCTCAATATTGCACCTTTAACAAACAGATGACTACCTTTTGTATGAATGGATCATTTTCTTAGAAGCAGTAGAGTAATACTGTCAAGGTGCTTACTGATACACACACACACACACACACACACACACACATGCATATGCAGATCTGCCTCCATATACTTCAATTAGATCCTACTTTAATTGCTTTGCAGGAGCTGGATATTTTCAAAGCAATCTGGGGAATCTTTTAAAAAAGCAGTTCTATTCATTCAGAGATTCATGGATTTACTTTGCTTAAAAAGAAAGGCTCACCTGCAGCAGGACCACTGGGTAGGGGCAGCTGAAGATGGTGGTTCAGAAGTGGGGCCGGCGCTCACCAAAGGACAGACAGAAGGGAAAGACAGATGCCTGACCAGCCTCTTTTGACCTCACAGGAGTGTTCAGTTGAGAGGAAGAGGCAGCCAGCTGCACAGCCCCCTCGTGTGGCCAGGAGGTGCAACAACAGCCTGGCGCACACAGCCAGGCTGAGCAGGATCAAAATGTCAGAGAGGAAGAGTACCCGGAAAAAAACTGAACCCCCCCAACTAGAATGACAGTGAGGTCCAGAGGGGAGGAAGTCGCTTCTAGTTGGCAGAACAAAGTCTATCCAATGTCCACCTTCCAGTGGCATGCTCCCTCTGTTCAAACAATGATTATTTATTTATTTATTTTTTCAAACTATGATTCTTGACCACTGCTCTTTGTGAGAATCACCTGGGGAGCTTTTCCTTTAAACAGCTTTACTGATGTGTAATTGACATGCATGAGCTGCACATACTCCAAGTTTACAGTTTGGTGAGTTTTAAACTATGTGCACGCCTATGAAACCATTTCAACGATCCAGGTCACGAACATACCCATCACCCCCAAATACTGCCTCATGTTCCTTTGTAAATCCTACCTCCTTCTCCCCTCTCCCAGCCTCCACCACCATCTGGGGAACTTTTAAGCACCATACAGTTGCCAGGGACCACGCCTGCAGAGATTCAAATCGGTTGGTCCAGGGTAAGGGCCAAGCACCAGGATTTTTTTTTTTTTAAAGCTCCTGGGTGGTTTTAATTAAAGTGCAGCCAGGATTGAAAATCACTGGATTCCACAATCCTACTAATCTCTGCACAGATCAATCTTCTGTACTGGTCTCCAAACTGAATTCTCAGAGCTACCTGTAGAGCTTCCAAAACAGACACGGTGAAAGTCCACTGGGTCAAGTGTGTTGTTTAGCGGGTCAAAGGGAGGGACAGAGATTTGATATTTTTAACAAGCCAGTGAAAGACTAGCAGCTGCTGGCACATTCCCCACTTTTTTGATTAAAAAAATTCTAGTGAAATTTGAGGGAAAAGCATCTCGTGGGAAAGAAATGAATAGTTTCTTAAGAGAAATCAGTTTAAATTTAACAGGCTATCCACAAGACGGATTCTCACTTATTCATTTAGCAAACGTGCTCTGCGTGCTGACGCAGAACGAGGTTCTGGCAGTATGACAAGTACAAGAAGGCATCTGACTTCTAGGAGACGAGAGGACACACACTGAAAACACTGTGAAACACACACTGTCATTGAAAAGGTGATATTTAATAAGTCCATACCAGTACAAGTGATAATTGTTAAAGTGTTGAAATTAAAAAAAAAAAAAAACAAGCACATGAAGGTCTGGAGTAGGAGAGAGACTTTTGATAGATTCACTTTTTCTACATTTTGAATGTTATATTTCTGTTTTAGAAAGCAGCTCATTTAACAGAATTAATATATTTTAGTTATTAAATTGGGCAAAAAGTTATTTGGCCAGTTATTAAATTGGCCAAAAAGTAAGATTAATTTTCAAAAAACACTATGATGGCGGTCCTAACCAGTGTACTAAGGAAAGAAGAAGAAAAAAAGTATGAGGATTAGAATGGAAAACACCAAATCTGTCATTATTCACACATGGTGTGAAGGTGACCTGGTCAAATCTAAAAGAATCCACAGAGGGTACTGGTGGCTCAGTCAGCTGAGTGTCCAACTCTTGGTTCCGGCTCAGGCAGAGATCTCAGGGTCATGGGTCTGAGCCTCATGTGAGGCTCTGTGCTCAGCAGGGAGTCTGCTTAAAGAATGCCTCCCCCTTTCCCTCTGCCCTCCCCGGCTCCTTTCTCTAAAACACATAAATTTTTTTTTAATTTAAAAATCTACAGACTGATTATTAGAATTTGTAAGAATTGATAGTATTAACAAGGATGTTAATAAATATACGTACACACACAATTGTATTCTATACACCAGCAAAAAAAAAACAAGAAAACACATTTTTTAAAAAGGTAACATTTACAGTCACATTTAGAAATCAAGTGTTCCAGGAAGAAATCCAACAAAAACTGTACAAGACCTCTGATGGAAAGAACTATAAATACCTCATTGAAAGGAAGTAAAGAAGACCTAATTAATCCCGATAAAAATCCCAATGGCTTATTTCAGATGTTTGTTTTGACTTGACAAGTTGATTTCTAAATGGTATAAGGCAAGGCAAAGGGTCAAGAGGACCGGAGACACTTCTAAGGGCAGCACTGTGGGAGGACTGGCTCTACCAGACATCAGACCTTATTATAAAGCTGTAGTGATTAAAACAGTATAGGGCTAGCACAAGGACAAATCCGTAAATAGACTAGAAAGCCCAGAAATAGACCCAGACCCAGATTCTTGATTTATGACAACTGTGGCACTTCAAAGCAGAGGGGGGATTTTCAGTACATGAGTAGCATTCTCAATAAATGCTATTTGGGATAGCGGGCTGTCTGTATGGGGAAATGAAGTTGGGCTGTTCTCACACCATACACAAAAATCACTTTCATGTGGGCTGGAAAGGTAAATGTGAAACAGTGAAGCTTTTAGAAGACATAACAGAATATCTTGATGATCTCAAGGTAAAAGAAAAAAGATTTCTTGGGCAAAACACGCACAAGGAAAAAAAAAACCGCCACTAACTATAAATGAAAAGATTGATAATTTTCATTGCATTAAAACAAAGAACTTGTAAGTTCATTAAAAGACGCCATGAAGAGAGCAAAAAAGCAAGCCACAAGTGGGGGAAGGTATTTGTAGCACACATGACTAACAGGGGGCTTGTGTCTACAACAGACATAAAGCTCCTAGAAGTCAGTAAGAAAAAGAGAGATAACCCAATCAAGATGGGCAAAGATTTATATGCACCAGTATACATAGAAACTTCTCATAGCAACGTTGTCCATAACAGCTCCAAACTAGAAACAACCCAAATATCCTTCTGAAATAGAACAAAGGAAGAAGCTGTGGTAGAGTCATACAATGGGCCACTATACATGAATGAAAATGAACAAACATCACCAGTACGCAGTAACGTGAATAAACCTTAATACTATGGAAAAGAAGCCAGAACAAAAAGAAATATGTTCTTGATAATTCGATTTATATAAAGTGTTTTAGAAATAGGTAGAACTAAATTATACCATTTAGAGATGCATACATGGGTAGGGGGTAAAACTGTTTTTAAAAAAGAAGAGAGAAAAATCAAGAAAGACAGTGGCTTCAGTGGGCAAGGGGCAAGGAGCTGTGATTCAGAAGTGGCCCACAGGAGGCTTGTGGGGGTCCTGGCCATGTTTTATTTCTTGAACTGAGAAGGACTGTACGAGTATCCTCTCTACAGAATTTTGTTAAGAGAGTACAATTTTAATTTTATGTACTTTTCCACCATGTGTGTTTCACAATTTAGAATGTTTCTCACAAGTGTGATTTGCAGGCGGATTTGGAAACCATTGCCGTGAGCTTCTGCAGCAGCCAAATTCAGAAAGTCTCACTTCCCCAGTAATTTGAGTCCTATGAATCTGAAAATTTGTTACACACCTTAGTCAATGACACTAATGATGATGATGATTGAGGAATCTGTACCTGCTAAACTGTTTTTTTTTCCTGAGAACTTCAAAATCGGGCCTTTTGTAAAACAGCAATGGCATCGCTGGCTAATTCACTGCAGTAAATACTGACATGTAATGAGCAGATGAACGAAACAGACCCAAAAGGAAACAACGACTCTCAGCAAGAACTGTGATTAAAAGGCCCCCGAGCTGAGTGGTCGCAGACGAGAAGGCTGCCAACAGACACTGCGTAATGCCTGTTTTGAAATAATTCAAAGTTCAGATGCTCAGAATATATCACCTTTTAAGACTCAAGTCGCTTCTATATTCGGGGCTACTCTGCTCCTCTCCAAAGGATGATGGATAAAGTGACATGAGACAGAGGGAGTATATTTCTCTTGCTGTTCTTGGTGTGTGTAATACTGTTTTTCAAATAAATTAACTTCATGTATTACTACTGAGGAAATGAAGACTCAGACAGGTTAAGCGACTTGCCCAAGGTCACACAGCTAGCTAGGAGGTAGCAGGGCTTGGGGTGTGAAGTCACACCTTGTTCCCCAGCTCATCTTCCTTCTCCACTATATGACACAGCAGCGACAGCATGCACACCTATATCTAGAACAGACATCATCCATCCGTGTGTAGACATACCGACAACACAGTTCTCTCTCTCCCCATTCCAGAGAGAGAGAGAGAGAGAGAGAGAGAGAGAACTCTGTATAGAGATAGAGATAGAAATAGGTATATACTTGAAGTCCTCTCCATTTTATTTACCACTAAGTAATGATTGTAGGAAACACTTGAGGGAGACATTTATAAATCAGAGTAGTCAGATTTTCTCACAAGAAAGCATTTTACATTGTCACAGTGGTGGAGTAAACAATAGTAATAATAAATGCTTTCAGTTACATGTCAGCCCGGATAAAATGCTTGGCTTGTCTAGAAATAGCTATCTTTTCCCACCAGTTACATCCTTGTATTGTGTTCTTTTGCTGCTATCAAAGGAGAGCGAAGAGGGCATGAGAAGGAGGGGGGTGGAGAAAGAGAAAGAAAAAGAGAGAGGGAAGGAAGGAAAGAGATGGTGGGGCAGACTCCTTAACACCCAGCTATTTGAGTAGCTAAAACTAGGTTAAATACAAAGTTTTCATTTCAATTGACAAAGAGGTCACTGGGCCATTAGGTAACTGGTTCAAATATCAAGGATTCTTGTTCCACATCTCAAAATATCCTTGTCACCCCAAAGGCGATATTCCACAACAGCCCCAGAGGGGGCCCCCAGTGGCGAGAGATTCCAGCTGGCTAAATCTCAAGGGGTTTCCAGTCACAAAAGACTGGGGGGCAGAGTTCTGAGGAGTTGGAATTAGGAAACAACTTCCCTCAACAGAGCTCTCCCAATCCAGCCAGGGGGACTTGGGAGACAGGAAAGTGTCTCATTACTGCACACTCCAATTCTTATCCCATTCACTTTTTCCACCCTTTTCCCTGCAAGATGTACAAGGGGCTCCTGAGTTTCCCTCTAGAGTCGGATGAACTTTGCACTCCAACTTGGCTTCTACTAATGCAGTGCCACGGGACTGGATTTCATTCTTGAAACTCGTAGAGGAGGTACAAATGTCTAGTTTCACGACCCAGTAGATGGTTTGAAAATATCTCAACCCTTAGACACCCTCTCCCCCAAAGACACGAGGGTCATAATAGAACCTGACAATAATCCTAATGACAACAAAAAGGAAAAAAAAATCACTAGAGAGGTGGAAACAGGAACTTTGACAAGACTGTATTCAAACAAAGCATGCACATGAAACAGCTTCTGTCAACATCTGATTTCTGCCTTACAGATAAACCCTGTTGGGAGGGGAACTACATGTTTCTGACCCAGGGTTACAGTTTTTTTTTAAGGTTTTATTTATTTATTTGAGAGAGAAGGAAAGAACAGAAGTGGGGGGAAGGGCAGAGGGGGAGAGAGAGAGAGAGAGAGGCAGACTCCCTGTTGAGTGGGGAGCCTACATGGGGCTGGATCCCAGGACCCTGGGATCATGACCTGAGCTGAAGGCAGATGCTCAACTGACTGAGCCACCCAGGTGTCCCAAGGGCTACAGTTAAGAGCCTTCAGGCCAGAAAAGCTCTCTGGACTTGGTGGGTTCCTCTGCACTCTGAAGCAGCTGGGGTCCCCTTAAAAGTTACCAAACTATATACTACAACTACCCCAAACAAAGATGGGCTTTTGTTTTGAAGTCTCATTTAGAACAGAGGGGCAGGATAAAGGAAATAATGGCTTTTAAGCTCAGGGTGAGCAAACCAGAAGGGGGTCTTATCCTCTTGGTGTTTATTTCTTGGAGCAAATTTCTAACCCTTCTCTGAAGCCCCCTGTTGAGATCAGGGACAAACAAGATGAAAGGGAGAAAGCAGAGGAAACAGAACAAAAGAACTCCAACCTCAGGATTCTGAGCCCTCAGCAAAAACACAAACAGGATGAGTCTGTGTGTTTGATTTTGTGTTGGCTGGATGTTGGGAGGAGTATTAAGGAGGATACGTCCAGCAAAGACCTGGACTTTCTGAACAAGCTAAACCAAGTCTAGCAAAGTCTGACACCTGAAAGACTGTGGCTTAGAGGAATGATGGCGGAGGCCCCCTTCTCTGCTTGGAAGCAGACATTCTGCCTCGTATCCTGGCTCCTCCGTGACCCACCTGACACTTTGTTGTGAGGGGGACGGGGAGATGGTCAAAGGGAACTGGTTACATGACCCACCCCACTCTCACCTACTCCACCTAAAACTCCCCGATTGTATCTGGAAGGACTTTCTTTCAGTGCTGCTGTATTCATCTGCCAAACAGTTCATTTTCAGGTCTGCCCGAGTTCAGAAGCAAATCTGACAATTTGATTTTTTTTTTAATTTTATTTATTCATTTGACAGAAAGAGATCACAAGCAAGCAGAGAGGCAGGCAGAGAGACAGAGAGGAGGAAGCAGGCTCCCCGCTGAGCAGAGATCCCGGTGCAGGGCTCGATCCCAGGACCCTGAGATCACGACCCAAGCCCAAGGCAGAGGCCCAACCCACTGAGCCACCCAGGCACCCCTAATTCAATTATTTTTAAGAGGAAGAAAAAGTACATGTCCAGGTAATTGGCTCCTTATTCATTTTTATGCATACAGTAAAAGTCCTCCCAAATACAAAAGCACATGATTGATATGGAAGGCATACGTGCTTGCAAAGGGCAAGAAAACACCCCAGGATCCTTGGGGGGTGGCTGGATCCCACTGTGTGGTAGACCACAGGATTTTTCTTAACATCTCTTGGGTCAACCATCTTAATAACTTTTATACAAATGTCTCAGCCTTCTTTTAATGCTATTTTTTGCGGGGGGAAGCACTTTTGAGAATCTACCAAAATCTGTGGACCTTCGGAAACACACATACACACACACACACTCTCTCTCTCTCTCTCTCTCTCTCTCTCTCACATACACATTTTTACATACAACTTCAGGGAATTCACAGATCTTTTAGAATCCATACAAAGAACTTCCTCAGGGGTCCGTGGACTTAAAGAATCTCTGGTCTAGAAAAAGAGTTAACATACATGGAGTATCTACTATGTCAGGCACTATTCTAAGTGTGTTTTAAATAGATTCTCTCAGTTAATCATAACAACCTCATAGGCTGGGTACTACTCTTCTCCATTTTACTGATGAGAAAACAGTGGCAGAGAAAAATCACTTGCTCTAGGTCAAACAGCCAGTAAGTGGCAGAGCCAGGGTTCAAGCCCAGGCCATCTGGCTTTGGAGCGCCTCCTCGTAGCCACAAAGTCACAGCTGTGAAAGGAACCAAACTAAAGTCCTTTTTTTCACACAGCCCAAGCTTGTACCAGCTTCCTTTTTCCCGAGGCGGGTGGGCAGGTGTGTGGGTAATTCGCTTCCCCACTGGGTATAGAAGGGATGCCTGGCCAAGTAGTACATGCCTGCTACTGATATTGTTCAAAACGAAAACCATTTGGCTTCCAAAGAAGAGGCCTATGGCATTAACATTAGCCCTTGAGCTTTGGGATCTTGATCTAGTAGGTGAGACTCGTTCCAGGGTCATGAACTCAAATACCTACAAGGTACCAGGAAAATAATGCAAATATGAGACACAAGCAATTGAGAGACAGGGGAACCATGGCCAACTAGAGAGTGTCTGTCCTCTCTCTAAACATTCACATTTAACAACAACCAAAAAAAAAAAAAAAATCCCATGAAGGCCAAACCAAAGACATTCAGAGTGTGTCCCTGAGTCTGTGAGCTCTGGGTAGACCATTTCCTTCCCCCTCTTTAGGTATCTCCAAGTCAGGAGTGTAGGGAATATAACCTGTAAGCAAGGGACACAAGCTAGCCCACGTGACCAACAGCAGCGTGATTTTCATTCTGTTAGAACCATTCTTTTCCGTGCTAACCAACTGAACATAGGTCACTAGCCCAAAGGTCCGGACTCCCCAGAAGAAGAAGCCTCGGGCAATAAGTGGTAGCCCCCATAGCATACCTCATGCACAGGGCGCATTCAAGGTCAGACACATCCACAGAAGATGGCAGTGGAGCACTGACAGCAGCCTCGGCCCCCTGCTCAGCCAGAGTATCTGTGATTTAGAAAGCAGTAAGTCAGAGATGGACCAACCTTACTTTCACAGACAGCACTTCTGAGGCAAGAGAACCCCATGGGTGTTTCAGCTTGCCGCTCTCACCCTGCCTCCCAGAGGGTAGATGCCCTGGCCACCCGAGCCACCGGGAATGGGATACCCGGAAAGAGGCTCCGGGAGGTTTCCGGCAGCCCCACAGGAAGAAAAATGTGAGTCTGGGAATATCCAAGAGCCCTGGGGACTTGACTCCAGTGCAGCGGGCACCTCACTCCACAGCAGCAGCAGCAACAGCAATCCCATGGCCTGAGCCAGGTCTTCAAGGCTGGTACTGAATCCCGGCCCTGGCAGCCTCTCTTGGAAAGACATGAGGCTGCGGCTGCTGCTTCTGATGCCTACCACTGGGCACCCAGCTGGGAGGGAGGAGGGCAAGGCCTGGTCACACCACCCCGTGCCTCCATTCTTAGAATGGAGACGAGGGTAGGGGCAGGTGGGCCTGGAAAGAGGCGACACCACCAAGGGCGTGAGGTGTCAGTTGTCGATACGGGCCCTGACCTTATGCCTTGGCTTTTCCTTATTATTAGTGAACCCCAACATTGTGCTAACAACCATGTGGGCTCTTTCAAAGATGTGGCACAGCTCATTGCCAGAGCTGGGCCGCACACCCAGAGTCGGAGGAGCCCGCCGAACCCCCCATGGAGGCTAAGTGACCCGTAGATGCCTGTGAGTCCCGGCCCTGCCCCCTCCAAGCCCCTTTCTCCCTGCGGAGAGTCAGTACCTGGCTTCAAGGCTTTCGCAGGCACCTCTGAGTCTCGGGTTTCAATTTGACAATGCTTCCTTTTCTTTTCGTGGCATTTGCCAGCCTTGGTGGAGGCAGCTTCTGCAGAGGCCGCGTCCCCTTTCTCCGCCTTGTCTCCTGCCTGGCCTTTCTGGTCGCCTTGCTTCCCCTCCCCCTCTACTTTAACTGGGTTTGCCAGGCTGCTGCGGTCTCCCCCCGCTGCTGCTTCCTCCTGACTAGAACAGCATGGGAGCTCCGGGTTGTCCTGGACGGAGAAAGAGCCGAATGTCAGTATCACCTTAGGACCAGCATCATCCTCTGACACTGCTACCGACTGGGGATAGAGAGAAAACTACGGAGCCCTGATCGCTGAGTGGACACACAGCTTAACTGGGGTGGGGGGGCAGTCAGAAGACATACTTCCCACTTCCGACCACGCAGCATCGGCAAAGAAGGCATGCCGGGCCTGGGTGAAACGGAAGAACTTCCCTAGGCAATGACAGAAAAGCGCATAGAGGACAGACACCTTGGGCTGTGGTGAAGGGGACAGATAGGGAGTGGGGCACCTGCCCCTCTCCTGGGCAAATCTTTCCCCAGTTACCACCGGAGGGAAACCAAGGCAAGCAGTGAGCGTGGATCCTATCACCCAATCTCCTGCCGCTCTCTCTGCCACTTCAGGCCATCTGAGAGCCCCACCTCCAAAAGGACTTTCGCTAAGGCTTTGGCACAGGTGTGTTCACAGGCCTGCGGAGTTCCCTTGGGTTCCAGAGCTCTGCGTTATACCAGTCAAAAGAACTCCGTGTCATACTAGCCAAAAGACAAACTACTCTTTTGACTAGATTTTGAGTGAGATGTCTGAAAAAGAGACAAGTCACTTGGCAAAACGACCAATACTGTCTCTAGCCTTTTCAAGACTTTCTGTCCAGGGGAGGGCATTTGAAAATGGATCTAGAAATAAATCCAGTACCAAGGTGCTTGCAGATTTATCTGGCGAACCCTGAACTCTGCTCTAAATCTATAGTCCGCAGGTCCCAAAATGCTCATGTTGTTTTCTTTCCCTTCAACCCCTAGCCCCTCCAAATGGTAGACAGACGGAAAATGGGGAGTAGAGAGTCGGGAGAGAATGGTGAGATGAGGAGAAAAAGGATATGGGTTTTCTCAGTCTCTAACCTGGGGAGATCAGGGGATCTGCAGCCCCAGAGCCGTGTGGCACCCTCCACTTTCTCTAAGCCCCACGCACTGTCCACACGGGGGTACACTGCTTTGCAATGCAAAGTTTATGTGGAAGCCCAATTCCCCTTTCCCCTCAACTGGCTCTTCCTGGAAAGCCAGGGGTGCTATTTTCCCTCACTTCTGATTGAGCTGCAGTGAAAAGTCACTCCAGGCACTTCTTCAGGCAACTGTTAGCGTTCTCAGTCATCTACTGATGATCTCAAACATTACTGAAATGCACTAGGTGTTCTCTGACTTCTGAAGATACTCGGTTCTGCCCCGTTTTTTGTTTTTGTTTTCTTAAGTCAGGCACGCCTGCATTTTATTCCTTTTTAAGAGCGGGGAGAGAAGCAGGGAAAAATGTAAGATTCCTGCCTGTCAGAGAACCCAAGAAGCCCTGGAGATCACAGGGCTTCCACACAGGGGAAGAACACACGGCAAGGATCGGGACGGGCAGGGAGACCATTGCCTCAAGGTGCCTAGGTTTTCAGGGCTAAATTCTGTCTTCAAGTCTGGACTTCTGAGCCCCAGCTTCTGCCCACTTACTCTCTGCTGAGAAAGCCAGGGCCTAGAGCCCATCCCTCCGTGGTTCTCTTTTCTTGTTCCCAAAGATGGGCACAAATACCCATCTCCCTCCCAGGGACTTAACTCTTCCCAAATTGCTTCCCTCTTCCCAGCTACGACTACGTCCTGGAAGTCTACTGATGTGTAAGACTCCGTGGGGGAATATAAAATTACCTCCACTTGGGGATCAAATGGGGTTGTCTTTGCACAGGGAACTCAGCTGGTGCTCAAAGACCAGCAACTTGAACAAACAAAAAAAGCAGGAAAGGAGGGGTTGTTAGGCCTCTTCCCAGGCTCCACCCCTAAGCTGATAAAGCGGCCTGGATTGAATGGTTCCAGGGGAAGCGGGCCAACTCCTTTTTCCTTCTGTCAAATCTCTCAGCTGGATCTGACCAAGAACTGAAAAAATGAAGGTAATAAAACCAACCTCCCCCCCGGGACCATGCCTGAAATCCGGTTTTATCTGTAAGAAATAACCTTCTAGCAAAGAACACAACCACTAGTGAATCCATTTCTTCCTTCTCAGGAACCGAAGGAGAGGTAGGGCTCACTCCCACGTTTGCCCACACAACAGCCAAACGAAGCATCGCGAGCGAGCTGGGTGAGTTGAGTTTTACCTGTGACAACTTTGGTAGATTATGACTGGTGCCTTCAGTAGCCATTGATTCTACGTGTTCCTTTAATCTAGGGTGAGGTGCCAACAACTTCAGGATATCGGGAAAATGTTCCTGAGAGTCCCCCGGGACTGATGGTGAAAAGAAACTAAGGAGAAGCTGTGACATAAAACAGAAGACTTCACTGCTTATGTTTCTACAGGTGCTTGGGTGGTGGGGGTGGGGGAGGGGGAGACAGGGGCAGGGGACACAGCTCGCAGGGTGAAACTCCAGGGAAGCAGCCTGGAACCAGAGACCCCAATGTACCAGGGCAGGGGGCCTCAGTTTGGCGTGCGCCAGAGCTACCTGGGGAGCTAATGAACCCCCCAGGTTCCAAGTTCCCACGCCTGGCTCCCCCAGGTCTAAAGTGTGGCCCTAGAATCTGGATCTCAAAAAGGCATCACAGATGACTTTGTCATCCTAGCCAAGTTAAGAGCCATCACTCCCATGCTACCATTCCATAGAAATAACCGCAGTGGGAATTCAAGACCTATCCAGGAGGAAAGACACAGAGAGGTGAAGGCAGGAGGCAAACAACATGGGCGAACCTGTCACGTCCATAGCAGCCCCGTGGGTAGAAGCCTACACACATCCTCTAGGTCCCTCCATGTCTTCCCCCTACCAGCCCATTCTGCCTCCTCCTCCTCGGACCACCCTCCTTGGGCCTTTAATCCCTTGCACAGTGAAGTGGTGGGAAGAGCAGAACCCAGCCTCTCCTCCCCCATTCTGGCCTTCACTGTGCAGAGACTGCTGGGTAACTTCAGGTACTGGAGGCACGAAGGCTCCTGTCTGGGGCCGGTTTCCCTTGCGGTTGGAGAAGGTGGGGAGCGGGGGAGGTGGCAGGTGAAGACACAGAAGACCCAGCAGGGTCTGGGAGTCAAGGATATGTGTTCTCGTGCAGGCTTCCCCATGAGCTGCCCGCATTCTTGCTTCGATTCTCCCCTGTGCCAGCACGGGTTACAGACAGACGCGTGGACATACTGTATGTAACACGAAACACAAGAAAGCAGCTCGCTTGGCTTCCAGCACACATGGAAGTGTTTACCACCGGGCAGCCGCTGCGGTGTCTGGAGACCCACCAAAGGGCGCTCCACGCCCTTGCTCAGGGGAACAGGGTATGAACTGATCAAGGGAGGCTGACAGAGACTCCGACCAAACTCTGTCCGGTTTAATTTGTCCCCTTGCTGGCCCCTAGCAGTGCCTTCACGGGGCTCTTTGAGATGTCAGCACTTTCCACAGAGCCAAAGCCTGCTCAGTGTCCAGCGCCAGCTCCAGTGCATCAGCTTGGGCCCCCTGATGTCACTTGTCCGTTCAAGTTCTCTGCTGCACCATAACGGAGCGCCTTACACTGCTCGGCCTCGCCCGAGTCTCAGATCGTGCCACACACCTGAGTCTTTCTCTCTAAGCAGGTGGCCAGCTTCTGGAGGCCCATGCCCATGTCCAGTACATACTCATCACCCCGGATGGAACTGAATTAAGACGCTTATCCATCCCAGGGCCCAGGCAGAGGCCAAGCGTTCAAGTCCCAAATCCTCAGACAGATCGCAGTTTCCTTCCAGCTCTGGGAAACCCACTTCCCAGGTGGAAGGTGTCGCTAAAGGAGGGAGGCGGTGAGGTACTCACAGTGCCCCGGGCCACAAATGCCAGCTTTCAGAGGCCCCTCCTCCCCGGGAACCAGAGCTGGCCTTCCGAAGCCCTCCTGAGGGGCCCAAAGGACCAACCCCTTCTGAAGCAGTGTCCCTAGGATTCCCACCTAAAGAGCACGGGGCTTGCTTGCCGGGAAGAGCCCCGGCTGATGCGTGCAAGTGTTGAGTCACTGTGTTGTACACCTGGAGCTGAGGTAACAGTGTGTGTTAACTAACCGGAACTGAGAGAAGAACTTTTGAAAAGAGAGCGTGGTGCTCTTCAGTGGCAGCCGCACAGCATCCCAAGGGACAAGGTTAAAAGGGCAGAGCACGGACGGGGGTGGGAAGGGGGCACAGGGGAGAAATTGAAGGAGACAAGGCAGAAACAGCAACAGCACTTCGCTTCTTCCCTTCACTACCTAAGACCGCATTCTAGACCTTCCCAGAGGCTTTGGAAAACCAAAGTTGGGGTCAACGCTGAGTGAGAATAATCATTCCACACGAATGAAAGTCATTTCCACTTCGGTGTCAGCCTTAGAAAGACCCGAATGGGTCAAGAAGGGGAAAGAAAGAATCCGAGGTAAAAAACAAACACTAAAAAGAAACCTAGGCCTGGGAGTGCCTAAGGGGGCCGATTCCTGCCGAGTGAACCTGGACCACCTTTGTCAAATCTTCAACCCTGAAACTGGAATGGTACAGTAAGTAAGAAAGGCCGAGGGCCCTCGGGGTTCGTATACGGCTGCCATGGCCTCATCACAGTCAGTGGAAATTCGCCTCTAAATTCTCCGCCCCCCTTCAGAACTCCAGGACACACTCATCATGGGCATATGCGCCCTTGTGTTGTCCGGCATTTTTAGTGCACCGTATAACACATGCGGGGTTGGAGGGTCCTTGAGGACGGAGACTGTGGCTTATGCCTCTTTGGGTCTCCAGAGCTTAGCATGACACTTGCCCCTATCCCGTCAGGCGGTTGTGGAAGTGACACTAAGCAGGTCTATAAAAGTGGCTGGCAAGAGAGGTTGACCCAGCTGATGACACCAGAGCCTCTCAGGCCAAGTAGGAAATGGATGAACAGGAATAGAGAGACCATTCGCCCCTGGATCTGACCCCTACCTCTGTTGGCCTTTGCACGCTCTGCCCCCAAAGTCAAGATTCTTCTAACCAACCTTTGGTCATCCCCCACCCCCAACCGGATGGTCCCACTGCTACTCTCCACCCCACCCCAGCAGTGAGCACCAAGCCCCCTGGCATGTCCTCCTGGGACGGAAGAATGGTGGAATGGCTCAGAAGGCAGACCCTGGAAGCAGATGGAGTTGGGCTTACATGCCTTTTCAGCAATCACCAGCTGCAGGATCTCGGGAAGTCATCAAGCCTCAGCTTCCTCATCTATCTCCTCGGTAACGTGGGGATAAGTAACAGCAGCTACCCTCATAGGAATGCTGTGGGGGGTCAAATTACATCCTCCACAGAAAGCCCTAGCATAGTGCCTGGTGCACTGCAAATGCTGGATAAATGTTAGGTGCTATTATTATTATTATTATTATTTACACCATGGACCACACTTAAGATTCCCAGCCTGGAGCAATTCTCAGCCACCAGTACTCCTCTCAAGGACACCTTGTCCACTTTTCCAAACCAGGTCAAAGCAACCTTCCAGAGAAGAAATCTGTGCAAGGCACAACCTCCAGAGCTCGGCTTCTCCTAGTTCAGTGATGTTGCTAAAGATTCCTTTCTGGAACCTTCGGAAAGCAATCCTTCTCTTGCTCCCTTTCTTTACCCATGGCTCTGCCAAACCTCGCTGGGACAGAGGCACTTGAGACAGGTGGTGGACAGGGGGAGGGGCACAAGGAGGGCAGAGGCCACCACTGATTCTCAGCATCTGACTTCCGGGCCAGTTAGCCCCACCGCAAAAGCACACTGTGGAGTAGAAAGCACTGCGCTCCCCAAGCTGGGGACGCTTGAGGCCTTCAGCAGGGCTGATGTTTCATGAATTAACAAAACGAAACAAAACCACCACATTCTCTGGGGATTCAAGAGTTGGAATGATGGCTTGGATTATATCGTCATGGTCCCTGACTTACATTCGTGAGACAGTGTGTGTTCTATTTCTAGCGAAGGCTGAAGGCTAGAGTTCTGCATACAGCAGGGGAGATGGTGACCAGCATTCCTGGCGAGGAGCTCACCCGGTGGGGCTGGTGAAGCTGTGACTCAGCCAAAGCAAAGTTCTACAACTCCGGGCCGCCCCGCAGCCCTGACCTCTCCATCAACAGCCAGATCCTCATCAGTGAGCCGCCACCCCCATGTTAACTTGTCTGGTTTGCTTTGGGTGGTTTTCCTACTCACAACCCAGACCTGGACTCGAAGAAGCAAGAGTATTCCTCGGAGGCTCCTCCAAAAATGCAGGAATGGCTCCATTGGATTGCACATGCCAAGAGGATGGTGTTTCTAGACAATTGGCTCTTGTGTCTCCTTCCTGCCCCCTTAACCAAGGGAGCCACCCACTCAGGGCCCTAAATGCCAGGGACGGCAGTTCCCTCACTTCCCTCTTTGGAGAAGACAGAGAAGTGGGAGCCCACTGGGCAGCTGGACCTGACATCATCTCAACTCACCCTCTGGGCTTCAGATCTTGCTCTTTTGTTCTTTCCATCCAGGGACACACAATACAGAAACTCCCTTAGTGCTTCCTCCACCTTGCCTAAGGTGGCTAAGGCTTGTGCTTTTCTGAAGTGTGCCTGGAAGAAAACATTAGCATTCAGTCCTGTTCTTATTCACCTACTGACTTATTGACCCTAGCCGAACACTTAATGAGCAGTCGTTACTGTGTGAAGGGTTTTAGAAGGACTGCCTTCTCTACAGCCCTATCATGTAGGCAAATGCTCTGAAGCCCATTTTACAGATGAAACCGAGACCCAGAAAAGTGATTTGCCCAAAGGTAGTACAGCTAGTAAATTGTGGACTCAGGGTTTAAGTCTGGGACTGGCTGATACCAAAGTCCAGTTTCTTAACCACTGTGCCATATGACCTCCCCGCTGCCCCACTGTTGTAGTGGGGGCACTGCCAAACAGAGCAAGAACCCTCATTTAAGCACATACTATCCAGCTTCCAGAACCCACCCAGATAGGCCTTTCTATTAACTAGTCTGTCAGGCAAAGACCTAGTCCACATTACTGGCTGAATGATCGCCTATACTTGCTGATCATTTTTCAGAAGAGGCCCAAGGAAAGGACATGACCTCCCCAAGACCTCAAGGTATAGTTAGCGGCAAAGCTGGAACTAGAACTGGGGTGTAGGACCTCCAGAATGCTCTTCCCCGCAAAGCTGATTTCCCTTCAGAGGGCCAACCAGAGACTGAGCAAATGCTTTCCCTCCTATGGGCTCAGCTCATTGTTCACTGTTCCCTTCCCACACCTTTAAAAAGTATAAAGAAGATTTTGGGGCACCTGGGTGGCTCAGTTGGTTAAGCATCTGACTCTTGGATTCGGCTCAGGTCCTCATCTCCTGGCCTGTGAGATCTAGCCCTGCATCAGGCTCCCCACTTGGTGGGAGTCTGCTAGAACATTCTCTCCCTCTGCCCCTTCCCCCCACCTTGCATGTGTGCACTCTCTCTCTCTCTCTCTCTCTCTCTCTCTCTAATAAATAGACAAATCTTAAAAAAAAAAGTATAAAGAAGTTTTAGGGCTCTCCGAGGTCTCCGCCCAACTATCCCAGCAGAGAAAGTCTTGAGGTAGCAGAAGAGCATCCTGGGGAAGAGGGAGGAACAAAAAAAGAGGTGGAAAGATGGCAACATTCTCTCCGTGCCTTGAGACAGGTGGCCGTTGCAACTTGGCTGGGAGGGCATTGCTCTTGAGTCATCTAGGGTGCCCCTCGGGGGCCTGCTCCCCACTCTCTTGCCTCTATGGCTGACCCTGAATCTAACTTAAAGAAGAAAACGATCCAGGTTGCACCTGCTGGGCACTCCCATCTTCCCCTCCTAACATGCTTCTACAGACCCTGGGGTGGTGTCCTCTGGCTCTGGCCTGGCTACAGGCTCCATAGGCAGGGATCTGCCTTCTTGAGCTGTGGCCTCTGCTCCAAACCTCTTGAGGTCCTCCCCTGTGCCCCCCACCCTCTTCCTGGAGCCTAATCTTGGCTGATACTTGGGTATGATGATACAACGATGGCTTCCTTCATTGCTCCTCCCAGCACCATTTACCAGGGGCCCCCTGGAGAAAGGCTTGTATGACATTTCAGGACAGCTAGAGGGGATAAGTGTTGGGAGATAGGAGAGGCCTCTAGGACCCCTCCAATCATAGCAAATAGCAACCCACATATTCCACTTGCTTGGGACAGCCAGCCCACCCACTGAGAGCTGTGCCACCTGCAGGATATGTTGGAATACCACGGCACCTGGCTGGACTAGGGCTGTAGGAGGTATACCTCGCCCCTAGGGGCATTGCACACAGAAATGATGAGAAGTACGCAAATCGGGGTATGGGCTGGTTTTGAATCATATCTTCTTTGAATCAAATCTTTTGAATCAAATCTTCTCTCAACCCTCAAGACAATACCATTTGTTCTCTGCACTGCCTCTCCGCTTACCCCAGCACTTTGGGGAAATGAAACTCCTGTTTACAACTTCCACCAACTCTGATTCCACTGGGGAAGTCACTTTTCCCATTTCATCTGAAATGGTCCGCTACTTCTTAGCCCTGCTTCTCACTGTACTATGAAGGCTCCCGCCCTTAGGCCCTAGGTTTAGGGTGGGAGCAGAAGAAGCTGCAAGGGAAGTCTTACCCCCAGGCAGCTTCCCGACCTGCACTGCTATAAAGCATGATATGTTCTCACTGAAGCTCCTTTGGGTCAGACACTGGTGACTTTTAGTAAACCGTAAATCTATCCCTTGGGAAGGAGCACATACTACTCTGCCATAACCCATGAAAACCTTCTCATCAAAGTACATAAGACCTTCACTCTGACACTAATGGCCCAGCGCGCAGGTCCACAAATGCTTTATCTGAGGTTCCCAGTTCCAGAAACAGTCTGATAGTCCAAAGTTTTACAAGCTCGGCGTCAAAAGTTATTAGGTGGCAAATATATGTGATATAAGATACGTCATAGTCTTCATCTCATTTAGTGTGAATTTTCACGTAAGGTACGGCAGAAATATTAGTGTGTATGATTGTGGGATGTTGTCCAGAACTCCCAGAGGGTGCCACCTAGTATGTGGGTCTTTCTGAAATCAGAAATATTCTGGACCCTGAACACTTCTGGCCCCATGGGATTCAGATAAGGATCACAGATCAGAACCTGGGTAAGGTGGGTTTCCGAGGTGGCATCCTGGGGGCTGTGTAGAGAGAATAGCACCAAGGCCCCGCAAATGGCAGAGCTCCCAGAATGGCCTCTCGATCACGCTCACCTGTGACCCTCACACCACATTCCCCAGGAGGCAACCGGGGAGACAGCAATAGCAATGCTTTGCAACCCAGGACCTTTGGGATCCAGAGAGTGAAGCGACTTCCCCATGGCAACTTAACTTGCAAGTAGTAGAGCCCAGGCTCAAACCTAATCTCCTAAACAAAATATGGACACATGGCTAAGGGCCAGTCCTGAGGGCAGAGATACAGAAAGTGACACTTTGCTTCCTAGCAACCTGAGAGGTGTCTAGCCTTTCTCCAACCACCCTTCGTGTGACCTAGATGTTTGGGGATACAAGCAGGCTGATTATATGAAGGACTCGAAATAACACAATCAGCCAGCAATACTTCTCTCACGTTCCTCTTTCTACTGTCCCTGAAAATGACAGACCATATAATGCTATGTGCCAGGCATTGTTCTAGGTATCCTACATATATTAGCTCACGTAATCCTCACGGAGGACCCTGTAAAGTAGGTGCTTTAAATACTCCCCCCCATTTTATAGACGAGGAGATGAGGCACAGAGAGGTTAAGCAATTTGCCCAGGGCCACACAGCTGGTGGAAGGAGCAGAGCTGGGGCATAAACGCAGGCAGTCTGACTGCCAAGTCCATGTGCGAAGAGTCACAAAGCCTAAGCTGCTCAGCAGGTCATCGGGTGAAGAAGTAAAGTGGGGAAGAATCCAGTTCCCTTGCAGACCTCTGAGTCACCCTTAGCCAAGGGATCCCCAGCTCCTTAGCAGAGCCTTTTCCCTGCTCTGCTTGAGCTCTAGTGCCCCAAACCCTCAAGAAGGCAGCCGTTCCTGCCAATTCCCGTCTATAGCACAGCCCATGCCCAGCCCTCCCATTCCACTCACCTTGAAACCCAGTGGGCGGAGCTTACATGCTATTTCTGCATCATGCAGCGCATCCTCATGAGACTCCAAGGTGAAATAAATTTGAGACCGGTTGCTATAAAGCAAGTGGTCATTTGGAGCTGCCAGAATGAGGAGGAAAAAAAAAAAAAAAAAAAGCTCTCATTAGTAGTCCCAGGGCAAAAACCTAAATCCTCTACTGAGAATGGATCTTGAGCAAATGGCAAGTTATCTAGGATTTTTCTACTGGGGATCCAAAGGGTTAGGCTCCATTTCCAGCCCTGATGTTGCCCTGCCTGCCACACTACCCCCTGCTCCCCAGCCACTCTGGGTCTGAGCTTTCCCAACTATACAGAAATATTTTTTTAAGTATGTTTACTTTCATTCATTCATTCATTTATTTATTTTGACAGAGAGAGGAGGAGCAGTGGGAGAGGGAGAGAAAGAATCCCAAGCAGGCTCCACACCCAGGTCTCCATCTTATAACCCTGATATCATGACCTGAGCTGAAATCAGGAGTCAGACGTTTAACCAACTGAGCCACCCAGGCACCCCATAAAGAAGTGATTTTTGCTTCTTTCTCAAGTGGTTCTTTAGTGGGCCTGTGGGGTCAGCGGTGCATTAGCCGCTCTGACATGGGGCAACCCTGGCCCCCTCCATCGCGGCTATGCATGGCTACCCACGGGCAGCCTGGCTTCTGAGGGAGGTATCACCCATGAGGAAATAGGCCAGGGAGGAGAGAAAGGGAGGTGGCCAGATGTGACCCCCAGCCTGCCCACCAGGAAGTCCAGGTTAGTCTACTCATGACATTAGCAACACCTCTGTCTACCAAGCCCAGTGCCTATGAAGTTCTCTGAATGCACTTGCAAGGCTTTGTCCTCTCATTAGATGGCCAAATGTGAATGAACCTGAACAAGTCTGCTGGGAATGAAGTGAGCTTGGCTCTCACTAACACTTTGAATCGCTAGATGCCAGGGCTGGACAGGCCTTTAGAGATCGCCTGGTTCAACCAACCCATTCTTCAGATGAGGAAAATCAAGCCCAGGGAGCAGAAGGCATCTGCTCCAAATCATACAGCTAGCGGGTCAGACCTTGGAAGCGTTGAAGTTGGGGCGGGGGACATGTTCCTTTTTCTGAAGGGTGTGCACTACACAGAATAATAAGGGGACACTGGCCATCTTTCAGCGCAGAGATACTCACCTGCTGGGGAGGCCCCTTACCTCTTAAAAAGGTAAGGCTGTCACGATTTTTTTCACCCTGACGGCTCAGATTAACAGAGGTGAAGGAAGAAACTCCCAGTGGAAAAGGGGTGGCAGCAACAAAGGGGGAGGAAGACAGTGGGAAGGGGCTCTCCTGGCCCTTGAGGTATGGCTAAAAAGAATGGGACCTCGCTTGGAGATCTGGGTTTAAGTGACCTCCATTGTCTCCAGGTTGCCCCGCTCCTGCCCAGGGACTGGGCTCCAACACAGTTCGCGGGATTTTCCCCCAGGGCCGTGCAGAGGACTTCCTTGGGTCCCCATTACCCGCTGTCCAGACGTTAGCAGAGTTTAGAATGTATGCCTTCCCTTTTGATCGGCGGCACTCGCCAGCCCCGTGCCGGCTCCCACCGCGCCTTGCCTGCACACAGGATGTGCGTGGGGGCGGGGGGTTCTTACCTCGCCTGGCAACCTTGCACCGCCAGCCCGCGCTCCTCCCCCTCCCCTACTACCTGTTGCAAATTCGGGTAGCAAGTCAACACGTGGAGCCTCAAGCCCTCCCCCGCCTCCACCCGTCGGAGTTGGGCTCAGGGCGCCCTGGGATCTCCAGAGCCCGGTCTGCCCCGCCCTGCCGCCTCCTCCCCGGCTCGCTTCGCCGGACGCCGCGCCCCGCCCCGGCCGAGCTCCGGGCGACTGGCCGGAGCTGGGCACTACCCGCCCGCAGCTCGGCAGCCGCTTCCTGGGTCGGGACGCGGAGGGTTGGCGGGAGCGGCTCCTCGAGGGAGCTCGGGCGCCCCGGTGCGGCCAGAACCGTGGGGCTGCCCACTTTGCCCTTGAAGCAGCCGAGCCCACCCGTCCGTCCTCCCGCAGCCCGCGGCAGCAGGGGACCGAGACGCGCCCCCCTCCGTGGCCAGCCCACGGTCCCCGGGGATTCCCGAGCAGTTGCGCCGCCCGGTCGCCCGCCGGGTTGGCGGGGTAGGGGTGCGAGGAAAGGGCGCTGCCGGCGGGCGGGCGGAGTGGGGGGGCATCTATTTCAGCCGAGGATCGTGTGATAGGAAGCGGTGACAATGAGTCACAGGGCAGCGGGGCGCGAACGCTCCCCTCCCCCCGCACACGCTCGCGGGATGGTTTCCGAGGCGAGCGTGGCCCACTTCGGTTACCTCAGCCGTTACACAATCCCGCCCGCGCGGAGGAGGGGCCGCCCGGCCCGGGCCGCTCGCCGCCCTTATGCAACCAGTGCTCTCCTGACCTAATTCCACGCCGGACCCACCCCACCGGGAGCCGCGGCCCCGGAAGGGCCGATTCCCGCCATCGCGGGGGCCCCGGGTCCGGGCGCGGGCCGCAGACGCCCGCGCCGACCGAACGTCGCGGGCCGGCCCCGGCGCCAGTGTGTGCAGGGTGAGAAGTTCCTCTGCCCGCGGAGAAGGTGCGGGCAGGTGCAAGAGGAGCCCCGGCGCGGAGGGAGAGGGCGGAGGGACAGACTCTGGCACCGCGCGACCCGACGCAAGGAATGGGGGGGGGAAGGAGGGGGGACACAAAGATGCGAAAGGCCCGCGAAAGAGACAGAGAAACGGTGACCCAGACAAAAGCTGACGGAGAGACTCGGGAATCCAAGCCACGGGGAGACACAGAAAAAGACAAAGAGCGACAGGGACAGACTGGGACACAGAGAAAGGGCGAGAAATGGGTAGCGACCCAGACCAAGTCAGAGTCCGGACTCCAGACACCCCTCCCACACTCCAGTCACGGCCCGTTTCCCCCCACCACCCACCAACGGTCCCCCGCGACCCCTGGGCCCCGGTCCGCCCCCCCCAACTCCCCGCCGCTTTCCTTGCCCCCCGCCCCGCCCGACCGGGCGACGCCGCGGGCTCACCTAAGCGCACCGCCTCGTTGTACTTGAGCAACGCCGCCTCCACCTGGTGCTCGCGGTACAGCTGGTTGCCCTCGTGCCGGAGTTGCGACGCCCGTGCGCGGCCGGGGAACAACTTGCCCAGGAGGCCGCTGAGCACCACGTTGACCCGTAGCGGCGGCGGCGGTGGCGGCGGCGGCGGCGGCGGTGGCGGCGGTGGCGGCGGTGGCGGCGGCGGCGGCGGCGGCGCGGCATCGGCCGCCGCCTGTGGCTCGACTCGCCGGACCGCGCGCGCCCTCCCGGCGGCCACCGTCAGCGCCGAGAGCTTGACCCCGCACAGGGCGCAGCGCCGGTCGGCTGCCCGCCCGCGCTCCAGGCACAGCTTACAGAAGGTGTGGCCGCACGACAAGGACACGGGGTCTGACAGAAACCCATGGCACTTCCTGCACTTGAAGCCGTCCCACACCTCGGTGGCGGCGGCGGCCGCGGCGGCCTCTGGCGCCCCTGCCTCTCCCGCCGCCGCCTCACAGCTCGCCGCCCCGCTCCCGTCCGGGGGCGCCGGCGGCAGCGCCTCGCCCTGCGGGACGTTCTGGGCCAGGCAGCGCACCAGTTGTTCCAGCTGCTCGGCCACCAGCTGCTGCCGCTCGGAGAGCTGTCGGTACACCTCGAAGGCTTCCCGGAGGCGGCCCCCGGACGCCAGGGCGTCAGCCTGCTCGAGCAGAACTTTGTACTCGGGGGTCGAGGGACTCGGAGGCGGCTCCTCCGGCTCCGGCTCCCGAATGGCCAAAGGAGCGGAGCCTTCCGTAGCCGCCCCCGGCTGGGGGCCCATGTCGGCGCGGGCGGCGGATGCCGCCGGCTCCGCCAGTTCTAAGTTGTTGCCGCCGAGCTCGGCGGACACGCTCAGCATCTGTCCGGTCTGGAGTGAATCCATAGAGAGAGAGACAGGCGCGCAGGGAAGAGGCGTCTAGGGGCCAGAGACCCAGAGCAGAAAGCAGGGACTGAAGAGAATTCGGACAGCCACCGCCGCGCTACCGCGCACCGCTCGCTGCCGCGCCTCCGCGAGCACCACGCCGGCCGCCCCGCGCCGACTGATAACTGTCCTGTCTCAGCGAAGTGTTATATAAAACAGTACCACGTGACGCGCCGCCACGCCGCTCATTGGCCGGCTGCAGGGAAATTGTTACAAAACCAGACAGTTTTGTAACAGTGTTGCGATTGCTTCTTTTGACTTCGCTTTTCTTGGCGTCTTTTTGAGGCTGTTTGTGTTTATTCTCCTCTTTATTCCCACACCCCACGATGTGGTTGCTTTTCTGAGGAGAGGGAAGGGAAAAAACAAACAAACAAACCCGAAGTCTTCTCCTGGGTTTCTCCGTCAGCGGACCCTACTCGATCCCACCTTCAAAGCCGCGGGCAAACAGGTCCCCTCAGCCAGCCGTTCGCCGGCGGTCCCTCCGCCCCCAACCCATCCCTCGAGACGCAAAGACCCCGAGCGGCGCAGCCCGCAAGATCTCTGAGACGCGGAAGGCTCGCCCGCCTAGGGGCTGCGGTTGACGGTTGACGTCTGCGGAGGGAAGCGTGCTGGGACGGTCCCCGGGAAGCCCACACGCCCCCCTCTCTCTAGTTCCGGCCGCGGCTCGTGAGCCTTGGGAGCCGCGTCCCGGCTGCTCACATTCGGGGTCCCTAGCCACCTTCCCCGGGGAGTTCCCCCCCAAAGTTAGTGAGTGTGGTCGTCCGAAGGCGCTTCTGTGCTGGGAGCCAACCGAAGCGGCGGGCCGGGGAGAGTTGGGTTGGACCGCGAGGGACCCGTCAGGAAGATGCGCTTGCCGGACGGGCCCCAGGGGTGGCGCCTCGCGTGCCCCGCGACTCGCGTCTTTCCAGCCAGCGCCAAAACCTGCGGCACGTGGCCCTGGGCAGGGGGGATGGGGGGCACGAGAGGGGCTCCGGGGGGAGCCACGAGGGGGCGCGGCCACAAGAACTCCGCGGGGATCAGCGGGTCCCCTGGGAGCGTAGGCGACCGGCAGGCGGGACCGGAACCAAGAGCGCTCCTCCGGGGAAAGTCCGCGCGTCCCGGCGCGCTCGAGCTGCAGGCGGAGCTGCCTCCAGCTTCGCTGCCCCGGAGCGCCGCGGTCTCGGCCCCGGCGCGCAGTGGGGGAGGGCTGTGTTCAGGCCGGTGTGCTGGGCTCACTATAGCTGGGCTGCCTCGAGGATGCCCCGCTTCCTTCCAGAAGGCCCATGTGAACTGCTCACGCCATCTCTCCCCACCCAGAAGTTGACGGGAGCCACACGCACAAAACGAAGAGGCTTCAAGACCTAAAGAAATAACGCATGTCCCCTGGGGCCTTGCTGCTGAGAGCAGGGGAGCGGGGTCTGGGCTTGCCTCTGGCTGCCGGAGCCTCCACAGCCTGCAGGCTCTGAGCGGTGCCTGGAGCCGCGCTCAGGGGCCCAGCGTCCCCCGCAGCGCCTGAAGACCTCCTGCTAGCTCCCGCTGTGGCCATCTCTTAGTTGACGGACCTTGGGCAAATGACCTAAACTCTAGGAACCGATATTTGGGGTTCTGAATACATGTCAGGGATGACCTTAGTCGGGATCAAGTTATGTTTCAGAGCTGGGCATCATAGGTCTCTGTCAGGGCTCTGTGTCTCTTTAGGTCGTTAATCCCTCGAAACAACACCAAAATTTAAAAAAAAAAAAAAGTACACTGTCGTGTACAGCGATTTCTAGAGCCTCCCTCTAGAGAGACAGGACTGGGGAAAGGGTCAGAGGGGAGAGGAACGCTGGGGACAGTGGGGGGGAAAGAGACCAAGAAAAGAAACCAAGGAGCTCAGGATGTAGCCATAAAGGCATAAGGCGCTCAAAGGAAAACTTGGCTTGCAGCTCTAGCTTTGCCATGACTTGCGAAGAGAATTTAGGCAAGTCCTCCATTCAGGCCTTAGTTTCTCCTGATCATCAAGGTTCTCTCCAGCCCTCGCCTTCAGTGACTTCTATCCTAAGACTGAATTTCATGATAGCAACTCAACCACTTTAGTAAAAGACTAGTCCAGATGCTGGGGGCGGGGAGGTGTTGGTTGGTGGCTTGGACAAGGGGGTGAAGTCAGCAGTAGCAGAAGGGCGGGGGCGGCTAGACTGCTGTCCTCATCAGGGTCAGGCCAGAACTAGATTTTTTTTTTAAGATTTTATTTATTACAGAGATCACAAGTAGGCAGAGAGGCAGGCAGAGAGAGGGGGGAGCAGGCTCCCCGCTGAGCAGAGAGCCTGATGCAGGGCTTGATCCCAGGACACTGAGGTCATGACCTGAGCCACTCAGGCGCTCCAAGAGCTAGATTTTGAAGATAGAGAAGTCGGGGGACTGGACAAGAGGGAAGGAGATGGCCAAGCTAGGCAGTGGAGGAGAAGCTGGGGCTCCCAGTAAAATACTAAAGGAAGCTCCTTTCACCCTTCAAATTGCCCTGCTGTTGAATGGGCTCAGTCTTAGTCCATTCAGGCTGCCATAATAAAATACTATATACTGGGTGGCTTATAAGAAACAGAAATTTATTTATCACACTTCTGGAGGCTGAACAAGATCAAGATTCCAGCAGATCTGGTGTCTGGTGAGGGCCCTCTTCCCAGTTCATAGACAGACATCTTCCCTGGCTGTGTGCTCAAATGGTGGAAGCGTGGATCTCTCCAGGCTCTCTTTCATAAGCATGCTAATTCCATTCATAAGAGTGAGAGCCCTTTTGATTTAATCACCCCCCCCAGTGCCACACTTCCAAATACCATCACACTGGGGATTAGATTTCAACATATGAATGCGGGGGACACAAACATTCAGTGTATAGCAGGGTCCCCAACATTATCTGTCTGCCCCTTTTGACACCTTTGAGGAGGGACAGTCTGTAGGTAATGGGCCGGTAATGAGACGTAATGAAAGGGCCACGAGATGGATAATGATGAAAACTTAATCCAAGATCTTTCTCCCTTTGACAAGTTTTTAAAAAGATGTTGGTTACTGCCAGTTGTCTTCCAGATGCAGTTCTGAGATGAGCCTTGTTCCCTGGACCCCCTTGACAAGTAAGCAAGCATCCTCTGGGTTGTTTTCCCTCCCTTGTCCACTGGGGTTGGAGGTGGCAAGAAGGCCAAGGCAAGGCAGGCAGCGGGTTTCAGTCCAGCAGGCGTGGAGTAGAGATGCTCTCAACAGGTAGCTCCCTTCGGCATCTGTGTGTGCCTAAAGATGACCATGAATTTCGCCAGGAACGTTAACAGCTGCCCGGGTGATGCAGGGTGCCCTGGGACCAAAACCACGCAGCGCCACATACTCAATTACCAGACAGACTCCATAAGAGTTTTCTATTGTATCTGCATATCAGGACTGCCTGTAGGATAACACCAAAGGGGCTTCTGTGGAATTCTGGAAGACATTACCACAATGGCTTTCTTTCCTTTATTTAAAGTGAACGAACATTATCACAATATACATTTGTGGACCAACTCAAAAGCCTCCTACTCCAAACTTCCTTCCCTCTGCTCTCACTACTTGGGGCTGCCCACAAGGAGGGGACAGGAGAGACGGACAACACTTTGTCAGATGCAAATATTCCCTTTGGAGTGCCTGGTGCTTCAAACCACTGTTTGTTTATGCTAGTATCCCCCATGCGGCAGGGTTGATCTGCACATCCTTTTCCAGTGACTATGGCAAGTTTTCCAACTGGGCGCTGAAGAACCTCTCTGGGGTCCAGAGGAGACAGCTGGCGGGGCTTGACCCTAGCTCCCTTCGCCAGGGAGCACAGCAGCTGTCTGTCCGTTTCGTGGTGAGCTTGAGGTCAAATCTCACCGAAGAACGGTTTTCCCTTCTTTAAAATGAGTAGTCTGACAAGACGAAACCAGAGAGGGAGACAAACCATAAGAGACTCTTAATCATAGGAAACAAACTGAGGGCTGCCGGATGGGATGGGAGGGGGACTGGGGGACTGGGGTAATTGGGGGATGGGCATTAGGGAGGGGATGTGATGTAATGAACACTGGGTGTGACATGCAACTGGCGAATCACTGAACTCTACCTACTAAACAGGAAATAACAATACACTATATGTTAATTGGATTTAAATAAAAATCAATAAAATAAAAAGTTTGGAAACCATGGCCATTTTCCCATATTTCCTACTGTTGTAGGTGGAGATACAGCAAAGCAGCACTTGGCTCCCAGGTACTCCCTTTACAGAGGGTTGCACATACTTTCCCCACACATTTTTATCCCAGCTTCCTAGACGGACCAGAAGTTCCACGAGGGCAAGACTAGTGTCTTGTGTCTTTCATCTCCTCCTCAAAGGACAGTCTTTGTTTTTTATTTGGTTTGGTTTTAGAGAGGGAAGGGGGATGGGGTGGAGGGAGAGAATCCTCAGGCAGACTCCCCGCTGACTGTGGAGCCTGATGCAGGGAGGGGATCCCAGGACCCTGAGATCATGACCTGAGCCGAAATCAAGAGTCAGACGCTTAACCCACTGAGCCACCCAGGTGCCCTTCGAAGGACAGAATTTGAACAGATCTTACTGAACACAGCAGGGGACATTTTGGTTCTGGATGGGAGAGTGCAGAGGGACAAGAGGACATCCAACTAGAAGGTCATACCTTTGCCCTGGGTCACTCACAGAGGAGATAGTAAACACACAGATAATTAAGCATTGACAGTCCTGTGCTCGCTTCGGCGGCACATATACTAAAACTGGAAAAAGTCGAGAGTCCCATACGACCCTGCATGCATGCACACACACATACACACACACGCACATGCGTGCATACGCTATGCCCAGAAGCTTGGCCAAAGTACTTATTTAGTGTTTACATGAGTTTCTCATTTTATGAACTGGGGGTGACCCACCAGTTACGCAGCCTTGGGGCACTTGGGTGGCTCTGTTGGTTAAGCGTCTGTCTTCAGCTCAGGTCATGACCCCAGGGTCCTCAGATCGAGCCCCACATTGGGCTCCTTGTTGAGCAGGGAGCCTGCTTCTTCCTCTCCTTCTGCCCATCATTCCCCCTGCTTGTGCTCTCTCTGTCAAATAAATAAAGAAAATCTTTAAAGAAATTATTTATTTATTTAGCCTTTATGGAGGGGGTGCTTTAAAGGCACTAACATGAAAAAGGCTGCCCCTTGCTATCTAGAGTAGCCAAAAGCCAGAGCTGAAAACTAAAAGTATGAAAACTTCACCAATCAGCCCTGGTTTCACAAATGAGGAAACTGAGGGCTAGCGAAAGCTAGTGACTTGCTGTGGGGATCCCTGACACAACCAAAATTGGAAGCTAGGCCCCCTGCCTCCGTTTAACGTTCTTTCCACGTGAGCAGAAAACTTCCAAGGAACACAGAACATCTCCCCAAATAAGTTAGAAGTTATTTCAGGTTTCTTACATGATTTGCAATTCAACAAATGTTTATTGAACCTATACTATGTGCTAACGGAGCTGGCATTTGTGGGCAATAATAGAAGGGTATGGCACCATTCTTATCCTCCAGTAGCTAACTGAGGAAACAAGAGGCAAAGATTTGAAATAGTTAGGTAAAAATAACAGGCAGTATGTGAGAAGTGCCAAAATTGGGGGAACAGCAAGTCCAAGCGAGAGCTCAAAGGAGACAGACGGCACTGCTTCCCATCTCATAGTGAAGGTGCCTTTAAGCCAGGTTGGAGAGGATTTAACTAGAGAAGTTAAAGACCACCTCACTTCTCAACTCGAGGGGGTTCCCTTCACATAAGGGGCCACCTGGCTAGGGAAAGGGAGATATTCAAGGAAGCTGGGCTAGTCAAGGCCCAGGGATTTCTATTTTTAAGGGCTACCCACGTGATTTTGATGCTTAGTTAGATTTGGGGTTCACTCATGTAAAGGATAATGCAGAATAGATTGGATAAGTACACCCCAATCCTTCTCTCTCTAGCTCACCCTCAGTTTCTCTGGGCGGTGAATATCAATAATTCTTGTCTACTTTTTACTGAAGCGAAAACTGAAGGCCCAGAGACTCCCCCCGACCATGCCCCGAGACTTTCAATGATATGTTGAAGGTCATTCGGCAAGTAGTGTGGTCTCTGGTTTCCTGCCAACCAGTAGAAATAGAAAGATCAGAAGCTATCATCTCAAGGAAGATTTTGCTTCATTTTTCGGCAAGACAGATCAGACCTACTTGGCTGGCCAGAGTTGGCTGGCCAGGGGACAAAAAGGAGCAAGTCTCTGGAACTGCCAGGTGTGTGGGACAAATCCCCGGGTGAGGTTAGAGGCTGGGAGCTCCGAGTCCTAGCTTTGCTGTGTGACTCAGCCCCAGCCACTTCCCCTCTCTCTTTGTGTGTCCTTCGCCTATTAATAACGATGTCCAGCGTCACTGTCGGGATTAGCTACCAGTGATGGCAAATGCACAGTACAGTTAGTCCCGATGTGATTCCTGGGAACAGAAGGGATCCACAGTCATCTGTCAACTGTTGTGGGTAAGGTATGTACCGACTGCCTTCGGAGTAGAACTGCTTTCTTCCCAAGAGAGCGACGAGCAAAGGCCCGGTGCTGGGCCCTGCCCTCTATAGGGGTACTGGCCAGTGTGGGAGCCCTAGAGTTCCTGGCCAAGAGCTGTCTGGTCTTAGGAGGAAAAAGAAATAAAGGCCAGGTTATCTGGAGGGAAAACAGCAAACATCCATCAGAAGGAAATTAACCTGAGAACTTTGGCAAGCCTGGTTAATATCTGTCGTAAATTGTGGTGAAATATGCAAAACATAAAACTGACCATTTTAACCATTTTAAGTATCTAGTTTGGTGGTATTAAGTATATTCACATCATTGTGCCACCAGTACCATCACCCACCTCCAGAACGTTCTTCATCTTGCAAAACCAAAACCCCGCACCCGCTGAACAGCAACTCTCCATTCCCCCCTTTCTCCAGCCCCCACCACCACTATTCTACTTTCCGTCTTTATGACTCCGGCAACTCATAGTCACTTCAAATAAGTGCAACCACATGGGATTTGCTTTTTGTGGCCGGCTTACGTCACTCCATAAAATGCCCTCAATATTCATGTCACAGCATGTGTCAGAATTTCTTTGCTTTTTTTAAATATTTATTTATTTATTTGACAGACAGAGATCACAAGGAGGCAGAGAGGCAGGCAGAGAGAGAGGAGGAAGCAGGCTCTGTGCTGAGCAGAGAGCCCAATGCGGGGCCTGATCCCAGGACCCTGGGATCATGACCTGAGCCGAAGGCAGAGGCTTTAACCCACTGAGCCACCCAGGTGCCCCCAGAATTTCTTTGCTTTTAAAGGCTGTGTAATAGTCCCCTGTAGGTACATACATCTTGCTCTCTTGCTTGTTCATTCAGCAGTCAATGGACGGCTGGGTTGCTTCCACATTGTGATTATTGCAAATAATACTGCTATAAACATGAGTATACAAAGCTCTTTTCTAGACCCTGCTTTCACTTCTTGGGCTCTATACCCAGAAGAACTATGGGATTATATGATGACTGGCTGGCAATTCTATTTTTCACTCAAGGAACCACTATATCGTTTTCCGCAGTGGCTGCACCATGTTACCTTCCTACCAGCAATCCATAAGTGTTTCGATTGCCCCATAGCCTTGTCCACACTTGTCATTTTCTGTTGTTTTCTTTTCATCAGAGCCATCCTAATGGGTGTGAGGTGGCATCTCACTGTGGTTTTGATTTGCATCTCCCTGATGATGAGTGATTTGAGCTTTTTTTTTTTTATTTGCTTACTGGCCATTTGTATGTCTTCTTTGGAGAAATATCTGTTCAAGTCTTTCAGCCATTTTTTTTAGATAGGGCTGTTTGTTGTTTTGTTGTTGAGTTTGAAGAGTTCTCTATATTCTGGGTATTAATCCTTCATCAGACATGTGACTTGCAATTTCTTTTCTCCCATTTCCCCCATTCTGTGGGTTGCTTTTCACAGCTGATAGTGTCCTTATCTGACAACCTTGGGAAAACTGGGAGATGTCAGAATTCAGGTTGGTTTTTTTTTTAGATTTTTATTTATTTATTTGAGAAGGAGAGAGAACTCAGAGGGAGAGTGAGAGAGAGAGAAGCAGACTCCCCAGTGAGCAGAGAGCCAGACTCCAGGACCCCTAGAGATCATGACCTGAGCCAAAGGCAGACGCATAACTGATTGACCCATCCCAATGCAACTAGAACTCGGCTTTGAATCTTGAAGAAACTGGATTCACAATCAACTTATTTGATGTTGTGCAAGCTGCTTAACCTCTTTGAGCCTGCCTTAGTTCTTCCATCTGAAAAATGGGGATGATGCTTATCATAGAACCTAGCTTGTAAGATTGCTTTGATGATGTGTAAATGAGATCGTATGTCTCAAATCTTACCACTGAACCTAGCCCAGACTAAATACTCAGTAAGTGGTAACCTTTATTAGTATTGTGTTTAAGAAGGAACCAGAATGATGTAAGTGAAATGTGATATCCGTTATTATCAAATGGGTGAGTAGGCCAACAATATTACACCACCAACCCGAACACAGTAATATTACACAATAATTAACACTTGTGTAGCAAGTTGCAATTTACAAAGCATTTAAACATTCATCATTCATTCAACAGGCTCCACTGGAAACATGATGGGTAAGGCAGTCGCGCAGAACTGAGTGGGACTACCATGGGAAAAGGTGGTCTTAATCAGGAGATGAGTGCTAAGAAGACAGAACCATGGGGTGCTGATGGGGGGCCCAGAGGAGGTGAGTTCAGATCAGGGGAGGGCTTCCCGGTGGGTAACATGGACCAAGGATTCCGCAGGATTCCGGGGTTGGGGGAGGAAAGGTGCACTGGAAGGGGCTGAGCATTTGAGATAGAGGAAAAAGCCACTGCAAACCGCGGAGGTGAGAAAGGCTGGCTCACTAGGGAACCGCGGCTAGTGTGTCATGGCTGGAGCTAGCATCTGAGTGAGATAAGTAGTAGGAGTCTAGAGAGGTGGGCAGATGCCGGCCATGAAGGGCTGTGCAGACCAGTGTTAAGGACTTGGGGTTTTATCCCAAGAGGAAGAAGGTGCTGTCGAAGGGTTTATTTGTTTGTTTGTTTATTTTGTTGAAGGGTTTAAAGCAGATTCATGATGTGACTGGCTTTGCTGTTTAGAACGATCTTCGGCTGCAACGTGGAGAAGATGAACTAAAGGAAGGACAGTGAGGCGAGGGAGAAATGAGGGCTCAAGAGACATTTACGACAAAATGGAGCAGATGTGGGGACTGATTAGATGACCTTAGTTCACTCTTTGGGAGCAATTTAGATGTAAGCATCATTTTTTTTTTCATTTAAGATGAGTAATAGAGGCTGAGGAAGGGACAATGATTTGTACCAGGTCCGAGAGCCAGAAGGAATCCGATCAGGACTCTGGCGTTCTACCCGGACATCTCTTGCTCACTCCTCTAGAACAGGCCGTTAGATGAGTTTCTAGATCTTTACTGTAAATTCCTTTTAAGGAATTCAAGTCCTGTTTCCCCACCGACTGCTTTGCAGCATATAATCATTTCAGAAGTACTTTATCTGAGTTTTTAATTGGTTGTCAGCGTAGGATGTCTTCACACCCCTGAGCTTTAAGACATTTTTTTCCTTTCTTTCTACTTAGTGTTTAATGAGTAGTCTGGAAGCAAAGCCTTCTATCCCAGGGAGGCTCAGATGAAGAGTCCAGGGCTCAGAAACAATGAGCCTAAGTCCTAGGCTTGGCCACTAATTAGCCGCAGGATAGAGCAAGTCACTTTCTCTAAACTCTCTGAAAACCCTGGGGACTAGAACATATGAATGCATACTCACTCAAATTCAGGAACTTTATGAGTCTCTTCTAAAGTAAGTATGCCTTCAAACTGTGAATAGCCACTCTCTCATGAATCTTTTTGGTAAGTTGGATTTCTGACGCCGTAATACGCTCACAGCTGTTAAGGATTTTCCCCGAAACTCTGTTTGCTCGGCAGGGAGCATGACGGCTCTGTAACTGCTAAGCCGAGTGTTATCAGACTTAACTGTCAACCAAGATGCATGGGTTTGTTTGTATTTTTCTGTGCACTTGTACTGCTAAGGCTCCCTTTTTTGGGCAGGTTTTGCGGGGGGAGAGAGGAGTACAACTCTCCAAATTATAAAACCAGAAAGGAGAGGGGGGAAAAAAAAAGAATGAAGAAGATGAATTTGCACTTTATGGGAAACCCAGCACCTAAAGGCAAGGTCCAGTCCTGAGAGGCCAGCCCTCCTGAAGGTCCTCTTGTGTCCCCTGGCTTCCACCAGCAGCAGGAGGGGCTGGGCTCCAGGCCCGTCACCCAAGGGCTTGAGGCTCCTGCAGGCGCATGGCATCCCCCATGTGGGGAGCACCCACAAGCCAGTCTGGCTGTGACACGACAGGACTAGGAGGCCAGGGACAGGCCGAGTCAGTCCCTGTGCAGGGCCCGGGCAGGCTCTCACCTGCAGGATTCGGCCCCTCATCGCCTGGCATCCCAGCACCTCGAGCATCCCCCGGGGCCCCAGGAGCAGAGATGTCACAGGAGGCCATGGAGAGGATCCCAAGACAGAAACGGAGAGGGGATAAGGCCCTTGGTAAACAGTCAAGCCCTAGGCAGGTAGAAGAGAAACGCCATTGAGAGGACAGTCATTCCAAAGCTCCTGGGAGGAGTTAGACATTTGTCTAACACCCACCTGTGCAAAGTCCCCATGACTGTTACAAGCTCGAAGTTGCGGCCATCCCCCCCCCCGCCCCATGGCCTGTGCTTACAGGGGCCTAAACACAGTCCACACAAGTCATTGTCATTCTGGAGAGGCTGTGGGAGAGTGGGGGGGGGGCAGGGAGCAGACACAGGAAAGGAGGCTGCCTGGAGGTGGTGACTTTTGGGCCCAAGCTATAAAGGAGAGCTCCAGATGGATTTTCAGGGAGTGGCCTGAAATTGAAGGGAAACCTCTCCCAGTTGTCATGGCCTTGGGTCCTTTTTCCTGTCCAACTCTGACCCTGGAGTCAGGTCTGCAGAAGGGAAGGACTTGACTGCTTCTGTTGACCGACGGGGGAAATTGGGCAGGAAAGGAGAGCACCTTTCCCTGAAGAAATCTATCATGCAAGTGTCTTCCTCTCCAGACCATGAACTAGGGTAAGTACAAGACTTAGGCCCCTGTGAATCCCCAGCCACTAGCACAATTCCCAGTTTATAGTAGGTATTCAATACAGGCTCAGTGAAGGATTGAATGACTAGGGTCTGGAATATTTGTCCCGTAACTTCAAGTGGACAGCCCAGCTTTTCATGACCCGGGAAGACACTTGTTTTCCTAGAAAGAAAAAAAAAAAACAACTGTCTGCCTGGGAGCATTTGATTTTGCAGTAGGCAAAGGGGCTGCCTTGTTAGTCGTGCTGCTCATCACAGGCTCCCATCAAATCCCCCAGCTCTGTCCTGTGATCAGCACAATATCCCAGAGCTTTCCCCCCTCCAAGACTCAGGCTCTTCTCACAACCAAGGAACCTCTGAGGTCTTGTATTTGTTTTAACACACACCCTGTGGAGACAGTGTCCTGTCTTCAGTGCCCCAACCCAGTCGGGGGATGCTGCCTATCTTTTGAAACCCAAATTCTTCCTCTCCTTGGAAACCTTTCCTGAGAAAAGCCCACACGCTGTGATCCCTCCCGATGGTCTTGGCTGCATAGCTGAATGAGACATTCGATGGGTGATCATGCACGAGTCAGAGATGTTTTGTGCACCGCCTTTTCTCCCAAACAGATGGGGAGCCCCTTGGTGCCAGAGATGATGGCACCTGCTTCTCTGTCCCCAGGAATGTCTCCCAAACGAGCTCTGCACATAGGTGTGCAATAAATGCTTGCTGATCGGGGGAAAGGCAGAGAGCGGAGCTGGGCCTTTCAGGGGATCCTCTAGTCACAGACATTTGCTTTGTCTATGACTGGTTAATTAAAATTCTACCACCAGGTTGCCCCAGAAGCTGGACAGACAAGGAACCATGCTGTCTCGACTCCGGATTAGATATCAGGAAGTCTTAGTTGTGGTCCTGACTCTGTCACTAACCAGCACGAACTTTGACAAGCCAGTCAGCTACTTTTGGCCTCAGTTTCCCCAGTTAAAAAATAAGGAAACTGCTACTTCTGGCTAAGGATTTGTCTTTAACCCCCTGGATGAAACAACTGGAGAAAAAAAAAGAGGACAGTATGAAGCAACAGTTTTCAAGACAGTAGGCATTAGGCAACAAAGGACAGTGATCCCAGAGAGAAAACAAACAAGGCGAGCCCTATGAATGCCTCAGCTTCTTTTTAATAGTTTTGCTGAGATGTAATTGACATACCATGCAATTCACCGGTTTAAAGTATATGGTTCAATGGTTTTTAGCGTATTTCACAGATATGTGCAAGCTTCACCAATTTTAGAACATTTTCATCGCCGCAGAAAGACACCCCACACCTTTAGCTGCCTATTCCATATTCCCTCCAGCCCTTAAACAATCATTAACCTACTATCTGTCTATAGCTTTCCCTATTCTAGACATTTCAAATAAGTGGGATCATGTAACACGTGGTCTTTTGTAACTGGCTTCTTTCACTCAGTATGTTTTCAAGATTCATTCACGTTGTATATACTTCATTCCTTTTGATGACCAAATAATATTCCGTTCTGTGGATATAGCGCATTTCATTTCTACATTCTTCAGGAGACGGACGTTTGGGTTGTTTTCACCTTTTGGTTATTATGAATAATGCTGCCATGTATGAGCTTTTTTGTGAATATATATTTTCCTTTCTATACCATGGAGGAGAATTGCTGGTCCATATGGTAACTCTATGTTTAAACTTTTCAGGAACTACCAGACTGTTTCTCAAAAGTGGCTGCATTATTTTAAATACCCACCAACAATGTACAAGCGTTCCGATTTCTCCACATCCTTGCCAGTACTTGTTATTGTCTGACTTTTTTTTTATTATAGCCATTCTAGCGGGTATGAAGTGGCATGGAGTTCATGGTGGTTTTGATTGGCATTTCTCTGATGACATTGAGCAAGTTTTCATGTGCTGATTGGCCATTTGTGTCTCTTCCCTGGGGAAATCTCTTTTCATAGCCTTTATCCACTTTTCAATTGGGTTATTTCTATTTGTATTGAGTTATAAGAATTCTTTATATAGTTTAGATACAACTCCCTTGTAAGATTAATGACTTCCAAATATTTTTTCCCATTCTGTGGGTTATCCTTGTGCTTTGATGAGTTAGCACAGAAGTATTTAATTCTGATGAGGTCCGATTTATTTTTGTCTTTTGTTGCTTACCCTTTTGGTGTAATAAAGAAAAATCTTTTGCCAGGGTGCCTAGGTGGCTTGGTCCCTGGGACGTCTGACTCTTGGTTTTGGCTCAGGTCATGATCTCAGGGCCAGGAGATCAAGCCCCATGTCAGGCTTGGTACTGGGTGTGGAGCCTGCTTAAGAGTCTTTCTCTTCTTTTGTTCCTCCCCCTTCCTTTACCTCTCTCTCCCTCTCAAAATAAATAAATAAATAAATCCTTTGCCGAATCTGAGGTTATGAAGATTTACCCCTATGTTTTCTTAAGAGTTTTATAGTTTTTAAAAAGATTTTATTTATGTATTTGAGAGAGAGAGAGAGAGAGAGAGAGAGAGCTCACAAGTGGAAGGACAGGCAGATGGAGAAGCAGGCTCCACGCTGAGCAGGGAGCCCGATGTGGGGCTCGATCCCAGGACCCCGGGATCAGGACCTGAGCCGAAGGCAGATGCTTAACCAACTGAGCCACCCAGGCACCCCAAGAGTTTTATAGTTTTCGCTTTCATACTTATGTTTTTAAATCCATTTTGAGTTGATGTTTGCATATGGTGTGGGGCATGGTCCAACTTCATCCTTTTACATGCGGTTATCCAGCTGTCTCAGCACTATTTTTGAAAAGACTATTCTTTCACCATTGAATGATCTTGGCACTCTTGTCAAAAATCAGTTGACTGTAGACACATGGTTTTATTTCTGGAATCTCCATTTTATTCCATTGTCTTATATGTCTATCCTCATGCCATTACCATACTGTCTTGATTGTCATTGCTTTGTAGTAAATTTTAAAATTGGGAAGTGTGAATCCTCCTACTTTGTTCTTCTTTTTCAAGAATGTTGTGGCTATTCTGGGTCACAGGAAACTCCATATGAATTTTAGAATCAGCTTGCCAATTTCTAAAACGAAGTCAGATGAGATTCTTCTAGGGATTGCATTATAACCATAGCTCAATTTGGGAAGCATTGCTATTTTCACAATATTAAATCTTCCCATCCATGAGCATGGGATGTGTTCCCACTTACTTAGATCATTCATTTCTTTCAACAGTGTCTGAAATTGTTCAGAGCATATAAGCGTTATGCTCCTTTTCTTAACTTTAGTGCTAAATATTTTATTCTCTTTGATGCTATTGTAAATGGAATTTTTATAAAAGATTTTATTTATTTGAGAGAGAGAGAGAACATGAGCGGGGGGTGGGCAGGAGGAGAAGCAGGCTCCCCACCGAGCAGAGAGCCTGATGCAGGACTCACTCCCAGGACCCTGGGATCATGACCTGAGCCAAAGCAGACGCTTAACCGACTGAGCTGCCCAGGTGTCCCCTTGCTGAACTATTTATTAGCTGTACTAGTGTGTGTGTATGTGTGTGTATTCCTTAAAATTTTCTACACACAAGATCATGTCTTCTGCAAAGAGAGATAATTTTACTTCTTCCTTTCCAATCTGGATGCCTCTCATTTCCTTTTCCTGCCTAAGTGCCCCAGTAGAACCCCAGTAAAATGTTGAGCTGCAGACATTTTGTTCTATTCCTAATCTTAAGGGTAAAGCATCTATTCTTTCATCATTAAGTATGATGTTAGCTGTGGGTCTTCTGTAGATGTCCTTTGTTCCCTTCTATTCCTAGTTTGTTGGGTGTTTTTGTCATGAGAGGGTGCTGGATTTCGTCATATGCTGCTTTTTTTTTTGCATCTATTGAGATGACCATGTGATTTTGTTTTTTATTCAGCTGCTATGATGCATTACATTAATTGATTTTCAGATGTTAAACCAACCTTATATTCCTAGGCTAAATCCCACTTTTCATGGTGTGTAATTCTTTTCATATGCTGTAAGATTCAGTTTGCTACTATTTTGTTGCAGATTCTTGTACCCATATTCATAATAGATAATGATCTCTAGTTTTCCTGTGATGTCTCTGGTTTTGGTGTTAAGATAATCAGGGTAATAGCAGGCGTCGGAATGAATTGGGAAGGGTTTCATCCTTTTCCATTTTTGGACAAGTTTGTGAATAGTTAGTATTAGTTCTTTGAATGTTCTTATAATTCAGTGATAAACCAACTGAATTTGGGGTTTTTCCTTCATGGGGAGGATTTTAAAAAAAATACTAATTTAATCTCTTCACTTACAATACATCTATTCAAATTATTTTTTTTTTCTTCTTGAGTTAGTTTCAGTAGTTAGTGTTTCTCTAGGAATGTATCCATTTCACTTATCTAATTTGTTGGCATATAATTATCCATAGAATTCCTTATATTTATGTAAGTTCATTTCTGATTCTAGAAATTTGAATCTTCTCTTCTTTTCTTGGTCAACCTAATGAAAGGTTTGTCAATTTTTCTGACAAAAGAAACAGCTTTTGGTTTCACTGATTTTTCTCCATTGTTTTTCTATTCTCTCTCCCATTAATTTCCACTCTGATCTTTATTATTTCCTGCTGACTTGCTTTAGGTGGAGTTTGCCCTTCTTTTTTAGTGTCTTAAGGTGGAAGATTTGGCCCAACTTACTGCCTTCAGAAAGTTTCCAAGATAAGAAGGGGAGCTGAGGCAGAGCCTGGCAGACTCCCTGAGCTGAGGACACCAATCAGAGAGATCAGGGAACCAAGTCAGGTAGAGCTTGTGTGTTTTGTCCTGGTTTTTGGTTGTTTCAAGTGAGAGGGCAAGACCAGTCCCTGTTACTTGGTCAGAAGTGGAAACTCTGCACAGTTTAAAATACACAGTTTTAAATACAGCTAAGCTGCATTTAAATCTCAGAATGGATTTTCTAAAAAGAAGAAAGGAAAAAAAGAAAGAGAGAGAGAGAAAGAATATAGAGAGGAGAGAAGCGGGGGGGAAGAGGTAAGAGTTTGTGCGACTGGACAACAGAGACAAGGCTGGTGTGATCAGGGGTGGAAGCCATCAGATACACAGGATTCCAAATTACGAAAAGAAAATGTATTTTCTTTTCTCCTTATTGAGATATAGTATGCACCTAAGGAAGACTATTTTCTTAGATTTAGAAAGTCACCAGTGCATGTTAATGTTGTATCATTGTTAATTTTCTCTTATTTTGCCCTGTAGTTGGGAGGAAGGAGAAGGATGAGGGAAAAAAAAAAAAAGAATCTGTTCTTTGCTCTTTTTAGGGTTTTTGTTTTGCCCAGGGACATTTTCTCAACACTGATATTGACTCCAAATTTCATCACCCAAAAAGTGATAGCCACTGACAACTGACTTTTATCCTAAATTCTACACACATATTTGCCAGCATTCATTCAACTTAGAAATGCGAGTGTGGACAGATTTCTTTTTAGGTAAATGACGCCGAGTGCAATCTTTCCCTATACTATATGTTGCATCAGCAACACTTGAAAGCTTTGTAGAAATACAGAACCTCAGGCCCTCCTCCCTGGAGGAGGTAATTCCTATGCACACTACACGTTCAGACACATACTGCTGCAGAAAGTACAATGATCAATGATGTGTGTGTGTGTGTACACATATATGCATCATATATGTACATAATATGTAGTATTATATATATTATATGTGAGTGCGGGTATAGGCATGCATGGGAATGAGCCACATAAATGTAGCATCTGTAGTTCTATGGCAGACCATCTGTTTCCAAGTTCATTCACATCATTCTTGGGGAGGATTCAGTTTTGCATAGGCTGTTGGACTAAAGATTCGTTTCCTACTAAACTGTTGGCTAGAGGCCTCCCTTGAGTTTTGGCCATGTGGGTTTCCCATACAGCATCTCATCACGTGGCAGCAGGCTTGATCAGAGCAAGTGAGAGGGCAAGAGAGAATGCCAGCAGGATGGAAGTCGCGATCTTTTGTGACCTAATTGCAGAAGTGACATCCCATCACTTTTGTCATGGTCATTAGAACCAAGTTACTAAGTCCAGCCCACACTCAAAGGGAAGGCCTGAATACCAGAAGATGGGGCTCGGTGAGGGTCTTCTTTGAAAGCTGCCAGTCAAAAGTGGAGAGTATCCATAAAAGAGAATTCTAGGGTGTGGGTACACAGGGGGCTTCGATTTTATCTGTAATGCTTTATTTCTTAAGCCCAGTAGTGGGCACATGGGTATGTATTATAATATTTTATATAATTTCTTTAGGTCTGAAATATTTCCTAACAAAGAAAAAAGGTGGGGGGAGTGCCTGGGTGGCTCAGTCAGTTAAGCATCAGCTCTTGGTTTTAGCTCAGGTCATGATCTTGGGACGTGGGATCCAGCCCTGGGTTGGGCTGTGGGCTGGTGTGGATCCTGCTTGGGATTCTCTCTCTATCCCTCTCCCTCTGCCCCTCCTCCTCCTGCACTTGTTCTCTAATTGAAAAAAAAAATTACGGTTGAATGGGCCTAATCACTGAATCTGTTTAAGAAAAAAAGGATGAAGGAGTGGTTATTCAGAAAAGGGGATGAGAGAAGGTCAAGGGCCCAGGGGCTTGAGGATTGATAGACTCGTTTGTACTTTTAGTGAAGGCTTTCTAGATGCTCTCTAGTTAACATTAATGCCTCCTGCTCTTATACAGTAGCACATCTCACTGTCTGACATTAATATTACGTAGGTGTGTATGGGTGCATCTGCCCACCCGCCCCCCAGGGATTGTCAGGTTCTGGAAGGTTCCTATCTCATAGGATTTTCTTTCTCTTTCTAGCCTATTTCACCGAGCACTGCACTTTACACAGTGCCAAATGAATGCGTGCAAACAAGTTTGGACTGAATGCTTCCCCATCCCCATTCTGACACTTGTGTTAAGAGTTTAGGGACATTATATCTTAGAATCCATTAAGGCCATAACCCCAGAGTGAAACAGAAGGCATAAATCTCTTTGTCACTGTCATTAAATAGAGAGAGCAAGAAAAATAAGTAATTACCCATATAATGTAGTGAGGTATCACAAAACTCCTCTCCCAAATGATATATTCCGTACCGTGAAGCCTCCTCTTTATTTATAGAGCCATTTCTTTAGGCTAAGGGATTATTTCCAGTAGAGCTGTGAAAATATAATCTTCAAATGGAAGCTAAATAAATCTTAATGCAATATTTCTTAATGTCTACAGGGATACAGACCTCTTTGAGAATTTTAAGAACCCTGTGGATAGGGATGTCTGAGTGGCTCAGTCAATGAAGTGTCTGTTTTCGGCTCAGGTCATGATCCCAGGGTCCTGGGATCGAGTCCCATATCAGGCTCCCTGCTCAGCGGGGAGCCTGCTTCTCCCTCTGCCTGCCACTCCCCCATGCTTGTGCTCACTCACTCTCTATCAAATAAATAAATAAAAATCTTAAAAAAAAAAAAAGAACTCTGTGGCTACTCCCCACTCCGTAAACACAACATTTTTCAATTTCAAGTAAGGATTTGTGAACTTCCTAGAGAAACTTCTACCCTTGCCCCTCAAAAGACTGAATCAGGACCCTGAGGGAATAAATCAGCATTCATGGATGTTTTAAGGTTGAGGGGCCATAACGGAGAGCTGGTGATCAGGAAGCGGGACCATTGCCTGGACAGGGGAGAATTAGGTGGGACATTTTTCTTTTTTTTTAAGGTTTTATTTATTTATTTGAGAGAGAGAGAAAGACAGAATGAGCAGGGGGGAGGGGCAGAGGGAGAGGGAGAAGCAGACCGCCTGCTGAGCAGGGAGCCCAACACGGGGCTCGATCCTGTGACCCCGAGATCATGACCTCAGCCAAAGGCAAACACTTAATGAACTGAGCCCCTCAGGAGCCCTTAGGTGGCACATTTCAACACAGAAAGGACCTGGGCCGCCCCCAGGTCACATCCTGACTGAAAGGGCCTGGGTTTAGGGGATCCCTGGGAAAGAAAGCAGGGAGGCAAAAGGATCACAACAGTAGGGAGTCAGGATGCCTTGAGATCCTATGAAAGAAAACTGGAGAGCTTATTGCCACTGAAGTCAAACCGTCATTGAAGTGGACTTCTTAGCTATCATTGGTGGAAGTGTCATTTTCAGAACCCTTAGGCAGTTCCAGGTGAGGCTGGAAACTCTAGGCATCATTATTAGTGTCCAGAAAGGGTGTTGATCATACGCATGCTCAGAAGGCAGATTTCCTTCCCAATACTTCTATGCTTCATGATCGCTCTGCTCACGACCCAGGTAGCAGAATAAAGCACTTCACTTTAGGACAAGCAGGTAATAATAGCCTGTGGCGGAAAATGAAGATGGCCGCCGGGTGCTCGCTCTGTACAACTCAGGATGGGATCTTGCCCGTTCCCAAAATAGGAATCACTAAACTCGAAGCAGGAAATTCACTTCAACTAAGGGAACCTGGACATATGCCCCATCCAGCCTGCGGCCCCAGCGACCCCTTGCCCTATTCTCTCCCCCTTCCTGAAGAAAACATGTCTGTGGCCCCCTCACAGGTCTCTTCTTAAGAAATGGCATTGTTGGGGAGCCTGGGTGGCTCAGTCATTAGGTGTCTGCCTTCAGCTCAGGTCATGATCCCAGGGTCCTGGGATGGAGCCCTGCATTGGGCTCCCTGCTCAGTGGGAAGCCTGCTTTTCCTTCTCCCACTTCCCCTGCTTGTGTTCCCTCTCTCTGTGTCTCTCTGTCAAATGAATAAATAAAATAAATAAAATCTTTTTTTTTTAAATCTTGAAAGAAAAAAAGGAAGGAAGGAAGGAAGGAAGGAAAGGAGAAAGAAAGGGCATCGTTAACTCTACTGGAATGGTGGCGGGCAAGGAATAGCACGGCAACCCCATCTTTTTCTCCTGTAAGAGAGAAACCTTTCAATCCATACCCCACCCACGGCTTAACCTTCGGGCCCAGAAGCACAGAACCTGCCATGTTGGAAGGGCTTGTGGGCTCATGCTGTTCTCTTGGCCATTACTTTAATTCCCCCCAGATAATCCCTTGACTTCTTTGAACTTCTCGGAAGAGAAACTGAGAGGATGAGGAAGGGCCAAGTACACACAGCTGACCTCCCCGCCTCATCTCTCCACTACGTGAAGCTTTTGGGGAATCCATAAAGGAGGCCCAGACGGAGTCTCTGAAGGGGCTTTAATGTATTTTAAAAGTTTTCAGAAACAGGATTTACCAAATGTTCAAAAATAATTTTGATGAATCACAATCGTGAAGAAACAGTTTTCTGTCTTTATTACAAAGTTATTTTTAAAGTGCTTCTTCATGAATCATGCAAAATAGCTGATTGCAATAGAAATTGTCATCTTCATGACTATTTCTGAGAGAGGGAAACTCTAGTTCAAAAAAGGCAACCAATATTTTAATTAAAAGAACGATGTTCTGCACAGTAGCAGAAAGGATACAGTAATGAAACCATACGCTCCCCAAATGTAAATTATGTCATTATTTAAATTACTATTCTTAAATTTTGATGCCATCTGAATCCACAGTGAAGCTCTAAATTATCTTGGCAAAATGGCAAATCCCTCTAGATTATTCCATTCTTCCCAGATCAGAGCAACATTATATCTTAGTTTTTGAAATCGGAACCAACTTTTTTTTAAAAAGATTTTTATTTCTTTGACAGAGAGAGACCCAGCAGGAGAGGAAACACAAGCGGGAGAGGGGTGGTGGGAGAGGGAGGAGCAGGCTCTGTGCTGAACAGGGAGCCCGAAATGGGGCTTGATCCCAGGACCCTGGGATCATGACCTGAGCCAAAGGCAGACGCTTAAGGGCTGAGCCACCCAGGAGCCCCCTGAATTTTTTTTGAGAGAGAGAGAGACATATTGATTATAAGGGTCTATGAATTATCTGTCTATGCTAGATTCTATTCCAAGTGAAATGAGGAACACTAAATTCTTTCACAAGCATTAACAGCACATACCATTTCTTTGTTAAAAAAAAAAAAAGGAAGAATTTTAGTGGAAGAATGTTATCCCTAGTCTCAGGTCCTTCTGTTCTCACTACCATGAATACCAAGCATCTGGTTGTACTGACACTCATATTCTCAGGACACAATGTTTTGAATCGCGTGGAGGGCATTCAGAGCTTCTAGAACTACGCTGAGATGCTTATGGCTACCAGACTCCTCCCTGTCTCAGATATTTCTCACACCATGACAGTTGGCCCTATATGCTAAGCACTTTATGGGATTAACGCAATTAATCCCCCCAATGACTCTATGTTGGCGTACCAGTGGGCTGAGTAATGCGTCAGAGACTATGGAGCTAAGTTAGGTGCCAAAGCGGGATTTGAACCCAAACAGTCCAGCTCCAGAGTAACGCTCTTAACCTCTAAATGGTATGCCCTACTCCCTAGAGCAGGCCTTCAGTAATTTTCAACACAAATGCTTATTTGTTGGATCTTTTTTCTCTAAACACATATTGGACCTTAAACGTTTCAATGAATATAGATTTCAAAGTTACTGTCCTGGGAAGCTTCTGCTGTTCAAAACCTTTTGTGAATTCCTTCTTTGGAATCGTTTCGAGAGCCAGCTTAGGATCCATAGAAGGAAAGCAGTGAATCCGTCATGATGACAGCTCCTCTTTAAATCAAGACAGTGGGGGCACCTGGGTGGCTCAGTGGGTTGAGTCTCTGCCTTCGGCTCGGGTCATGATCTCAGGGTCCTGGGATCGAGCCCCACATCGGGCTCTCTGCTCCGTGGGGAGCCTGCTCCCCCATCTCTCTCTGCCTGCCTCTCTGTCTACTTGTGATCTCTCTGTCAAATAACTAAATAAAATCTTATTAAAAAATAAATAAATAAAGACAGTGTTACTCAGTTTGGTGAATACCTTATTTGCCCAACATGTTTCCGAGTGACATCCGTTTTTCTAAAAATCGCATTCTCTGCTAAAAGAAGAAAGAGACTGGCCATGGCAGAACATAGTCCCAAACTATGATGCATGGACATTTTTTAGTCGACTAACCAACAGCTACTGAGCAACTAGTCCTGGATGTGCCTGGCCCCAGGGATACAGGATCAAAGGGACATCTTCCCGACTTTCAGGGAGCCCTCAGCCAGGTAAGGGAGACAATCAGTGTGGTAAGTGCTTTGACAGATGTGAGCATGGGACGCCCAGGGTGCCCAGAAGAGGGGCCTCCAACCCAGACGTGGGGCGAGGGCCAGCTTCCTGAAGGAGGAGATGAGGTCGAATTTTAAAAGATAAGTAGCTGTGGCCACACAGGAAAGAACCAGGGCACAGACTGGGAAGGTGACTCCACTAACTGGGAGACGATGTCCTTGGACAAGCTCACCCCTACCCTCCTGGGTTTCTTTTCAGAAGGCGATAATCACATTATTTTATGTTCACACCTGGGATTCGAGTTGTGTTTGCCTTTCAGGGCAATCTGGAAAGATCTGCTGATGGTCATTTAGAAGTTTCCCGACTCTATGTGGCTTGTTTGCTTTTGTAACTGAACCACGTAGAGGTTTTCAAGTTTCCCCAGAGTTGGGCTGATGGAATGATCAGAAAGCAAACCGGTATGCTAAGGAGGACACTGTCAGAAACTCCTCGTACGTTGCAGGTACACGATGGCCATTTGAGAAACAGAGAAAGGAGTGAATCTTTAATATCGAGTCTCAGTAACTTAAAAAAAATAGCTTGTTTTCTTCATTTCCGGTGAGCCAAGCTAAGAGAGAACAACCCACGCGTGGAGAGGAACGGCTGTCCTGGTAGAGGCTTATAGTTTTCTCGAATATCAAGTTCAAGGACAGTAACTTGGAACCATGAGTGGGAGATACAGTAATCCAAGAAGGGGTCATTCTCTTCTGTGGCTTACCTTCCCTTGAAAGCCACAGGGATCACACAACAGTGTCCTTGGCGGGGGTGGGGAGGGCTTAGGGGATGGGGAAGTACTGTCTGACACAGTGAGGCTCAGTGCTTAGAGATGGCGACAGATGGTGAGAAGTACAATAGCCTGGTGCTGAAGCAAGAGTCTGAAGGTCCTCTTCTCCGTAGCCCTCATCCTCTAGGAGAGAGCAAGGAACAGAACACGTAAAGAGGAAGCTGAGGCAAGGCTTAGGGGAGGCCTCAGGCAGGGGTTGCTGCCTGGGAAGAACAGGCTTTCCTGGGATTTGAGAGCGAAACGATCCTGAGTAGGTGGACACACCAGGCCCTTGCTGAAGGAGCTACAGAGAAAGTAATCTCATTCCGGGAGAGTCGACTCAGACCTCCTTCACCGTGGTGCCGTGCGGACATGCTCTGCGGGCTAGGTTGGGGCAACCAAACATCCTTCCCCACCTAGCGTGTCCTTTTATTGACCCTACCTTGGCACCAAAAATACATCCATTGCTTTTCCTCTTCCAGAACATTCTAAGCCACCATAACTCATTCACAATGAGCTTTGGTTACTTTTTAAGATAAGCATTTGTTGGGGCGTCTGGGTGGCTCAGTGGGTTAAGCCTCTGCCTTCGGCTTGGGTCATGATCTCAGGGTCCTGGGATCCAGCCCCGCATCGGTCTCTCTGCCCAGCAGGGAGCCTGCTTCCCCCTCTCTCTCTGTCCACCTCTCTGCCTACTTGTGATTTCTCTGTCAAATAAATAAAAATAAAATCTTTAAAAAAAAAAAAAAAGATAAGCATTTGTTGAATGCCCAGAGAAAGGGCCACAGGACAGTGTGGGATTGATGGGGAGGGAGGAGGAAATACTCTGGGAGGCTGTTGCTGAGACGGATAGATCGCAGTGCCCAGAGGACGCTGATGAAGAAATGGCTGAAACGAAATAGTGTGTCTTGAACACCTGCAGTGTGTCTGGTGTTCTCATAGCTCCTCACAAAAGAACTCTGGGTAGTAGGTATCACTCTCTCCATTTTTACCTGGTAATATTCTGAGGATTAGAGATATTAAGTTATTGGCTCGGACAGCTAGGAAGTGACAGCTGAACCCACGTCACAGGGATTCTCAGTACGATCGCCGTGCTGCCTTGAGGATGAAATTGTCTGAACAGATGTGTCGGCCAGGGTCTGACCGGGAGCAAACACTGCGTGAGCAATTGGACCAGCGGGGATTTAATATAAATACAAATACTGTATAGTCTTACTTATATGAGGTACTAGGATAGTCAAATTTATAGAAATAGAGAGGAAAATAGTGGTTGCTGGAGGCTGAGGGAGAAGAAAAAAGTGGAATTATTTCATGGGTATAGAGTTTCAGGGTTTCTTTTTTAAAGATTTTATTTATGTATTTGAGAGAGAGAGGGAGAGTGAACATGAGCAGGGGGAGGGACAGAGGGAGAAGCAGACTTCCCCGCTGAGCAGGGATCCCACTATGGGACTCGATCTCAGGTCCCTGGGATCATGACCAGAGCTGAAGGCAGACGCTTAACTGATTGAGGACCCAGGAGCCCTAGAGTTTCAGTTTTACAAGGTGAAAAGAGTTCTAGAGATGGCCAGTGATGATTAATGTCACTGAACTGTGCACTTAAAATGGCTTCGATGGCAAATTTGAAGTTATACGTATTTTATCATGATTTTTAAAAATTTTAAAAAAAAGCAAAAGTAAAAAAAAGCAAAAGTGAAATAAAGATATACATAAGATTTAGACATACATAAGATTTAAAAACTCATCACTGGGGCACCTGGGTGGCTCAGTGGGTTAAGCCTCTGCCTTCAGCTCAGGTCATGATCTCAGGGTCCTGGGATTGAGCCCCACATCGGGCTCTCTGCTCAGCGGGAAGCCTGCTTCCTTCTCTCTCTCTGCCTGCCTCTCTGCCTACTTGTGATCTCTCTCTCTGTCAAATAAATAAATAAAATCTTTAAAAAAAATATCTATAGAGGTGACCATGGGAATACAAGATCGATGTCTAAATTAAAAAAGTCATCACCAGCAGACCTGAATTGTAATAAATGAGGGATATCCTTTAAGCAGAAAGAAAATGAAACCAGATAAAAATATATGGATCTATACAAAGTAATAAAGAATATTACAAACAGAAACTTTATGAGTAAATACATAAGATATTTTTCCTATTTCCTAAATCTCTTTAAGAGATAATTGACTATAAACAAAAATAATAAAAATGTATTGTGGGCTTTACAACTTATGCATAAGTAAATTATATGAAAACTATAGAATAGGGACGCCTGGGTGGCTCAGTTGGTTAAGCACCCGACTCTTGGTTTTGGCTCAGGTCATGATCTCTTAGGTCCTGTAGTCAAGTCCCATGTCAGGCTCCATGCTCACTGGGGAGTCTGCTTCTCCCTCTCCCTCTGTCGCTGCTCATGCATTTTCTCTCTCTCCCCCTCAAATAAATAGGTGACTCTTTTTAAAAAAGCTATAGTATAGGGCGCCTGGGTGGCTCAGTGGGTTAAAGCCTCTGCCTTCAGCTCAGGTCATGATCTCAGGGTCCTGGGATCGAGTCCCTCATCGGGCTTTCTGCTCGGCAGGGAGCCTGCTTCCCCTCCCTCTCTCTCTGCCTGCCTCTCTGCCTACTTGTGATCTCTGTCAAATAAATAAATAAAATCTTAAAAAAAAAAGCTATAGTATAAAGACCAAGGGGGAAGTAGAGGCACACTATTGTAAAGTTTTTACATTATTTGTAAAGTGATAGGATAGCACTTAAAGGTAGAGGATGATAAAGTAAAGCTCTGTATTCTAAACTGCGAAGTAATCACTAAAATTAAAAAACCAAGAATGATAGCCAAAAAGCCAACAAACGACATAAAAATAAAAACGAAAACATTCAAGTAATCTGACAGAAGGCAGGGGGAAAAAGGAACTGCAGATGACCCAGAGAGAAAACAAACAGCAAGATGAAAGATTTAAACCTAATTATATCAATAATCACATTAAATATAAATGATCTAAGCACCTTATGTGACTTTTCTACTGCTGCTAAAACAAGTTACCACTAACTTAATGGCTTACAACAACGTACATCACCTTATAGTTAGTTCGTCAGGTCAGAAATCTGACATGGGTCTCACTGAGCTAAAAATCCAAGTGTCAGCAGATCTCCATTCCTTCCAGAGGCTCGAGGGGAGAACCGGTTTCCTCCCTTTTAACAACTTCCAGAGGCCGCCTGCGTCCCTTAGCTCATGGCCCCTTCCACAATATTCAGAGCACACGACTCCAACCTCTGCTCTGTCATTACCTCTCCTTCCCCCTCTGACCCTCTGGCCTTTGTCTCTGTAGACTTTGCGATTCCATTGCGCCCACCCCCCCAATAAGCCAGGATACGCTTCCCATGTCAAAATTCTTAACTTAGCACATCTGCAATGGACCTTTTGCCATGTTAGCTTACTATCGTACAGGTTCACAGGATAAGAATGTGGACATCTTTGGTGGGTCTATTATTATCTACCATACACCTCAATTAAAAGGAACGCACTGTCAGACTGGATAAAAAACACAAGACACAAGTGTATGCTGTTCACAATAGACTTGAACTATAAACATACAAATAAGTTGAAAATAAAAGGATGGGAGGGGCACCTGGGTGGCTCAGTCGATCAAGCGTCTGCCTTCAGCTCAGGTCATGATCCTGGGGTCCTGGGATCAAGCCCCACGTCAGGCTCCCTGCTCAGTGGGGAGCCTGCTTCTCCCTCTCCCTCTGTCCACTGCCCCTCTCACTGTGTACACTCTCTGTCTCAAATAAATAAATAAAATCTTTAAAAATAAATAAAATAATAGGAAAAGATATACCTTGTGTAGTAGGCTGAATGGTGTCCCCAAATATACGTCCATGTTCTAATCCCCAGAACCTGTGAATATCACCTTATTTGGCAAAAGGTATGATTTAACTCAAGGGTTTTGAGAAGAGAAGTTTATCCAGGAGAGCCCTAAATGCAATCACACATACCCTTCTAAGAGACACACAGAGGGAGATAAGACACACACAGAAAAAGCAATATGAAGATAAAACACAGGAAGAGATGTAGTCACAAGCTAAAGAATGCTGACACCAGAAGCAGAAAGAGGCGAGGACTGGTTTCTTCCCTAGAGCCTCAGGGATGCGGTACTGTCTTTTCCTTGATTTTAGAATTCTCACTTCCAGAACTGTAGGAGAATAAATATTTTGTTCTAAGTCAACAAGATTTTGGTACTTTTTTATGGCAGCCACAGTAAACTAATAAACCTAGCTAACTAATAACCAGATGCAGGAAAGACAGATGGCTATGTTAATAACAAGCAAGTAGATTTCCGACCACAGAGTATTACCCAGGATGAGAATAATAAAGGGGTCAATTGGTCAAGAGGATATAACGATCTGAATGTTTATGTACCTAATCATGAAGCTTCAAGTTTCAAAATACACAGAGCAAAAAGCATACTGGGTCATCCTTAGTATGTGTTCTGACATCAAGAGAATTAAATTAGATTTTAATAAGAGATCTGAACACTCCCCCAAATATCTGGCAACTAAATAATAACGCATTTACAAATAACACGTGTCAAAGAAAAAATCAAAAGGGACATCATAAAGTATTTTTCACTAAATGAAAACGAGAACATAACATATCAAAATGTGTCAGATACCTCAAAATAAGTATGTGGAGGAAAATTTATAGCACTGAATGCATAGGTAAGAAAAGAAAGAGTTCGGATCGTTGATGTCGGCTTCTACCTTAAGAAACTAGACGAAGTAAATCAGACGAAGCCCAAAGTAAGAAGCAGCAGAAATCAATGAGACAGAAAGCAGAAACTAAACAGAGAAGCTCTATGATCCTAAAAGTTGGTTCGTTCAGATAATGAGCAGAGTTAATAAAACTCTGGCTGGGCAGATCAGGCAAAAGAGAAAACACAAATTAATAACGTCAGAAATGAGAAAGAAAATGGCACAGCAGATTCTACAAATTTGAGAGGATAAGAAAGAAATATTATGAAAGGATTTATATGTCAAGAGATTTGAGGACTCAGATGAAATGGACTAATTGCTTGAAAGACACAAACTATCAAAGCTCATTCAAAAAGATACATATAACATGAATAGTCCTAAGCTTATTAGAGACACTGAATTTGCAATTATAAAACTTTTCACAATGTAAACCCCAGGCCCAGAGGTTTTCACTGGGGATTTCTTATAAAAGCCTGAGGTAGAAATAGTTGTCAATTTCACCCACCTTCTTCCAGAGAATTAAAGGGAGGAATACTTCTAATTCATTCCATGAAGACAGCATTACCCTGATACCAAAGTAAATAACATTATTTAAATAAAAATTAAATAAGTAAAACCGCATGCTAATATCCTTCATGCACACAGAGGCAAAGACCAGAAATAAAATTTTAGCAAACTGAATCCAACAATATGTAAAAAGAATAATACACCATTTGCAAGTGTGGTCTATGTCAGGAATGCAAGTTTGATTTACATTCAAAAATAAATCAATATAATGCACCATAGTAGCAAAGAAATGGAGAAAGGCCATAAGATCATCTCAATAGAGAGAGAATCATCATGTGATAAAATCCTACGTTCATTACTGATAATAGCTCTGAGCAAACTAGAAATAGAAGGAAACATCATCAACCTGATAAAGGGCATCTATGCAAAACCTCCACCTAACATCACACTTAATGGCGAAAGTCCGAATGCTTTCCCTAGATCATTAGCCACCGAAGGGCATTCAGCACTGTCCTGGAAGGTCTGGCTAGAGCGATTAGGCAAGAAAATGCAGTAAAAGGCACCTAAATTGTAAAGAAGTACAATCTTCTTTACTTGCAGATAACCTGTTCGTATACAGAAAACTGGCTGAAATCTAAAATAAGCTTCTAGAACTAACATGCGAGTTCAGTAAAGTTGTAGGCTACGTCATTAATACATACTTTTTTTTTACACTGAAAACCATTATACTGAACAATTGAACCAATGAACTGGAATTTAAAAATATCATTTACAGTAGTACCTAAAATAGGGGCGCCTGGGTGGTTCAGTGGGTTAAGCCTCTGCCTCTGGGTCAGGTCATGATTTCAGGGTCCTGGGATCGAGCCCTGCATCAAGTTTTCTGCTCAGGGGGAATCCTGCTTCCCCTGCCCCTCTGCCTGTCTCTCTGCCTACTTGTGATCTCTCTCTGTCAAATAAATAAATAAAATCTTTTTTAAAAAAAAGCATTAAAAAAACAATAACACGTAAAATATTAAATGATAAATCAGACAAAAGATAGGCAAAACCTGTACAGTGAAAAATATAAAGTATGGCTGGGAGAAACTAAAGAAAATCTAAATAGAGGTTTTTACTTTATTCGTGCGTCAGGCATAGACTGCACACTATAATTGTGACAGTTCTTGGGACAGTTCTTGGTAAGTTTGATTGGCCCATTCACCTGTTTGTTTATCCGTTCACCGCTGACGGATGTTTGGCTTGTTCCCACTTTTTAGCTATTACAAATAAAGCTTCTATGAACTTCTGTGTACAAGACTTTCTGTGGATGCATGCGTTCTTTCGTCTTGGGTGAACATCTAGGAGAATAATGGCTAAATCGTTTCATAGTACATGTTTAACTATTTAAACCACCACCAAACTGGGGCGCCTGGGTGGCTCAGTCGGTTAAGCATCTGCTTTTAGCTCAAGTCATGATCCCAGGGTCCTAGGATTGAGTCCTGGGTTGGGGGGGTGTGGGGGTGGGGTGGTCCCTGCTCAGCAGGAAGCCTGCTTCTCCTTCTGCCTCTCTCCTCTGCTGTGCTCTCTCTTTCTCTCTCAAATAAATAAACAAAATCTTTAAAAAAAAACAAAAAATAAAAATAAACAAAACCCCCCCGCCAAATTGTTTACAAAGTGGTACCATTGACATCACCACCAGCTACGTAAGAGAGCTCAGCTTTATTGGTATCCTTGGCCACACTTGCTTTGGCCATTCTTTTTCATTTTAGCTATTCTGTTTGGTGTGTAGTGTTATTTCATTGTGGTTTTTAATTTGCATTTATCTACCTAGTGACCAATGGTGTTGAATGTCTTTCCATGTGCTTCTGTGCCATCTGTATGTCTTCGGTGAAATGCCTTTTCAAATCTCTTGCCCATTTTATATTGACTGGCTTGTTCATTTTCTTCTTACTGGGCTTTTCGAGTATTTTACATATTCTGGATGCAAATCTTTTATCAGGTATATGCTTTGCAAATATTTTCTCCCAGTCTGTGAATTACCTTCTCATTGTCTTAACAGCGTCTTTGAAGGAGCCAAAGTTTTATATGTTCATGAAGTCTAATTTATCAATTCATTTCTAATGTATTGTGCTTTTGGTGTCATATCTAAGAAATCATTGCCTAGCTCAAGGTCATGAAGATTTTTCTCCTGTATTTTCTTGGAGGACTTTTATAGTTTCAGCTTTTATAATATGTTTAATTCTATGATCCATTTTGAGTTAATTTTGGGGATGGGACAAAGTATGAATTCAAGTTGCTTTTTCCCCCCTGCAGATAAATATCTAATAGTTCTAGCACCATTTGCTGAACAGGTTGTTCTTTTTCTGATGAATTGCCTTTTTGTCTATGTAAAAAACCAGCTGTCTGTATTTGCGAGTATATTTCCGATTTCTCTATTTTGCCCTATTGGTGTATTTGTCTGGGTATCACACTGTATAATTTCTGGTTTGGCATAGGTATACACCTGTGAAACCAATACCATAATCAAGACGCTGAACACAGCCCAAAGTTTCCAAGTGCCCTTGGTTGTGATCAGTATCCTGATTGCAGTGAGAGTTTCATAGGTGTCTGCATGAGCCAAGCCAGAAATTGTAAGCTTTAAATACGTGCGATTTATTGTATGTCATTCATATGCCAATGAAACTGATTTTTGATAAAGGCGAAAAAGCCATTTGATGGTGTGTGAGGAAAGGTTAAGTAAGGCCTCACAGATTCAGCCAATAAAGACACAATGAGCTGTCATTAGGTTCAGATAGTCTATTACTCACGCAGAGAATGAAAGGCAGAGTAGCCGAAGGTACTGGCAACCTACGCTCCTCATCCCACGTATCAAAAAGGATGATTCCAGAACAAATGTGCCTCTCATCCTCTCATGTTCTCAGTGGATTCCAAGGAGTTCTGCTAAGACTCAGATAAACTGGATGCCTGGGTGGCTCAGTCGGTTAAGCATCTGTCTTCAGTTTGGGTCACGATCCCAGAGTCCTTGGATGGAGTCCATATCAGGCTCCTTGCTCAGTGGGGAGTCTGCTTCTCCCTCTCCCACTCCCCCTCCTTTACCCAGCTCATGCTCTTGTGTGCTCGCTCTCTCTCTCAAATAAATAAAATATTTTTAAAAAGCCACTCAGGTAAATTGCAGGTCATGCCTCTGCTTCTGCAGCCTGTGCCCCTAGATTGCCATGACAGAGCCATTCCCCTGCACATAAAAGTCTCAGATCCTGAGACAGGCACAGGCTTCCCTGGGCAGGGCTGTTCTGCCCTTGGCCCTGCAGTTGCCTGCTACAGAGAATGCACATTCTGTTTGGCTTCGGATGGGGAAGTCTATGCCCGACCTCTCCGAACTCTGTCCCATGCGTAGTTTTCCTATGGCTTGTGGTATCCTTCGCTGTAATAAACTTTAGTTGTAAGTAAAGCCTGCAGTTGGTCTGGTGGGTCTATCCAGTGAAACACTGACCCTGAGTGGTCATGGGACGCCAAAAATAGGTTCTTTTTTTTTTTTTTCAATCAGTGGTGCTGGGAAAATGAGATATGCAGAGGCAAAAACAGAATAACAAACCTAGATCTCAACCTCATTCCTTACATAAAAGTTAACTCAAACTGGATCACAGATTTAAAAGCAAAATTATAATATTTCAGAAGAAGATGTAGGAGAAAATTGTCATGACCTAGCATTTAGTAAAGAGTTCTTAGGCATAACACCAAAAGCGAGACATAAAAGAAAAGATGGATAGATTGAACTTTATCAAAATGAAAACATTTCATTCTGTGAAAGACCCTGTTAAGAGGATAAAAAGACAAGCTACACACTGGGAGAAGGTATTTGCAAATTATACCTTTTATAAAGGATTTGTATCCAGGATATATAAAGAATTCTCAAAACTCAACTGTAAGAAACCAACCACCCAATTTTTAAATGGGGAAGACTTAACAGATACTTCCCCCCCAAATGACAGACAGACAGCAAATCAGTGCATGAAGGAAGGTTCAGCATCACGAGCCATTAGGCGAATGCAAATTGGAACCACAATGTGATGCTGCTACCTACTGATCCGAAGGGTTGAAATAAAGAACACCGATCACACCACGTGCTGACAAAGACGCCAACAAATGGACTTCCCTCTTTCGTCGTTGGTAAGAACGCACAATGGTCGGGCCACTCTGGAAAGCACTCTGGCAATTACACACAGAGTCATCGTATGCTCAGCGATCACACTCCCAGGCATTCAGCCCACAGAAATCAAAACGTATGCCTGCCCCCACCAAAACCGTACTCGAATGTTCCTGGCAGCTTTTATCTGTACAGCCAATAACTGAAAACATACCCAGTAAATGTCCTTCGATAGGTGAACAGTTAAACACGCTATGGTCCATTCATACCGTAGAATACTCAGCACTAAAAAGGAACAGAGTACTGCTACACCAGACAACGTGGACGGATCTTAAGGGTACTGCGCTGAGTGCAAAAGCCAATTTCAACATGTTATAGACTGTAAAGACGAAGAAAACCTACTGGGTTACCAGGGGGTCAGGCCTGAAGGGGCAGCATGAGGAACTCCCTCTGCAGTGATGGGGCAGTTTGGTCTCACAGTTGTGGCGGTGGCCATCAAACAGATCTACACAAGTGACAAAGTGCCACACAGTCACAAAGGCATACAACATATAAGTGTGCGTAGGGGCGCCTGGGAGAGGGGGTGCACAGTCACTCGAGCGTCTAACTCCTGGTTTCAGCTCGCGTTGTGATCTCAGGGTCGTGAGATCGATGCCCACATCAGGCTCCACACTCAGCACAGAGTCTGCTTGGAATTCTCTCTCTTCTCTCCCCCTGCCCTTCACCCCCTCCTTTAAAATAAACAAATAATTCTTTAAAAAAACATAAATACGTGTGAAACTGATGAAATCTGACTAAGACCTGTAGTGTAGTTCCCTGTATCATGCTGATTAATTTTCTGATTTGGGTTGTGAAAGTTAGAGTTAGGAAAGATGTTACCAATGGGGGGGATGGGGGGTAGGTACATGGAAACTCTCCGCAGCATTTTTTCAACTTCTCATTTCAAAATAAAAAGTTACAAATTGGGACACCTGGGTGGTTCAGTCGGTTAAGCGTCTGCCTTCGGCTCAGCTCATGATCCCGGGGTCCTGGGATCAAGTCCTGCATCAGGATCCCCGCTCCACAGGAAGCCTGCTTCTCCCCCAGCTTGCTCTCTCTCTCTCTCTTTATATCAAATTAATAAATAAAATAATTTTTGAAAGAGTTACAAATTGATACTCAATTCAGTTATTGGCAAACTTCTAAGTATATTGAGAATGACTTAAAAAATGTAAATCTACATCTTCAACTGTAAATTTTATGAAATCAAAATATGGATCAAGTATTTCTGGTGAAAATTTATCATCCAAATTGAAGTATGCTGTCAGTGTAAAATACACACCTGATCTCAAAAACTTCATATGAACATAGCTAATCATTTTTATGGTGATTACATATTGAAATGCAGCAGATCAGATACATTGGGTTAAACACAATAGACTGTTGAAATTAATCTCACCATTTCTTTTTACCCTTTTAGTGTAGCTACTAGAAAATTAAAGATTGGTGTGTGATTCACATTATATTTCTATTAGACAGTGCTGCTGTAAGGTGTCCCAGAGGTAAAAACTTCAGGAAACAGCCAGCATTCCTATGCTGGGGGGCCGTGGGGGAAAGAGGAGAATTCCTAATTACTAAAACTTGGGGGAGGGCCTCTGTGGAGCTGCAACTCCGACTTCTGGGAAGGAGGTCCTTGCTAGCTGCTGCTGGGATCTCTGTTCTTGGAGGAGGGTCCCTGTATGCTAGGGCTCAGACTTTCAAGAAGGAGGCATAGACCAGCAGCATTGTCTCTGAGTGGGGCCCTAGGAAGCCCATTCTTCTAAGTGATAGGAACTGCCAACCAAATCGAGCTGGTGCTATAGGAAGGCACTGCTGTTTCCAGGGTGAAAGTTGACATATTTGATAAGTCTCAAAGCCAGACCGCAAACCCACAATGTCGGGTTCCAGAGTCTGTGCTCTTAGAAAGCCATATGCTGCGCTGCTTCTCGAAGGCCCATGCTCCATATTCCCACAGCACCCTAAGAATACCTCGATCTTAGTACTGAGCATAATGGTTTGAAACTGTCTCTTTGGGGATGTGCCTGTCACTTCACCATGAGGGTCAGAAAGCTGAATAGTGTCCAAGGTGGTATGGGATTGTGGTTAGATCACGAAGGGATCGCCCCCAAGTCCTCACCAGCGGAATGTTGGTGGAAGGGGCGTGTGTCACACTCAGGCCAATCTCAGAAGCTCACGTGCCTTCTCCACGCTTCCTCTCTCCCCGTCTGTTAGTTGCTTGTCAGCAACCAGGGTGACCTTGGGCGCCATGCACTAAAACAGGACAGAAAAATGGTTACCTTAGTGGGTATATAATCCCACAGACACTATGTCTTGGCCCCACAGTGGAAGGGGGCATAGTAGCCTCAGTTGCCAGGAGATGGCCCAGGAGGTTTTTAAATCCACTAGCAGGGAGCTCACAAATTCTTTTTTAAAGATTTTATTTTTAAGTACTCGCTACACCGAACATGGGACTCGAACTTACTACTTCAAGATCAAGAGTTGAGTGCTTTACCAACGGAGCCTGCCAGGCGCCCTGAGCTCACAAAGTCCTGTCAAAATTCTACTCCCACAGACAGGCTGCATTTTATGTAAGAAGAACTATTCGTTTTACCTTTTGAACTTAGGGATTATTTAGCTGAAGAAAATGGATACGCTTCTCTTGAAGGTTATTTACTCATTCTAAATTGGAGAGTACTTAGCGTGGATAATGCTTCTGGTATAATATTGCAATTATGTTATAATAGTACATTATTAATGTTGTTAAGAAAATCTGTCTGGTTTTATGTAAAATACACATTCATAGGGTTGAAGATGAGGCTAAATTCTAGTGCCTCTCTCTTCATTAGATTAAAAGCATTTTGTTTTTTCATATGCCAAAACATTTCTTAAAGATTTTATTTATTTATTTGATAGAGAAACACAGCGAGAGAGGGAACACAAGCTGGGGGAGTAGGAGAGGGAGAAGCAGGCTTTCCTGCTGAGCAGGGAGCCCGTTGTGGGGTTTGATCCCAGGACCCTGAGATCATGACCGAAGCCAAAGGCAGACGCTTAATGACTGAGCCACATAGGCACGCCCATATGCCAAATTATTAACAGCAGATCATCTCCAGACTCTGATTAAAGTCACATATTAACATACAAATGTGAATTTCCACCACCAACTTCATCCAACCAAGGTGTAAGAGGGACTGGCCCTCAGACACCCAGTGCTAACACAAACGATACTCAGAATTCTCTGATATGGGGGTTAGCTTTGAGGAGGTGAAGGAAGTAGAATTTTGGGGGGTTATTTGCTTTATTTTATTTTTTAGAGAGAAAGAGAGAGAGAACAAGCATGGGCAGGGGTGGGGGAGGAGGGGAAGGGCAAGGAGACCCCCACTGAGTGGGAAGCCCAACATGGCACTTGAGCTGAAATCAAGAGTCAGATTGCTTAACCAACTGAGCCACCTAAGCACCCCAGAAAACAGCTGCTTTAAAACCTTCCATCCGGGGTGCCTGGGTGGCTTAGTCAGTTAAGCATCTGGCTTCAGCTCAGGTCATGATCCTGGAGTCCCAGGACAGAGTCCTGCATCAGGCTCCCTGCTCAGCGGGGAGTCTGCTTCCCCCTCTTCCCCTTACCCCTCTCATTCTTTCTCGCTCTCTCACGCCATCTCAAATAAATAAAATATTAAAAAAAAAAACAAGAACAAAAGAAAAATCCCAATGTTCTATCTTGGGCATCTGAGTGGTTCAGCTGGTTACATATCTGTTTTCAGCTCAGGTTATGACCCCAGGGTCCTGGGATCAAGCCCTACGTCGGGCTCCCTGCTCAGCGGGGAGTCTTTGTCTCCCTCTGCCTCTTCCACTTGTGTCCCCACACCCCCTCCCCTGCTTGTGCTCTCTCTCTCTCAAATAAAAAAATAAATCCTTAAAATAAATAAATAAATAAATAAATAAATAAATAAATAAATAAAATCTTCCATTACAAGAGGAAGCCTAGAACCTCTGCAACAAAGTCATAAGATTGACTTAAATTCCTTTTTGGATTACTATCAAGTTTTAAATGTCTACCTTGACATTTTATAATACCATGAAGACACTGATCAAATCTGTTCTTAGAAAGGTTACCAGAGGGGCACCTGGGTGGCTCCACTGGTTAAGCATCTGCCTTTGGCTCAGATCAGGATCCCAGGGTCCTGGGATGGAGCCCCACATCGGGCTGGCTCTCTGTTCAGCGAGGAGCCTGCTTCTCCCTCTCCCTCTGCCTGCTTCTCTGCCTACTTGTGTGCTCGCTCTCTCTCTCTCTCTCTCGCTCTGTCAAATAAATAAATAAATAATCTTAAAAGAAAAAAGTTACCAGCAACTTCTTGTGACGATCCTGTTGAGCGTTGGCTAAAGAAGTCAAAGAGCACGGAAGAGAAAGCTGTCTGTCCCGGTGTTCGTGGAGTGATGGCAAGATCCAAGTGGAGAGATGTTCTGGAAGAGAAGTGAAGATGTCTGGAAGGGCGATTTGAATGGTTCTTTATCTTTCTCTACCTCTTGGCCAAGTTTCTGTGGGAGCTGAGATGACTGGTGGCTGACAGAGAGACGAGGAAGAGGGCTGGAGCGGCTCTGAGGGTCAAGTACAGGCCCAGCAGCACTCTGACAGTTACTAGGCTCCGGCGGGTGCTCTGCTCGCCCGCTCTCTCTCTCTCTCTCTGCACCCGCTGACATGGCCTCTTACATAAACTTTACATAAATCCTCAGTTCCCTCTCTCTTCACTGATCCCACCAGAATGCAGATTTCTGCCCTGCTCACTCTCCTTCCGCTGGCTTTCTCTCTCCTGGCTCTTCCTACAACAGTATTTCCTACTTGGAAGGGACCTGACCTCCTGTTTCCACGTGAGCAGCTTGGAAGCCTCTAGCAAGTTAGGCTCAAAAGGAATGACATAGAGCTCGTGGATACTGGGATTAAAATTTATAAGCTTGTACAAAATAGTACACAAAATAAATTTATTTTTATTAGATTGTGTGTCAGTTAAAAAAAAAAAAGGATTACAGGTAGTACCTACCAGTAGGGGAAGGGCCTAGCAATTCACCCAGAGATCAGCATGGATTAAGGCACACAAAGAGACTGAACTATTTGTATCTGAGATCAGCTGTCAGCCTCCAAAATAGTACCCTCGTAGCTTTCCAATACCCCTACAATTCTCACCAACAGGATCACTCCTACTGGGCGTTCCAAAGACATACAGATATGGGTTCTTAGAGCAAAGCAGTGACACTGTTCATATTTGGCCTTGGCCCAGTCCCTGCTCAACAACTGGGGAGTGGTTTCAACTCTCTGAACTCTGGTTTCTTCATCTGTTAAAAACAATCCTTTTCTCTTCTCTGTACCCAACACCCATTCCTTGGCATCCCTGAGTGGCTGGTATTTAATATACAGTAAGAGGCCAACCGACAAGATGGCCTCTCTTCCCACTGTATCTACCTTTTATTTATTAATAGTCTCTTAGTAACTGACATCTGACGGATACTTACAAGTTTCACCTAAGCCTCCCACTAGTAGTAGTCTGATTATCTATTTATCTCTACGTTACCCGACAAGGAAATGGTCTGAGAAAGGTTTACATGACCTGCCTACCATTATGGGGCAAATCAGTGGTAGAACTAGGATCAGAAGTCCCATCTCCTCACCCCTCGCCCACTGTGCTTTCTGAGAGGAGAACATTTCCAACCTGTGTTTCTGAACCCTCCATGTTTCTAACTGTCTGGACAGAAAAAGGGAGAAGAATCCCAGGCTTTGCACTGAGCCCAAGACCACAAGCCTTTGCCTCTAGTTTCTTAGATGTACTGTGTGCTTTGACTCCCATCCAACCCTCTTCCTCAACTCTAGAAGCCCTCACTATCCGAAGTCTACCAAACCTGGCTGGACACCTTCTCTAGGCAGCTCTTCCTGACCAGACCCAAACCACAGTCATCATCCCCTTGCATTAAAATCCTTTAGCACCTGAGAGTCCAGAACCCTCAACTAGCTGTGTGTGTGTGTGTGTGTGTGTGTGTGTGTGTGTGTCTGTGTGTTGAAACAGTATTAACAGTAGTAGCTCTATACAACAGATTTGAGGGCAAAAAAGAGAAAAATGAAAACATACCAAACTATCAGAGGTTTAATCAAACAGCCAGATTATTCTAGACTATGACCAGGAAGAATAGAAAATCAGGTCAACTTCTTAACTTTGTCTGTCCATCTAAAATTCTGAAGTAATCACTGGTGATAACCAGGTCAGCCTAGAGGGTCTGTGAGATCCTCCTGGAAAAGAGAATCCGTGGTCTCGAGGCTATCTTCCTTTATGAAGGAAAGTGGGGTCAGATATTACAGAAAGATCGGCCCACTGAACCCCAATGAGGGCTCCCCTTAGCCCCAAGTAAACCAAGAAATTCTGCTTGAGGAGCTTCCTAACCCTAACCCTAGTGTTCTGGGGGGTGGGGTTGTTATTCTCTGAATGTGACACATATGCCTATTCCAGATCTTCAAGCAGCATCTTCTACTGCTCTTGGGTGCAAGAAGATGGGTACTTCATTGATACCTAGGACATTTTCGGTCAAAACTACACTACCCAAAGCTGACCTGGGCATGTCTGATAACTGTATTTTTCATCCAGTTGACAAGTGAAATTTATAGCAGAAGGGATCAAAGCCCTGGCATGCTGGGAAGGAAATGTACATGGGAATTCCAGAACTGAAAAGGCCAGCGACCCATGAGACTCAATGGCCCCAGGGAGAGTTTTGAAGCCCTTGTTCTGAGAAAAGGAAACGAAATGGGTTCTCTTTCATTTTGAAGGATGGGGAAATGGTTTAGGAGGACAAGACCCACTTAGAAGCGATGAGCTCTCCTGTAGTGAGCTTCAGCTACGTTAAAACGAATGGTGGCAAAGACCAGCACCATATGCTTGCTAGTTATTGACTGAAGAGCTACAGGGCTAGCTACCCTTTGGAGGTAAAACTCTTCCGGGCGTCCTAGCAAAGTGAGGTGGCACTTCCCGCTTAACAAGAGAGGACCATTTCTGAAGTCATGTCTACTTTAGATACCAAGGTCTGTCTAAAGATTTCCATACTCGTTCAGTTCAATAATAGTCCTCCAGCATCCATTTCCCAGGGGCTAGTTGCTAGAGACACAGAGATAATAATAACTAGTAGCAACAGTCAAGCATTACCAAGAGGGTTTTTTTGTTTGTGTGTGTTTTTTGTTTTTTGGGGTTTTTTTTTAATTCTGAGAGACCCTCCGCAGGGTGCTCTACCTAGATCATCTCGTTTCATTCTTTCCATCACACTGTGGGGTGTTCGTTGCCCCACTTGACCAATGTGGAAAAGGGCATGTAGCAAGGTTACGAAGTTTGCGTAAGGTCACACAGCTAGTACACAGCAGAGGTGGGACTTAGTCCCAGGCATATCTAATCCCAAACTGCGAGATCTAACCACAACCCCATCCCGCCTCAGAGACTATTCAGCTTTCTGACCCTCATGGTCGGAAACCCGACAGTGTGGGTTTACGGTCTGGCTTCGCCACTTACCACTTACATGAAATTTGACCCGTTAAACCTCCACGTGCCTCAGTTTCCTCATCTGAAAAGAGGTATAATAATAGAATCTAACTTCCAGAACCATAATGAGGATTCCAAGTGCTTAGAAGAGCTCCTGGCACATAATAAGCACTATACGTGTGTTAAGATAAATGAGCTTAAGTCTGAATGGGATTACAGGAAAGGCTTCTTGAAAGAGCTGATGCCTGGGTTGAGTCACAGAAGATGAGTAAGAGTCAGCCAGGTGAAGCCAAGCAGTGAACGTGGGCTGGGCAGGGGGAGAGTGTGAGCCCAAGCCAGCATCGTGGGTGGGAGCTCACATATGCGCCGCTTGGTAATTCTAGACGGGAGCATAAAGTGCCAAAAGGAGAGAGGTGGGGGAGGGTTCTGGAAAGGGCTTCTACATCACTGGAAGGAGTCTGGACTTTATTTCACATGGACCATGGAACCATGGAGATAAAGGGTTTAATTCAGGGGCCCAGTATGAATAGATGTACATAGGAGGACAGATTTGTTCTATGGTCTAAAACTTACTTAAAAATTTTTAAATTAGGGGCACCTGGGTGACTCAGTGGGTTAAAGCCTCTGCCTTCGGCTTGGGTCATGATCCCAGGGTCCTGGGATCAAACCCCACATCGGGCTCTCTGCTCAGCAGGGAGCCTGCTTCCTCCTTCTCTCTGCCTGTCTCTCTGCCTGCTTGTGATCTCTATCTGTCAAATAAATAAATAAAATCTTTTTTAAAATTTTTGAATTAAATTAAAAATTAAAATTAAATTTAAAATTAAAAATACTCAGCCCAGGGCACCTGGGTGGCGTCATAGGTTAAGTGTCTGACTCTTGGTTTCAGCTCAGGTCGTGATCTCAGAGGCATGAGATCAAGCCCCACATCAGGCTCCATGCTCAGCGCAATCAGCTTGAGATTCTCTCTCTCCTCCTTCTGCCCCTCCCTCCCCTGCTGTTTGTGTGGGCATGTGTGCGTTCTCTAAGAAAAAAAAAATACTCAGCACAGTGTGCGATACACACATACCCATGCATATCTACGTGCACATACGTATACAGGGACAGTCAGTATCAGAACTACCCCAATGAGGAGCACACTCTAGCCGTGCTCAGTGTGCATCTGAAAGACTAATTATGAACATACATTCCAGAGGTGGAACTGGAAAGCTTCAACCAATCTACCTAAATCTGCACGAGAGTGTTGGTTCATTAATACAAGGGATGTTAGAAATAAACTTTCATTGGTAAAATAAAGGTATTCTAGATTTATGGATCTATACCGCCATCTGCCCTTGCATGAAGGGGGCCTAAGAAACTGATGAGCCCAGAGTGGCATTCTAGGTCTAGGAAGCCACTGGTTCTGCGTCCTGACACCTAATGGAAGATCCCATCGCCTGACCTAACCACAAGCTAAGCTAAACTGCAGCGACTGGGGAACTGCTAAACGTGCCTCAGTGAACCTCTCCCACGTGGGGCTTCCCGTTCTCACGAGGACAGGTTGTAGGACTGTGTCTAACCACTACTAGATGTGTTTGACAGAACTGGGTCAAAGCCCTGTTGTCTCTGGAATGGACCACCCGGTCGGCAGATTGCGCAGGGCAGGGTGAGGATGACAACCCGCAGCCATCTTGAGTCAGTGGAAGCTACTGACGGTCACTGAAAACTCAGGGACAATGTGAGAGGCTAAAAAGGCTTAGCTCGATTTGCAGGAGGACTAAAGGAGGGCAAATACAGAGGCTGCTGCAAGTGACTCAGTCAAGAGATGATGAATGAGAAGGTCCGAACGAGAGCGGTGCCAGTGGGCGAAAAGAAAATGGAGTCAAGACCTATTGAAGAGGTAAAATCAGGAAGTCTCGGTGATCCTTTGGATGGTAAGGTCTGGGAACAGGTCTGTGACAACATCTAGGCTTCTTGTTTGAGTGAGCGGGTAGGTGTTGGTGACACTCCCTGAGGTAGGGGACAGTAGAAAAGCCAGAAGAAGAGAAAGTTTGGGGGTGTGGCAGGGACAAGCATTTTGAGAAACACCGAGCTGGACATCTACACGGAGACATCCAGCAAGCATTTGGATATTAAAGGCTGAGGCTCAGGGGAAAGTCTGGGCTTGAAAGAGGACGGGAAGCCATCAGCACGTGGGGGCTAGAGAGTACTTGAAGAGCGGATGGTCCCTCACTTACCATAATATAAAGTCAGTAGATGATGGTTAAAAAGCATCAAGAAAACAGAATGTGGAAACAGCATTGTGGTTCCTCAAAAAAGCAGACTGGGGAATTGCCGAACGATCCAGCAATTCCATTTCTGGGTATAAATTCAGAAGGGGTGTAAGCAAGGACTTGGGCAGGTGTTTACACACTTGTGTTCACAGCAGCACGTTCCTAAGGGCCAAAAGGTGGACATAGCTCAAATGTCCATCATGGAACAGATGAAGAACAAAATACAGTGTGTGTATGTATGCGTGCCCACGTGTGTGTGTATAAAATAGAATATCATTCAGCCTGAAAAAGGAACCAAAGTCCAAATTCACAGTGATAGGTACTAGAATAGCGGTTGCCAGGGACATGCAGGGAAGGGAATGGGAAGTTACCGTTTAACAGGCACAGAATTTCAGTTCCCAATGAGGAAGAAATTCTAGAGATGGATGGTGGTGATGGTTGCACGACAATATGAATGTCCTTAGTGCCATTGAACTTGACAATTAACAAATGGTTAAAATGGTAAATTTTGTGCTATGTATGTTTTACCACAATAATAAAAAAAGAAATTGTAAGATAATAATCATACTCTTTTTTAGAGATTTATTTATTTACTTGAGAGAAAGAGAGAGGGAGAAGCAGACTCCTTGCTGAGCAGGGAGCCTTATGTGGGGCTCGATCCCAGGACCCTGAGATCACAACCTGAGCTGAAAGCAGACGCTTAACTGACTGAGCCACCCAGGTGCCCCAATAATCATATTCTTTTAAATGACTGAGGTAAACACCGTAAGGAACACTTCAAGGAGTGATTGCTTCTGGCAAGAAGGAAAGGGATAGGCATAGGGAGTTTTGCTTCTCATTATAAGCCTTTGGTACTCTTTTTTTTTTTTTTTTTTTAGCTATATACATGTTTCATATTATAAAAATAAAAACGTTTTATTTTTTTCTTAAGATTTTATTTATTTATTTGACAGACACAGAGAGAGAGGGAACACAAGCAAGGTGAGTGGGAGAGGGAGAAGCAGGCTCCCTGCTGAGCAGGGAGCCCAAAGCGGCGCTCGATCCCAGGACCCTGGGATCATGACCTGAGCCGAAGGCAGCTGCTTAATGACTGAGCCGCCCAGGCACCTGAAATAAAAACTTTTTAAACTGTAGAAGCAAGCGGATGAGGGTGCCTGGCTGGCTCAGTCGAAAGGGCATGCGACTCTTGATCTCAGGGTTGTGAGTTTGAGCCCCATGTTGTGTGTAGAGATTACTAAAATCAACTTCAAAAAAAAAAAAAAAGAAGTGGATGAGATCACTCAGGGAGAGTTCAAGAAGTTGGTGGGAGAAGAGGTACCTTAGGGTAAAGGTTGCAAGAAACAATATTATCTACTCAAACAAGGTACCGGAAAGGGTGATCACAAGGCTCCAGCAGAATCACTCATTTACTGTACTAAGCACAAGAGCAGCTCCCAGGATCTAGAAAGTTGTCTGGGGACCTTTTCCTGGGCTCTCTGTCATCATTCCCCCTCGCCCCACTGATCCATCCCACAAGGCTTCCCCTCTCCTCCTCCTCTGCTACTCCACACCTCTCTTTTGACTCATGATCTCTTCCTTGCTTCTCTGGGAGCATTTACTTGACTTCCGCACTCCCTTCCCTGCTCAGCATCATCTTCAGGTCACTCGCCCACGCTCACGTGGCCAGAATCACAGCTTCAGCCTCCGTGTCTATGCAACTTCTCAGCCCTATTTCCTAACGGCCACCTCCCTCCATCTTGCCATATTCCTAGGCATCCCCTCTGCCTCAATGTCCACCCCTAGTCCTAGTGGCCAGGCCCGAGGCTTCACCGTCCCTTCCTGAGACACTGTGGGTGGGGAAATACAGCCACGAAGGAGACTTAAGCCGGCCATTAACCAAAATATAACTACTATCAAATAAGATCCTGAGGAACACAGGAGTGGGACAACAGGAGAAGAAGAGCCACGGAGAGAGTGCCAGCAGGTGAGTGGCTGAAGGATGTTGAAAACTGCCAAACAAAGTTCCTTAAAACACCGACTAAAAGGTTTGGCATGGGGGTGAACAAAAAGGAAGGAAGTGGGACGTCACGTATAGACTATTCATTCCTTCAAGAGGCTTGGCTGACAAGGGAGACATCAGGTAAAATTGTTTTTATTAAAACAAAACTGAGGGGGCACCTGGGTGGCTCAGTGGGTTGAGCCTCTGCCTTCGGCTCGGGTCATCATCCTGGAGTCCCAGGATCAAGTCTGCTTCTCCCTCTGACCCTCCCCCCACCATGCTCTCTCTCTCTCAAATAAAGTCATTAAAAAAAAAACTGAGGTTTTGTGATGGTTTCAAATGTAGCAGAGTATAAAGGAAGAGTAAAGAACTGTCAAGAGATGGGTGGGTGAAAAGGTTGGCGTTGACTGGGAGAGGATATGCTATCCTCAGAGACCGGCAGAAAAAAACTAAGAAATGCAGGTACAGGTTTTTGATCCAGAGTTCATATTATTTTGCCACAGAGACCAACCTTGACCACAGGCCTACTCTTTTTTTTTTTTAAAGATTTTATTTATTTATTTGACAGAGAGATCACAAGTAGGCAGAGGGAGAGGGGGAAGCAGACTCCCTGCTGAGCAGAGAGACTGATGCGGGGCTTGATCCCAGGACCCTGATATCATGACCTGAGCCGAAGGCAGAGGCTTAACCCACTGAGCCACACAGGTGCCCCCCAGGCCTACTCTTAATACAAGAAAAGAGGACCAAGGACAGAACCTCAGACAATGCCGACACTTAACAGTGCGAGCGAGTTGCCCATTCCAGATCTGACCCTTCACGGTGAATGTTTAATTTGGGTCTGGCTTTCCTTACCGTGTTTGGCTCTGGACCTGTCCCCTTAACACCCAATTGTCTACAGGCCCCAGAAATGCCAACTAAAAACCTTTACAAATCATAATCAGGAGAGAAAATACGTAGCGATGCAGTTATATGTTCTGGAAAGAGGACAGGAGTGAGAATCATGGGATCTGCTCCCTTCCCTCTGTGGGTGTCTGTCTCCCCATACGTAAAAGTGAAGGGGCAGGGTCCGCTGTCCCCACGGCTCCTCCAGTTGGACCACTCGTTATTCTTCGACCTCTTATCTATGCTCTCCTTGTGAGGGTATCAACACTCTCTTGCACTAACACAAATGGGTGGAAGCTGGCCATATTCTTCTCAAGCTCCTGATCAAAGGAAAATCTCCAGGCCTCCTGGGTGGCTCAGTGAGTTAAGCGTTTGCCTTGGGCTCAGGTCATGATCCCAGGGTTCTGGGATCGAGCCCCACACTGGACTCCCTGCTCAGCGGGGCATCTGCTTCTCCCTCTCCCTCTGCCCCCCAGTTCGTGCTTGCTTTCACTCTCTCTCGCTCAAATAAATAAATAAAATCTTCAGGGGAAAAAAAAAAGGAAAAACTCTGAGGAACTGGGACAATCACAGAATATGGTAAATAGAAGAAAGCAGGAGTCAAAGAGAAAATGTGAGTGGCCTCTTGCTGTTGATGTCAGTGCTCGGCTGGACAACAGCGAAACCGCGTTTCCTTGAGATCAAGTCAATGGCTCGGAAGTGGGAAAACCCAAAACTCCTCTTTGTCTGGTCAAATGGAGATTTACTCCCCAACCCTGCTAAGTCCAGAGGAAATAGTGAATATTTTCCTCTCCTCATAACATCCCTCGCGCGGTCATCATAATCATTAAGAATGTTCTAATCCATGTAACAGAAAGGGGGTTTCACTATTATTCTCAAGTAACCAACTATTCTTACCACATCTTCAAAGCTTCACTGGAGGAGGGGGCGGAATTAAACTCAGGACAGTACGCCCTGCCCCCCTTCCTCCACACCACCAGCTAGGAACAATTTACCAGTGTTCACGCCTAGGCTCCTCACTCCTATTCTGAAGTCTAAAAATACTTTGGTAAGAGTGGGATTGTGAATAAAGATCGTGCTGTCCTTTCCACAAAAAGCTGGGACGACTGATCTATGAGTAAGCCACAGCCTTCCAGTTCTTTCGCAGGCTTGAAGATGGGACTGTTCTGTGTCATTTCTACCCTCGTACACTCTGGAGACCAACAAGCTTCCCTGTGTTCCCCGGGGGGCCAGGGGGTAGAGGCAAAAGCAGTGAGCAATGCCTGGGGCCTCACGCAGACCCTGTCCTGTGGTCCACCAGCAGGCCACGTGTAGCCATAGGCTGAGTCCCCACACCTCAGTACTGAATGCCACAGCCCCTCCCTCCCCCAGCTCAGAGCCCCGGTCAGGTTCCCAGCTCCCGTTTGGAGTTGTGAGGCCTGATAGGTCCCCTGAGCAGGGTTGGGGGGAGGACCCCCTGCTGTCCTGGTGCTTGTACCAAGGCAGGTAGAGGTGAGCCCCAAGTCTGGATGACGGGGACTGCTCGGCTATCACCTCCTTCAGCAGCTGGTCTCGCCACCGTGAGAGAATTAGCAGGTGGTCGCCCGGAGGTGGGGGGGGGCTGGGGGAAGGGCGTGAGCAAGTGAAGCTGGAAAACGAGGGGAATGAAAATGTAGGGGAGGTGGCTTGCCCTCCATCCCCCATGGAAAGGTTCATGCCTCAACCAGCAAGCCTCCCACCTGCGCCCGCTCTGAAGATGCCGTTGTCGTCCATTCGAGTCCGAGGCTCAGCTGCCTTCCTAGCTTGCTTTTCCGCATGTGCTTTGCATCTGTGCCTCCCCCAGGGGCCGCTGCCAGGAGAAAGTTCAAATCCAGTGAGAGCAAGGGGATAAAGGGTGCTTTGGATTCTTCCTTTGTTGGTTTAAACATTCTTTTGAGGCACTAAGGGCCACCTCTATAATGGATAAAATAAGCAGCCATCTGTTTTACAAGCCATCCAACTGAAAACGGGTTAATTCAAGCACAATCTACCAATGGACTCATTGTTGGGCATCAGCTAATTGCCGGAGATGAGCTGTGTCACCGGACATATGCACTCTTATTTCATTAGCTGTGTCTGTGTCAGGGGCAGGCCGTGAACTTGGTGAAAAAGACCGAGGCTCTGGTTAACCCTGGGCAGAAGGGGACCTTACTTTCTGGACTGTCCTGCAGCCCTCAACTCCTGGATCAGTCTGGCCACCTGAGGCTGAATGTCTCCTCTTACAGAAACTGGCTCACTCACCCTCCAAACGAAGTCTCCAATACTTGGCAGTTGAGTTCCTTGTGTAAGTAGGACTTCACGAATGGCCTGCCTGTGGGGAGAAAGAAAAACTAAATAAAGAATGAAGGTCTCCTGAGAACCGAAGGTGCCCTTCTCTTTAGCTTTGGCTAAGTACACTGGATTCAAACACTTTAAAAACAAAAACTTGGGTTTCAAAGCTCTTCGTGTTTACTTCGTAGATAGATGAGACAGAACCAAACAAGGCACCCAGCTTTCCAACTCAAGAGTGAAGGCCTACAGAGGCATGATCCAGGTATATTTATCAAATAGGTAACAGTTGTTCTCAGCGTGCCCCAAGTCTCCCGGTAGAACGTTCTTCCACTTTCCAGTCCACGTCCTTGGGTCCCAGTATCTCCTGCTGCCACTTGGACATACGGGGTCATTTGTTCTCTGTCTTACCTCTAATTCAAGCTGGAGTGCCTATTCCTTAACACTGGGCACCACTCCAGACCTGTCCTATACCTCAAATCAAAAGGTTTTGTTCCACTCTCTCAGGGCCCGACTTGAGAATGGGATATCCCCTTAAGTGACAGGTTCGCATTTTTTTTAGAGATGTCTTCTGGAATTTGGTAGCCTAGATCAGTGATCCTAGTGGTAGACAATTTGAGGTACTCAGGAGGGCAGTTTAAGAAATCCTGAGGGGCGCCTGGGTGACTCAGTCGGTTAAGCGTCTGACTCTCGATTTCGGCTCAGATCATGATCTCAGGGTCATGCAATCGAGCCCCATGTTGGGCTCCACACTCAGAGTGGAATCCACTTAAGATTCTCTCTCCCTCTCCCTTTGCCCCTCCTGCTTGTGCACACACACGCGCGCTCTCTCTATCTCAAATAAATAAATAAATCTTAAAAAAAAAGGAATAGTTCAGGCACTCAGAGATGCTGCTTTCTGATTTTAGAATTTAGAGATGTAATGCTGATTTAGAAATTACTCTCTGCTTCTTGCCTCTCTACTTTTTTCACAGGAAGGAACAGATTAAAACCGGCTAAGAGAAACATGTTAATCACTGTTAAGTCATTTGGCCAAAGGCGATTTAATTGCACAAAAATTATACTGTTACTACACTATTACAAAGCCTGCTTAGAGAACTAATCTGAATAAAAGCAGGGAGCAATTCTTCAATTTAAAAATGTGCTTAAATCAATTTTGACAGATCCAACAACTTGATGAATCTCAAAGACATTTGCTGGGTGTAAGAAGCTAGTTTCAAAGTTACCTCCTGTTTGTTTCCATGTACACGACGTTCTCAAAAAAATAAAACTACAGCGATGGAGAAACACATCAGTGGTTGCCAGGGTTTGGGGATGAGGGTGTATTACAACAAAGGGAACTTTGTGGGGAAGAAGGAACTGTTCTGTATCCTGATTGTAGTGGTGATTACACGAATCTATACCTGTGTAAAAATCCGGAGAAATGTACATACCAATCAGTCAAACTTCCTATATATTCATCTAAAAACTAAATTAAGGGATACTTTCCCCACTATTTAGTTCTATGCAAAATCAAGTTTACCTTCTAAAAAGAAAGTCAAGAGGCATCTGGGTGGCTTAGTCAGGCACCTGCCTTCGGTTCAGGTCATGATCCCAGAGTCTGGGATCGAGTCCCGCACCCAGATCCCTGCTCAGACCGGAGCCTGCTTCTCCCTCTGCCTGCTGCTCCCCCCTGCTCGTGTGTGCACACACTCTCTCTCACTCTCTCTGTCTCTGACACATAGATAGATAAAATCTTAAAATAAAATAAAAAGTCAAGTGATAAGCTCAAGGTGCTCCAGGTCTGAAGAATGGGGATGAAAAGGCCTTTGGGGAAAAGATGAAGATGGTCCTCTGAGCCCCCCCAAGGAAGGTTTTTGAATTTACGGAGAAGGCAAAGCCTATATTTGGAGGTGATGGCTAGCCATGAAATGTGGTTTGTAGCCAATCACCCACAGCCTCTCATTCCCCCTCAGTGTTTCCTTTGTGGTCAGAGCCAACCGACTGACTGACAAGGGTTGGGGGTGGCTTTTCGCTATTCGGAGTTACCTTACAGGCCCACTTGGGCCTTGTACATTGGCTCCACAAGCAGTGATCAGGCCAGTGATTCCGACTTTGGAAGGGCTGGGGGAGGGGGGGACCAGGCTGAGATCCCGTATTTTGGTTTCCTAGTGCCTCCCTCTGCTAATGAAGATTTATATAGCAAATGTTCGCTCTTTCATGAAAGTGATTTTCAATTAAATTTGGTTACTGACAATTTCCAGAAGGTGAACAATACCTCTCTGGATTATTAGAGGCCCACTTAAAGCACTGCATACCCAGGTGTGGGGCCTCACTGCTTTTGTCTAACTAGCCAGTCTGGCCGCCAGATGGCCAATTAGTTTAATGCCCACACAATGAGCCAGATGCCTTAATTCAGCTTCTGGAAACACATTCAAGGCCCTAGTTTTCCGTCATTACCATCTTTTTTTAACTAATTTTTTTATTCTGAGATCACTGTAAATTCACATGCAATTGGAAGAAATAATACAGTGGGATGCTGTGTATCCTTTACCCAGTTTCCCTTAGTGGTAGCATCTTATAAAACCGTAGTATAATGTCACAACCAAGATAAAGACATTGCTACAACCCAACGATCTTGTGCAGATTTCCCCAGTGTTACTTGTGATCATTTGTTTGTGCCTATGTATTTAGTTCTATGCCATTCTACCGTGTGTAGGTTCATGGATCCACCAAAGAAGTAGAGAACTGTACCTTCCTGCTACTATTTATAGCCACACCCACCTCCTACTTGCCCCATTCCCTAACCCCTGGCAGCCACCATCCACGTCCCCATCCCTATACTTTTTGTCATTTCAAGAGTATTATATATATATATATAAATATATATATATATATAAATATATAAATATATATATATAAAAAATCATACGGTATGTAACTTTTTAAGATGGCTTTTTCTCACTTGGTAAAATTTCCAGGAGATTCATTTGAGGGATTGTGTGAGCCATGCCCCATTTCTTTTTATTGCTGAATAGTATTCCAGGGCATAGAATGATGTACCACATATTATTTAACTATTAATCTGTTGAAGGACACATGTAGGGGCGCCTGGGTAGTTCAGTCTGTTAAGCATCTGACTTTAGCTCAGGTCATAATCTCAGGGTCCTGGGATCGAGTCTTCATCAGGCTCCCCCACTCAGCAGGGAGTCTGCTTGTCCCTCTGCACCCCCCACCATGGTCTCTCTCTCTCTCTCTCTCTCAAATAAATAAAATCTTAAAAAAAATACATGCATGAGATACCCAGTTTCTTGACATCCTCACCAGCATTTGGTGTTGTCACTATTTTTTATTTTAGCCATTCTGATAGATGTGTAGTAATATCTCATGGTGGTTTTGATTTGCATTTTCCTGATGGCTAGTGATGCTGAACATCTTTTCATGTGTTATTTGCCATCTGTATCTCCTCTTTAGTGAAATATTTATTTATATCTTTTGCCCATTTTTTAAAAAGATTTCTTTAGTTATTTTAGAGAGAGAGCATGAGTGGAAGGAGGGTCAGAGGGAGAGGGAGAGAATCCTCAATCAGATTCCCCACTGAGCGTGGAACCAACATGGGGCTCAAGCCCAGAACCCTGAGATCATGACCTGAGCCGAAACCAAGAGCCGGACACTTAACTGACTGAGCCACCCCAGCACCCCCTGTCCATTTTCTATCTAGACTGAGTTTTGAGAGCTCTTTATATATTCTAGATACAAATCCTTGGTCAGATATGTAGTTTGCAAATATTTTCTCTAGTCTATAGCTTGATCTTTCATAGAGCAAAATTTTCAATTTTGATAAAGTTCAATTATACTTTTTTCCTTTTATGGATCATGCTTATAGTGTTAAGCCTAAGAACTCTTTGCTGAGCCCTAGGTCATGACTTTCTCCTCTGTGGTTTGTTTGTTTGTTTTGCCTACAAGGTTTATAGCTTTACACTTTAAGTCTGTGATCCCTTCTGAATTCATTGTTTGTATAAGGTGCGATGTTTGGGTCAAGGTTTTATTTGTTTGCTTGTTTGTTGCCTATGGATGTCAATTGCTCCTGCACTTTTTGTTGAAAGGCTAGCCTTCCTTCACTGAAATTGCTTTTATTTTTGTCAAAATTCAGTTGAGCACATTTGGGTTTATTTCTGGGTGCTCCATTCTGTTCCACTGACCTATGTGTCTACCCTCCACTATTACTACACTGTCTTGATTACTGTAACTATATAGTAAGCCTTTACATTGGAAAGAGTAATGTCTCCCCAGTTTATTCATTTTAGAAAGATTTTATGTATGTATATATGTATGTATTTGAGAGAGAGGACAAGAACGGGGAGGGTCATAGGGAGAGGGAGAAGCAGGTTCTCCAATGAGCAGGAATCCTGGTGTGGGACTCGATCCCAGGACCCTGAGATCATGACCTGAGCTGAAGGCAGACGCTTAACTGACTGAGCCAGCCAGATGCCCCCCATTTATTATTTATAAACATCATTTTAGCTACTGTAGGTCCTTTGTCTTTCCATATAAATTTTATAATAAGCCTATCTATGTCTACAGAAATCCCTGCTGGGAGGTTGAGAGGGATTCCATTGACCTATAGATCAATTTGGGCAAAACTAACATCTTTACTATGTTGAGTCTTCTAATTCATAAACATAGTAAGTCTCTCAAATTATTAATGTCTTCTTTGGGTTCTTTCATCCATGTTTTATAACATTTAGGATACAGATGAAACATGTCATGTTTTGTACATTTTTTGTTAAGTTTTATACCTAAAAATTTCATTTCCATTGGAGCAATTATAAATAGTGTTGTGGTTTCTCATTTAGATTTCTACATCATTAGTATACAGAAGTGTGACTGATGTTTATGTGTTGATCTGGCATCAGATGACCTGGCTGGATTCAATTATTAGTTCCAGAAGAGGTTATTTTTAGATCCCCTGTCATTTTTTATGTAGACAATCAAGTCTTCTACAAATAGAGACAGTTTTACTTCATTCTTTCCAATCCGTATGTCTTTTATTCCTTTTTCTTGCCTGTTGTGCTGGCTAGAACTTTCAGTACAATGTTGAATAGAAGTGATAAGAGCAGACAAGCTTGCCTTATTCCAGTCTTAAGAGGCAAAGTATTCAGTCTTTCACCACTAAGTATAATGTTAACTGTCAGGGTTTTTTATAGATGTTCTTTTTTCTTTTCTTTTCTTTTTTTTTTTTAAGAGAGAAAGAGTGAGAGTGAGAGCAGGAGCTGGGGATAGGCAGAGGGACAGAGAGAATCACACTGAGCTGAGCGGGGCTTGATCTCATGAACCTGAGATCATGACCTAAGCCAAAATCATGAATGGGACACTTAACTGACTGAGACACCCAGGCATCCCAGAGATCTTTTTTGTGAGGTCAGGGAAGTTCCCTTCTCTTCCTAGTGTACTGAGTTTTTGTCATAAATGTTGAATTTTGTCAAATGTTTTTTTCTGTGTTAATTGATATGGTCATATGATTTTTCTTTCATTTTTGATAGGGTGGACTTTACCCAATGATTTTAAAATAGTGAACCAGCCTTGCATACCTTGAATAAATCCCACTTGGTCATGGCATGTAATTTTTTTATACATTGTTGGATTCATTTTGCTAATATTTTATTTATTTGAGAGAGAGAGACAGAGAGACCGAATACAAGCAAGGGGGGGAGCAGAAGGAGGGGGGAGAAGCAGACTCCCCACTGAGCAGGGAGACCGATGTGGGACTTTATCCCAGGACCCTGAGGTCATAACCTGAGCCGAAGGCAGATGCTTAACCGACAGAGCCACCCAGGTGTTCCCATTCTGCTAATATTTTGTTGAGGGTTTTTGTGTCCACGTTCATGAGGGATACTGGCCTGTAGTTTGCTTTTATTTATTTGTTTGTTTGTTTGGTTTTTGGTACTGTCTTTCTCTGGATCTGCTATCCATCTGGAACTCTGACAATATACATGTCGGATGTCTTGTTATTTCCCACAGGTCTCAGAGGCTCTATTATTTTACCAGTCTATTTTCTCTCTGCTGTTCAGGCTGAGTAAATGTTATTGAAATGTCCTCAAGCTCTCTGATTCTATCCTCTGTCATCTCACTAGACTATGGGCGCGGCAAGTTTTTGTTTTTTTTTATTTCTGTTACTGTATATATTTTTTCAGTTTTATAATTTCCATTTAGTTCTTTTTTATAACTGGTTTCTCTTTGCTGAGATTTTTCCACTTTTTCATTTATTTCAAGAGACTTTGCGATTGTTTACCGAAGCACCTGCGTGATGGCTGCTTTAAAATCCTCATCAGATAATTCCGTCTTTTGATTCAGCTCGCTATTGATGTCAGTTGACTGTCTTTCCCTATTCAAATCACGATTTCCCAAGTCTTAGTATGAGAGGTGATTTTTCATTGTATTTTGGCTGTTATAACAGGAGACTATTGAAATCTTTTATTTTAGTGAGCAGCCACTGCAGGTTTAGCACGCAGGTCCTGGCCTTCCTTTCCAGCCTCTGCCATGCTGATTTGGTCTGCTTGTTAATGCGGTGCTGATGGCGCCCCCACGGGTCCGCGCTGGGGCCACCTAAGGGAGCCCAAGTGCTCCATAGGGCTGGGCTGCCTGAGGCCTACGGGTGGAAGAAGTGAGTCTTGAGTCTGTGGAAACTGAATCTTCCCCGGTTTTGCTTGCTCTAGTGCAACCTCCCTTGCCTATGCTGTATACCATCCTGGTATCTCTTACAGGGAGACAGCGTTCTCAAGCCCAGGGGACCTGACAGGCTTCCTGGGCCCTGGAGTATTTCTTGTGGTCGGATTTGCCCTTGATGGCCTCGTGGTAAGGGAGAGGAGTCAGGCCTGGTGGAGAAGAACACTTCCGCTGGCTGCTTGGTGTCAGAAGGCCTCACATTCAGTCCCGAGGAGGAAGCTGCCTACATAAGCCACCTCCTATTGCTAGGCTGGGGTTTGGGAAATGCTAGGCCTGGTTCACCTTCTTCTGCTGGGCAGGAAGTCATAAGGTGCCTCGCTACTAGTATGCTCCTCCAGTCCTGGGGTCCCTAACCATTCTGCCTTCCTCTTTACGCCTTTTGGAATTTTTCTTTGGTTGCCTCTTGAATTATTTCTAGGATTTATAGTTATACTTAGCGGGGAGAAGCAAGGAGAAATGAGTCTGTGCCGTCTTGTCCGGACTGAAAATAGAAGACCGATTTTGCACTGGTTTCTGCTGTTGCTACTCGGAATGACTCAGGCTTTCATCCGCCCCCCTTTTCTGGGCAAAAAAGCTCAGGTGGCTTTGCCTTGGTTAATATATCAAGCTCCCAGGTTTTTTTGGTATGTGTGTATGTGTGTGTGTGTGTGTGTGTATGTACACGTGCACAAGAGACAGAGGGAGACAGAAAGAGACAGACAGAGAGAAGAAAGGCTGGCAGAGATCAGCCCTAAAAGAGAACGTGTGTTAGAGTGGGGCAAACACTCTGACAGGACATGGAGTTAGCTGGGGATCTGTCATGCCTATAAGATACTCCTATGCCACTATATTCACAGGATCATTATTTTGAGGAGTCAGAAGCACCAAAATTTGGTATCTCCAGACAGGATGGTGGCAGAAAATACGGTTTTAACACATTCTCTTCCCTTTGTGTAAAACCTTAGGACACCAGTGTGTGGCATATTCTGTGCAGCCCTGCTCCTCAAGGAAAACAAGATGGAGGCTGGAGACCGCCGCCCATTATGGCGGGCTGAAAATCATGACACCCGCCGCCAACTGTCCAACGTCCCAATCCTTAGCATCAGCCAACAGGTTACCTTACATAATAAAAGGGACTTCGCAGGTGTGGTTATGTCAAGGATACTGAGATGGGGAGATGGTCCTGGCTTATCCAGGTGGGCCTCAAGACAGAGTTTATCTAAGAGAGAGGCAGGAGGGGGAGAGCCCGAGAAGGCCATGTGACTCTGGAAGCAGGGGTCAGAGAGTGTGAGAGAGATTTGAAGACGGCCTGCACTGGTTCTGAAGATGGAGGAGGGGGGCATGAGCCAAGGAATGCAGGCCGGCGACCTCCAGAAGCTGGGAAAAGGCTGACTGTAGACTTCTGATAGTCAGACCATTAAGATCATAGATCTGTGTTGCTCTGAGCCACGAAGTTTGTGGGAATGTGTTCCAGAAACAACAGGAGACTAGTGTGCTGACAGAGGCCAGGTGACCCGATCAGGGGCAGGAGGTCAGGGGGTAATGCGGAGCGGGACGAGTGAGGCTGCGGCTAAAAGCAGGAGACTCTCCAGTCTGGGAAGGTGAAACCCGAGACATTGGCTCGAAGACAAGACCACTGCTGTCCAATGGGACTCTCTGTGATGATGGAAATGTTCTATATTTGATTTCTCTGGGAGGGGAGCCCCTTGCCACATGTGGCTACTGAGAACTTGAAATGTGGGCTGGTACTTCAGAGGCACAGAATTGGTAATTTGATTTACTCATTTAATTTCTGTTTGAGTTGTAAAAGCCACAAGTAGCTAGCGGTTGCTGTATTAAACAGGGCAGGTCCCTACCATTAAAAAGAATGTAGGGGAGGCGAACACAAACTTACTCATTTAAAGTCTTCAATGCTAGAAAACTAGCCCACCCAAAATAGCTTGTATCAAATTAAAGAGGCACCAGCCCTTCCCTGGAGATCAGATTCCTCATAACCTCTACCATAATGTAACCACAAGCCTAAAAGATTAAAAAAACAATAACAACAACATCTAAACAGCAGGTAAAACTGCTATCACGAAACCCAGAAACTTCACAGGAGATGCATGGACTCAGTCCCTGGTCAAAAGCCTGTGTATTCGAAGAACCCAGAATAACGCTGATCACAGAGTAAAAGCTGGAAGCTGGAGCAGATGGAATTTCAAAAGCACAGAAATCTGAGGCCTATTTAATGGAGAAAGACCAATTCCTACATGCCTCAGAGGTCCAGGGCAGAAGCATATGGTCAAAATGGCCACTCTGAGTCACAAAACAAGGCCATATTATGTTCTGAATCATCTGAGAAGACAAGGCCATGAACGATGCCATTTTAGAAAGGAAGGAAGAAAAGAGAAAGGAGGGGAGGATGGGAGGAAATGAAAGGAGGAAAGGAGGAAGCAAGAAAGGAGAAAGGGAGGGAGGAAGAAAGGAAGGATAGAAGCAAGAAAGGAGAAAGGGAGGGAGGAAGAAAGGAGGAAGGAAGGAAGGAACTCAAGAGAGGGAATGGGTAAGCGCAAAACAGGACAAAAAACAAGCTCTCTGCTCTCCTGCAAAACCTGCTTTTAGGGTCTAGCATATGCTGTAGTTGACAGCACAGTTCCTCTTTACTGTCACTTACTAGGACCGATATGTGCTAGGGTTGGTAACTCACTTCAAGGACCCTCTCTCTCACCATGAACCAGCAACACCGTTCTTCACCTCCTCCTCCTGCCTTACCTGCCACACAACTTCCCAATCCAGATCGATGTGGTCAGCCAGTAGCGCAGTTCCCACCTTCAGGCTGCTGAGCCCTGGGGGAGGACAAAGCATAGTGGTATAGATGGGATCGTCTCAAAAAGAATGGTCTCCATGAAATATTACATAGCACCTCAGTGCACAAGAAAGCGATACACGCCAATATCGAAAACCATCCAAGGCATGTTACACAGCAAAGTAAGTGATATCACACCCCCCAGCATGGCTATAATCCAAAAGGTAGACACTGACAAGCATGTGTGACAACACGGAGCAGTTGGGACATTCAGAGACTGCTGGTGGGGTATAAAATGACTGGAGGTTACAGGGGACTTTGGAAGACAGTCCGGACATTCTTCAAAATGTCAACCATAGAGTTATCACATGGCCTGGCAATTCCGCTCCTTGGTAGACACTCGGGACATGAGAATGGCTGTCCATACAAAAACCTGTCATCAAGTGTCTGTAACGACGTGACTCATAATAGCAAAAAGTAGGAAACAACCTAGTGTCCACCAACTGGTGAGTGGCTGAACACAATGTGGTCTATACATACGATAGAATATTATTCGGCAATAAAAAGGAGGACATTCCAATTTATGCTACAATGTAAAGGAACCTTGAAAACACGGTGCTCAGTGAAGGAAGCTACTCATGAAAGACCATATGGTCCCATTTATATGAAAGCCCAGAATAGGCAAATCTGTAGAAACAGCAAGGAGATCAGTGGTCACTTCCAGTGGCGGGGGGCGGGGGGGGGGGAGGCTGGTGATAATAGAGTGATCACTCTAAAGGAGACAGGGTTTCTTTCCCAGGTGATGGAAACATTCTAAAAATGGACTGTGGCAGTCGTCTCACGTATCTGTGAATATACTAAAAACCACTGAATTGTACACTTTAAATGTGGGAATTGTATGGCATGTGAATTATGGCTCAATAAAGCTGTTATTTTTTTTTAAGAAAGCAAGCGATAGAATAATGCATATACTATGAGCTCATTTATATAAAAACCCAAAAACTACATATGCATTTAATATAAACATTTGTGAATGTATGTAAATATATAGAAGATGATTTGGAAGGCTACCCACCCATCTGTTAGCATTGGTTACTTATGGAGAGGGAAGCAGGGCTGCCTTCTGTAATCACACTTCCCTGTTCCTCCTCCTACCGCTCTGGTTTTTTCTTCAAGTCGCTTTTGCAGGCATCCCTTCCTCTGCCCACCCCTTTAAATCTCCTTTTACTCTTCAGGCTCTCCTTGAAGTGATGCTAAGACCTCACCTTTTCCATGGCCTCAACAACTCCCATCCATCTCCTAGCTCATGTCATTCACCTGCTAGGTGCTGTGCTGGGACCTGTAATCCCTTTCTCTCCCTCCTCTCCCAACCCTCATCCCACAAATTCCACCAGTCTTATTCCCAATTAACCTGCTCGTCTCTCTTTCCTTCTCTCCTTGTCCCTGGCCTCCCATGTCACCCCAGCCACTGTTGTTACCTCCTGGATCAAGGGAACAGTCTCCTCCCTGGTCTCCCGCTTGTACAGGCCATTCTGCACACAATAGCCAGAGCCAACTTTTTAAAAATGTGACTCATGTCATATCCATCTCCCTGCTTCAAAACCCTCCAAGAGCTTTCAGTTATGCTGTGTATAATATGCAAGCTCTTTGCTTTGACCTAATAAGATAGAGCCTTTGCCTAAATCTCTAATCTTAGCCCATCCTGCTAGGCGCCTAGAATTTGTTCCCTCTTGAGGGACTTTGCACCTGTCCAAAATGTTCTCCCAACATCCACGTCTCAGCTTCAGTGTCAGCGCCTCAGAGAGCCCTTCCCTGATATCCTAAGTGGGCCCTGACCTTGGTCAGTGTCTCATCCCGTCACCCTGTTTTATTAGCTCCCTTACTGTCATCTGAAATTACGTTTCATTTATTGGCTTATTACACATCTTCCCCACCCCTCAAATATAAACTCCACGAGAGCAGTGACTCTGTTTGCCTTGCTTTTACTGACTCTCTAGCACCCAGCACAATACCTAGCAGGTGCTTGGTGAATGTCTGTGGAATGAATGAGCCAGGGGACGGATGGGCGTTGTTGAGGCCACGGGAGATGTACGGTCTTAGCGTCCCTTCAAGGAGGGCCTGAAGAGTAAAATGAGATTCTAAAGGGGTAGGCAGAGGAAGGGATGCCTGCGAAAGCAGACCTGAAGAAACAACCAGAGCGTGCGACCCACAGGTTTGGGGGCTTAAGCAACTAGATCGATCACGGGTGCCATTCGCTGCGACTGGAAGACTGAGGGAGGAGTGAAGGGGGTGGGGATGGATTTAAGAACAGGGGTTTGGACATATTAAATTTGAGATGTGTGTCAGTCTTCCAGCTGGAGGTCCTAAGTAGCTGGCTGTATACAGAAGTCTAGACCTCAGTCAGGATGTCAGGGCTAGACACATGAATTTGACAATGAAATTCACCAGCCTAAAGGGGGTGTGGAAAGCGCCGGGAATCACCTCAGAAGGAAGTGGAGAAAGAGAAGTAAGAGGGCCTGACACAGAGTTCTAAGGTCTCCTGCATCTGTACCCCCCAGTCCTAACCTCTTGCTTCCCTGAGTTCCTTATATAAACCCAACGCGTCCTGAAAGGACCGCATAGATGCCCGCTCTCCTTCTGCATCCTCTACCCCCTCTTCATCAGCCGATGGGATGCCTTAACATCTCCGGGGCCATTCCCCACCTTTCTGTCCCTGCAACAGGGCTTCCAGCCCCTGGAGCTCATCATCTCGTGCCTGGAACACCACAACCGTCTCTTAGCCAATAGTTCTGCCCCCAGTCTTGCTCCGCACCGCTGCCACCGGGGTCCCTTTAAAGTGCCCCAATCGTGGTACCAGTATATAGCAATCCCATCAGCCGGTATTTATCAAGTAATTCCATAAGTGCTTTACATGCCTTGATTCTTTGCAACAACCTGAAAGAGCGGCACTATTACTATGCCCCGTTGACAAATAAGGAAATAGAGACAGAGAGGGCAGGTAACCTGCCCAAGGTCACACAGCTAGGAAGTTAGTGGATACAAGCCGAGAGTCTGTGTGTGTAAGCACCAGTATCTCAGCATAGAGTCAGTAAATAAAGGCCTGCTCAATGGACGTGATGTGGGACCCATGATTTTTTTCATGTTGTTATTCTGACCTTGACTCTTTCATCTTTTCTTTCATTTTAAAATCTCCTTTCATTCGAAGCTCAGACATAATAAAGTTCCAAAAGCAAATAATGGATCTTTTGCTGGGGTGCTCGAGGGAGTCAATCGGGGCACAGGCCATTATCCTCCCGCCTCGAGGATCTGGCAAAGTAGGGTTGGTTTTTCGGTGTTCGGTGAGGGGGGGGCCAAGGCACAGGGAAATAAGATGGAGGTAAACCTCACGACACCCTGACAACCAAGGCATCGCCTTGGCACTGCTCTGCTCTCCATCTCCCGGGGCAGGGGGGGGGGGGGGGGGGAGATCCAGGCTCACAGAGGTTAGGTAACTCATCTCAGGCTGCAGAGGTAGTCAGAGCCAACCGGGAACGAATGCCAGGAGCTGCCATGGCAGCTGGCTTCCGGTCGCCCGGGTCCCCGCCCCTGTCATTCTGGCGCCCCACCGCCTCTCCCCGCCCGGGGTGGAATAACCACCAGCCACGTGTGGCTCAGGGCATTTAAATTCATTCAAAGAAAATTACGTTAAAAATCGAGGGCCTCAGCCACACTAGTCACATTTCAAGCGCGCACAAGCCACAGGCGGCTGCTGACAGCCCTGTGAGAGTGCGTGGACAAAGATGATGTCCCTCCCAACGGGACGTTTTCTAGGACAGCGCAGCACGGCAGCTCTGCCAGCCGCCTCCGGGTGCCGAAGCCTTCTCTCCGCTCTGCCAGTTTGGCTCTTCTCACTTCAGGGTCCTGGGGCAACTCGGAGACCTGCATTAAGGTAACAACCTTCACGATTGCGCTCCCCCCCAATTTTTAACCTCCTTAGCAATGTCACCCTTTATATCCACTGCCCACAGTTCATCCTCATCCCTGTCCCACCTGCCTCCTCCTCTTTCTGGGTCTGGGAAGGTGGAGCTCCCGTGGTTATTCACTCCCATGCTGCCTCCCACCTGGATGACCGGGAGGGGGACAGCCCCTTTAGGGCCACACGTCTGGAAGGCCCCTAGAAGTAGAGATGCCGGACGGCCGTCAGCAGCCATGCCCTGTCATGCCACCTGCTGCCTGCTTGGCTCTCGGGGGACGCGGGGGGGCTCACCCCAACCCTGGCCCAGCTGGCCTGAGAGCATATGATTTTGGAGCTGGTAAAAGAGACCCAGAACCTTTTTTGTAAGACCCCAAGTTACCCGGATATAAATGAAACATGATGTGATGCTAGAAGGGAGGCAGCTTATTATCTGCTCTGCACACAGGAGGATGAGGGGGGAAGAGAGGAGACAAAGGACCCCCAGGGATAGCGGCGCTAACTAAGATACACTCACTCACCGTGGTCATGGAGAACGGACGTGGCAGGTTATTAAAGCCAGCCGATGATCCAAAAGGCACCCTGGGATACATGATGTGACCCATCCATGCCCTTCCTCGGAACCCTGGCTGATTAATGCCTCCAACTAACTTTTAATGTCAAACTTCAGTTTGACATTAAAACGAGTACGTATATTCCAAGCTGATACTAGCTGACGGCTAGAGGAGGTGAGCAAGAGCATGTAGACTGGGAAGGGTGAAGAGCCTAGAATGATCAATTTGCCACTGAAAATCTCCCTGTGGGTATGTGAGAGTCCCCTGTACGCACTGTCCAAAGAGGGGCTCTGCCTGTCGAGGTGACTAAAGAGTTGAGCCCCCTAAGACTTTTTCCGGAGGCCCACACCAACGATGTATATACTAAAGAGTCAAGCCTGGGGTCTCCAGCTGGATGTCTCTCAGTCCATTACGAGTCCAGGCTTATGGTATAAGGTGGAGACAATCAGAACCCCCACCTTCTCATTTCCAGAAGCTTCTGAAGCAGAAGTAACTTCAGTGCAGTTCGTGCCACTTAACAATGAGCTGTGGCAGGGGAAGGCAGGCTGGGAAGGCTCTGCCCCCCAACCCTGTGACAAGGGGGGAGCACACTACCTCTGAAAACCCAGCTGTAAAATGGGGGCACTAAGCAACACTCAGGGTGCTGACGCTCTCATGCTCGAAGTGCTTAGAGCACGGTGATAAACGACGGGGGGCCAGAAGACAGAATCGACATTCCTGAAAGCAAGAGTACTCGCTGGAGACATTTATTGGTTTCTGTCTTCCCTCTGAAGGGGGAAAAGTAGGTCAACGCACTCAAAGCCCTGTGACCAGGAACAGTGGGTCTAAGAGGGGAGTCGTTCGCTGAGTCCTGCCAAAACGAAGCAGTGAGAGATGCGCCTTTCATTTTAGGCCATTTGGCTGTGATCACTCGGCTTTGGGGAGAAAACTCGAGCTGTTGATCCCCTGGTGTGTATTCCCTGCAGGCCCTGGGAGCTGGGGGCAAGGGGAAGCTCGCATTTTAAAACGAACATGGAAATGCTTGGCAGGCGTGAGCTGGCAAGCGTGGTGATGTTTATGAGCACACTGCGGGCCTCCTTTGGCTCTCAGACAAGGCGGACAAGGCTCGGGGCAGCTCGGCTAAACATAGAGAGCGCGGGGCGGGGGGGGGGGCTGAGAAGCAGGAGAGCTCGGTTTCCTTTCCAGGTCTCGCAGTTAACCTTGGGGCAAATTCCCCGAGTGTCTTTCTTCCATATACTGATTTGTTCTTAGGAAGGCAGGGCTCTTGAATAGGCTCTCCTGGGCCTGGAGAAGGTTTGCACTGGGTCTGCTGTGTTTTCTTGCCTTGTCTTCCCTCAAAAGATCCGAGTCTGGGGAAGAGACCGGCTGAGACTCGGTGGAAGGGGATGCAGCTGATACTCTTCTGGAAACAGGACGAAGTCACAGTGACCCACCGGGAGGCACAAGTCCTCCTGGACTAACCAAGGTTGTTGCCTACCCAGAGCCGGAAGGAGGCTACCCGACCCCTGGCACGGAAGCAGAGGTGGCAGCTAAGCATACAGAAATGCCAAATCAGTGCTCCTGCTGCCTGACGCACGGCTCTCAGGCAAGCAGAGAGAAATGCAAGAATTTAGGGAGACAGTTTGAGCAGAAGATTCAGAAAGCGGGGGTGCCTGGGTGGCTCGGTCACTGAGGCATCTGCCTTCGGCTCGGGTCGTGATCTCAGAGTCCCGGGATCGAGCCCCAAGTCGGGCTCCCTGCTCAGTGGGGAGTCTGCTTCGCCCTCTGCCTCTGCCCCTCCCCTGCTTGTGTGCTCACTCACTCTCTCAAATAAATTTTTTTAAAAATCTTTAAAAAAAAAAAAAAGGAACGCTCAGAAAGCAGGCAGTTCCCACCCTTTGTCACTGTCCACATGCCGTTCCCGTCCTCAGCCAGATGCCACTTGTTCGGAAGCAAGGAATCCAGACCAAGGCAGCTGCTGGCCAGTTTATAGTTAGGTGGCCGTGTTCTTAGGAAAAACCTAGACTCATCAGGAAGCCCAAGAAGCTGAGCCCAAGGAAACGATTTAGTATTTCCTGCTTCAAGACTCTTGGCCCTAATCTCATTCCTGGACACTTCCACTAGAAGTCAGCATATCCCTGTGTGGCAGGAATATGTGGCAACAGTTCCTCTTGTTCTCAGATTACAATATTGATAAGTGTCTCTTTTATAACACTTCGACCTTAAAGGAAAATACAAAGTAGAAAAGAAGAAGCACTCTACTCCCACCACCTAAATATTAGTTCTATTAACAGCCTTTCTAGAAATTCAAGTATCCAAGCCTGGAGTCTGGCTCCCGCTCTGTTGCCTGGGTAAGTTACAGGACCTTTCTGAACCTCAGTTTTCTCATCTGCAAAATGAGATACTACTCACTAAATAAAATGAGATACTACTAGATCACATAAATTACCCAAGTGTTGCAAGGAAGAGAGAATTTAAGTAAAGCGGTTTGGGAGTCTCCAACAAATAGGAAGTGATCAATAAAAGTTGGTCGCTGCCATCATCATCCTCATCATCACCATTCTACGTGCCTATGTGCCAAACCATCATACTGATGGCTACGTACTGTTTCATTTAGGGATGGTACTACTTCTCCACTGGTCAACATTCCTGCTGTTGCCAAGACGTTGCTATTACAAAGCTGTTGCGAGAACATTCTTGTATGTATGTTTTCTTGAACATCTCTGACCATTTCCTCAACATGAAATTCCTAGAACTGAATTCACGGGGTTATTTTTAAGGCCCTTGTTACAGACCACGAAATGGCGTACTAGAAAGATTGTACTCACTCATGCCGCCACCGCCAGCACAACACGTACCAGTACCTGTCTCTTCCTATTTTCGCCAACACTGAGTAATAACATCGTTTTAAGTCTTTGCCAACTTCACAAGGGAGAAAATTTTCATTCGTATGACTTTGATTATAAGAAATGATATATGCTTGATGCTCTCTGTTAAACTTATACAGGAACTCACTTGTTCCCAGAGACAAAAATCTATAACAAAGTCTTAAGAGATTCTGAAATGAAAACACACAGGGACAAGTGCATAAAAATAATTCATGTTTCAGTAGTTGATATACTCATTTTTTAACCATTATTTAATTGCAGAATATATAGAAAACTGTAGATCTTGATAAGGGTATTATAAAGTAAATACTTTTTTATTATCATCTACGTCAAGAAAGAGAACTTTGCCAGCTGCCTCAGAAGCCTGACGCATAGAGCCCAAACCTAAAATTAACTAATAGGCTGACTTTTATGGTAATCTCGTCCTTGCTTTTGTTTATAGCTTTATATCATTCAAGTTCCAACTTTTAATGATGTCATTTAGTTTTGCCTTTTAAAAATATTCTGTCTCTTTCATGCTGCAGTTTAGTTTTGCCTTTTTTAAAATACTTTAAGTCTCTTTCACTAGTAACTGATACACTTATAATGAAAATTACACTGGATTATAATAGCATATAACTTAAAGAAGCATATGCTTGTTTTTTTTTTTTAATGGTGCTTTACGAACACATAAAAACATACACAATTTTCCCCAGGGCATAGAACTGAATAAATTACTCTGCCTCAAACTTGGCATGTCACTTCACATGGTTACCTGTATCGATTGGTCCGGGTTTGAAGCAACGCCTCTAATGTCCGCATCATTTTAACATTTTCCATTCAAGCTTCAATGTTGGTTACGAGTCAGGATTCTGATTTTCAACCTTTTTTTTTTCTCAACCTATCAGAGAGAGCAGATTCTTAGTTGCAAACTACAGAATCCACTCTGACTAGTTTAAACAGAACAGAAACTTATTAAATAATATCAGACCATCTACTGGCTCTCTCAAGACCCATATGGCCAGGCTCTGAAGAAGCCAGAGAGGCCCAAAGCAAAGCAGAGTCGTGGTTTCTACTCTGGCAGAGAGAGCACTGCCTCTGCCCTGGGTAACCTCAGCTCCCACCAGCCTTGTCTTCCATTTGGAATTTCCAAGCTGCTGGCACCTCCCTTCAAACAGCCCATCGAAGCCCGTCTAAGAGAACGCTGGGCGGGACGGCCGCCAATTGTGCAATGTTGTCCATTGGTTGCTGGTTTCTCCTGCCCAGGACGCTGACCTGCCCTAGGTTGGATACCAGAAGGCACAGAAAAGTTTTCGGTACATTTTGCTTTTTCCTACTCAACTCTTCAGTAGAACGTAAACCTTTAAGGGCAGAGACCAGCTCGGAATCACAGGCTGACTGTTGATTAATTATCCACTGCGTTCATCAACAAATATTTCTGAATCCCTACTCTGAATATGGCATGGTGCCAGGTGCTAGAGCTACTACTGTGGGCAAGATTTAAAAAAAAAAAAAAAGCAGTGTTGCGAGACAACAAATACATAGACAAATCAATAATCATGATCTCAGATGAGGGGAGGGGCCAGGCTACCTTCGATGGGGCGGTCGGAGAAGGTCTCTGTGAGGGACTGACAGTGGAAGTAAAACACAAAGTATTTGAGGGGCGCCTGGGTGGCACAGTCTGTTAAGCCTCCAACTCTTGGTTTCAGCTCAGGTGGTGATCTCAGGGTCGTGAGATCGAGCCCCGCATCGGGGCTCCTTGCTCAGTGCAGAGTCAGCTTGCGACTCTCTCTCCCTCTGCCCCTCCCCGTTCTCTAAAATAAACGAGTAACTAGATCTTTAAAAAAAAAAAAAGGAAAGCATTTGAAGGGTTAGGGGAAGAACAGTCCTGGAAGAAGGGAGATCACATGAGGAAGAAACAAGATCCACTCACTGATGCAAGGCTAGAGCGTGACGAGTCAGCAGGGGACTGAAAGGATTGAATTTTTTTTTTAAGATTTTATTTATTTATTTGACAGATGGAGATCACAAGTAGGCAGAGAGGCAGCCAGAGCGGGGGGGGGAAGCAGGCTCCCTGTTGAGCAGAGAGCCTGACGCGGGGCTCGATCGCAGGACCCTGGGATCATGACCCGAGCCGAAGGCAGAGGCTTAACCCACTGAGCCACTCAGGGGCCCCAAAGGTTTGAATTTTAATCCAAGCCTGTGGAGGAGCCATCAGAGATTGTGAATGGCAGGCAGTGATGTATCTGGTATTAGAGTCTCAAAGACCACTCTGGGTGGTGAGCGGGGAACAGGCCATCGGGGAGACAAACAGAAACACTTAGAAGGCAAGTAATCCAGACGAAAGCTGAGGGTGCTCTAGACTACAGTGGCTGAGAGAACGACAGGTGGTCACACGGGGGACGTGCCTCAGAGTTGGATCCAACTGGAATCACTGACTGGCTGTGGGAGGGCAGCAGAAAAGAACCGAGGATCACAGCCCACTTCTGTGGGGCCTGAACAACAGTGCGGAGGAGGCTGACAGTTCCTGAGATAGAGAAGAGCAAGCTAAGGGAGGAATTCGAGTTCAGATTTTAATGCATGGGGATGCCAACACTTACGGGCCTGGACATGGCAAGTAGATGGTGAAATACACACAAGTCTTGAGCTCAGAGGAGAGGTCAGCTCTGGCATGACTCCGTGCCAAGAGGGTCCTCTGAGAGGATATGTGAGGATATGTGAAATGGAGAGGACACGGCTCAGAAGAGGAAATTAAGGCAGAAGGTCTAGTTGCTCACTCCTTGCATGACCCCAGGGAGCCTGGAATCATAAGTGACCCTGGACCCACCCCCTGGCAATGTGGCCCTCAAAAGGTTCTCTGTGTCTCTGACTGACGATGTTGGTTTGCGTGTCCAGAGCAATGGGGCAGGTTGTACCAGCTCACGAGGACCTCTCAGAATTATCTAACGACATTCATGATGTACCTGGTTTTGATGCTGGAATCCCGAGTTTTGTTTCAGAGGCCTCAGATGCTGAGGTTTAAGCGGGCTCTCCTGGGCAGAGACATATTACAGGTGTCCCTACAATTTGCTGCTAGATGCTCCTGGGTTGCCCTCCATGGGGAAGAACCTGAAAGCCCATGCCTGGCTGAGGCCGCATTTTCCAGCTGCCTGTCTCTGTGTCCTTTGCTGTGAAACCTGAGCTGCAAATAAAACCTGCTGTTGTGGCTCTCGAGTCCTTCTAGGGACTCGCCCAACTTGGAGCGGTGGTGGGACCCTCAAAACGCAGCTATTGCCCTCGGAAAGCTTAGGTTTTCACCAGAGAGGAGAAAAGAACGAGCATGAAGCAAATAGGACGCTAGAGTTCGGTCAGCCTGACGGTGGCGACTAAGCCTTTTTTCATCTGTGTATGCCCCAGAGAGGGCTAGGTCGGTGGGAGGTCCTCAGGAAATGTGTGCTAGACTTAGGTGGGACATGCTGGACGGGCAGGATTTCGCATAAGCTAAGAGGTGACGGAGGGCATGCCAATTGGAGGAAACAACTTGATGGAGGCCCAAAAACTTTTTCTGGGTGGTGCCCAGTACGAGAGGGGGTGCACGGTGTATTCCTTCTGCGCCCACTTAGTCACTTGCCAGAGAGCAAACGGAGGCTGAGGCCTGGTTCCGGATCTCACTGCATCATAGCTGGGCTTATCTCCCCATGCCCCCGGGATTAAAATTCCAGATGGGGCTATGCTAACTGGTCATCCTGAATTCCATATGGCAGTTCCAAAGCAAAAACCCCCAGCACTTACGCTTCTCTAAAAAAGCTTTCCTTAGTCCCAGGGTAGCCTGCAAGACAAATCGATTAATAACTACTTCCCCCAAAGCGAGGCTCCCATGAAAGGGAACATGGGTACCCAGGGCAAAAGAGAAGACGCTCTCAGGGAAGGACCAAGAGGTTTCTGTCTGTCTGAACAGTAAAGAAGACTGAAGTTTTCATGCTTAGAACTCAGAGAGCCTCTCCTAGAACCATCACCCCCTCCTGCTCAGGCAGGTGGCTCAGAGATCTGATGCGGGACCAGAGCGCTGGCGGCCCGAGTCCTGGCCCGGGGCTCGATCACGTTTTAGCTCCCTGCTTAGTAGTTGTACCCCGCCCTGAGAATCATCACCCACAGAAGGCGGGTGCAGTACGGTTCCCAATTAGCAACCAGCCCTCGCGGAAGCACCTTAAGGGCCAGAGCACAGAAACAGGGAAGGGCGGCAGCCGGCGGAGCCAAGGCATTACAATCCCAAGGGCTAAGTGAGACAGGTTCCTGACTGCTTTATGGGCTCGGCGGCCTCGCTGTTTCTTCCCAGCTTTGAGCCGAGTCAGGCACACTCTGCGTCGTGGGACGGGGGCTCGGGGAGAACAGAGAGCCAAACAGACCTTCCTGCGGGCACAGGTGTGAGGCCAGACTCTTAAATGATCAGCTAAAGGTGGGGGTGGGGAGGGCGGCGGGGAAGGGGTGGTGATTGCCACCCAAAGCCCTGGCCCAACCAGCAGCATCGCCTCCCACCCAAGGCCTGCGAATTCAGGGCAGCTGGTTCGAGAGCTCCCGGCCGGCCGTGTCAGGCAGCCAGGGCGGGACGTCCACGCCAGCAGCCTCTGTGCCCTGCCCCGCTCTCTGACTCGGAGCGGGTGACAACTAGGCTGGGCCTGTTCCTCAGCACAGTGAACCCAGGCAACAACCGAGCTGGCAGGCAACAGACTTCTTTAAGGACTGAAGTCACTTCCTGTTGGGGACCCCAGGCACTCCCACACAGCTCGGGCTTCCTGGGCCAATCACAAAAATGTGAGAAAACTCCTCCGGGAAGTTGAAGGAGGCTGCGATGAGGTCTAGAAGGGGACACCTCTATGTGGACCAAATCAGAATGAATGACTCTGCCTCAGTGCCCGAATCTCTCTCACAAAATGCGTGTTAGTCTCAGTTCCTCTCAGTACTTCCAAATCCTTCCTCTAAAAAAAGCATTACAATGTCACTACAGTAAATAACCTCATAATTCTGGTTGAGGTGAGCCAGGGAGGAGTTAGAAACAACTGGATTTGTGCAGATAAGGGAATCTTATCCTTTAAACTGCAGAACTTTTAAACGGTATTTTTGATGACACAAAATATATGCGTATATATTACGTGATTCCCAGATCTCTTAACTCTCTCAAATCTTTTTTCCGGCTAACCCAGGGTAATCAGAAGCGACATCCTGTACTGCGTTAAACCAGTTTGTTTTTCTGTCCCTTTTCAGGATGTCAGGCCTTCAGTGGGCCCTGCCCCTGTCAGTCTGACCTTCTCCCCACCCCTCCACCCCCCACTCCAACATCTCTTCCTGTTGCTTCTAATCTGTATGGCTGGGAAACCAGGTTACAGACCTCTTCAGAGCTAGCTGCCATTATAAACAAGCCACTAGAAAAGGCCTAGGGAATAAAATATGTGGCTTTAGTGCTATCTCTGTTTGAGGGAGTTTGTGGCTATTTTCTCCTTTCACAACCAGGGCAAATTACCAGAGGACAGAAGGTGCCAGACGCCTGGCCTAGGGTTAAATGTTGTGCTACTGAGTATCTCCCTGGGATCACGCCAGGCCTCAAAGTTCCCTGTCCCCACACCAACTCCCTGGCTCAGTCAGCTCTGAGTGACAGAAAATTGGGAAGAATAGCTAAGAATAAACATGAGGCCATGCCAAAGTCTTCTTTCAGAAAAATCCAGTGCTGACAAAGCAGGGGCAATACTGACTTGGGAGATCTGCTCTAACTTCCAACAGAGGAGCTTCTCTGCATTGTTCCCAGAACTGCGAGGTACTGAGCATAAGAAATAACATGGAGGACATGGGGAGATGCAGAGGAGAAGGGAGTTGAGGGAAATTGGAGGGGGGAGACGAACCATGAGAGACTATGGACTCTGAAAAACAATTTGAGAGTTTTGAAGGGGCGGGGGGTTTGGGAGGTTGGGGGAGCCTGGTGGTGGGTATTATGGAGGGCATGTATTGCATGGAGCACTGGGTGTGGTGCATAAACAATGAATTCTGTTACACTGAAAAGAAATTAAATTTAAAAAAACAAAAAAAAAAAGAAAAAGGTGATTTCTCAAGCTTAGGCAGATCCTTAGGGAAACCCAATGGTGTTAAAAAAAATGCACTAATCAATTGTTTTAAGTGCACAATACTCTATTGTTAACGTTGGGCACTACGCCCTACAGCCAGCTACCTGGAACTTTACTCCTCTTGTATAACTGGAACTTTATGCCCATTGAGTGACAACCCCCCATCCCTGCGCCCCCCATCTCCTAATAACACCACCCTATTGTCTGCCTCTATACCTTTGACTATTTTAGACACCTCGTGTATAAGGAATTGCGCAGCATTTGTCCTGTGACCAGCTTATTTCACTTAGGATAACATCTTCGAGGTCCATCCATAACTCACCAAATTTTATATATTCATTATTTGCAAGGTTTTTTTTTTTTGGATACCAATTATACCTCAATGAAGCTGGGGGGAAATGATAAATAAGCCATGGGTTCTACCTTCAAGAAGGGAAAAAAAAAGCACTTACCAGAAGTAAGCCAAACAAGGTGATTTTTGAAGTTTTTAACTGTAGCAATACTTGAGATCTTTCCTAAAAATCTTGGGAGAAAAGCAACTGGTTCAATTTACAAGGCGATAGCAATAGCCATCGTGCGTTCCATATTTTCATGATTTAGAAACCACTCTCCTAGCCGTTGCTTCATTTGACAAGCTGCAGGGAAGGCCGTTCTCTCTCCCAGCCTCAGCCATCACTTACTTGAAGAACCAACCCTTGAAAATGTTCATTATTCACAGTGAAATCCCCACCATGTCCACTTCCTCTGTAGGCAAGGATTACCACTAGGTATTGCTGGGAGAGCTTGGTCAGGCCCCAAAGGCCCAGCCATGTGCAGGATAAAAAAGGAGGATGGCCTAGATGCTGGGGTCCCTGCCCTCTAGGGACTTCTAACCCCAGAATTCTGCCTCTGCCAGACCATTAACCCCCCACAGGATGCAAAGAAGTCTCCCTCAGCCTGTCTGGTATCATTGGTAGCCCAAGCTGGAAATAATCAGCCAGAACGCACAGGTCATCATTTCGTGATGTGGGGTTGGACATCCACCAACCCAGCAGGATGATCATAGTGGAAATGTTATTGGTCATCTCTGAACCTTGATTTGACATTTGTCAAACAGGAAAGGTAAAACTCATCCCCACCTAGTTTCCAGATATTTGGAGAAGACAAATGAAATATCACAGTATAATATTTTAGGTTTTAAGGTGAATTTCTTTGAAGTCCTTGGAGTGATAACGTAAGTCTCAAAGAGTCCAAGTGGCTAAAAGTTAAACCTCTTCCACCACTTCAAAGTTGTACTAGAAATCATACATAAGATCTCCAACCAGAGATATAGAAAAGGGGAAAATCTTAGGATTTGACGTTGGGGAAGAGGAGGGATCTTAGGGAGGAAAGTGATCATAGCCGAGATACGAAACAGGACGAGGAAGACATGAAAGTGTAAAATTGAAGAATCAAAGTTGCGCTGTGGCAAAAAAAAAGGGAAGTGTAAACAGCCACCCTCAAACGATGTTTTCACAACTAGATTTACAGATGACATAATGAAATAACAGACACAATTTAGAACACATTAGAAAGGACATAAGGTTGAATTACGTGAAATAAATTTAAATGGGAAACTCCAACCCAAATGACTGCTGTACACAGATCCTGGAAGTGTTTCAACCATAATGAGTTTGGCAGTGATTCTACAAAGTCGATGTAGTCTTTATTTTTGAACTAACATCTGGGCGAGTCTCAACCCGATTCAAGAAAACTAGACGCACACAGATTTTAATAGCACTTATATATTTTATATACATACATATATGCATACATACATATACATACACACACACGTGTGTGTATACACATACACATACACACATTCTCTCTCTCTCTAGTATACTCCAGTGGTTATGGTTCAGGTAAATACTGCATCAGGTCAGGAACAGCCAACCACTTCAACCGCTTTTTACCTCTCAGGTCTTTCTGGGAGTTTGGTCTTCACTTCCAGCAAGAAATCTGGACATGGCTCCACTAGGCACCCTCCTCCTGGGAGAAGGACCATCTTCCCTCACCCGGTGATACTCATGGACACTGGGGGAGTCTACTTACCTGATCCAGTCAGAGTGCTCACTGTAAATTAAATGGAGCTGAATCAAGCCTGAGGCATTAGGACCACCGCAGACACGAACGGCCCGCCTCGGCCTTGGGAGATCAACTTGACCAAGAACAACTCTCTCGCACTTTCTTCTCTGATGCTCCCACAGCTCCAGGCAGAACCAGAACCCGGGACGGGGGCCAGAGGTGCTTGACCCGGAGGCTCCTCTTCTGTTCACACGGAGTGGGACTCTCAGGGACAGAAGCAGAAGGGAGGATGGGTGTTTCGTTTTGAGGGACGAGGTGGGGAAAGGATGGTAAAGGAGAAACGGGAGTATGCCTGCCCTGACTCCTCTCCCGGGAGAAACCGAGCCCTCTGCCGCGTGGAAGAGGGGCTTTCAGTGATCGCTGTTCAGTCTGTTACAGAATTAGAACATAAGCATCACTCCTACATTCCCTGAGTGGGATGGGAAGTTAATGGTCATCTGGGACCTGCGGAATGCCACGGAGGCCATGGCCAGCTGCCCCATATCCCAGTCTCCCTTGCAGTTAGGTCAGGGTTAGGTGATGAGTTCCTGTCACTGAAATGCAGGCAGACGTGACGGGCGTCCCCTCTAGGATGAGGCAATGAAGGTGCGTGGGCTTTCAGCTGTCTTTTTCTCTGCCATGGTGCCCTTCAAGTTCACGGGCTCCTGATGGCATTGCTACATGACAGGAAAGGGCCAACCGTCTGCAAAATATCCTAAGACACCCAAAATTCATTCGATAGCTCATGAACTCTCTTCCTGGGCACCCATCACCTCCTGCCACTTCCCATTTTCCTACCATCGCTGGACACAAAGCTGGCTTAGAGCCTCTACATCAGAACTTCCTCATGGATTCAGGCTGCCATCAAAACCAAATAAGAGAAAAGTGAGAGGGAAAAAAAGACACAACCAAGTTTCTGTCAAGCCCATCTCAATCCCTTGAGGGAACCGGTTCCATCCACTTTTAAAGTTTAGAATAGAAAGACCAGAAACTTCCCTCGTTCTATGTTTCTAAATCCTTGAGATGCCAGCAAGTCAGCAGGGTTAGCAAGCATAGGCTGGGAGGCACAAGGCTTTAAAGCTTGAACCAAAAGGGCCGGGGACGATTTCGCCTTGGCACCCCCCTCACGGAGGAGGGAAGACCTCTTGGCCATTTCTCACCAGGACCCGCAGAAAGCTCTACCTTTCAGAACATGTCCTCCCTGAGATGACGGGGACCCCATGTATGATAGCCTATAGCAGATGACCAAAAGTTGGTCTTGAAAAGCGTATCTGTCAAAGGCAAGGTCGCATGATCGTGTAAGTTGGAGAAATTACACGTGCCCATTTTTTTTCTTGAACTAGGACTTAAGGAAAACTTGGATGTGTCCAGCCCCTGTTGATTAAAAAGGCCGGTCTGGTGGCTAAGGGCTCTCCAAAAGCCACGGCCTGGGCTCATCTGTAAGCTTGCCCCTCACTCTGCAGCTAGAATCTGGTTCTGTTGGGAAGGGAGAGCCAGAAAAGTCCCTACTCTCTGACCCAGAAGGCCTCTTCTGAGCGTTGCCCAATGTTCTGTTATACAACACGCAAAATAAATAATCAACTTGAAAAGTCAGGCAGCCAAAGCTCTGCTCAAATAATAAGCCCTTTTACAAGCTGCTTATCACCTGCCAAATTCAGCTCCAGAGGAACACCGGGAACTCTAAATTCTACTCTGCATTAACTGCTTGGGGGAAATGGACAAGCTTCATTGGCTTTATTGGTTTCCTCAGAGACAGAGGCATAGAGGTTTTCATCCTCCAGCTCCCTGCCCTTGACCTCAGTCATTTAAATATGGCTCCCTTCCCACCATCTCCGCGAGGTTCTCTATTACAAGCGCGAGCTAGAAAGGGGTCCTGGCCTTTTCTTAGAAAACATATCACTCTTTCCTATTCCCTCTCACGTGATCCCGTTGGGGTAAGAAAGGGAAGAATATAAATGCCAACCTTTTCAGAAAGTTCATGGGGAGGGAGCATGTGAAAGGGCAGGAGAGACTCTCTGTTCCTCTACTGGCCTCTGTACAAGCTGACTTGAGAGCAGGGACTAGGCTTTAGTCCTCTTTGCATCTCGACGGTCTAGCACATTCCCCGAAACATCATAGGTGTTCAATAAATCATGTACTTAACAAGAAGATTAATATTAAGTGTAGTTAACCCTTGAGCATTCAGGAACTCTGTTTAACTTCCCATAGTTCTTTCTCACTTTCTAGTCGAGGAAGCCGAGGCACTGATAGGTTAATAAGCGAATAAGTGGCAAAGCAATGATACGAACCAGGTGAACACGCTCTAGAACCTTCGTCCTTGACCACATGAACTGGTACACAGGAATAAGTAAGTGAGATGTTAAAAGGGCTCTCCACATACAAAAGCACGGAACAGGAACCGACTTTGATTCAGAAACCTGGTTTATTCACACAAAAACTTATTAAGCACCTAGTATTCTATGCCGGACCTGCTGCTACGAATTAGTGGCACAAAGATAAAGGCACGGTCGCATCCCTCGAGAAGAGAGACAAGTCCCAAGGGCGTACTGGGCATCGACCACATGCCGGGCGCTGTGCTAGGTGCTTCACGTGTGTATCAGCTTCTGTAATCCTGGCAAAACCCCAATGAGGGGAATCCTGGTCTTATTACATCGAGATGAAGCGGGTGAGAACCTGAGGCCCAAGGAGAAAAAGTGGTTATGGTAAGGTTGAGAAGGAAAGGATTCATCTCGCCTGAGAGGGGGCTCAGAGCAGGCTCCGCCCAACAGGGAACACGTGGGCGGGGCCTTGAAGACCGGACAAGAGGAAAGAAATTCACATCCCAACGGTACACGGAGGCCAGGAAAACTCAGCCGCATTTCCGAAACCGTCACAACCAAAACATGGAGCTAAGCGGCGAGCCCCGTGCCACCCCGTGTTCTGCAGCTGAGGGACTTCTAACCGGGGACCGAGGAAAGACTTCGTGGAACTGAGGCCTGAATGTTTCTGTCTGTTTTCCCACTGCGTTCAAGCTCTCCCTGGGGCTTAGCCGTCCTCACCGCATCTGTAGGAAGTTCTTTTCCTCTTCCTTCTGTGCAATAGGTAATGTTTCTGGAAGGGGACCCCCACGCCCATTTTAGCGTAACTGAAGCCAGATCCTCCAAGGTTGGCAAAGGAGGCCGCAGTCACCACGGGGGCCACTCCGAACAGAGACAGCTCATGGCTCTGTTCTGTTTCCCACACTCAGAGATACTCTCTCCTTTGCTAAGCACAGAGGTTCTAAGTCCAGGTCCCTTAAAGGCTGTCCAGAGGTTTCCCTAGTCTGTTCTGCTCAGACCTGCTGACAACTTCCCTTCCCTCGCCCTCTGGCTTCTTTCTCTGAGGACGGCTGGCTGCCAGGCCAAGACATGCCAGTGAATACGGACAAGTGAACTCCAACAACCAGTGAGTACTCCGGGGGCAGATTTTCTATTTTTCCCATGCTAAGGACCCCCTTGAAACACCCCCCCACACACGGTTCCAGTGACCGCCCCACTTCCCCACTCTTCTTTACAGCATGACTCTTCACGAGGCTTGTCTACATCCTCCGTGGACAATCTCCCTCCTCCCCTTCTCTCTTGAATCCACTCCCATCAAGCTTCCGCCCCCTGAAATGGCTGTGATCAAGGCCCCGAGGTTGCTAAAGTCCACTGAGAATTCTCAGCCCTCCTCTTGCTTGGCCAAACGGAGATGCTTTCCATAGTTGATCAGTCCTTCTTCCCCGAAGAACCTTCTTCACTTGACTTCCATGAGATCACTGTCTTCTGGTTTTCCTTTGGCCTTGCTGGCCATATCCTGCTGGTCTCCTTGGCTTGTTCCTCATCGTCTTGCTAACCTTTAAATGTGGGAGTGCCCCGGGGCTGGGTCCTTGGTCCCCTTCTCTTCTCTAACTGTTCTCAGTGTCTTCTGGTGTCTTCTTATCATCCATCTCAGGGCTCTGAATACGATCTCGAAGCCTAGGACTAAAAGATGTTCATCTCCAGCCCTAACCACTCCTATGAATGCCAGGCTCAGACAGCCTACAGCTTCGATACCTCCACTTACATGTCTAATGGGCATCTCAAATTTAACATATCCAAAGGTTAACATCTGATATACCTCCAACCTTGTTCTTCCCACAGTATTTTTTTTTCAACGATTTATTTAAATTTTTTAAAACTCGGTTCAAGTCACCTAGGTGGCTCAGTCAGTTAAGAGTCTGCCTTGGCTCAGGTCATGATCCCAGGATCCTGGGACGGAGTCCCATGTTGGGCTCCCTGCTCAGCAGGGAGTCTGCTTCTCCCTCTCCTTCTGCCCCTACCCCCTGCACATACTATCTCTCTCTCTCTCTCAAATAAATAAAGTCTTAAAAAACAAAACAAAACAGTTCATCCATTTCTCCTACCCCCAGCCCCTGCCTCTGGCTACCACCAATGGGTTCTCCGTATCAAAGAGCTTAGTTTTTTTTTTTTAAGACTTTATTCATTTATTTGACAGAGAGAGAGAGAGCACAAGTAGGAGTAGTGGCAAGCAGAGGGAGACACAGAGCAGGGGGAGCCCGATGTAGGACTTGATCCCAGGACCCTGGGATCATGACCTGAGCCAAAGGCAATCTCTTTTTTTTTTTTTTTAAAGATTTTATTTATTTGACAGAGAGAGATCACAAGTAGGCAGAGAGGCAGGCAGAGAGAGAGAGAGGAGGAAGCAGGCTCCCTGCTGAGCAGAAAGCCCGATGCTGGGCTCCATCCCAGGACCCTGAGATCATGACCTGAGCTGAAGGCAGAGGTTTAACCCACTGAGCCACCCAGGCGCCCCCAAAGGCAATCTCTTAACCAACTGAGCCACACAGGTGCCCAATGAGCTTAGTTTTTGTTTTTTGTTTGTTTTTAGAGCCCATATAGAAATGAGATAATATGGTATTTGTCTTTCTCTGCCTATCTTATTTTACTTAGCATAATGCCCTCAAGGTCCACCCATGTTGTTGTAAATGACAAGATTTTATTCTTTTCTATGGCTGAATAATATTCCATTATATATTTATATATTCCATATATTTATACATGTGTGTATATTTATACATGTGTACATGTATATATATATGTGTGTATATATGTAATACATATAATGTTCCACTACATGTATGTGTGTATGTGTATACATATATATGTATATATATACACACACACAAATTTCTTTTTCCATTCATCCATCAATGGACACTCAGAAGTTTCCATATCTTGGCTACTGAAAATAATGTAAATAATGCTGAAATGAACATGAGGTGCATCTATCTTTTCAAGTTAGTGTTTTCATTTTCTTTGAATAAATACCCCAAAGTGGACTTGCTGGTTCATATGGTAGCTTCATCTTAATTGTCTGAGGACTCGCCATACTGCTTTCCATAATGGTGGCACCAGTCTGCCTTCCAGCCAGCCACGTGCAAGGGTTCCCGTCTCTCCGCATCCTCGCCAATACTTGTTATTTTTTGCTTTTTAATACTAGCCATTCTGACAGGTGTGGGGTGGTAGCTCACTGTGGTTGTGATTTGAAGTTCCCTGATGATGAGTGGTGCTGAGCATATGTTCATGTGCCTGTCGGGCATCTGGATGTCTTCTTCGGAAAAAACGTCCACTCAGATCTGAAGGCAATTTTTAATCAGATAGCCTTTTGTTACTGAGCTGGATGAGTTCTTTATATATTTTGGATATTAGCCCCTTATCAGATACGTGATTTGTAAATATTTTGTCGCATTCGGTAGATGGTCTTTTAATTTTGTGAATGGTTTCCTCTGCTGTGCAGAAGCTTCTCAGTGTGATGTCATCCCCCGTATTTATTTTTGCTTTCATAGCTTTTGTTTCTGGTGCCAGATTCAAAAAACTCCTCACCAAGACCTACGACAAGGAGCTTATGACCTGTGTTTTCTCCTAGGAGTTTCATGGTCTCAGGTCTCACTTTCAAGTCTTTAATCCATTTTGAGTTAATTTTTGTGTATGGTGCTAAGACAGTGGCCCAGTTTCATACTTTGGCATGTGGCTGCCCAGTTTTCCCAGCACCATTTCTCGAAGAGATCTCCTTTCCCAGCTGTATATTCTTGCTCCCCTTGGCTATATACTTACTGACTGTACAGGTGTGGGTTTATTTCCAGGCTCTCGATCCTGCTCCATGGATCTGTATGTCCACTTTTATGGGAGTTCCATACTGTTTTAATCACTACAGCTTTGGAACATAATAATATAGGAATCAGGGAGCATGATGCCTCCAGATTTGTTCTTCCCTCTCAAGGTCACTTTGGCTCCCTGGGGGTTTCTGCAGTTCCATACATGTTTTAGGATTATTCATTCTGTTTCTCTGAAAAATGCTGTTGGAATGTTGGTAAGGATGGCGCTCCGTCTATAGATTGCTTTGGGGAGTACAGACATTTTAACAATACTGATTCTCCCCAGTACATCAGCATGGAATAGCTTTCCCTTTGCGTCTTCACTTTCTTTCAAAATGGAGCTTCTGATATACTTCCAACCTTGTTCTTCCCACAGGCTTTACCAATGCAACTCCATCCTTCCAGCTGCTCAGAACAAAAACCTTGGCAACATCCAGAACAGAAATGCTGTGTTACACAACTCCAGAGGGCACCAGCCACATTTATTCAATGCTACTGGTGTTATGCAACATGGTGACCCTGTTTCCCTTCATTCCTCTTTCTCCAACATCCTACATCTGATCTGTTAGCAAATTCACTTGGCTCTACCTTCGAAATACACCCCAAAACCCAACAACTTCTCCCTAGTTCCAGAGCTATCAGACTGGCCCAAGCTTGTCCCCTGATAACTTCTTATCCAAAAACACAACTAGAGCAATTCTTTAAAAATATGTCAAATCACATCACTCCTCTACTCAAAATTCCCCACTCCTTCCCATCACACTCCAGGAAAAAGTCAAGATTCTGACAATGGCCTATAAAGCCTTGAGTTGTTTTCTTGCTTTGATATTTATCCCTATCTATCCTATGTATTTTATGTGTTTATCTCGATGGATTATCTGTTGCCCACATAGGAATATAAGCTTTGTGAGTCAGGAACTTAGTGTGTTTTGTTCACAGATGAAGCCTCAGTGTCTACAGTTATATCTGACACAAAGTACATGCTCAATATATATTTGTAGATGATGGGGCGCCTGGATGGCTCAGTGGGTTAAGCCTCTGCCTTCGGCTCGAGTCATGATCCCAGGGTCCTGGGATCGAGCCCCTTATCGGGCTTCCTGCTCAGCGGGGAGTCTGCTTCTCCCTCTCCCTCTGCCTGCTGCTCCGCCTACTTGTACTCTCTATCTGTCAAATAAATAAATAAAATCTAAAAAATATATATATATTTGTAGATGAAATAAATGAAGCAGGTTACAAAGAGGGAAGTCTTTACACAAGGGCCAGAATCATACCAAAACACAATATAACAAGTGAAATGCCGCTTGAGTAGCCAGCTAGTGCTGGGACCACGTTAAATCTCGGGAGATGTTCAGTTCCAATCTCTTACTGTTTGTTTTTCCATCGCTTTGATATTTTACCTGAAGAAATGCACCTATACGTAGTAAAGAGCGCCCCCTGGTGGAAGCAATCCACCCAAGCAATGGAAAAGAAAATCCTAGAGCAACAGGCTTTAAACTGTAAAGGAGACCCTTGGGGGCAAAGGAAGTAACTCCAACATTTCACAGAGAAAGTCCTCTATAGAAACGAGGGGAACTAAAGATTCAATTCAAAGTACATGGGGGTGGGGGTGGAATTTATCAACTTATTTTACTGCTGAACCTTTTCTGCAACTGAAAATGAGAAAAAAAATAATTCACTGCAAGCTGAACAACGTTTAAGTGCCTACTCCCAAAGAATTTTTAATGTGGTAGAAGAGAGGATGTAAGTCATGCATACAAATAAGTACAAAGCAATGAATATGGTTGCGGATGAGTGACTAGGGGGCAAATAAGAGGAATGAACTAAGAGCTATGACTTACCCAGGAAAGAGAAGTATGGCTTTGGGCTGAGTAAATCCAGGAAGACAACTTGGAGGGGGTGGTTCTGGAGCTGAGCCTTGAAAGACAGACAAAATTTTAATAAGAGAGCATTCCAGGTAAAGGCCTAAATGTAGGGAAGGGCACAGCATGTGGAAACCCAAGCAGGCCAACAGGGCTCTGCAAAGGTCACAGTCTGGGTGACAGCACAATTCAAACCCCTCCTTGAAAAGGGCAGAGATAGATTCTCAAGAGGAAAGTCCTTGGCAGAGGTAAACACAGGAAGGGACCAAAGAAACCCCCCCCCCTTTTCCTTGTTCTTCCTTGGATGAGAGGAACACTATTAAAAACTATGGGGAGAAACAAAGATAAAATGTGAACTCCATGATAAATTGTCCAGCTTACATACCAGAGGATTCTGAATCCACAATATTGAGGGGCCCCTGGGTGGCTCAGTGAGTTAAGCGTCTGCCTTCAGCTCAGGTCATGATCCCAAGGTGGCTCAGGTCACTTCACTTTCAACTTTTCTTTGGAAAAATTATAGACTTACCCCCCTAGAAAGTTGCAAAACTAGTATGAAGTGTCCTCCTATACCCTACCCAGATTTCCCACTTTTTATAACCATCTTATCGAACCACAGTACAGTATTACAGACCGAGAAATTAATGCTCATACAATACTATTACTGATACACTGTATTTTTTCCATTTGTCCCAATGTCCTTTTTCCAGGTCGGGGATCACAGATGTCTTCTTTGACTCCTTGAACCCGGAACAGTTCCTCAGTCTCTTTTCATTACCATGATGCTTTTGAAAAACACTAGCTGGTTTCACTTTGGGGTTTATCCGATGGCTCATCAGGATTCTATTTAGGTTATGTGCGTTCCCAAGAACACTACAGATCTGATGGCGCGTCCTTCTCGGTGCGTGGATGGTTCTGGCCTGAAATACTCATACTCTCTGGGTTATGATCCATCATTACCATTAATTATCTTGTGGCTTGTCACAGAGTTCACCATTGGAAACCCCTCGAAGTGACTCCCGCATCCTCCTGGCATGTCGCCATTATTGCATGGACACTGTCTTACTTTCTGGCAGAAGAAGACATTCCAGGCTCATCTTCTAGTCTCCCTGCCCCAGCCTGGGAATCAGCCCATTTCTCCGAGAGTTCTGGTTCCTTTTATTTGGAGAATGGTGTTTTAAAACCCAGATCTGAGTGCTAGGTGTGCTCCCCGGTTTTGGGGTATCGCTGCTTCCAGGCCTTCTAAGCAGACAGAGCTAGGAGATGTACGCATATCCACAAACCATTCTATTTCTGTATCTGTTTCTGGGTGCGCGCATACAAAATGAAACGTGGTGCGTTCATGCCGATAACCTCTGATCACCAACAGTAACCTCTGATCACCACCAGTCTCCTGTCTTCTTCCATGGAGCTCCTTTCTCCGACAGAGTAAAAGGTGGTTCTCGTTACTCACAGTAGATCATTTGCTCGAGACTAGAATCTACGTAAAGTAGATTCAGAATTGCCAACCCGTATCCCTGGGGAAAACAAAGCTACTATCTAGTGAATGGGATTTCTGTTTTGTTTAGGGGTAGGGGATGGTCTTCACCAACAGGGGTTCTGAAGTGTGCCCCCTGAGCCAGCAGCATCAGCTTCATCCGGAAACTTGCTAGAGATGCAAATGCTGAGCTCCAGCTTCGGCCTAGCCTACCCGATTACAAATGCTGGAGGGGAGGCCATCGCCCACAGTCCCCCATACCCCCAGCTCCCTAGGGGACTCTGACGCACCTGAAGTTTGGGAACCACTACTGGAGAATACAAAGTCAAAATACTCTTTTCTGAAGTTCCCATCCACCCCCGTAAATCATTAATCTCATTAGTTTTTGGTTTCTCTTTCCACACAAGGAGCATTGGTTTTCCGTGGCTCCCGTAACAAATTAGCACAAATTTACTGGCTTAAAATGCCACGAATGTAAGATATTACAGTTTTGAACGTCAGAAGTCCAAACTGAGATTCATAAGGCTAAATGTCCAGGTGTCAGCATGGACTGTGTTCTTCTGGGGGGGGCTTTGGTTTTTAAGGATTTTATTTGTGAGGGAGAGAGAGAGAGAGAGTGGGCACAAGCAGGGGGAACGGCAGGCAGAGGAAGAAGGTTCCCCACTGAACAAGGAGCCCAATGCGGGACTCGATCCCAGGACCCCCCGGGATCATGACCTGAGCTGAAGGCAGATGCTTAACCGACTGAGCCACCCAGGCATTCCCCTTTCTGGGGGCTTTAAGGAAGACGCTGTTCCCCTTTCTTCCCAGCCTCTATGCGCTGCCTACATTCCCTGGCTGCAGCCCCTTCTTCAGTCTTCAAATCGCTCTGGCAGCGAGCCCTGCTTCCATGCGCACATTCCCTCCCTCCGACTCTGCCCCTTCTGCCTTCCTCTCACAAGGACCCTTGTCATCCTATTGGACCCACCAGGGTAACCTCCTCAGGTTTCCATCCCGAGTCACACACGCGGCGTCCCTTCTGTCATATAAAGCCACACAGTCATAGTTCTGGGGGTTAGTATGTGAGCATCTTTGGGAGGCGCCATCATTCTCCCACATAGATTTTTTTTTTTTAAGTTTCTAAAAACACAGAGTGACCGATCTTCGTATCCTGCTTACAATCATTAAACAGCTTCCCTGTCTTCTCAGAAAGAGCCCAGCCTCTTGACCCTGCCAGCCTCCTTCACCTCCTTCCATGTCCTTGACTGTGCCACATCCTTGACGGCTTTCAGCCTTCGCACACACCTTCGTTGGCCTAGAATATTCTTTCCCCATTTCCTCTCGTGGTTGGCTCACTCCTCCAGCCTCATCTCAAATGTCACCTCTCTGAAGAAGCTATCTCTGATCACGAGACAGGTAAGAGCCCATCTCAATGACTGTGATTTAGCCTGTTTCTTTATCACTGACACCGGTCTGTAATACATGACGTATCAGTTTGTGACCCATCTTCCTCACTAGAACGTAATCTCCACGAGGGTGGAGACGCTGGGTATCCCTGTACATCCCTAACGTCTAGCATAGTCAGCGCGCAGCAGATAGTCCGTAAGTGCTGACAGGGTGGATGAAGGCTGCTCTAGTGTGCGTGGCCAGTGGAGGACGAGTGTGTTTTGCTGGTCCGAACAGAGCAAACAGAACGATCCGTGTGAATCCCTGTGACTCTAGGTACGGCTGATGCAGACTTTCACTGTGCCCAGTACAACCCAAACAAGTTCCCATCTGTCATGCATTCCTTCGTTCCTCCATAAGTATGCGCTGAACAGCTAATATACACGCGTTTGATCCACACAACAATACAAGGAGATACTGTTACCATTATCCCCATTTTACCGACAGGAAGACTGAGGTTCAGAGAAGCAGCATGGCCTAGGACACGCAGCTAGGGAGCTACTATGTGCTTCTATATGCTAGGCTTTACGCTGGGCTCAGACTACGCCAGGGAATGAGCGAACATGGTCCTTGCCCGCTCTGGTGGACGGTCCGAGGATGAATCCACGCTTACAGGGGGGTGTGCTAAGTATTATGATCGGGGTCTGCTAAGGGTGCTGTGGGAGCACTGGCCTGGGACAGTGAAATCAGGATGAGGTGTGAGAGGAGGCTTCTGGGAGGAGGAGGCACTTGAACTAAACTTGAAGCCTAAGTAGATCTTAGCTAGATGAATGGAGGACCAACTAGCAGCTACCGATTGGGCTCACAGGCTATCATTTTCCTGGAAATTTCTGGAAGTTTCCAGAAATTTCTGTTTTTCTAGGGTCTGGCCTTCACCGCCACTTTGCAGGGTAAGAAATCTAACATCACAAGTAACCTAGAGTTGTGTGACATTGGAGCAGTGGCACACACACTAATAACGTTCAGGAGAGGATGACATTTATAAATCAGAGTTCGTTCGCTGAACTGGGAAGTGGCAAGACCCAGGGTCCCCAGGCTTTCTCTTTCAAAGGCCAGACGGTAAACGTTTTTAGTTCTGTGGGTCATATGTGGTCTCTGGGCTGCTGCTCCCCGCTGCCACTGCAGGGCAAGGGCAGGGATGGGGACTCATAAACAAATGAGCGTGTCTGTGTTCCAACCAGACTTTACTGACCAAAAGACGAGGCAGGTTTACGGAGCCCCGGCCTAGAATAAGGGAAGTAATTACAAGATTCAAATGCTTCGTCACAATGCTGTGTCCACAGACGCAAGAGAGACAAACCCGCCTCCGGTATCAGACTGGACACCTTCTCTCCTAGACAGTGACTGCCCAGACGGACACCGCCAACTCTAGCCTCGCTCGACCTTTTTTAATGCTTGGCCGCCCTACAGAATCCCACCCCTTCCTGAATTGCTGGGTGTACAAAGGCTCTACTCACCAGGAAAACTCCAAGGAAAATGCCAGCAGCATCGGTTCCCAGAGAAAGCCATGCTCCTTCTTCACCTGCAGGGGGAGAGAGCAGTCTTCATTTACAGCTGTTTCCCCACAAAACAAGGGACAGATTTGGCCACGGTATTGCAAGAGACTCTGATATGTAAACTCCACGAAGGGAGAGATTCTGTTTCAATTAGACAGAATCTTTTATTTTTATAAAAAGCAGTGTAGGTTCCCTGTAGAAAATTAAGAAACAAAAGTAAGAAAAGAGAAACATTATATTCCCACCTCCCAGAAATTAGCCATATTAAGAGCTTGGTACAGGGGGTGCCCGGGTTCGCTCAGTCGGTTAAGTCTCTGGCTCAGGTCATGATCCCAGAGTCCTGGGATCGAGCCCCTTGTTGGGCTCCCTGCTTAGTGGGGAGTCGGCTTCTCCCTCTCTCTCTGCCCTTCCCCTACTCATGCCATCTTTTTCTCTCTCAAATAAATCTTTAAAAAAAAGAGAGCTTAGTGCATATTCTTCCAGATCTGCTTCTAAGAGTACGTAATACCTATCTGCACTTTCTACCAAAATGAGATAATATGGGTACATAACGCTTTGTGACTTTTTTTTAATCAGTCGTTCACCTCCACTGTTGCACGTTAATAAATTTCTATCTCATCAAATACCCAACCATATTCCAATTTCCCTACTTTCCCCCAAATGTCCGATAAAGCTGGCTTGCTCCAATCAGGATCCAATCTCAGACCACACTTTGCATCTTTAGTCTCTTTTCATTTAGAACAGTATCCTCTTTCAGGACCGGATCTTGTTTCCTGCTCTATCCACAATGCCTTTAATAGCTCCTGGTATCCGGTAGTAGCTCAATAGATGCTTACATAATTAACTAATTAATATAAAACTTAGAGGAAGGGGGGGTTTCACCATACAGCTTATCTCCTCCACCCATCACACTTTATGTCCATTTTATATATAACGAAAATCAGGACCAGAAAAATGAAGTGACTTCCCAAGGCCACCCAGCAAATATGTGGCAATTTCTGTTCATTCTGTTAAACCAAGAGTAGTCAAACTTCTGTGAAGGACAGAAAATAAACCTTTTAGGCTTCATAATAAAATATAATGACAGAAATACAATAATGGACTACAAGCTTTTGTTATACATGTCTACTAGTAAAAAAAAATGGAATAGAAGAATAACATTTTGTTTAACTGTGGTTGAAAGTCAAGTGTTCCCCACAAACTAGCCGATTATAATGGTTCATCTGATAAAATTTTCTTAGATCACAAGTCATAGTTTGCCAACCTCTGTCCTATGCTGCTTATCTGTGATTTGGTTTTTTTCTTTGTGTTTGAGTGAAAAGAATATCCTTCTTTATTAATGGTTATAGTTGGGTTCTGGCTTATTGAAGTTATATGGTACTAAAATACCAGTAAGGAAAACTCCTTCGCCAGTCCCTTAAAATGCATTATCTTGTCTTACTTCAGTACCTAACTGTTGGAAATGCCTGTCTTCTTTCGTTTAATTTGCAAGAAGGTAGGTTGCATTGTGACTGTGGTTCTCATAATTAACCATATGTTAATATTTAATGCAACTGACCAACTTAGAAATCAGTACAAGTGAAGATGGTAATTGGCCTATGTCAGGGCTATTTTTTTTTCTCAAATAAAAACATGCTATGCTATTTAAAGATAGAGAAATAAATAGCCAAAGGGTTAAAAGAATAGAAAGTGGTTGCTTGGGGGGGGAGCAGGGAATGGGAAGAAAAGCTGGGGACTCCTTTCTTTAAAAAAAATAATAACGGGGGCGCCTGGGTGGCTCAGCCATTGGGCGTCTGCCTTCAGCTCAGGGCATGGTTCTGGGATGGAGCCCCGCATCGGGCTCTCTGTTTCTGAAGAGGCCTGCCTCTCCCTCTCCCACTCCCCCTGCTTGTGTTCCCTCTCTTTCTGTGTCTCCCTCTGTCAAATAAATAAATAAAATCTTTTAAAAAAATAACAAAGCTTGTGGAACTACTTGACATTTAAAACTGCATATGTGTATAATTTTGATAAAAATACAAGAAAGAAAACCAGAGGGGCGGCCTGGGTGGCTCAGTTGTCAAGCATCTGCCTTTGGCTCAGGTCATGGTCCCAGGGTGCTAGGATCCAGCCCCACATCGGGCTCCCTGCTTAGCGGGAAGCCTGCTTCTCCCTCTCCCACTCCCCCAGCTTATGTTCCCTCTCTCTCTGTGTGTGTCTCTCTCTGTCAAATAAACAAAATTTAAAAAAAGAAGAAGAAGAAGAAAACCAGAGGTACTTTAAAGCCCCTTCTAGAAAAGGCTTCTTGAATACTTTCCTCCATCCTCCCAACTGAGGTTAGGATCCTTCTTCTCTGCCCCCCACAGCATCCTGTGCTCAATTCCGTTAGAGCACTTAACACACTGTACTATAATTATGTTTCTCTGTCTCCCTCTTGGAGCCATGAGCTCCTTGCATGGACGGGCTATGTATTCTTCATTTCAGCAACTAGATTTTATATTTAAAAAGCTAGTCATTCAAATGAAGTGAAACGAATTAACCAAATACCACTCAATCTAGGCAAATTAACATCACAAGGAGATACCAAACAAAAAGACCAACTAAGTGTTGTGGAGGATCTGGAGAAATTGGAAACTTCACACATTTACCAGTGGCCATCTTAAATGGTGCAGCCATCCTGGAAAAGAGTCTGGAAGCTCCCGAAAAAGTGAAACATACAGTTGCCATCTGACGCAGAAATTCCACTTGTAATGCAGGGAACGAGGGAACATGGTCCTTGCCTTCTCTAGTGGAGGGACAGAGAATGAATTCAAGCTTACGGGGCAGTGTGTTGAGACTTAGGATAGAAATCGGCTAAGGGAGCCTGCCAAGGGAGCGCCAGCGAAGGGCAGTGAAATCAAAAGAATTGAAAACATATGTCTACACAAATGTTCCCAATTATTGGATTACTCTTAATAACCAAAAAAAAAAAAAAAACCACCCAAATGTCCATCAACTAATGGGCCAACAAAGGAGGTATATCCATAAAGCGGTATATCCATACCATGGAATATTATTCAGCTACAGAAAGGAATGGCAGGGGCGCCTGGGTGGCTCAGTGGGTCAAGCCTCTGCCTTCAGCTCAGGTCATGATCTCAGGGTCCTGGGATCGAGCCCCACATCGGGCTCTCTGCTCAGCGGGGAGCCTGCTCCCCCCCGCCCCCCGCCTGTCTCTCTGCCTACTTGTGATCTCTGTCAAATAAATAAATAAAATCTTTAAAAAAAAAAGAAAGAAAGGAATGGCATTCAGAGACATGCTACGACATTCATGAAACTGGAAAACATTGCCCTAAGTGAAAGAAGCCAGTCGCAAAAGACCACACAGTGTAGGCTTCCATTCGTATGAATTGTCCAGAAAAAGCAACTGCATAGACACAGAAGAAGGATCAATGGTTGCTTAGGGCTAGGGGCCCGAGGAGAGATTAACTGTGTGGTTTTATGGGAATTGGCAGTGGACAGTGGGCTGGGGGCGGTGAATGGGGACCAAAATATGCTCAAACCAGATTGTGGTGATGGGTGCACAACTTTGCCAATTTACCAAAAAGAACTGTACGCTTAAAATGAGTGGATTTTATCATATGCAAAGTGTAAGGCTCTTTTAAAAAGCCCTCAGTGTATGCCATTATTTAGTTTCTCTCTAAATTAGCTTTTTTTCCCCCAGCTAGACTACCCAAGTTACAACACCTGGTGAAAATGGTGGTGAACGAAGTTTCTGAGGGTTGTGCTGTCAGACACATCAAAGTCAGCATCTGTGTGTGTGTGAAATTGTCAGATGTCTCGAGGTGCACGAGGCATTTCCGGTAGGGTGATCCAAGTGTGCAGCGTGGGCAATCCGTGGCCGCTCTGCCAGGCCAGGTGTAGAGCTAGCCTAAGGCCCGCCACTCCAAGTAAGGAACGTAGGCAGGTATGAGAATCACCTTTTGCACCTCTCAAGCCCGGTGCACAACCAAGTGCAATTAGGGCATATCCGTGAAAATGGTGATGTGAGGGTGGGAGTAATTTGGTCAGTGCTTATTGGGCAAGGAGGTCCTGCCAGAACAGCCAATTGATCCAAACTACCCCCCACCAACCCCCGCTCCCCGCGCTCGGCTCACTCCCACGGGGTACCCCTGGGAACAGCACGTCCCTCCACGGGGACGACGGGATGTGACAGCGCCTCTCCGAGCTATGGGAAAGCCTGGCCCCCAGTACAACCCCCCCACCCCCTGCTTTGCGGGAAGGGCAAAAACTGCCACAGAGCCAGAGCTAGGGGTCTCCTCCCCGGCGGCTCCGGGTGCCCAGGAAACTCACGCGGCTGCTTGGCAGGGTCGCCTGGAGGTTACAGGTCAGGGAAACTGGACTTGAGTCGCTGTCGCTGCCGCAGAGGGGAAGGAGAAGGCGGTGGAGGGGGCGGGGGGTGAGCAGGCGAGCGCGCCCGCAGCCGGTGGGGGCCACCCCCGCGGACCCCAGGACCCGGCGACCCCACGCGCAACTCCCGGGTCACGTGGCCGCCGTCCCTCCCCTCCCGGCGCTTGTGTCGCAGCGCCCCCTGGCGGCGACCGGCGGGCACGGCGGCGGCGCGGGCGCGGGCGCGGGCCGGCTTCCGGTGCACTCGGCAGCCTAGGGGAGGGCTGCCGAGGGGGACGAGGTGGCGGGGTACGGCCGCCCAGGGAGCCCACCCAGACCCAAACTGGGGTTGTCGGAGGCCTTTGCCTTCCACCCTGGCCTCCTTCTCCCCAGGGGCCCCAAAGAGAGCAGATCCGCCCCATAATTATCTTGCACCTTGATCCAGGCTCCCTCCTGCGAAAGTGGAACAGAATGAGGCAGTTTTGGGGGCGCCTGGGTGGCTGATGCGGTTAGACGTCTACCTTCGGCTGGGGTCATGATCCCAGGGTCCTGGGATCCAGGCCCCCATCGTGCTCCCCGCTCAGCAGAGAGCCTGCTTCTCCCTCTCCCTCTGCTGCTCCCCCTGCCTGTGCTCTCTCTCTGATTGTCAAATAGATAAATAAAACCTTAAAAAAATTAAGGCAGTTTTGTTGGAGGTAGGTTTTTCTTGATGTGCCTGAAAAAAAAAAGTACTTTCAGGTGCGTGAATGTGAGCTAATTATGACCTCCCTGAGCCTCAGTTTCCTCCTTTATAAAATAGGGGTAATAATAGCACCTACTTCACAAGGTGTTTGTGAAGATTAAATAAAATAATCCACCTGTTCAAACTAAGACAGCTTACTCAAAATGGAGTTGCTTATGCTAAGCCCCCGGTAACCAAACCCAGACCTAATATCTGTTTCTACCTCTCCCAGAAATGGAATCCTAAAGCAGTAAATCAGGAATTACCAGGTCAGTACTAGTGAAGTAACCTAAACGAAAGTGACCTCACCACAACCAATTCACTTTTTGCTAGTATCTTCCTTGTTTCTGCTCCCTTCAGTGTACAAAATCTTTCATCTTGTACGGCATCTCTGAGCCTCTTTCTATCTGTTTGCTGCCCAATTCATGAATCCTTAAATAAAGCCAATAACGTCTTTTAAATGGACTCAGTTGAATTTTACTTTTTAACATGACAACGAACAGGTTTAGCAGACTGGTAAAGCTAGTTATATCCTTTGTCTCTCAGGGCTTACTTAGTAAACTACCTAAGAGTAGGGCTCCTCTTTTCTCAGGATTCAGGGAAACAAAAGGATTTTGACACCACAAAATAAACACATACCTAAGGCGAATTAGTCATAAAAATGGTAAGGAGGTGAGAATGAAAACAGTCTCTTGCCACACTCAGCCGGGACACCGAGAAATAAAACCACATCTTACTGTCTACATACACAAGACTTTGCTAGTCAACTGTCTTCATTTGCATTGCCTTTCCAGGACTCTCCTCTCTCTTCGTTACAAGAACTTCAACGGAAAGCATCAATGGTTTGCTCCCTGAAATCCTTCCCTTTCCTTGAAATTCTCCCCTTGCTGCTTCCCCCAGTCCTAGACTGCTGACATCACGATCCTTATTCAATCCTAATCAAGTCTCCGTGTTTGTTTGTTTTCAAAGATTTTATTTATTTATTTGAGACAGAGAGGGAGAAAGAGAGAGAGCATGAGTGGTGGGGAGGGACAGAGGGAGAGGGAGAAGCAGACTCCCCGCTGAGCAAGGAGCCCGACATGGGACTCGATCTCAGGACCCTGGGATTCTGACCCTGAGCCAAAGGCAGAAGCTTAACCGACTGAGCTACCCAGGTGCCCCAAGTCTCCTTGTTGAAAGAGACCTTCTGCCTTAAATCAAAACCTTCATTTCTTAATAAATTCTAATCTTTCCTTCCCTCCCTGAAACACTGCCAAAACCTTGTGAGGTGAGGGTCTCCCATACCGAGGTAAGGAATACATTCAACCTTGTCAAATCAGCAGGTGTTCAGTGATATTTGGGGAGTTTGGCCCTTGACATCTTTGAAGGCCGCACAAAGATCCCATGGCGGCTAAGACCTCATCACTGTAGTTCAAGACCTTCCGCTTGAAATGAGTGTCCTCCTCTGAGGCCTCTTAAACTTCCTGCTTGGGGCTCTCTGACTGTGAAGGTGTAGGTTTCACACTGGTTAAAGCTCTGATTCCTTTCTTTGAGCTCCCAGTTGCTAAGGATACTGGTCCTGGGGTGTCTATACATGACTCCCAGTGAGAAGCCATTCCTGACACCACGGGCACCATGCCCACCATCCTGTAGCTGAACTTGGGTTCTCTTCTTCTATTCAAATCTTCTCACTGAGTGCCCCAAAGAGTTTTAGCATTTTCTTCTCAATCTTTCAGATTTTATATTAATGTCCCTCATTATTTTCAGACGTTTCCACCAATTCTCTTGCTTTCCCTGTGAAAACAATCATACTTATTACAATGAATGCTCAGGATTTGTTCACCAGTAACAACCATGTTTATTTCTTGTAGGCTTTTTTGTATGTTATCATATTTGCTTAGACTTGACCTGCCATTACTCCTCTTTTTGCAAATGACCTTTAATTTCTGCTCTTGAAATGATCACACTTATTGTTAGAAAAAAGAGCCAAAATGATAGCTATGTACATGTAAAACTCTAGAGAGTATAACCTCAATAAATTGCATATGTATCTACGTATCTACACTCACATACAGAGTTAGAAAAACATTTTAAAAGAAATATGCCAAAAATTTCAGTGGTTAACTATGGCTTTTTTTTTTTTGCTCTTCCTGTGTACTTTTATAGTTATTTCAATATTAACCATACAAAATCTTTCACATGGTTTTGTGTCATTCTGAACATCCTAATCTTAGAACAACTCTAAAATTATTTAGGAAATAAAATAGTTGTATAAAACCTTCTGGCAGGCAGCGAAGGAAAAAGTTTGTATGTTGTCTCTTAAGTGTCAGCCATCAGTGATACTAAAGAGAGTCTATTTTCAATTATGTTTCCTTGAGCTAAAATAGATCTTGGTTCATCCAGGGTATTTAAAATCAACCTTCATCAGGGTGCCTGGCTGACTCAATCAGAAGAGTATGTGACTCGATCTGGGGGGCATGAGTTTGAGCCCCATGTTGGGTGTAGAGATTACTAAAAAAAAAAAAAAAAAAAGGTAAATCCACTTAAAAAAATTTTTAATCAACTTCATCGTGTCGCTCTAGTAAAATTTCTTTTTTTTAAGAATTTATTTATTTGAGAGCGAGAGAGAGAATGAGAGCAAGCACAAGAAGGGGAAGGTCAGAGGGAGAAGCAGAGCCTGTGCTGAGCAGGGAGCCCAAATGCGGGACTCGATCTCAGGACTCCAGGATCATGACCTGAGCTGAAGGCAGTCGCTCAACCAACTGAGCCACCCAGGCACCCTAAAATTTCCTTTACTTACAAATTTTGAAACAGCTTCAAGCTGTGTTTAACAGACAGGAAACTGGTCAAATATTTGCATCTGCCTATTTCCCCTGCCCCTAATTACTAATATTCCACTGCGATGCAGTTCTTCCCAGTAATGTCAATACTTGACCTTGAAATATATGATAGGAAGTTCACAGACTTTGGTGCCAGGCTTACCATCTGTTTACTGCTCTATCACCTTATCCTTTTGCTTTCTCTTACTGAGACTCATTTATATCCTCTAAAATGAGTTTAATGATTCTTACTCTATTATTGACAAGTTCAACACCTAGCAATTGAAAATAATATCCATCGTTATTGTTATTACTCTTGTTAATTCTTTATTATTAGGAAAAGAGCAAAGAGTACCCAAAACAGTCATATTTTACAAGGCAGTTGCTTTTTTAAAAATTTTTTTTAATTTTTTGAATTTAATTTTTAATTTTTTTTAATTTTTTAATTTTTTTAAAGATTTTATTTATTTATTTGTCAGAGGGAGAGGATGAGAGCCTAAGCAAGGGGGGCAGCAGGCAGAGGGAGAAGCAGGCTCTCTCACTGAGCAAGGAGGCCAATGAAGGACTTGATCCCAGGACCCCGGGATCATGACCTGAGCTGAAGGCAGATGCTTAAAGACTGAGCCACCCAGGCAACCCAAGGCGGTCGCTTTTAATATTTACAAATGCACATGGAGTGGCTGGGAATCTGAAACAACTAAACCTAAGGTCTGATGACGTCACAGCGATGAAGCTGTAAAGAAACCCATCTCTCACTTTCTGCGGCGCAAGGAGTGAATGGTCCAACTAACAAGCCACAGCCTGCGAGACTGAGAAGCAGTGGACTGTCTCCCAGGTTTCTTACCTCATCGTTGAGAGGTGGATGGCGGGTCCATGTGCTCTGTTCTCTCCTTGAGCATCTTCTCCCCAGTAGCGTGGGTTCCAGGAGCGCAGACGGGCCTCTCATTCATTCCAGCTGCAAATCCATCATGAGAGCTGGCTTGGGTTGTAGGCAGTGCACTAGGAGCTGGGGATGCGCCCGTGAACTAAGCTAACACATCCTCCCTCTTGAGTTTATATTCCAACGGAGAGAGACAGGAATAAATAACGGACATAATACATCAGTAAATTAGGTAGCCTAGAAGAGAGGCATGCGATGGAAAAATAGAGCAGGGAAGGGTCGTGGGGATGCTGGTGGCCAGGCAAGCCGTTTTTCATGGGCTGCTCGGTGTCAGCCTCACGGGGAAGGCGCCACTCGAGCAAACACTGGAACGTGGTGAGGGATCAAGGCACAGGGACATCTGGAGAGACAGTAACATCTGCCAGAGCCAACACGCTAGGGGTGGGTGTGCATGGGTTCTGCACTGAAATATCCGAAGGGGGCTGCTAGGTACGGGGGTTATAAGCCCAGAGGGCAGGACAGATATAAGCATTTAGGGCAAAATGAGAAGTACTGACTCTCAACTCCAGGAAGCAAACTGAGGGTTGCTGGAGCGTCACTGGAGGGGGGCAGGGTAACTGGGTGATGGGCATGAAGGAGGGCACGTGCTGTGACGAGCCCTGGGTGTGACACGCAACTGATGAATTATCGAATGCTACCTCTGAAACGAACGATACGCTATATGTTGGCCAATTGAACTTAAATTGATAAAAATGGTAAGTACTACCTGAGATATAAAAGAATGACCTTGATTTGGAGTCAGGGAAAGCTGGTCCAAGGGATTGCCAGGGGAGATGATTCTAGAAGTCCAGCAAGGGTTTTGCCAGGTCAAGAGGAGCACCGGGCCGGTGGGACAGCACATTGGCAGTCAAAGGTGACACAGAGGACCTGGTAGACTGATGATCTTTGAAGGTCCTTTGCCAGAAGGACCACACTTCATTTGTCTGGGGAGGCCCAGTCATGTGAAGGCACGCCCAGAGTTCTGGAAGCATCGCATTCCCTTCCAAGCACGGAGCCTACTTTATTCAGCCAAACCTTACTCGTGGTCTTCCAAGTTGTTCGCAGCTTCCCACTATGACCCAAGAAAGCGAGGGTAAACATCTTTGTAAAACTTTGTTTACACTTGTTCAGTTATTTTCTTAGCATGAATTTCAGAAAGTTAAGTGGCTGGATTCAGGGCTTTTCATATTTCAACCTTTGATACATTTCCCGGTTGGCCTTCCAGAAAGAATGTGTCAGTTCTCAGTCCTACCAAGCAGTGTGGGAGAAAGACTCTTTGCCTACACCCTTACCAACAGCCCATTATTTTTAGTATCTTCTCCCAGAAATTGGATATAAAAATAAATATGAGGAGAAGATGGTTTCAGACTCTGAGAAGGAAGTTTCCTAAACTGATCATTTTTCTGCTGTCCTGGTCAATAAAAGAAATCAAGACGGAGGCCATCTTGCTGTGCAGACTTTGCCTCACGAGTATGACAGTTCAGACATCCCAACTCGGGATGCAGCCGGTAGAATGATGAGACCATTTGTACCCATAAGAATGACTCCTACATGGGGCTCCTGGGTGGCTCAGTGGGTTAAAGCCTCTGCCTTCGGCTCAGGTCATGATCCCAGGGTCCTGGGATCGAGCCCCACATTGGGCTCTCTGCTCAGCGGGGAGCCTGCTTCCCCCCCCACACCCCTGCCTGCCTCTCTGCCTACTTGTGATCCCTGTCTGTCAAATAAATAAATAAAATCTTAAAAAAAAAAAAAAAGAATGACTCCTACAGCTGAGGAGAGACTCCTGGCTCCGGCGAGGGGCAGATCTGAGAGTTCGGTTCCAGCTCCAGCCTTTATTCACTGTCTGGTCTTATGAGGCAAGTTACTAGAACTGGGTGTATCTCAACGTCCTGGTCTGTAAAATGGGGCGGTGAACGCAGCACGTATCTGAAGGAGTGTTTGTGAGGGACCATAAGAGGCCCGCAGCTGCGTCCTGAGATGAGAAGCTGCAGCCAGAGAGCCATACATCCTGTCAGCAGGAGGCAGGAGACCCAGCCCCACTCTTTTCTGTTCCCTTTTATGCTGCCCCTGACATCCCAGGATTTCAAGGTTACCTGGATCATAAGGGACTCCTCAGACCTCTGTCACATCCCCTTCCCCCCACACACTGGGGAGTCTCTGTGTCTCTCTGAGATGAGCTCCCCTGGCCCGCATCTGTTGCTCAGGGGAGTGTCTTGGGTGGAGGAAGACTTGGCTCTTCGGAAGGACAGACACGTGGGGGAAGAAGACATTCCCTGGGGACACAGAAAACAGGGAGACAGCACCTCAGCATTTAACAAGTGTTCTCTTCTCACCCTATATCCTCATCATCGTCATCACCATCGCCACTAAACTCTAAGGCATTTCTGAATCCACCCCGCGACTGTCGCTGCTGCGACCAGACTGTCACATTGTCAGATGAACACTAAATAAGACCCGTCTGCATGGCCTGGACAGCCTCTCATTTGTCCCTGTCTTCCCTTCCGTGGCAGAGTAATGCATTCTAGCGGAGAAATAGCAGCTGGTGGTTCCTGTGAGCCTACGAGGGACCCACCTGGGGAAGGCAGGTCACCTTATGCCGAACAGACAAACCTCAGTTTACTCAGATGATCGTGGCTCCAGCCTTAAAGCCCTCGCCCCTTCTCACCCTGGAGTCTGACCTCCGCCCCCAACCAGCTGCAGGACCCCTACGCAAGTTTCTTAACTTGCCTGCCCGTCTCCTCCTCTGAAATATGTGCTCATGGTAGTGCCTATTTTGGGGGGGTTAATAAAAGGATTAAGAGAGCTAATAATGCATTTAAAGGACTTTGGTACAGGCTGCCCAGCCTACAATAAGCTCATCATAAATCACAGTTGTAAGGATTTTTTTTTCTTTTTATTAGGATCGTGGAAGGATCAAGAAGAGAGGAAGGAGATTCAGCCAAGGAAACTAAGCAGCGGCACCAACCAGATCAGGGCGGGGGGAGACCAGGAGAGAGGGGTGTCATGGAAACCAAGGGGGAGAGAATACCAGGAAGGAGGGGGATCTAATGCAAAAGGGCACTCCGAGAGGCCGGATTCTTCTGACAAGACAAAAGAGCAATTTTCATCTCTTAGCGACCGATGAGAATAAAGGCAGAAAGGAAGAAAATTAGCCTATAGCTTTATTTTGTTTTAAGTTTTTTATTTAAATTACAGTTCGGGAACATACGGTGTTAGAGAAGCTTCAGGGGTATGATAGAATGATTCAACACTTCTATACGTCACCCCGCATTCATCATGCCAACTGCCCCCCCTTTTCCCCATCCCCCCACCCCCTTCTCCTCTGGTAACCATCAGTGTGTTCTCTAGAGCTCGCTCTGTTTCCTGGTTTGCTTCTCTCTCTTTCTCTCTCTCTTTTCCCCTTTTGCTCATTTGTTTTGTTTCTTAAATTCCACGGTTGAGGAAACCTGGGTGGTTCAGTGGGTTAAGCCACTGCCTTCGGCTCGGGTCATGATCTCAGGATCGAGCCCCATGATCATGATCATGATCTCAGGATCGAGCCCCACATTGGGCTCTCTGCTCAGCGGGGAGCCTGCTTCCCCCTCTCTGTCCGCCTGCCTCTCTGCCTACTTGTGGTCTCTCTGTCAAATAAATAAATAAAATATTTTTTAAAAATTCCACCGTTGAGTGAATCACGTGGTTTTTGTCTTTCTCTGATTGACTTGTTTCGCTTAGCATAATACTCTTGAGCTCTGTGCCTACAGCTTTCAGTGAGGCCCTTCTCAGACTAACTCCATTAATCTGATCGGAATGCCCAGGTGTGAGCTTCATGTCTTCTAATTAGGGAAAATGCGTATTTCTTTTCTTTTCTTTAAAGAGAAACAAAAAAAGAAATGTCAGGTTACATCCGGCTGGTGAAATAAAAATTTAGACAATCTCAAATTTACACAGCGGAGGGGAGGGCAAGGGAAGAAAAAGGAGATGGATCACAGAGCAGGTTTTCAAAACTATGGTCTATACTGAACCCCCAAACTCACCCCAGTGAAAAGGAGGGTAGGAAATGGACAGAACTTCCTGATGTTTCATTTCATCTTTCTATTCTACCTGGTGCCACAAAGAAATTAGGGCAGCCTAAACCATGTCTTTGGACAAATATTGGATAAATGTTTCTAGACTAAAATTGAGAAAAAAATGATTGGGAAGTGGACTGCTATTCTAATCTAGACTAGATAAGGGAGGTAGATACCTCCCAAGGGGAGACTTAGGGAGACATGGAAAGGAATTAGGGGTGAAAATCTACATAAACTGTAAAGTGTTGGGGATCTGAGGCCGAGAGGCCCACCCAGTCTCCTGACCATGAGGGTTAAGAAAGAAGGCTGAGGATTAAGGCAATTTGGGGGGCTGGGGTGGGGGAGGGGTGATGACAGAGCACAGGAGGCGGAGCCTCCAACCCTCAGCACCATCACCACTGAGAGGTGAATATGCGCCCCCCCACCCCTCTTTTGCGCGTTTTAGAGTCAGATGGTGAGGTCATTCGTGGAGCAGGAGCAATAAGCCAGGGAGGAGCGGAGGAGCTTTCTGGAAAATGCAGCACTTCAAGGCCGGTTCTGGGTATGGCAGCCCAAGGAAGGCTGTCCTGGCTTCCCCTGCTGCCTTGGGGGCCTCAGCCTGCACCCCTTCCTCCCTACTGAGTTGTCACCTATTGCTAGCCTAAACCCCAGTGTCTCTCCCAGGGGCCCTCACCCCCACCGTTCCCAGGACAACACATCCCGGAGCTCTGAATGACCCCTGGACTCTGCAATTTCTCCCAGGGTTTGCAAGGCTGCGGATCTCTGTGTGTCTCCCCAGTCAACACAACCTCACCCTAGCTCCCCCTCCCCAAACAACACTGTGCTTCTCCCTGGACGCCCCCGATGCGTCCACTGCCACTGCTGCTTACACTAAGCTAAGCTCTCCCGCACAGCGGAGTCCCCAATTTGGGCACAAAGAAAGCCCATCCCCACCTGGGCCTCAGGTCTGCGCATTCAGTTCCCTCTCCGCATCCTGCCCTAAATGCAAGCACCACCACCACCACCACCCCCCAGCCTTGTCCTGTTCGCAGAAAATGGAACGTGCGCACCTACGCAAGACACAGGGGCCCTGGGGGTGGGCGGACTGTGGCCACACGCATCCTTTTTTATCAGCCTCCAAATGAGATCCAGAGATGGGACAGGGCAGGTTCCAGGAAGGTCCACGTTTTCTTTCTGTCCCCCACAAATGCCCCCCACTCGACTGAAACGCGGGGTGGGGCTTCCCGATCCCCAGGTTCCTTCAGGTGCCTCTGGGCTAGTAGATGGTTTGTCATCCCTCCCAACTAGTCTCAATTCTTGGGGGTGGGGAGGGGTTGGCTTGGAGTCCCGGGGTGCCTGTGTCCTCCAGCTGATCACTTCAGGGCTTATGAGGGATGGCTCTGGCGCCACCAGGAGCTGAGCCTCCCGTGCTGGGCTGGTGGGGGGAGCCGTTCTCTCCTTTCCCTGACTGGGGAGTGAGGAGAGGGTGGTGTCCGGCCGCAGGAGATTCCACGTTGTGATTATTGCGACATGTTGTGACCGTTGTGATTGTTGCGACATGTTGTGACAGTTGTGACCCGATGTCCACAAGCAGCAGCAGGAATCCAGCTGGAAGAGGAAGAGCACTCGTCCCCCACAGTGACCAGGAACAGTGTCTCTGGAATCCCCGTTTGGGGGGCTATTACCTCAGCATCAGACTCCTCCTCCATCGGACTCCTTTGGATCCAGTAGAGAAGAAAGCAATGGGGGCGGTCAACAAACGGGCGCCATAATCTGGCCATATGACCTGCGGGACAGGCCAGTTGCGGCAAGCGGCTCTGTCCATCTACCTTTGGGGACTGTTTCAGCCCATTTCTTCTTTCCTTTACCACATTTACAAATCGAGGTTGATTAAAAAAAAAACCCACCCCTTTATAGCTCTTCACTATTTCTCTTGTCCCTTTTTCCTTTACCTTTTCCGAAAATAATAACACAGAGACATTAAAAATAGATGCTGATATAGATTTATTGACATAGAAAGAAGCCCACGACATATACTGTTTGGTGAAAAAATACAGACTATAGAACAGGACTTGTATTTGAGCAATTTACTTTTATCTATACATAGATCTATCTGGGTAGGCTGGTGGAGGGAAATGCCTAGAAGGGGCTTTCACCAAAGGGTTGACCATGGTTAGATCGGGGTGGAGGGTTTGGGGTCACCGGCACTTCACTGTTTTGTACTTTCCTTTATTGTTTGGAGACTTCACGATGAACGATTTCACTTTCACAGAGAATAAAGCCATCAAGGAAATGGGCACACAAAGGAAGCAGACCCTTAGGCAGCAGAGTGGGGAGTGGGGAAGCAAGCGCAGGGGTCTGGCTGTCTCCCTTCACTGAGCTGGTATCCAAGCCCCTTCCTACTCAGCTCCGCTCTGCCAAGAAAGCTGCTTTGTGGATTCATGCAGTTGGAAGCGCCCCTCCCCGGTTATCGCATTGTTGGACTCTGTGCATGGGTTGGGGTTCACTTAAGGCTGGGGGCTACTGCCTCACTGCTCCTCAGAAGGGTCATCTGGCTCAGCCAGGGCCCCTCTCAGCCCCTCCTCCTCTGTATGGGTCAGCTCGTGCAGGGTGATGATGAGATTCTCAAACACCTGGGCCCTGCTGCCCTCATTGTCGCAGGTTTCCTTGGAGTGGCCCTCCAAGCCACAAGAGGAGCAGCGCAGCGCGTGTTTTCGCTTCCTGGCTGGACGCAGATTCCCAGAACCACCATTCTTATTCCCAGAAACCCCACTGGTGGAGGGAGACTGAGCTTGGGAACTGCTGGGGGAATCAATGACCAGCACTTGCTCTTGCGGTCCAGCCCCGCGTCTGGGGAGAGGAGAAGTCGAGCAGGACGGCAGAGGGTCCTGAGACTCCACCAGGATGACATCCTCATCGGAGTCATCGAGGGTGTCATCATCTATCTCTATCACGTTACAGTCGTCGCTGTCCACCACTATGGGAGGGGAGCCCTGAAAGGCCATGGGGCTGGTGGCCCTCTCCACCATGGGCTCAGACCTTCTGGGCCGTTTCTGCCTAATCAAAGTGTCATCCCAATCCTCTTCCTCCCTGACCATCTTGATTAACTCCAGGAAACTGGGGAGCCGCTCCTGCTCATTTGCATACACCCTAAGAAGGTGTTTCAGCCTATAGCGCAGGTCCCCGTTCAGCTCAGCCCCTAGAAGGAGCTGCTGCAGGCGAGTCTGGTTGGCGTCTTTCTGAGCTATGATCCCTGCCTGAATAGCCTTCTGGAGCTGAACCTCTAAACGGATCACGTAAAGGGAGGCTTTCTCCCCCTGTGCCTGCAGGGTGTTAAAAAATCTACCGTGAGCGGACACACTGCTCTCAGATTCTCCAAACACCAATTTCATCGCGCGCAAGAAATCTGCCACGCTTAGATTGGGGTTGGCCGCCTGGAGCAAAAGCATGACCTCCCGGGCGGGGCCTCGCAGGGTTTTCAGCAAGCGCTGGAGCTTTTCCTCCTCAGGCATGTTCCAATCGGGCAGGGCCCCATTAACTTGGATCAGCCAGTTTTCAAAGCTCTCTTCCCCCTCCCCAGGCCCTACCCTCCCAGAGAACACCTTCAGGTTTCTCTCGGCCACGGTGGCCATTAAAGGACCAAGACTTCTCCCCAGGGACCTCAGCATAGAATGGGCCCAGGGCGGCAACGGCGCGTTCTGCCGGCGGCTGTTAGCCATGCGCGCAATGATGCTGGCCATGACTGACGACGATGTTGGGGAGGGCCGGCGGGACCGAGTATAACGAGATGCTCAGGCTTTGTGGAAAAGCCTGATCTGGAGGTGCGCAGGTGGGGGGGGGTCTGCCTTCCTCCTGTCTCAGCAGGGGCTGTAAAAAAGATAAAAAAAAAAGGGGGGGGAGTAGTTAATAAGGGAATTGGCTGCAGTTTTGTTCTCTCCCTTCCTGAACGTCCGACAGTACATTTCACATCTGCCCACTGCCCTAAAAATATCTTCTAGGAGACTGGCCATTACAAGCTCACGGAGCCAGCCGGTGTCTCCGTTGCTAGCAGGGTACTTTTCCAGACACTTCCATCCCCTCCCACCAGTAGTCCAGCAGGGAGGGCAACTGTTGCTTCTAATTCGAAGTGTAATAGTGTATGGAAACTGCTATTGGGCTCTCAAAATAGAGCACAGTGGTCACAGATTTGTAGGAATAAATAAAGTCTCATCGACCTCTCGGTCTCAGGTCCCAACCACACCCCCTTCTCAAAGTTCCCCCCTCCCCCGTTATTTCCCAGATTCTTACCGGAGCGCAGAAACAGGCGCGCGCGCCTTTATTTCACTCCCAGCTTCTGCAACTGGTGGCCTCCGTGGGAGCGCTTGTCTCTGGGCTCCGGGCGATCTCCGTCCACCGGGCGTCGCCGATCCGGGACCTCGGAGCGTCCAGACTGCGCCGCCGCGGAGGGCAGGGCAGGCAGAGTCAGGAGCAGCCTCATCCCCTCATCCCACTCCCTCCCTCCCCGCTCCACCCCCGCCGCCACCCCCTCCCCCCACCCCCCGCCTCGCCGCCTCGCCGCCTCCGCTGTCTGCAGGCGGAAAATTCCTCTCCCACCTTCTGACTACCAGCCAAAGCGACCCCCGCCCCAGAACATTTCCCCCGGGAAATCTTTGGCCTACCAGCTCTGCAATCCGCCGCGCAGATTCAAGTTCGGATTCGGCTTTGATGGCCTGCCACGGAGACAGGGAATAGGAGTGGGACACGCACACCCAAATACTCCTCTCCAGAGCAGACGAGGAGGTGCAAAGGGGGTTCGACGCAGGCAGCTTGCGTTCCTCCCCCCCCCCCCCGAAAACGCCCCCCCAAATCCAGGCAGATCCTCCCCGTTAGGCAGCATCCAGCGGCACCCCACCTCCTCCCTCAGCGCCCGAGGGAGTGCTCCTAACCCTCGCAGTCCTCGATGCGTCGAGCGGGGAGCCGCCCAGGACAGGTGGGGCTTCCCCTCCTCTCTCCGCACCCCCTTTCTTTACCTGTGCTCCGGCCTTGCCAACCGCCTTCCCGTCTCCGCAGCCCCGCGGGAAGAGGAGGGACGGGCTCGGCCTCGGCCGCCCAGCGACCGGGAGCTGCCCGCCGAGCGGCTGCACCGCCTCCCAGCGCGGGGTAGTCGAGTCCAGACAGCGCGGTTCCCACGGCAGCCGCCGCGGCTTTTATCCTCTGCCCACTGAGACAAAAGAGTGTGACGAGCGGGCCGGCGCGGCCAATCAGCGGGGCGCGGGGGCGGGCTCCCGCGCGGTCTCCAGCTGGACGCAAATGCAAGCCCGCGGGGGCGGAAGGGAGGGGGGCGGGGAGGGGGGCAACCGATCCGCCGCGCATCAAGTGCAGCTCGGTTGCCTAGCCTGGGAGAGTTCGAGACTCTTCCCTTCTCCCTCTCTTCTTCTCCCTGGGGTCAACTCCGCGCCTCCGAGCCGGGTGCATTAAACACCGAGCAGGATCGAAATCAAATCAACAATAAAAGTAGTTCACCTTTGCATGGGTTTGGGGGTGGGAAGAGAAAAAAGAGCATTAGAGCCGTCTTGGTGCAAAGCGGCTCCCCCAATTCTTTTACTGTGAAGAAGGTGGTAGTGTGTCCGTTGAAAGCGGAAAAGGTCCTCGGGCATCCAGGCTCTTCACCAGTACTCACCGCAGTGTGGTTGCAAGTCTGGCTGCCTGAGAATTGCGGGGGGGGGGGGGGGGGGGGGGGCGCCGCTTGTTAAAAATGCAGATTCCTGGGCCGCGTATCCGGGGGATTCTCCTTTGCTGGGACTAGAGCCAGGAGTGGTTTTGTGCTCGTATTTTTCGCCTGCGTTGCAGGTAATTCTGAGAGGCTGCCGGGTGAATGGGTCGGAAGCCAGGGGCGCCATGTACCGGGCTGCAAGGGCCATCATAACAAAGTACCACGGATTGCATGACCCAAACCACAGACATGGATGTTCCCACAGTTCTGGGGGCTAGAAGTCCTGCCCACGGGACTGGTTGCTCCCGATGTCTCTCTCCTGGGCTTGTGGATAGTTACACTCTCACTGCCTCTTCACAGGGTTGATGCTCTGTGTGCCTGCTGTGATGTTCAAATCTCTTTTTTTTAAATTAAGATTTTATTTGCCTATTTGAGAGAGGAAAAGAGAGCGAGGGAGAGGGAGAGAGAACCTCAAGCAGCTCCCTACCCCGGGGAGAGCCTGATGAGGGGTTGGATCTGAAGACCCTGAGATCACATCAAAGCCCAAAACCAAGAGTCAGACACTCAACGTACTGAGCCACCCAGGCACCCCTCAAATTTCCTCTTCTTATAAGAACCCCAGTCAGATTGGACTAGGACCCACAGCTTCGTTTTGACTTAATCACTTCTTTTCAGGGCCCATTTCCAAAAGCAGTTACATTCTGATGTAGCAGAGGCTAGATCAAGCGCAAAACATGTGCTTTGGAGGGACACGGACCAGCCCATCATACCCTATCTTCCCTTACCTCTGGTTCTGGAAAAGCGTGTCTCCTTTCCCTAATGTACAGTGCAGCCAGGAGGTCTCTCTGGGGCTCCCAGGGCTCAGGGTGGTGGGTAGTATGTCCCGCCTAAGTGGACCATCCAAGTTCAAGGTTGTTACTATTGCTTGTTCTTGGCCCGGGTGGCTTGGAAATAAGTGAACACTGGATGCCCTGTCAGCTCCTGTGGGGTTCTTCTTTAGGCTGTCAAGATACTTTGCCTGTTCCTTCCTGCTTTCTTATTTCCAGCCTTACTCTTTGGAATGCCTTGGAGCATACAATCCAAATTTGGAAGCGAAGCGCCTTCCATCTCAGGATTGTGGCCTCTCTCTTGTGGCTGGAACAGTGTGGGCAGGGGGTGGTAGAGGCAGGGAGAAGGCAGGCTGGTGACCCTAGAGAGTCAGGGGTGATGTTGGCAGTGGCTTAGGGGCTAACTTTGGATTGTTCCTTTGGCTTCCCAGCACTACGACATCTGACCCTGGCCACTAAGCAGCTTCTTTTTCTGAATTTGAACGGTCTCATCACCAAGGCAGATGATCAATGGCTGGACCTGGTGGCATCGAAGAAGACAAAGACGAGACAAAGACGAGACCTCGGAGCTCTGGCAGAAATGTTGAAAGGAAACGGAGGGCGTATCAGGTGTCTGGGTTGTGTCCTTAGGACAAAGAGAGGGTCTTTCCACATGGGGCTGGGGGAGCATTTGCGAAACTGAGCTTCCCTTATCTCTGGCTTCATGTTTTGGGGTGTCCAGGGACACTTTCCGTCACAACGATTCAGGCTCTGGTGGCTCTAAGGAGGCCACGTGTTATTTTTCAATTGCAAAACATAAACTTTAAAAACTACCTCATGATCAGGATCTAAAACTTTCGGTTGAATCAGTAATAGCTACCTTTGGTTGCCTCGCTCTTCTTTGTCAGAAATTTTCCATCCATTATGTCCCTTAAGCATCTCTGGCAGTCCTGTTGAGACATTGTTCTCCCTCAAAGTAGATAAGGACCAGCAGATACTTGGCGGGGGTGGGCTCTGGCTCATCTGAAGTCAGAGCAGTCAGAGCCCAGTGGGGATGCTTACAAAACGAAAGGCCCTCTCCAGGCTAAGCTGGGACCCCGAGGGCAGCATCTCTCAGGAAAATATTCCACAAGATGGTGATAAAAAGGTATTCTTAGACAAACAAAAACTAAGAGAGTTTGTCACCGGCAGATTGCACTAATGGAAATTTTGAAGTATGTACTTCAGGAGGAAAATTATCTTAGAATGAGAAGCAGGATGGAATAAAGGGCAAGGAAAGTAATAGTACATGGGCAACACAAGCGAATGTTGATGGAAGAAGGAGTCATAATAAACGTCCATTCTGTTTTTTCAAAAAAATAAAGTACTTCACAGTAGGAAGAAATGTCAGGCGCACCCAAAGTGAGCTCAGGTTTTCCAAGAACCTCATTTCATATTAGAAGCAATTTAGGTACTTCTTAAATCTAGGCTTTTATCAAAGCTAATTATGTATGTAGGAAGTAATAGGATGTAATTATCAAAATCATAGCAACAGAATATAAATTTTCAAACTAGGACAGAGGGGAAGATAATTGAAAAGTTTAAAAATTCTCAATTCTTTTTAAGTCAAGAAAAAAGAGGCAAAAGAAAAACAGGGGGAACCAATACAAGCACAAAATAAAATGGTAGCTTGGGGAAAAAATGGATAGCTCGAAACCCCAATATATCATTAATTTTATTAAATGTTTTGTCAAAATAGGATTGTCAAATAGAATTACTAAATACATCCATATGCTGTTTAGGAGAGACAAATCCAGGGGTTTCAGTTGGTTCAGCCTGGGGGTTCAGTCGGTTAAGCCTCCAGCTTTTGGTTTCAGCTCATGGTCGTGAGATCAAGCCCCGTGTCAGGCTCCACGCTCAGCGGGGAGTTGGCTTGAGATTCTCTCTCTCTTCTCCATCTGCTCCTCCCCACCCCCAGCCCCGCTCATACACACTCTCCTCTCTCTCCCTCCCTAAAATAAATAAGACTTAAAAAGAAGGGTGGGTACCTGAGTGGCATAGTTGGTTAAGCTTCTGACTCTTGGTTTCGGCACAGGTCTTGACCTTAGGGTCGTGAGATCGAGCCCTGCATCCTGCTTGGCACTCTGTGCAGAGCCTGCCTTAGTTTCTCTCTCCCTCCCCCTCTGCCCCTCCCCTCCCCTATGCTCAGGAAGAGAAATCCAAAATATAAGGATACAAATAGGTTGACAATAAAAAGGCAGAGAGAAATCATACAAGTAATTATGTAAGTGATAGAAAACGTGTATAGTGACATTCATATCAGACAAAATACACTTAAAATTAAAGCATTATTAGAGATACAGAAGGTCATTTTGTAAAAATAGAAGATTCAATTCACCAGGAATGATTATGCATTTACAGCAAAACCTCAAAATATATAAAGGAAAAGTTAACTTACTAAAAGAAGAAAGAGACAACTATATAATCAGCGTGGGAGGTCTTTCCCCACCTCTCTCAGTAGTTCATCAAAGAGGCAAAAAACATGTCTCTAACGGTACAGAATTTTTGAACAACATAATTAATAATTTGAGCTTCTAGCCAATGCATAGGGAACTGCAACCAAGAACTACCGAAGACACATACAGAACTTTTATAAAATTTGACCATGTTCTGAGCCAGAAAGCAAGTCTCAACGCATTTCAAAAACCAGAATCTGATCATAATGTAGAAAGTTACAAATTGAGAAGTATAAAGGTAACTGGAAGCTCTATGTATGTTTGTAAATTAAGATACCTGTTCTGAAATAACTGATGGGTCAAAGAAGAATGAAGTGGAGTTACAAAACATTTGTAGTTGAACAATAATGAAAATACATCAAAACTCGTGGGACGCAGCGAAAGCGATGCTTAAAGGGAAAAAAGTATCTCTTAGCAATGATGAAAGGCCAAAAGCTGATGAGTTAAGTACCCGTTGCAAGATTTAAAAAAGCAAACAAGATAATCCCAACAAAATTAAGGAAAACATGAAATTATAAAGAGCAGAAATTAATGAAATAGAAAGCAAAACAACAATCACAACAACCCACAATTCAATGTCCTCTCTTGACACTTCTATTCAACATTGTACTGGAGTCTGATCTAATGATTTATAAGAAATTTCTATTTTGTCATTCAGATGACCAAACTATATTATTCCTCAGATATACTCAGTCTTCATCCCCAGTTCCTGTAAATGCTTCAAAGCCATGAAGGTGAATTGGGTGTCTTCTTATTAATGAAGGTCACTTTTGGACCCCACACGAGGGTAGGGGCTGGTTGCCAGGAGGACCAACCAAGGGATTAAAGTGTTGGAACTTTCAGGGCCACCCTCCCTGGAGAAGGGGGAGGGGCTGCTGGTTGAATCAGCCAATGGCGAATGGCTTAGTCCAGTGAGACTGTGTAATAAAGCTTCCATAAATCCCAAAAAGGACAGCTTTTAGGAGAGCTTCCATGCTTTGGGAAATCAGAAACCAGAAGGCTTCCGCATGCCACGGAGCCAGGCCCCAAGCTCCACGAGGACAGAAATTCCTTTGTTCGGGGCCTCACCCTATGGATCTCTTCATCTGGCTGTTGATTCGTGTCCTTTATCATATCCTTTCATAAACTGGTAAACATAAGTGTTTTCCTGCGTTCAAAGAGCTGCTCTAGCAAGTTAATCAAACCAAAGGAGGAGGTCGTTGGAACCTCCAAATCCATAGCCAGACAGAAGCACAGGAAACAGCCTGGACTTGAGCCTGGCATCATAGGTTGGGGGATGGGCGACCCTCTCGTAGGACTGAGCCTTTAACTTGTGGCATCTGATGCCATCTCTGGGTAGACAGGGTCAGAATTAAGCTGAATTCTCGGACACCCTGGTGGTGTTTGAGAATTGCTTGGTGTTGGCTGGGGGAATCACCTCCCCATGTTGGAATTGGATCTAGGAACCCTGAAACGATGGGTATTCTAGCCAGGGAAATTAGGCCAAAAAAAGAAATACACAACCTCCAGATTGGAAAGAAGTCAAATGATCTCTAGTTGTAGATGATAGGATTTTATACGTAGAAAAGGCTAAGGAAACCACTGACAAACTACTCGAACAAATAGATTAGTTTAGCATGAATGTAAGATACAAGATTAATATACAAAACTCAATTGTATTTCTATACACTAGCAACGAACAACCCAAAAAATGAAGTTAAGAACAATTCAATTTATAGTAACATCAACAAATAAAATATTTAAGAATAAATTTAAAAAGTGTGAGACTCCTACCATAAGAACCACAAATCATTACTGAAACTAATTAAAGATCTAGAGGTGTCTGGCCGGCTCAGTCAGTAGAGCATGTGACTCTTGATCTCAGGGTTGCGAGTTTGAGCCCCACATTAGGCATGGAGCCTACTTAAAATTAAAAAAAATTAAAGATCTGAATAAATGGAAAGATATTTCATCTTCATGAACTAGAAGACAGTATTGCTAAGATAGTGATCTACAGATTAACCTACAAATTCAAGGTGATCCCTATCGTAATCCCAGTTGGCTTCTTGGTAGAAATTGACAAGTTGATGGTAAAATTAATGTGAGAAGAGCCAAAACAATCTTGAAAAAGAAGGGCAAAGCTTGAAGATTCACACTTCACAATTTCAAAACTTATAAAAAGCCACAGAATCAAGACTCTGTGGTACTTGCATGAGAGTAGATAGATCAGAATAGAATAGAATTGAGCGTCCAGAAATTAATCCATACATTAATGGTCAATTGATTTTTGACAAGGCTATCAAACCATTCACTGGATGGTCTGCACAAGAAATGACACAAGGACAGTTATATATCCACATACAAAATAATGAAGTTGGACCCCCACCTCACACCATGTACACAAATTAATACAAAATTAGTCATAGATTTAATTATAAGAGCTAAAATTATAAAACTCTTAGAAGAAATCATAGAACAAGTATATATTTATGACCTTGAGTTGGGCAGAAAAGTCTATGACACCAAAGCACAGGCAAAAAAGAAAACACAGATAAATAGACTTTATCAAAGTGTAAAACTTTTGTGCATCAAAGGACACTGTCAGGAAAAGGGAAAGACGATCCACAGAATGAGAGAAAATATATGCAAATCATATATCTGATAAGGGACTTGTATCTAGACAATATAAAGTACTTTTACAAATCAATAATAAAAAGACAAATAATCTGCGCACCTGGGTGGCTCAGTCGGTTAAGCGTCTGCCTTCGGCTCAGGTCACCATCGCAGGGTCCTGGGATCAAGCCCCGCATCAGGCTTCTTGCTCAGTGGGGAGTCTGCTTCTCCCTCTGCCTCTGCACCTCCCTCCACTCATGTTCTCTCTCCCTCAAACAAAAACCAAAAAAGTTTTAAAGTTTAAAAATTTTTAAAAAAAGATAATTCAACTAAAAACGGGCAAAGGATCTGAATAGCTATTTCTCCAGGGAAGATACAGAAATGGCCAATAAACCCATGAAAAGATGCTGAATGTCATTAGCCAGCAGGGAAATGCAAATGGAAACCATAATGAGAGACCACATTATACCCACTAAGATGTCTACAATGAGGGGCGCCTGGGTGGCTCAGTGGGTTAAAGCCTCTGCCTTCAGCTCAGGTCATGATCTCAGGGTCCTGGGATCGAGCCCCGCATCGGGCTCTCTGCTCAGCGGGAAGCCTGCTTCCTCCTCTCTCTCTCTGTCTGCCTCTCTGTCTACTTGTGATTTCTGTCTGTCAAATAAATAAATAAAATCTTTAAAAAAAAAAAAGATGTCTACAATGAAGAAGACAGACAGTAACAAGTGTTGACAAGGCTATGGACAAATTGGAATTCTCAAATATTGCTGGTGCGAATATGAAATGATACAGCCACATTGGCAATTTTTGGAATTTCCTCAAAAGGTTAAATACAGAATTACCACACCATGCAACAATTCCACAACTAGGTGAATGAATACCCAAGGGAATTAAAAACATATATCCACATCAAAACTTGTACACAAATGTTCATAGCAACATTAAAATAGCCAAATGGTAGAAACAATTCAAAGGTCCATCAAGTGATGGACGAATTGAAGGGATGAAGTACTGATCCATGCTGCCACACCCATGAACCTCGGAGACGTGATGTTTAGTGAAAGGACCCAGTCGCCAAAGGCCACAGACTGTATGGTTCCATTAATATGAAATGTTCAGAAGAGTCAAATCCAAAGCGATGGAAAGTAGGCTAATGGTTTCCAGGGGCTGGAGGGAGGAGAGAAAAGGGGGTGACTGCTAATGGGTACAAGGCTTCATTTTGAGGTGATGGACAAGTTTAAAAATCGATTGTGATAATGAGTGTACAGCTCTGAATATATTTTAAAAACCACTGAATTATATACCTTAAAAGGATGAATTGTGGGAGTATGCATTGTATCACGATAAAGCTATTTTTTCATCTTTTTTTTTCATCTTTACGTATTTATTTTTTTAACTACGCTCCACACCCAATGTGGGTCTCGAACTCAGGGCCTGGAGATCAAGAGTTGAACGCTCTACCAACTGAGTCAGCCAGGCACCCCTACATTTTTATTTTTTGAGATCACTTGAATGTTTGTGTTTTAAAAAATTTTAAGTGGCTTAGATTTTCTTTTGTTCTGGAGGTATAACAGATATGCAGTGTTGTGTTAGTTTCAGGTGTACAACATAGTGAGCTGACAATTCCACACAAGACGCGTCTCCATCTCTTACCACACAGATGTTATTACAATATTGTCGACTAAATTCCCCGTGCTGTACTTCTCATCTCTGTGACTTATTTATTTTATAAGTGGAAGTTTGTATGACTTCATTCCCTTCACTGATTTTTTTTTTTTTTTCTGTTGAGCAGGGAGCCTGACGCAGGGCTTGATCCCAGGACCCTGGGATCCTTCATCTATTTCCCTCCCCCTACGTCCCCTCTGGTGGCCACCAGTTTGTTCTCTGTGTTTTATTTTATTTTACTTTTTAAAGATTTTATTTATTTATTTGACAGAGAGAGACACAGCGTGAGAGGGAACACAAGCAGGGGGAGTGGGAGAGGGAGAAATGGGCATTTCCCCCCGAGGAGGGAGCCTGACGTGGGGCTGGATCCCAGGACTCTGGGGATCATGACCTGAGCCAAAGGCAGATGCTTAACTACTGAATCACCCAGGTGCCCCAGTTCTCTGTGTTTTAAGAGTCTGGGTTTTTTGTTTGCTGGTTGTTTGGTTTTGTTTTTTAGGTCCCATACTTAAGTGAAATCGTATGCTATGTGCCTTTCTCCCAGACCAGATCTAGAGCGAGAGAGGGAGGAGGGTGGTGTGCAGAGGCAGAAGGCAGGCCGGACAGCCCTGGGTGCCCCCTGGCAGAGGGAGGCTGGCGGGTGAGCAGCAGATCAGGCTGGTGGCCATTCCAGTGTGTGTGAGGAAGGGGACACTCAACCACAGCCTGGGGGCCTGGGTTCAAATGGCGGCTCTGTCACTCTGGGAACAATTCATCAATCTCTTTGTGTGTCAGTTTCCTCATCTAAAGGGCCGATGTAATAACAACGGGAGGTCTTTAATCAGACTGTCACGGGGACCAAATAAAATCATGCTATAAAAGCACTGTGAAGGGCACCTGGGTGGCTCAGTCGGTTAGGTGTCTGCCTTCGGCTCGGGTCACGATCTCCAGGTCCTGAGATGAAGCCCCGCATCAGGTTCCCTGCTCGTCGGGGAGACTGCTTCTCCCTCTCCCTCCACCCCTCCCCCTGCTCATGCTCTCTTTCTCTCTCTCTCTCAAAAAAAAGGCTCTGTAAAAAATCGTGGTGTACAGAAAGAGGAAGTTATGTGTTTGCTTGCTTGCTTTACTCATGTGTCCCTGTCACCTGCGACAGTGTCTAGCACAGAGCAAGTTCTCAATAAATGCTTGTGGAATGAATGAAGAATATACATACTAGAGTGTGAGTACCAACTATCTGGAAAGCAAACATAGGAGACAGGCAGAAGCAAGTTTCTGCACCCTTCTCTGTGGATCCCCATCCCCGGTCGCTGCCCTGAAGGTAACAATATCATGGGTGCTCATGCTACCATATTTTCCCTCGTGCAGCCCACTTAGCACCTGCCATGAAAAGAGCAATGGCTGCTATTCATCGAGAGCTTATGTTCTCAGCAAGAGGTTTTGCATGCACATCCTCGCCTTCACCTTCCAATCTAACCCCATTTTGGGGATTTGTCTTGGGGGAAAAAAAATACATGGGCTCTAAAGCTTGAGTTTTCTCATCGAAGCTGGGAGTCAAATCCTACTACTACGGAAACTGGCTTGGTTCCGGTCAGAGTCTCTGTTCTCAGGACTCTTCTAGGCACAACACAACCCCAAGCTCGATCGTGTGTGGCAAGGGGCCCAGCTGCTGTAGCTGTGCCATCAGGCCTGGCTGTGATCGATGGGGGCAAGAACAGGGGCAGGGGGCAAGCCACTGGGGCTCTGCTACCTGAGGTGGTCCCTAGTGTCATGACAAGCCAGCGAAAGACCCCTCCCGTTGATGGGTTCCAACCCACACCAAGGTGCCGAAGCTATTCGATTCCTTTCATAGCTACATCGCTGGGACACAGCAGCTGTCATTCAAATCCAGGTAATCTCTTTTCAACACTCTGTGACATTTAAGGGAGCAGATGGAACAACTTGTCAAATGCTTGTCCGAAGCTGCTCACCTGGGCCCACAAATCCTTCCCCTCCGCCAACAGATTTTTCATAAAGGGGCACTAATCTCTCTGGCTTAGTGCCCTTTGCATCCCTACAACCTTAGATGCTGGGGCCATTGGCTAGGTTCAGAATCTTCTGGTAGGCTCTCCCATTCCACCACCTCCATTCCTCCTTCGTAATTCTATCACAGGTAGAAAAAATAGAACTACTGTTGATTACCTTGGGTCTTCCCCTAAGTGTCCCCAGGTTCCATGACAGTAGATGGAATTGATTACCTTCTCTGCTGGACCCACAGCACCCAGCCTCGGGCACGGCCCAAAGCAGATGCTTAATCCATATTTGTCAATGAATGAATGATTGAATGAACAGTGAGAGAGAAAAGCAGAATCAAATAAATATGGTAATTGTTCTTAAACCTTTGGCTCAGCTCCCAATGTCATGGTCATGGGATTAAGCCCCACATGGGGCTCTGTGCTCGGCATGGAGTCTGCTGGAGATTCTCGATCTCTCCCTCTGTCCCTCCCTCTGCTGACACTTTAAATCAATCAATCAATCAATCAATCAATCCTTAAAAAAGAATACTACAAAGAATCCTCCTGGACTACCTATCCAGACTCCATCAACCGTGGATATTTTGGGACTCTCTCCCTACATATGTATTAAGGTTCTTTTTCTGAACCATTTGCAGAACTATTGTATATGTCATTCCACTTTTCTTCGTATTTCAGCGGGCAATTTCCAGGGACAAGGACATGCTCAGAGATAACCACAGCACGGTTATCAAATCCAGGATCTAGAATCTACAGTCCTTGCTCCAAGTTTGCTAGTGATAAGGGGAAACTCTTTTGTTCTCTTTGGTTCCCCAGAGCAGAAGGATTCACAGATAGATGGATATATGAGGGAGATCATTTTTGACCATAGAATATGAAGACTGATCTAAAAAAACTTAGAATGGACTATCAGAAAATGAAACAGCCTCTCTCCAATAACAGAACTCCCTGTCGCTGGATGTATTTAGGTGGGGACCAGATTACCTGTCGGGAACGAGGGAAGAAGAGACCCCTGATGCACATGAGCTACAGAATAAGCTTGTCTCTGTGTGTGGCTCTGCAAAGGAGCTGACTTCCATGCAACATTCTTGGTTTCTTTTTTTCCTCCACTTAGCGTTTCTAGTGTCAGGGTTGGTCCTTTGTGTGTGTGCTGGAGTAGCTAGTCTTTTCCATGACACAATGTCAAAGTAACCTTGTTCCGTCAGCCTTGACATGTTCTACGAACAGGTCAGCGCTGAGATAATAATACTAACATGATTATACACTTATGATGGGCCAGGCACTGCTGGAAAAATGCTTCACAAATGTTAACTCATTATGTCTCCAAAAAGCCCCAGGATGTAGGAACTATAATTATCCCTATTTTACTGATGAGGAATCTGAAGATCAAGTCGATGTTTGATATTTTGCATTGGTTCAGATCCAATGTGTCAGACTACTTAAGACATTATGTTCCAGTTTAAATGAGCGTATGTGGAGATTTTAAAAAATTGGCTCAATTCTCAGAAAGGAAAAAAAAAGTGAAAGAAATTGAAACATGGTACTTCAAGACTTCAAGAATATTAGTATTTCTTTATTTTCTTATGTGTATTCTTTTCCAAAAAGGGCAGGCTAATTCAGAGTTTGGAGGCTCATTTTTGTTGTTGTTGTTCTATATTTCTTTTTTTTTTAAGATTTTATTTGTTTATTTGAGAGAGAGGAGGAGCAGATGGCAAGGGAGAAAAAGTCTTAAGCAGACCCTGTGCTGAGCACGGTGCCTGATGCGGAGCTGGATTGCATGACTCTGCAATCAACACCTGAGCTGAAATTAAGAATTGGACAATTAACCTACTGTGCCACCCAGGAGCCCCTGGTTCTACATTTCTATGTTTCCTGATTTTCTCATTGTTGTTGCTGTAATTACTATTTTTCTTTTAAACACCTGCTTTTCATTTTAATTGATATGCCAATTTCAGACTCAAGACTCGCTGATGAATCTCCCTATTGCGCTATCACCCCAGAAGACAGAGGAACCAGGACAAAACCTCCTTATTTTCCAAACCTTACAGATTTTATACTTTTCAGAGTAGTTATCTCCTGTCCAATTCCTACTAATCATTCAAATTTCAGCTTAAATGTCCCATCCTCAGAAGAGTTTTTGCTGCCCTTCAAGATGTGGTCAGATTCCCCTGTTTCCTGCTCCCACTGTTCATCCGTCTTTCCCTCAGAGCCACGATCACATGTCATATGATTGTTTTCTGTCTTCACAGTGGGACTGTCGTACAACTTCTTGAGGGGCCGCACCTGCTTTTCTCTCCAGCATAGCTTCAGAGCTTAGCACGCTGTAGCCACTCAATAAATGTCCGTTGAATGAATGAACGAAAAGATGAAGACCCAGTTCCACTCCAGAAAAAGAGGATGGCAAAGGAAAACATTGGGGAGGAAGGGGTGCCCCTGGAGATAAAATAGAGAATGTTTGAGTATCAAAAGTCAAAGCCCACCAGTGACTCAGTCAAAACGAGGGATTTGGTGGGTCAAGCAGAGAGCTGTGATCCCAGCCAGAACTTTGGTCAGTAGCTACGTGACAGCAGTGGCGGCAGGAGAAATCTCAATTTGGTGCTAGCATGCCATAGCTGGCCGGAAGTAGTCTGCTGTCAAGGGTTTAACCCTTCCGGAAAGAAAGGCTACTACAGAACACGTGCCCCTATAGTTTTCTTTGTTGGGGAAGGTGGAATTGAGCTAGCCTAAAAAGACGTCAAGGAAGAACTATAAAGGGCTTTTGAGAGGAGGGGTCTTGGTGGCCCCCAAAATCATGTCCCCTCTCACTAAGTGGCAATCACAGAGCTGCCCTTACCAATTCCCCACGCAGCCCCCAGATGGCAGCAGTGTGTTACTCTTTAGCTGCGAGTTGCTGGTAAGGGCTCTGCCTTCAGTCTCGCTGGCCATCACACGACTGCGTAGCAAACTGAGAACTCTACTGCCCCCGGGGTCAAAAGGCTTGCAATGTGTCTTCTGGGAGTGAGCCCACTGGTCTTTCCCTGGGGGCTGGCTCCCGCAGCCCTGACTCCTGAAGTTGCTTTCCTCTCATCTCCACCCGAGTGCCCTCCAATTATACCCAATGGTTCCCGCCAACAATCTGTAGTCCTCTAAACCTGTTGGAAATCATGACCCAATGGTTCCCGCCAACAATCTGTAGCCCACATGTCCAAAACAGACTTGGTATTCCTCATCCACCTCACCCCCACTCCAGCCATCACGTCTCTATAGCGTCTCGAACATGTCCCATCCATGTGTCAAGTCCTGGTGAGTCCACCTCTAAAATATTTCAGATCTGGGCTCTGTTCTCTAATTTTCCTGGCACAGGAGAGCCTCACCACCTCTCAACTAAGCTCCTATAGGCTTATCTCCATCTTCTTCCTCCCACAATCTACCCTGCCACCACCATCTGGGACTTTGCCCAAACTCCTCCGAGGACAACAATGCCCCCTTTTGTCAATCTCTTCATATTCTACTCACACTTCAAGGTGCAAATCAGTCTTTCCACTGCCTGTCTACAGAGCTTCCTTTGGACCTCCTTTTCTACTCTAATTTTTCACACTCTGCCTTGAAGATTATTCATTATTTATATGTATGGATATCTCCCTCCATCCCTTAGCCCAGGATAGCAACTATGTGGCCCAAATTCTTCCAGTCACCCCCCCCACTGGTACCCAACGAGGTATCACTAATGGATCTTAGCTGTGTTTCTACCAAGCCCACACTCAAACTCAAAATCCTTCTCAAAACGTATCTCCAGGCAGAACTGGTTCACCGTATGGAACAGACGTCCCGTCCCTACCTTGGACTTTGAGAAACAATGACACAGATAGCAAGTCCCGTTCTCCTCTGAGCCCACCACAGTATCTTGTACATGATCTATACTCATGTAAAGGCTTCTGAGTGAAGGAATAAGGCTGTGGGCTAGAGCAGACTAGGTAGCAGGAATGGCGCTCCCAGACTCCATGGTTCAATTCAGTCAGCTTTTTTTTCACTCCAGTGGATCTACCCCATCCTGCTGGTGGTAGTCACAGGGTGTATATCAATATTTCCCAATGCTGCCCAAGCCAGCGACTTACCAAAAGCTGCATGACTAAGCGTTCATTCAGCAGGGGGAAAGAGCACGTACTTAATCACATGCAATTTTCCTCAACCTACCATGCAGACTCCTAAGCCTGTTTTTCCAGCCTGCTTTCCAGTTTGCAGTACATTTAAACATATCCTCAAGGGGTGGCGCCATTTTGGTCCTAATCATCCACGCTCAATTGTTCTCTCAATATCACATTCTCAACGTGCTTGGATTGGTCCTTATTCCCACGGGGGGAAGATGATACAACATAGATATGCTTTGGATTGCCATGTGCACAAACATTCCCTACGTGTATTAAAAGTTGGCATTGGTTGCGTGTGTGGGGGGGTAGGGTGTGTGTGTGTGTGTGTGTGTACGATTTTTTTTTCCCCAAGGAAAACTGGGTGTTGGTTATATAAGAACTTCTGAATTTCAAGGCCAATCTTGGGTTTTCACTTCTTTCATGGGTGGCTTACTGTCCTTATCAAGAATTTCCAGAGCCCAGTGGAATACAGAGTGACACAGATGTGCAGTCACAGCAATCTGGAAGGTGGCGGGGTGGGGGAGCTACTTTGTGGTGACAGGGCCATATTCATTACTAGATGCCAATGCAGTAAGGTTTTGAGGGTCAAATGATTATTTCTAAATCCTTGCCCCTATATATAACAAGGCACTGGTATTCAAAAATCCACCATGAGCCTTGCTGGATCCTGATCAAAGCAAACTCTAAGGAAAAAAAAAGTGAGACAGTTGGGAAAGTGTAAACAGTGATTGGATACTTGATAATATTAAGCAATTTTTGCTAAATTTTTTTAAGTATGATAATGGGATTCCAGTTAATTTCTTGATTGAGTTTCCATACTTCCTGTTTTCTTATCTTACCTTTTTGGAAGTGATCTAGATAACCCACGATGGTCACTTTACTCATCATTTAACTTAGCAAAACTTTAAAGTGACTGGTTACATTTCAGAAGCTATTTAAAAGTTTGCCTATAAACCTTGTAATCTTATTTACATCTATTTGATTTACTCGTTCTTAACAATTATGTTTAGACTACCCCCAACACTTTGGGAGACACTGGACAAAGTCAATCATTATTTTTTTTAAAGATTTTATTTATTTATTTGACAGAGATCACAAGTAGGCAGAGAGGCAGACAGAGAGAAAGGAGGAAGCAGGCTCCCCGCAGAGCAGAGATCCGGATGCGAGGCTTGATCCCAGGACTCTGGAATCATGACTTGAGCCGAAGGCAGAGGCTTTAACCCACTGAGCCACCCAGGCGCCCCAGTCAATCATTATTTTAATTTTTTTTCTGACAAATTTGCAACAGAGATAGCATGAACTTATGTGATTTTCAGTAAACACAGGAAGAATTGAAGTTGTATATTTAATCCTGATAACTCTAAAGACATGTCTATTTTCATTAAATCCATAATCTTAAATTAGCTTTAATAACGAATATTTTCCTTATTGTAGTTGTTTTTTCATCAATTAATTTTTAAAAAATATTTTATTTATTTATTTGACAGAGAGAGACACACAGCGAGAGAGGGAACACAAGCGGGGGCAGTGGGAGAGGGAGAAACAGGCTTCCTGCAGAGCAGGGAGCCCAATGCGGGGCTTGATCCCAACACCTTGGGATCATGACCGGAACTGAAGGCAGAGGCTTAACTGACTGAGCCACCCAGGCGCCTGGGTGGCTCAGTGGGTTAAACCTCTGCCTTCGGCTCAGGTCATGCTCTCAGGGTCCTGGGATAGAGCCCTGCATCGGGCTCTCTGCTCGGCAGGGAGCCTGCTTCCCCCTCTCTCTCTGCCTACCTCTCTGCCTACTTGTGATTTCTCTCTGTGTCAAATAAATAAAATATATTTTTTTTAAAAAGGGTCTTTAGTTTTTAGAGATGTGTACTGAAATATTTACAGATGAAATGATATGATGTCTGGGATTTACTCCAAAATAACTCGTTGCGTGTCGGGCAGAGAATGGGTGGGGGTATAGACGAAGTGAGAACCACCGTGTTGATCACCGTTGAAGCTGGGGGACAGTCATTCAGTCTAACAGTCTCTCCACTTTTGTTTATGTTTGAACTTTTCCATAATAACAGATTTTTTTTAAATCCACAAAAGTGGTAGCACGATTTTGGGGAGGCTTCTCGACGATGAGTCTCACCCAGGTGGAGGAGCCCACAAACACGCTGTCCTTCCTTGACCACATTAGAAAGGATGAGCAGCAGGTCAAACATCTGCAGCAGGGGGCAGAGGCCCAAGGGGAGCAGACATGAGGTGGGGTGAGTCTGAAAAGAGAGGAAGGTAGGAAAGGCCTAGAACATGGCCCCGTGCCAGACTGGACAAGCCACTGCCAGCCACCAAAAGACAGCACAGGGGCTGGCAACAGCTGGAGAGAGAAAGCTGAAAGGAGTGGGACTTGGAAGGGGGAAGGTATCTTGTCTACACACGTTGGCAGGGGCTGGGGGGACGCAGCTTGAACGTCCGAGCTACAAAGCAGACTCACGTCTTGGGGAGAGCTGCCCTTGTCTCCACTCCAGCACTTCTGGAGACAGCGTGGAGATGAGACATTTGGAATTTACTCTTAGTCCAACTCTCAAGTCAAACCATAAGTCATTGAATCATCTTCTGGTTTTGTCTGCACTTTCCAATCTACAAGTCTTAGGTCAGCTGCTCTTTTTCTCTGTCTGCTCCCATTACGTTTTGGAAAACGACCCCCAACTGCCATTTTCCTAACTGCGAATCTTAGACCTGGAACGCCCCCTGCAGATCGCTTACTGCTTTTTTCCCCAGGTGAGAAAACAAGCGAAGAGAAAGGAAGTGACTCGAGCAGCAGGCACGTGCTAGGTGCTCAACACGTTGTCTGTGGAGTCCGGGAGGGATACATACTAACCCGACTACCAAAAAATTCCAGCTGGCATCAGAGCTGAAGGGTGAGTGCCCAAGCCATATCGTTTTCACATCACTCCTGGTCGAAATGAAATGATCGCGTCGCTACAGAAGGCAAGCTTGGGCTCTTCCTGGCTTAGGTGCCTTCTTCCTCGGCGATTCTAGTTCTAGTCTCCGTGGGGCCCCTGTGTGCAGGCAAGGCAGCTCCTGGGTGTGAGGCTCACAGCTAGCCCATGCCTCCTCTTCGGGCTGAGGCTTGTCCACTGCCTCATGGCCTCCTCGGTGGCCCCAGGGACTGGCCAGCCCTATTCTGGACTGCATGACAGGGTGCACATTAATCCTCGCACGGTAGACGTCTACATGGCACTCCTATCCTGAGAAAATGGTTAGCTTGGGCTCCAGACAGCCTATTGTATTGCTAAGGAGCAGCTGTCTAGCATTATTTCTCTAGTTTTCATCGACCCAGGGGAAGGAAGGAAAGGGAGGGAGGGCAGGAGGGAGACAGAGAGAGAGAAAGAGAGAATGGAAGACAGAAAGAAAAACTACTTTTGATTTGGGGCGCCTGGGTGGCTCAGTCAGTGAACCGGCTCACTCTTGATTTTGGCTCAGGTCATGATCTCAGGGCTGTGAGATGGAGCCCCACAAGGGGCTCAGCGCTCAGCGGGGAGTCTGCTTGAGGCTCCTTTCCCTCTGCTTCTCTCCCCTCCCTCTTTCTGTCTGTCTCAAATAAATAAATCTTCAAAAAACTTTTGATTTTAAGTGTTTTTAGAAGCATAAAAAGAGTTAAGATCCTAACTTCCTAAAATTTGAATATAGAAGTCTTTTTCTCAGAACAGTGCAATGTCATGCCACTACCAGTTCAAAAAAATGAAGGTAAATAGTGTAACATGATATCGTGAAAGCAAGGTACATTGCTGATACCACCATTCTCATTTTCACAGAACGGAAAAGGAGGGGCGCCTGGCTGGCTCAGTTGGTGGAGCACACAACTCTTGATCCCAAGGTTGTAAGTTTGAGCCCCACACTGGGTACAGAGATTACTTAAAATCTTTTTAAAAAATGATATGCACAAGAAGACGTCTCATTGTGAAATTTGAAAACACTAGAGACCAAAAGTAAACTTTGAAGCTTGCAGAGAGAGAAGCGTTACACCCAGAAAATTGGAAATCAATAAAGGAATCAGACTTTCCAAAAGCAACACTAGATGGGGCACCTGGGTGGCTCAGTGGGTTAAAGCCTCTGCCTTTGGCTCAGGTCATGATCCCAGGGTTCTGGGATCGAGCCCCACGTCGGGCTCTCTGCTTAGCGGGGAGCCTGCTTCCTTCTCTCTCTCTCTCTCTCTCTCTCTCTCTGCCTGCCTCTCTGACTACTTGTGACCTCTGTCTGTCACATAAATTTAAAAAAAAAAAGCAACACTAGAAGCAAGAACATAGTGGAATATAGTTTTCAAAATTCTGAAGGGAAATTGTTTCTAATTCGAATTCTTCACCTAGGGTTAATTTTAATCACATGTGAAGATATATTCAGATACAGAAGGGTTTTATTAAAAAATTACCTCCCTCACGGGTACCTGGGCGATCCAATCAGTTAAGCATCTGCCTTCTGGTCATGTCATGATCCCATGTCCCACATCAGGCACCCTGCTCTGCATGGAGTCTGCTTCTCTGCCCCTCCCCTAGCTCGTGTGCATTCTCTCTCTCTTAAATAAATAAATAAATTCTTTTTAAAAAAATTACTTCCCTCGCAATCTTTCTAAGGAAGTTAGCACAGTATGTAGTCCGGCAAAACCAGGGCATAACACAAGAAAGGGGACCACCTGAAATGTGGAAAGCAGAGTTGAACCAAGAAGAGGAGCAATGGGCGCTCCCCAGATGACAGCTGGGTGGCAGGCCCAGAGGGCAAACATTCCAGAATGGATCAGGAAGCCAGCCAACTCCACGAGGGTCGTCTCCAAGAAAAAGAAATGGAACTCATTGATTACACCTGATGGGCGACCATGCCAAATGGAGTTTTGTGGTTCTGTCAGCAAGTTTGGGGCTGAACTTATGACAGGTACACAGAAGAACAAATCAAACCAGAAAAAAGAGACAATTTGGGGAAGATAAGATAAAGGAAATACAATTTAACGGTACCATACATGGATCAACTGAGCACAACGATTATACAAATATTGCAAATATTGAATATTTTACCCCCAATTTTTTGTATTTGTATAAGTGTGAGTGGATGTGTGTGTGATGTGTGTGTTGGGACATATAAGGAAGGTAGTTCCTCATCTTCCATTGTAGAAATTCAGAAATAGGTCATTTCTAAACCTAAATAAAAATAAGAAACATTAGGTGTTAGAGTTATATACAAAAAGAACTAGCTAAAAATGTTAAAAAGCAGTTTAAAACAACACAAATTATTATCTCTAACTTCTGTAAGTCAGAAGTCCAACAGAGTATGATTACATTTTCTGCTTGGCGTCTCTTATTAAAGCTGTAGGTGGCCAGCCTGAGCTCCTATGTGGAGATGCTAGTGGGGGGGATCCAGCTGCCAGGCTCATTCACGTTGTTGGCAGGATCCAGTTCCTTCCAGCACTTTCTAATGGCCTTTTCCACTCTCAAGCCTGCAATGACATTTTGAGGCCTTTTTGTGCTTTGACTCTGTCCTCTTCCATTTCCAGCTAGAGAAATTTCTCTGCTTTTAAGGGCTCAAGTGATGAGATTAGGCCTACCCTGATAATTCAGGATAATTTCCCCATTTTAAGATCTATAATCTTGATCACATCTGCAGTCTCTTTTGTCATGTAACAACGTTTTCATAAGGTTCCAGGCATAGCGTGAGGGCGTCTTTTCTGGGAGCAGGAATCAGGGGGTCAGTAGTGGTGGGGCAGGGGACCATAGTTTTTTTGTTTTAAGATTTTATTTATTTGACAGAGAGATAGCAAGAGCAGGAACACTAGCAGGGGGAGTGGAAGAGCAGGCTTTCCCTGAGCAGGGAGCCCGATGTGGGGCTCCATCCCAGGACCCTGGGATCATGATCTGAGCTGAAGGCAGACACTTAATGACTGAGCCAGCCAGGTGCTCGTTGTTTACTGAATTCAAAGGAATTTATTTTAGGTAATATATTGAATGTCATGATATATATACAAAAATCCATTTTTGTGTTTCTAGGCAAAATGGCCTATGATTTGCAGAGCATGGTAAGAAATAGTTGTTAGGCACAATCATGGCTGGGTCCTGGTGAAAATTCTGATTTGGATGGACCACAGGGCTCATCCAACGTATCAATTCCTCTGTTCTTACTGTTGTATTAAAGGACCCACTCCTGTTATTTTTGGCAGTTACTGCTCATAGCTACCTACTTCCTGTAGCAACAGTAGGTGACTGTAAATGCATTTTCTTTTTTTTTTAAGATTTTATTTATTTGGGGCACCTGGGTGGCTCAGTGGGTTAAGCCTCTGCCTTTGGCTCAGGTCATGGTCCTGGGGTCCTAGGATCGAGTCCCGTATCGGGCTCTCTGCTAAGCAGGGAGCCTGCTTCCCTCTCTCTCTCTGTCTGCCTCTCTGCCTACTTGTGATCTCTCTGTCAAATAAATAAAATAAAATCTTTAAAAAAAAGAATGATGTAAACTGTAAGTTTTTAAAAACATATTCTTTATCAAGAATATTTCTTGATAGGCAAAACAAGTCATTATCTCAGTTTTTGTTGGATGACAGAATAGAGCTAATCTGGTCCAATCTCCTCATTTTGCAGATGAGAACACTAATGCCCAGAGAGAGGAAGGGACCTGTCCATGGCGTTGTTCGTGTTTGAAGCAAGGATCCCCACTTCTGAATGAGTTCCACAACTTATGGCCACTGTTGTAAACTTTGGACAGGATGGAAAATGGCGAAGTCTAACATCTTCATCTTACAGGTAGGGAAGCAGATGTAAACAGGAAGAAACCCCTGCTAGAGGTCATCTGGAACTCCTACTCTAACCGAGGTCACTTTGCCCTGTGCAAAGCACATACATAATAGAATGCACAAATGAATCTGAAGATGCTGTAAAAAGCTCACTTAAATGGCTTAAGTTCTCAAATAGCTTCCATTTGGTAAGCAATTTAGCAACAATGTGAAAGAAAATATTTCTTTTTTAGGCAGCTTTCTTCTTAGGACAAGTAAATACATTACTGACCTTCTAATAAAGGCTCTAATGTCAGGCTGACTCGGTTTCCAATTCTGTCTCAGTCATTTACTAGCTGGGTGCTCTTGCACACACAACTCAATCATTTTGTTTTTGTTTTTTTTTAAAGATTTTATTTGTTTGAGAGGGAAGGACGGTGCACAAGCAGGGGGATGGGCCGAGGGAGAAGCAGACTCCCCGCTGAGGGCAGAGCCCTACACCGGGCTCGTTCCCAGGACTCCGAGAGCATGGCCCGAGTGGAAGTCAGACACTTACCTGACTCAGCCACCTGGATGCCCCTAACTCAATCATTTCATGTCAGTTTCTTCATCTATAAAATGAAGGTAACAACGCCACCTAGCTCATGGGAGTCACGTGGGAATTGAGTGAAATGATACATTGAATTTGGCACCTGCTAGCCACTCAATAGCCCTTTTTCTTTTTATATAATGTTTACATCTAATAAATGTTGAGAACTAGCAGTGAAATATTTTCCTGTTGCTAATAGTAAACTAATAGTGTGACGATTAGGAAAGATGGTTAAAGGCCAAAGAACCTTCAGGAAGAAATCATCTTGTGAATCGATGAGAAAAATATCCAGTGCATCTCAATGCCAATAAAACTCCTCCCTCACTTAAAGTAAAAGTGTGCCAAGATTCAGCTACAGTATTTACAAGAAAGTTATTGCTTGATCTAATCATGAGTTTAAAAGAGGAATTAATGAAATAAATTTGCTTGTTTCCTTGCTTTCTTCTGAAACTACTAATACTCTGAAGGCACAATGTGTTTCTCATATGAGCTTGTAAATGAGCAGGACTTCATGGAAATGACAAAATGGTAAATTACTCTAGAAATCAAATGTACTTCAATCATTCCGGCTCCTCTCCCCCAGACAAGGTGAACATGTTTATGATTACAAAAATGTGTTTTCCACAGATCTCATATAGATATGCAACCTCAAGTGTCTGTCCTCAAATGTCTTCTGTCATAATACTCTGTATATTGATGTATTAAGCAGCAAAGCTTTCTTATTAAAAACACAACTATACTTACCTGGAGACAGAGTTCCAGAATCTTCTTGGATCATTCTAGATAGTTACAGAAATAAGCTCACTGAGATCAGAAGCCTCTACCCACCACCCTGTAGGGTTGGGATTAGGTAATTAATAAATGTGGCCTGGCTAAAGACCCACTCCTAGAGCTTAACACTGTTAAATAACAAAAACTCAATCAAGTAAATTTGAAAGATCTAATTGGCTTTATTATTTGACTCATGAATCCAGCAGCATCCCCATCTAGCAAGTAGAGAGGAGTTCAAAAGAACCACAGAAAAGAAAAGGCTTTTAAAGGTGAAGAGTGAGGGGCACCTGGGTGGCTCAGTTAAGTGTCTGACTCCTGATTTCTGCTCAGGTCATGATCTCAGAGTCCTGAGATCGAGCCTCACATCGGGGTCCATGCTGAGTGTGGTGCCTACTTAAGACTCTCTCTCTCTCCTTCCACCCCTCCCCCACCTTTCCTCTCAAAAAAAATTAGTAACAAAGAGAGGGAGTGGAAAAAAGGAAATTATTAGCAAGGAACCCATTGTTTTAAGCAAGGTCACCCTCCTAAGGGGAACGGAAAGGGTCCATCAGTAAAATTCCTGGTGCTGAACAGGAAATTCCATGTTGACTGATTAGAGGTTAAAGGCTGAAACTGCAGTTAAGTATTAAGCCTTGCCTTACGGACTCTGGTAAGTGACACCATGCTGGGCCCGTGTTTTCTTTTTAACACGAATGATTGAAAAAAAAAACCCTCCATGACATTGAAACCATTTTGCTATAGTTGCAGAAAATAAGAGACCACATTACCATCCCTTAAGAGGACAGCTACTGAAAACTGATTATTAGGCTTAAACTAATTCTAACTGTTGGGAGTGGGTCCCCCCCATCATGTATACCAGGATGCTTTCCTTAAGAAATGTCCCTGGGGGGGGGCACCTGGGTGGCTCAATTGGTTGGGCGTCTGCCTTCGGCTTGGGTCATGATTCTGGGGTCCTGGGATCGAGCCCTGCATCGGGCTCCCAGCTCAGCGGGGAGCCTGCTCGGGGAGTCTGCTTTTCCTTCTCCTTCTGCCCCTCCCCCTCACTCGTGTTCCCTCTCACTTGCTCTGCTCTCAATCTCAAATAAATAAATAATCTTTAAAAAAAAAAAAGGAATGTGCCTCTGTGTGTGTGTCTGTGTGCACACAAGTGTATACTTGTATTTCTTTTTCCTTTCCCATAGGTTTCCTGCCACTGGTTGGGGGGGTGGAGGGCCACAATCACGTTGGTGACGATAGACATTCTCTCTCCCCGGGGTGGGATGACATCGTGGACAACAGACCAGCGCCACTCCCTGAGCTCTAAGGTGGTGCTGATGAAGGTCACACCCATGACTCTGGTGACACGCTGCTCTGCCGGGACGGGGCTGCTGGCTGGGTAACCCTTCTTCACCAGGAACAGCCAAACCACCAGGTATGTCAGGATGGAGACCCGCAGCAGCCGGCAGAGCTGGCCCTCCACTTCTCCTCTTTGGCAATGACACACTTGGCTGTCCCGCAGGCAAACGCCACCGGCTGAAGCCCCTCGAAGCCACCTGCCCTGCGGAGCCGACTCTCCCTCCCGGGCCCCTCGGCCCCATCCCGCAGCAGCCCCACCGTGTATTGCCCTGAATGATCAGAAAGACAATTTATCAAGTACTTACGGCCCTTCAGGTATGGCCAGCACAGGCTGTGCTGATATTAAGCTCAGCGCATGTTCTTATCAAAAAACACAGGTGCACCGAGCACAGCGGAGGAGCTTATGAGAAACGACTAGAAGATAAAACAGCCGTCTTGGATTTTTTTTCCCACAACATTTATTCTTTTAACTCCAATTCTGCTGCCACCCATTCCTCACAACGCTTTGCCCCAAAATAAGACCAAAGGAAGACATGCGTGTAACGTACAAAAAGACAGTATTTATTTCACTCAAGCTTTCATATAAGAAGTTAAACAAAACGATCCCTAGTTGAAGGCATTACCAAAAACATTCTTAACATTGTTTCACGTGTCCCTTCAGTGCCCAGAGAGAGGAAAAACTTATCTGAACGAAAGAGTAAGAACGACCATCCTTATGGTGGGTTTTCTTAGGAGGGCCGAGGGAAACACAATCCATATAGTTTAGGCGTAACATAGCAAAGGAACCTCCAAGTTTCCTACAGGTGATGGAAATCCCACTGACGTATTCAAGTTCCCTTTTCGGTGACTATCGAAGAGCTATAGGTATTCCCATAATTCACTGCTGCCTTTCCCTCCACTGTCTGACAGCTCAAAGCAGGGAATGGGAACCAAATGCAACATCTCCGCTCTGGGGCTGTGACTGTCACCGTCTTCCATCCCTTGGGGAATCATGATACCAAAGCATCCCCTCCCTCACTGCCATCTAAATAGGATACCAGGAAAAATGGCCCTGGGTGAGGCGTGTAGGTGTTTTGCTTTCCAGAATTATAAAAGACTTCACTGGGAGAGCATCTCAGACACAGGAAAACCCAATGTTCTTTCTAGAGAATCTTGTAACACGGTGGGACACCCACTCCGCCTGTCTCCCACCTCAATCTGACCTTAAAAAAAAAAAAAGGCACAGGGAGGCAACACCCTGACGTCTACCTGTGCCACGAAATTTCCTCCGAGGAGCCAGGGCAAGCTGGTGGCCACCTTGGCCCAAACCCACGGCAAGCAGGCACCTCTGACCTTCTCCCGCGGTCCCCTAAGAGCGGGAGGGGTAAGTCGCAACATCGGAGTGCTGCCCGTGGGTGAGTGTCTGGAGAACTTGTAGGTGTCAAGTTGTCAAGTTCCTACCAAGAATTGGGAGTCTGTGTGCAGGGGGAGAGAGCCTGGGGGGGGGGGGGGGGGGGTGAGGGGAGGGCCTCTCGCTTCTATGCTTTAAATCTGGAGGAAGGAGGAGCAGAGGGAACACCTCAGTGGGTCCAATGCAGGGCTGGGTGAGGAGGGAACCCTAACTCAGTATGCAAAAAAAAAAAAAGAATACAAATGTGGGAGCCTCTGATGCTATCCATATACGAAGCAAAACCTACTCATAACCAGTTGGGGCCGGAAGGGAAAAGGGGAAGACCTAACTATTCTTTTCTGAAGCCAAGAGCAAAGTGCGGAGTGAGACTGTACCTCCTTTCTGTTCAGAAAATGCAGAGAGAAAACAGTAATCCTTGAAAACCTTCCAAGAAATGCAGACTCACGCAGAAGTTACAAAACATGCAAGAATCAGTCACTGTTTCTTAGTCTGCTCACACTTTACCTGAGATGCAAATTACTCCCTGCCCCTCTAGGTGTTCTGAGCAGCTTTACATCCTGCTTTCTAACTTCTAAGGAGACAGGAAAGACGGGCTGTCGGGAATGCGGGTGAACGCGGCGGGGGAGTCTGGGCATGGGAACTGGGGAGTCGAAAGGTTTGGCAACTGACCAGTGGAGACAGAGCAGTAAAGAAGAGGGGAGTCCCGGCCAGACTGTCACCCGCCCGCGCGGTGCCGAACGGTGAACATCTGATCTGAGCGGTGGAGGTGAAGGAGGCTCAGGCGGAACACCGCACACCCAGCAAGCCCCCCTCCCTCTGCCGGGCGGGGAGGGCGGGTGGGGGGAGGAGAGGGGAGCCTGCCGCGGTGTCGGGAAAGGAGTCGCCCCTGCCCCATGCCTGGGCCTCTCAAAGCAGGGACTACTGCTGCTCAGGGGGCTGGTGATTCCAGACTGCGAAGAGATTTAAGAGCCACACACATTCCTCCATGAGATCCCAAACAGATAAAGAGATTTTATCAATTTCGGCTGTAAGATGTTCTCTGTGACTCAGGGTTGGCATTGGCAACTGCACCCAAAATGCGTTTCACACAACAAATCAAATGTAGTTGGTATTGCTGGACACAGAGAATACAAAGCAGGCACAGATCCCTCGGAAATTGTCACAACCCTAGGTAAGATGAAGTCTACTGCCATCATGGCCGTTGGCTTTGTCCCTGACTTTGAAGCCTTCGCAAGGGCCGTCTGCTTTTGTAATTCAACAACAGGGACTCGCTCTCCTCGCCAGAGAGCCCCTCAGGTTTTCTCAGTGCTCAACTCAACAGAAAGGCAGGGGCTCTTCGGAGCTGCCTGTTTGCAAATGGCCCAGTGGTTTCAGTTTCCGTTTCACGAGTTCCCAGATAACAAAACGCAGAATGGGATAATCTTCACAAGCTCACGCTGAAGGTTAAAATAAATTATCCCGGTCACTGAGAGGCTCTCTTCAGGTTTTCTATCAGCACCACAGAGTCGGTCTCTTCTTTGGTTTGCTTCTCGTAGATGTCGTACTTCTTCCAGTGCTGGAAGGAAGGAAAACACACACACACACACACACACACACACACAGGATGACTCTTGTAAACAACGTTCTCTCCCTGAGGCCCTGCTGGGTTATTCTTAGGTTTGCGTGCATGGAACCAGTGAGTGTTTGTTTTCCTGTCACGGTTTTGGTTTGGGGGGTTTTGTGTTGTTTTGTTTTTGACTAAGAATCTTCATCTATTTGAACAATTCATGGAACGAAACAATCGGGAATTGACATTCAAAGGAGAAGCGAGAGCATGGGATGGTTACGTGATGGCTGATAGCTATCTCAAGAGAGAAATGCCGACCTCTCCAAAACTGGAAACAGTCTTTTGAAGAAGAATGAAAGGGCGGCGCGCTTTTCTTACATTAACTGTTCCTACCTTTATTTTCTCGCCACTCCAATTTGCCCATGGCTCCAGAGAGATTAACAGGCTCAAAAAGTCAACGAGCATCGAGGTCAATGGCAATATATAAAATGTCCCAAAAAGTCTCAGTGCAGTTAAAACTTTTGGAAGACCCTATATGGACAGTTTCATGTGACATCATTTGCAAGAAGTGGGAATCATGCATTTAAAGGCAAGCTCATCCTGAACTCAATGTAAATGCATCTCCTAACGGTGAAAGCCAATATCCTGGCCTTTGCCTTCTTTCCTTAGAAATCAAGGAAAAGAGCGGAAACCGAGCTCAGTCCCCTCATCTGTAAAACAGAGTTGCTGGACTAAACCGGAGGTCAGCAAACTGAGGTGGAAGGGCTGGACCCAGCTGGCCGCCTGTTTTTCTAAATAAAGTTTTCTTGGCACGCCTCTTTGTTTCTGTGTGGTCTGCGGCTGCGATCACGCTACAACGGCAGAGGTGAGTTGCCCTAAGAGCAAAGGGCTGGGTAAGTCAAGAATATTTACTCTCTGGTTCTTTCCAGGGAAAGTGTGCCACCCCTGCACTAGATTTTTCCCAAGCTCCTTCTCTGCTCGGATGTTTTCTGGTTCGAGAAGCCTAGGAAAGGCAAGGCAAAGCAGAAAAACAGAAACGAGAGCAACAGTGACTATTCCGCTGCCTCGAGCTGTACAGTTAGAGATGGACTGAGCAGATCGGGAGCATCCCAGTCTTGGAGAGCACAGGCAGGGATGAGCTGAGAGACACTGCTTCAAATATCTAAATTATTCTAAATAAATGAGTTAACCCTCATACTCCTAGTAGAATGGCTAAAATAAAAAAAAAAAATACTGACAATCCCAAGTGCCGACACAGCCGCAGAGTAACCGGAGCTCTCCTGCAGTGCTGATGGAAATGCAAACTAGCACAGCCACCACGGGTCCTTACAAAATGAAGTGGACACTGACTTTGTGACCCAGCAGGCCCACCCCCAAGTATCCACCCAAGAGAAATGGAAACCTATGTCTACACGAAGACCCCCCCATGAAGTTTTATAGTAGCTTTCTTCATAAAAGCCCCAAACTGGAAACAAGCCCACCGTCCTTGAACAAGCGAATGGTTAAATAAACTGTGGTGCAGCCGGATCACGGCATGTTGCTTGGCAACGAAAAGGAATGAACCATGGATACACACATCAACACCGACGGCTCTTAAATGCACCGTGCTGGGTGAAATAAGCCAGACTCCAAAATCTATGTGTTTGGTGATTCCATTCATAACACATTCTGGAAAAGGCAAAACTTTAGGGATAGGAACAGATGAGTGGTGGCAAGGGTATAGTGATGATGAAAATGTTCTCGATCGTGACTGGCGTGAGTAGCAGTGACAAAACTGCACACATGTGCTACAAGTGCAGCCACACAGAATAACTGTGCACTTAAAAAAGATGAAATTGTATTTTACATAAATCAAATCAACAAACCTGGCTTTTGAAAATGTGAAATGCAAAGGATCTAATAAAAAACAGTCTGAAAAAATTACATAACCTTGAAATAATGGCTTATTCAATAAATGGCACTAAGACAACTGGTTACGCATTTGAAAAATAAAGTTAAACCCTACTTGACGGCCCACATGGATCAATTCCCTATGGATGAAAGACCTAAATGTAAAAAACAAAATCAAGTAAGAACTAGAAAAATATACTGGGCAACAAGTACATCAATCTGAGACAGGAAAAGGCTTCCTACACACAAAAAATACAGAAGATTTGAATGCATAAAAAAGAAAAACAACATTAATCACTCTAAATACTACACAGAGACAAACAGACAACAAGCCAAAGGATTAATAGCTGATAGATAAAGAGAGCTTTATGGGGGCACCTGGGTGGCTCAGTGGGTTAAGTGTCTGCCTTTGGCTCAGGTCATGATCCCAGGGTCCTGGGATTGAGAGCAGTGTCCTAACCCTAACCCTAACCCTACTCCCTCTGTCCCTCAGCACTCCCCGTGCATGGGCTCTTTCTCTCTCTCTGCTCTCTCTCCCCCAAATAAATAAATAAGTAAATTTTTAAAAGAGCTTTAGGGGTGCCTGAGTGGCTCAGTCATTAAGTATATGCCTTTAGCTCAAGTCATGATTCCAGGACCCTGGGATTAAACCCTGCATCAGGCTCCCTGCTTAGCGGGAAGCCTGCCTCTCCCTCTCCCACTCCCCCTGCTTGTGTTCCCTTTCTCACTCTCTCTCTTTCTCTCTGTGTCAAATAAATAAATAAATAAATAAATAAATAAATAAATAAAAATCTTTAAAAAAAAAAAGAGCTTTACAAACTACCAAATTTCCAAAACGTGAATATGGCAGGGAAAAAGAAATGGACAATGAACAAGAACTTCACAAAAGAATTCAAGCCCATGAACATATAAAACAATACAAAAGTTGATCCATAAAATGAAAAGAAGATGCCCTTTTCTCTTCTGTGAATTGGAAAGAATTAAAAAAAAAATACATACTCAGGCTGGCGAAAGCATGACGGAAGCACCGTTCAGACATACAACCTACTTATAATCTATGCTTCTTGTGAAAAATTTAAAAGTATGTATTTTAATGCCCCCCTTTCCCTAATATGAAGGAATCATACTCTGTCTATAACCAGGGTATTTAACAGCATGTATTACAGATTCTTACATACCAGTAAAATTGAGCTACCTCATTTTCTTTACCCTCTGCATAATACGTCATTGTGTGAATGCACCGTAATTTATTGAATCTGTATCCTTAACAGATATTTAGCCTGTATATCCTTTCTGGATGACAATTCGTCACTATTAACCAAAGAATTTAAAAAGTATTAATCTCTTCTGATCCAGCAATCTTACCTGTAACAATATATCCCCCCCCAAAGAACAGAATACATATATACACATAGATGTATAGCTACGACATGATGCCTATAATGATGACATTTAGAACTCATCTAAATGCCCCAACATTAGGGACTTGGTTAAGTATGTTATGATATATTCACACAATGGCAAATACTATATAGCCACTAAAAAGCATATGATAGGACCAGGGTTGACTAACTTTTTCTGTCAATAGCGAGATAATATTTTCAGCTTTGAGTCTCTGTCCCAAAAACTCACTCTGCTGTTACAGCATGGAAAGAGCCACAGGTAACATGTAAATGAACAGGTGTGGCTGTCTGCCAACAAAACTTTTACGGATGCTGATATTTGAATTTCAAATAATTTTCATGTGCTAAGACAAAATATTCTTCTTTAGATCTTTTCAACACTTTAAACATATAAAAACCATTCTTAGCTTGTAGGCTGTAGACAAGTGAGCAGCAGACAAGATCTGGCCCGTGGTCTGTAGTTTACAGAGAAATCCTAGGGGGAAGGTAGTGGTTGGCGGCATTGTTTTGTTTTTGTTTTTAAAGATTTTATTTATTTGTTTGACAGAGTTAAAGAGAGAGAGCAAGCACAAGCAGGGGGAGCAGCAGGCAGAGGGAGAGGGAGAAGCAGACTCCTCGCTGAGCAGAGAGCCGGATGCAGGCCTTGATCCCAAGGCCTGGGGATCATGACCTGAGCCCAACACTTAACCAACTGAGCCACCCAGGCACCCCAGCAGCACAGTTTGTAAACGTCCCCAAATGCCACCATAGAAAACACAAATAGGAAAGGTAACCAGGGTAAGCAGGAAAGCAACTGCCCAGTCCACAGTCACAATCTACGACAGAACCAGATCGAAATGATTCCCTCGTGAGCCCTGAAATACGAATGGGTGGCCAAAGTAAAGACAGCCACAAGAGCACAATGGAATCCATTATGGAGGAGGTATGGAGAAGGAACTGGGAGGACATCTGATAGATCTGAGAACTCTAAAATAACTCAAACCCCAGCAAGCTAATTTATGTACAACAACTAAGACCAGCAGGGGTTTGCCCTTTCAAATAGCGACAGTGCAAGGAGTCCATGCTGGAGCCTGGGAGCAGCCTGGGCCCCATGAACTCGCAAAGCCATCCAAAGCTCTCTTCTGGGGCCAAGTTCCACTCTGAGGAGCAACTGATGCACAATGATGCCACGGTGACCCAGAGACCGGGTGGCTCAGTCAGTTAACTGCCCGACTCTTGACTTTGGCTCAGGTCATGATCTCAGGGTCCTGGGATCCAGCCCCGAGTTGGGCTCCGCGCTCAGAGGGGAACCTGCTTGAGATTCTCTCGCTCTCTCCCTCTGCCTTTCCCTCTGCTCACGTGCACACACACGTGCACATACACATTCTCTAAAATAAATAAATTTTTAAAAAATCTTTAAAAAATGAAGGTGGTTAAAAATTATTCAAGAGGATGTGACAAATACAGAAGACGGGCAAAGAAAACAAGGGAATGGAATAACTGAAGTCCAGATATTTTTACTGAAATTAAAAAAAAAAATCTAAGACTACATACTGAAAGGGTACACCACCTACCTCAGAAATCAAGCCTAGAAGACCAACAACAAGACATATTCTGGTAAAATTATTGGACTTGGAAGAAAAAAAAGCTTTTGACAATCAGACAGAAAAGACCAAGTGTTTGTCTTTAAAGTATGCTCTATGCTCAACGTGGGGCCCAAACTCTAGATCCTGAGATCAGAAGTCGTACACTCCACTGACCGAGCCAGCCAGGTGCCCCAAGACCAAGTGTTTTAACACAGAAAATTATATTGTCAGCAGACTTTGACAACGTTTTAAACCAGAAGAAAATGGATGCCACATTTAAGATACCCAAGGCAAGAACATGTGAGCCATGGATTTTATATCTAGCTAAAATGACTTTCAATTATTAATGCAGCAGACTCCATCAATGTATAAATAATTCAGGAAATGTTGGTCCCATGAATCCTCCCTGAGAAAGCGTTTAGAGCTTCAAACAACCAAAGTGACTGCAGAGACATGAACATGAAGACAGGCAGTAAGCATCCAATACATACACCCACCCAGAATTACGACCCCAGGAGGGCTCTGAGAGAGACACTATGGTACGCAATAGTTACCTGCACTGACAGTGCAGACACTGGACAGCTTCAAAAATGAAGAGGGAACAGGGAAAACATACGGGAAAATGGCCTTTTCCAATAATCATCAAAACTAATTTTATAATTTGTCAGAAGTTCAGAAATTCCTTCAGTTCCTCCTGTTTCTTTCTCATCCGTTACATTCAAATAAAATTAAATATGAGCATTTTATTAAAACATATCCTATGACTGGCTCAGAGTCCAGACAGGAGAATCGGGACGCCCGGGTTCAGGTTGCCATGTCTGACTCTCTTCCGGTCAGTGTGGATCCTACCTCTGGTGTTGTGAGCACACTATACCCACTCCCCCGTGGGACCTCACCTTCTTCATTTGTTTGCTGGAGGTAAGACCAACAGCGAGGTGGGGACAAATTAAGGAAGGAAGTGCTTAGAAGAGTGTCTGATACACAACAAAAATTCCCTAAGTACAAACTATGATTACTGTTGTCATTGTAACTCCATTTGTCATTAAAAGTCCCATTTCTCGGGGCACCTGGGTGGCTCAGTGGGTTAAAGCCTCTGAATGAGGTGACTTCTCAAACTGTTTGATCATGTGTGTACTGTCTCTTTTTAAAATATACATCTAGGGGCACCTGAGTGGCTCAGTGGGTTAATCCTCTGCCTTCGGCTCAGGTCATGATCCCAGGGTCCTGGGATCGAGTTCCCCATCGGGCTCTCTGCTCAGCAGGGGGCCTGCTTCCTCCTCTCTCTCTGCCTGCCTCTCTGCCTACTTGCGATCTCTCTGTCAAATAAATAAATAATTTTTAAAAAGAAAGTCCCATTTCTCTATGCTGCTCACATAACCTTAGAGATGGTTATGTCCGGGTGACAGAACGAAGAGCAGCTTTATTTTTCTCTTTTGGTGATCTGTATTTCTCATTTCTCTATAATAAATCCATGTTGCTTTTAAAAGAAAAATATTGTAATTTTTAAAAAAGGCATGCAGAACATTACACCTTCATTGGTTTCTAGTCATTAGACCCAGTGGTTAGCTGGGTTGAACAGGAAAAAAAAATCCATTTTAATGAGGTGAGCCCTGCAGCAGAAATGGCTTCCAAGAGATATTAATTTTTTTCAATTGTCTTTTTTCATTTCTAAAACTCGGATTACTCTCATTTTCACTCATTATCAGCATTGTGGCCCTTTCCTGAGGACTAACTCTATGAATATGTCTGTGTAAGAAAAGGGAACAAATGCTCTGACCTATTATCCAATTCATGAATTCTATGCCAGTATATTTTTCAAATTACTTGCAGAAAGAAAAATAAATCCACAAAATTACCCATCTGTAATTCAATTCTCACACTGCCAATTTTTAAAAACAAGGTAATCAGCAATAGAATAATGGCCAAAGATGAAAAACATCACAGGTAGAAAAAAAGAAAAAAACAGCATTTGGGAGGCTAACATGACTAGAAGAGCAGCAGGCAATACAGGTTCTTCTAGTTTAAAGAAATAAACAAATTTCGTGTGTCATGGAACACTAAATGTTCATTTAAGAACACTTTCAAGGTCTGGTTAGTTCCCACGGTGAATTTTCCATAGAAGTGAAGTGGGTTTCATGCCCCAAGCACTGGGTGAAACAGCGGCCTCTTGTAGGAACGTAAATCAACGGATTATGTGCCCCGGTTTTCTTCAGATCAATATCCCCAATAGAAAGATGAACGACATGAATTGGAGATCGTCATGCCTTAAATATCATTGCAGCTAGGGCGCTTGGGTGGCTCAGTGGGTTAAGCCTCTGCCTTTGGCTCAGGTCATGATCTCAGGGTCCTGGGATCAACCCCTGCATGGGGCTTTCTGCTCAACAGGGAGCCTGCTTCCCCCTCTTTCTCTGCCTGCCTCTCTGCCTACTTGTGATCTCTCTCTCTGTCAAATAAATAAATAAAATCGTTAAAAACAAAATCAATGCAGCAAAAAAAAAAGAACCATTTGAGGGGCACCTGGCTGGCTCAGTCGGTAGCATGTGTGACTCTTGGGGGTTGTGAGTTCAAGCCCACGTTAGGGGTAGAGTTTACTCAATTTAAAAAAAAAAAAACAACCAGCTAAAATGTGGTATGAAGGGGACGAAGGTGGTACCATTTAACGTGGCTATGGCTCCAACCCCACCCTTTAAAAATTGAGAAGTAAAGGCAAAGAACTAAACAGGTTACCTGCTTTCCTAGCAGACAGAGAATTTCAGAATAACCGAGGAGCCAAGTTACTGACTCAAAGCCCTGCTTTGGAGAAAAGGGGCAGCTTACAAATGTAGATTAGGTGACAGGAGAAAAATCATCACTTCAGAAAGCCTGCTGAAATTACTGATTCACTCCAGGAGACCAATGGGCACAGAGAGCATGAGCTACAGAGCTGAGCTAAGGTGCCAACAGGGTGCTGTCTTCAGGTGGTGAGGGGGGACTAAAGTGTCAAGGGGCAGGAGGGGACACCCTGTTACCACCCTACACTCAGCGCTCCATCTTCACATCACTAATGGTGCCACGACTGGATCCGACCCATCTCCCCGCAGTTGGGGAACAGCTGGAAAAACTGCAATAGGGGTGAGTGTTAGACAATATTAAGGAATATGAATCACTTTTAAAAGGATGGCCACACTATTTTGCTCATGCAGGAAAGCGGTCCTCATTTTTCTTTTCTTTTTCTCGTGTTCCTAGTTTTTAAAGATACATAGTGAAGTGAGGGAAAAAAAAAAAAAGAAGAAAGAAACAATTCAGCAGTATCTAGAAGTTGACTCCCAGCTAACAAGCTGCTTCCCAATCAGGAATGTGAAACTGGCACAGTGCGGAAAACAGAACTGGTTTCCAAGAAGCGGGGGAAGAATAGATAATGTTTTATGGATGAAACAGAAATGCAGATGTGGAGAAGCAAATGCCCCCCCCACAGCCCCCTGCCCCCAAGACATGGCCCGCAGCCCAATTAGTCACGAAGGAAAGGCAAGCAGCAAAGCCACAGGAAGAAATGCTGTTGGCCATGGGGTTACTATAGCGATGAGCAAAACACTGTCAAAACACTAGGAACCTTAAGAAAAACTATACAGAGGATTTCATTTCTTCGTGGCCACACCTAAATGAGGTTTTTGGGTTTTTTTGTTTTGGTTTGGTTTGTTTTTTTTTTTTTTATTCCCAAAGAACCACTATGGATGGTGTAGTGAAGAAGGAGTATTAGGAAAGGGTAGGGATTATTCCTCAGGATTAGGAGCCGGTAACTCTGGGCCACTATGACCTCTGGTTCAGGTTCTGCCATGACCTCTCTTGGTGACAGTCCCTGAGAAATGTCTCTAGGGCCCCCACCGTCCCCATCTCTAAAAATGAGGGGTTAGGACGAGCATCTTAGTGTCTTAACAGTTCACAGTTAAAGATAGATAACTCAGTGCATGAAACGTCCACCTCACTGAAGGACCCTCAGGGCCATGTTCATTCTATAATTCGATAATTCTAGAAGTAAAAGGCTCATCGTTCTACTGCATACGCAGCTCCACTGGGTGAGGATTGCTGTCGTGTAGAGAAAAGAAGACTACTCATTTGCTTAAAGAGAAAACATGAATATTTGTTCTATTACCCTTCCCCCCTGTCTGGCATTTTCATTATACTTTCGGTTTTAAAGCCTGATTTTATTTAATGGTCTGCAACCACCACAAACAAAAACATCTTATGCTTTTAGCAGTCCATCTTGTCAGTGTATCTGCCTCGCTAAATTATAGAATTCTCTGACTCATCGGGACAACATATTATCCTCTAGACAGCAAATTGAAAAAAAAGCAATTTTCCCATCTCTGAGAAAGATAATTGATCTGATTTTGCTGTCAATGTTACCATCATTCACTCTATCACTCAGGCTCGGAAACTTGAGATTATTTTTACTCTCTGTACCTTTCCTTGCCCACAGAGTCCCCAGGCTGTAATGAGTGGCCTTTAATGTCTCTTGCGTCGATCCCCTCTGCTGCCTCCTAAGTTCAAGTCCCTACTACCTCTCAAACCCAGATGACCGAAATAGTCTCTTTCCCTTTAATGACTTGGTGTAGGGTTCCTTTTCATTATGAAAGTAATACAAGCTCATTATAGGTAATTTGGAAATTTCAGAAAGGTAGAAAATAACCCAATTATTGGTGTGGCCCTTCTGCCCAGAGATGATCATTTTGATCCCTCTCCTTCCACTTGTGGTTCTACATGTATATTCATGCGTTTTTATCCAAATTAGGATCCAGTGTAGTCTGCGGGATGTTTCTTACTCTTCTATCACGATTATTTTGCTGTGACATTAAATGCTTTGAAAACCTAACTTTTTGTTTAAACTAATTCTCTATTGTGGATGATTCACTGGCTTCTAAGTTTTTCATGTTAGAGACAAATGCTGCATTGCCCGTCCCTGTGCCATTGTTGGGTTACTTCCTCAAAATGGACTCTTCAAAGTGTAACGATCAGATCAAAGATTCTTGTGACATTTTTCCAAGCTGCCCTCTCTGTAGAAGAGGCGCCCGCTCCCTCCGCACTTGCTAACGTTGGCCCTGATCACTTTTCAGACTTACTAGGCTGGACATTTCTATCTCCTCCATGCTCTGGCTGATGTCCTGCATATACTCGTGAGTCGACATGTTTTCATGGGCGTTGGGCATCTGCCTCACGGCACTCGAACTCATCTCCTTTCTGCTGAGAGGGGCAGTGAGCGCAAATGCCTGAGGCATCTGGCAGGTCAGCTCAACTGTGAAACCAGTGGGAACTGGGAACGGTAGGGCCTCGGAGAAAGTGGCGGAGTGGACAGCCGGCTGAAGCTTCCAGACTGAAACCCTTGAAATACACCACGCCAGCCAAACAAAAGCCTGGATGTGGCAAGTTGGGGACTAGCTTCCCAGTTTGCTACCGTGCCTCCGCCTCTAACCCGCTCCCTTCACACCGCTGTCAGGCTGCTATTCCTTACGCTTTCCCACAGAAGGCCAGCCGTAATGCGACTCCAGACCTTTTCCTCAGAAGGCCCCATCTCCACCCTCTCCCCTTCTGTCAAGAACAACTCCCGAAGGTAGTGAGCTCCTTGAGGACACTCTCTCGTACAAGAGGCGATGCAGCAGAGTGGAAAGAGAGAGAGAAGTCTAGAATCAGACCGTGCCGGGTCAAATCCCCCCTTACTACCTATTAGCTGTGTGACCGCAGGAAAGTTAGCTAACCTCGCTGAGGCTTCACTTCCTCATCTGTGAAAAAAAATGGTACTAACAGCACCTTTGCCGAAGGGTGGTTATGAAGACGCAACAAGGAACAGAGGCCAAGCTCCTGATATGCTGTGGCCACAGAGAGGACTTTCAGGGACCTGTTAGAGGTGTCCAAGGACCTGCACGGCTCCAGCCCCCGGCAGCTCGCGCACTGGCTGGGGAGATGGAGAGAGCGACGGGGTGATCCTAAGGAAAGTAGTCGCCCCAGTGTTTTTCAAAGTGGGCTCTGCAAATGGTCTTGCCAGAATAGGAATCCTCTGTGGGCTCCTGTCAAATAGGCAGACTTAAGGAGTGGAGCCCATCCCAGACCTGTGCAGTCCGACTTTCTGGAGGTGGGGCCCGGGAGGCTCTGTTCTTGCAAATGCTCCAGTTGGTTGTGACACCACTGAAGGCGGAGAGCCACCGGCTGCCACACTGCCCCTCAGTGACAGCGTACCATCTCCTCATCAGGCACATGACTTTGGGACCCACCTGCCTGGTGGGTCCCCATCCCCCGGGATTTGGCAGCCTGACCATGACTCAGTGAAAAAGTGATTCAGACGCAACCTCCCCGGAAAGCACGTGGGCCTCCCTGCCTCCTCTCCCCTGCTGCATGTCATCGCTACTACTGTGAATCACTTGTGATGACAAGAAGTGTTTGGGGAGGGGCGCCTGGCTGGTTCAGTCGGCACAGCGTGGGACTCTCCATCTCGGGGTCATGAGTTCAAGCCCCATGTTGGACGTAGAGCTTACTTTTTAAAAAGACAAAAAAAAAAAAAAAGAACTGTTTGCGGATTAATAATAAATGGAAAGTGCCGATGCTCATGGTCATCACCGAGGCTGGCCGGGGGCTCACGAGTGCCTGCATGCTAAGCGGCCTTTATGCATTCAAGTAACCGGACCCACATGCAACCACGAGGCAGGAGCTATCATTACCTCCACTTCACAGCTGAGAATAGCAAGGCCCAGAGAGGTTGAGGAAGTTACCTCAGGTCAGACAGATAGTAAATGAGATTTGAATCCAGACAATCGGACTCCAGAGCCCAGACCATTATGTGCTACTGGCTACGCTACTTCACTCAATTAATTGCCCCGTGCCTCATATTACTCATTTAAAATCGATGTAAGAATAGTGATATTTATCCCAGTTAGTGTCTTCATTATTTTATTTGGGTGAATGTGCTTCTCAGAGAAACCGGATGCTCTTGGGTTCCCCAGGTCTTGGGTTTTCCAGCCACAAATTCCAGCATGAGTGTGCAGCTAACTAACCATAACAGCTCAGGCGGCTTTGCCTCGTCTTCGGAGGCCAGCTTTCCAGGCAACAGCATGAACGAGATCGGTTTCTGCGCTTCACCCCATCTTTCTATTTCCCCAAGGATCCAAGAGGCAGAAGCCCTGCCTACTAGACTGCTTTCATCAGGGAGGCTCCACTCCTGGAATGTTTGGATTGAACAGACTCCCTGCTCCGGGTACAGAATGAAGCCCAGTGACAGGAGACAGGCAGTGTTCTGAGGACTTCTCAAATGGTATGCTTAGTCTGAGATACCACATTTTTTAATTAATTATTTTTTATTCTAAGTAGGATCCACACCAAACGTGGGGCTCAAACTCACAACCCTGAGATCAAGAGTCACACGCTCTACTGACTGGGCCAGCCAGGCACCCCTGGGGTACAACATGATAAATTGCCTCTTCCTTGATCTTTCAGATAAAATGGAGATTAAAATAACCAATTTTAGGGGTGCCTGGGTGTCTCAGTCAAGTAAGCGTCTGCCTTTGGCTCAGGTCACGATCCCAGGGTCCTGGGATCGAGCCCCACATTGGGCTCCCTGCTCAACGGAAGCCTACTTCTCCCTCTCCTTCTGCTACTCCCTCTGCTTGTGCTCTCTCTGAATAAATAAATAAAATCTTTGAAAAAAATAACCAGTTTTGAAACAAGTTCTGACATATGCTACAACATGGATGAACCTTGAAAATATTATGCTAAGTGAAAGAAGCCAGACACAAAAAGGACAAATGTTGTGGGATTTCACTTACACAAGGTACCCAGAATAGGCAGATTCATAGAGACAGAAAGTAGAAAAGAGGTTACCAGGGGCTGGGGAGAATGGGGACTTACTGTTTAATAGGCACAGTTTCTATCTGGGATGATGAAAAAGTTCTGGAAATCATAATGATGGTTGCTTGACACTGTGAGTGTACCTGATGCCATTGAGCTGTACATTTAAAAATGGTCAAAATGGCAAATTTTATGTTTTGTACATTTTACCAAACTCTTTACAAATCCCACAGCCTCCCAACAAAAACCAATTTCGAACTTCATGGAATCAGGGCTTACCAGGGTATCATCGTTCTGGTCTCCAAACATTTCTTTAAAAATCTTGCCAGGATCAGGAATTGGAGGGAATATAATGATCTTGAGCCTTTAAGAAAACAGAAGACATTTTTTGGTCAAATCTTCCAAGCCCACTTAAAAAAAGCCACATTAAAAGAAGACTTGGACTAAACCATGGTACAGAAGTCATCTATGATGATGACGCAGCCGTGAAGAAATTTCCACAAGAAGCTGAGAAACCGATGTCCTGAGATCACCCAGGATGGGTAGACCAAAGGGGCCATGAGGGTAAGCAGACTGCTCATGCCCCATCATCATTAAACCTTTTTTCCCAACTTTATAGAGATATATACTCGACAAATAAAAATTGTATTTGAGATGAACGACATGATGCTTTGATACATGTATACGTTAGGAAATGATGACTACAAGCAAGCGAAGTAACACGTGTCCATCACCTCACACGGTTATGACTGTGCACGTGTGTGTGTGTGTGTGTGTGTGTGTGTGTGTGTGCATACATGTACGCACGCAGGTATTTAAATAATGGTGCTTTACTCATCATCAACCTGATTGGGGCTTACTGCTTACAATTTTGAAAAAAATAATATTCTGAGAACAGGGTCATTCTTCTTTAATTTTTCTTCCTTCTTCTCCCCCTGTGCATCTTTGCACCTCATAGTACTCGTTGGTGGGCCTACCTCACCTCCTGGGCCTGAAACACTGGTGTAGCGCGGGGCTCCGTCCTTTGCCCTCCATCCCAGCCGCTGTGCGAGTGCCCTCCTACAGTCTTAGGGCTTCGGGTCTGTCTACATGTCGAGGGCTCCCAAAATTCTACCTCCAGCCCAGACCTCTCCCTTGTACTCCAGGTTCATCACAACACTACCCATTCAACATCTCTACCTGGGTATCTATCTAACTCGGCATCTCGAACTTCCGTTCAGACCCGAAGCCCTCACCTTCGCCCTAGAGCCAGCGCTCCTCAGTCTTCTCTGTCTCAGCAGACGGCTCCGGCGGTCACTCAAGCTGCCGGAGCCCAGAAGCCTGAGCGCTCCTCGAACCCTCAGTCCCCCCTATACCTCCACGGGTGGGGGAGCAGCTGCCAGCAAGCGCCCTCAGTTCGACTTTTCAAACACAGCCCGCCTCTGACCACAGCTTAGTACCTCCGCAGCTCACCTCCTAGGCTAGGCCGCCCGCCCCTTGGCCGCCGCACACCGCAACGTCGCCTCACCGGCCTAGCCGCTGCCATCCGTGGCCAAGCCGATTCTTCGTTCAGCAACTGCGCTGACCTTTTGTGACAGTAAAATCAGGTCGTGTCCCTTCCCTGCTTGAAACTCTCCAATGTGTCCCCATCACGCTTAGGAAAAGAAAAATGTCAACCCCCTGCCACGGCCTATGGGAGCTAGCTGCGCCCACCTCTCCGGCCTCTCTCGCGTCGCTCTCTGCCGGCAGGCGCAGAGAACCTTCCCTCAGACACGATCTGCGGATGCTCTTTCCCACAGCTTTAAGCAGCAACCTGTTCTGCATTAATACTAGCTGAGTCGCTTAATTAGTAACGTTCTCCACTTCTAAAACTTTGTTCCAAGGGCTACCAACTATCTGTGGCTATATGAGGCATCTGAAAGAGGAGAATGAACATGGGGCCTACCGATCATTCTAGACGCACGCAAAGGGAGCAGCAGCTCCTGAGCGGGGCTCGGGGAAACGAACTCAATTTTCCCCACCAGAAAATGGGCACGATAAGCCTTCTTTGCCATGCCATGCTATGAAAAGCAATTTATACCCAAAGTGCTCCTGATAGCTGAGGCAAACACCCAATACCCTCCCAGAGAGTTGTAACTGGAGCCCCAGGCCAGTAGAAACTGCCAGGCCGACCACGGCAGCTGCCTCACCTTTTGAGATAAAGCAGAAGGACGATGATGGCGCCCGCAACGATGACCGGAGTGGCAAGCAACATGCTTATGTAGAACGTGGGATCGGTATTCTCACCTGGCAAATGGAAAGCAAACACGAAACGTGAGAGATCAACCCCTTTTAGAAAAAAACACCAAGCAACAGTTGGATCAAAATAGTGAGATCACAGATCTTTCTGTACTCCACCCAACCTATTTTCCCCAAATCTTCAATCATCTTGTCTTCTGTTCCCTTCATCGTAAACAACACAGTCCTGCTCTAGTGCCTAAAATACCACGGATGAATAAACACCTTGAGAGTTATCCAAAACCTAGTTTCAGACACTACGTTTAACTAGTTTCAGACACTATGCACAGTGTTACACCGGTTAGAAAGGTCATCTCATTAACAGTGACCACCTTTTCTTATTGGTTCCTTAACCACTATTAGAACATGTAAATCAATCCTAACCGCCACTCCTTCTTAACTGAGCATCTGCTATATATGTGATACTACCCCAAGGGCTTGTACATGTTTGTATCTATGCCATACAGATATATAATAGTATCTCCCATTTCTACAGATGAGAAGGACAAGGCTCAGTGAGGTTCAGTGGCTCGTCCAGAAGGGGTTTGGAAGTGATGCCGTCAAGCCTCAAGTCCAACGCTGTCTGAAAAGTTCCAGAGCTTTTCATGAACAGCCTTGCTAGACCTCACTCACAGAATGCCATGTCTATTATATGCTCGTCTTTCCCACCAGGGCATGACCATCCAGAAAGCAACATCAGAGCCTAAAGTCATTGTGTTAGTCTCTAAGGTGACCCCAAATGATCACAGCCTCCTGATACTTATAGCCTTATGTAATCTCCTCCCCTTGAGGGTGGGCTGGACTGACTGACTGGACTATAAAGAACTGAAGAGCAGTGCTGATGTCATTTCCAAGATTAGGTTACAAAAGACTGTGATTTCCACATGGGTGGTCCCTCATGCACTCTTGCTTGGGTCACTTACTTGAGCAAGCTAGCTGCCATTTCATGTGGCAGGCCTGTGGGGAGGTCCCAGGGGCAAAAAACCGAAGGAGGCCTCTGCATTAGCTTCCTAGGGCTGCTGGAGCAAATCAGCACATGCCAGCTGGCCTAAAACAGACGTGCTTTGTCTCACGGTGCTGGAGGCTAGAAGTCCAAAATCAAGGTATCCACAGGGACATGCTGCCTCTGGAGGCTCTAGAGAAGAACCCCTCCTTGCTTCTTCTTAGTTTCTGCTGGCTCCCTGGAATCGCTGGTGTTCCTTGGCCGCAGCTGCATCACCCTATGCTCTGCCTCCCTCCTCACGGGGCCTTTTTCCCCGTCGGTGTTTCTGGGTATCCTGCCTTCTTACGAGGATACGTCATCGGATTTAGGGCCTACTCGGAGACAGTGGGGCCTCATCTTAACTTGCTAACATCTGCAAAAAGCCTACTTCCCAATGAAGTCACGTTCACAGGTGCAGGAGCTGGGACCCGAATGTACCTTTTCGAGGGATACGATTCATCCTGCCACAACCTCCATCCAACAGCCAGCAAGGAATGGAGGCTTTCCAACGACCCCATAAGTGGGCCTGGAAGTGGGTTCTCCAGCCCCAGTCAGACCTTCAGATGAGGCTGCAGGCGCAGCCAACAGCCTGACTGTAACCCCATGAGAGAACTTGGGCCAGAGGTACGAGGCTAAGCTGGGCCCTCATTCCTGACCTACAGAAACTGTGAGATGGCAAATATGTGTCTTTTAAGCCACCACATGTTGATGTGCTTTGTTATGCCACAAGACCGAACTCATACAACCATGCCTGGCCCACAGCTTATTTAGTCCCTCAATGAACAGGGAACTGCCTTCCTCAATAATCTGTTTCTCTGACCGTTACAGAGCGATTAGAAAGTTCTTCCGTTGGTCCCATTTTGCCCCATGGAACCACGAAAGAAAATAAGCTATTCCCTCTTCTGCCTAACCACCAATATTAGCCCAAATAATAGAATTCAGTGATCGGGACTCCTTGCCCCTAAGCTTGCTTCAGCAACCAGTCCTCACATCCTGATAACCCTCTGGGGGATAGAGTCCAGTCTGCCACTGAACCTCCTGCAGTGTGGTGCCCAGAATGGAATACCGCACCCTTGCGGCGTGTCTGGGACACCGCGTCCCCACCCTGTAGCACTCCCCTGTCTGGGTGCTGCAACGGCACCGCGGCCTATGGCTGCATATGCCTTAGAGGTGTATTTAAGCCAATGATGAGTCACTCTGAGCTTCCGGTTCAATAAAACCCTATGCCCCCACCCCACAACACACACACACACACACACACACACACACACACACATCCATAAAGCACAGGTCTTTCAGATCCTGTACTTGGGCCTGACACAGTTTGCTCAGCCACTCCATTCATACATGAAACTATTGTTTTCAAACCTAGATGCAGTTTGATCTCTATTAAATGACATCAAGGTCACTGCTCTACTCTCGATTCTGTCACCAACAGGCTAGCCCTCTAGCACTGCACAATCTGCAGACTTAATCGCGCCTGCCTTCTGATATTTTTGTTCAGATTGTTAAGAAGATGGAGACAGGACAGAAGAGAGAATAACACCTTTTGGATTGTGGATTTCCAAAGAGCTGTACGTTGTGAACTAAACCTGGGGGATTTGACAGTAATTAAAAGAGAAAACACAGTTCAATTGCAGACATTCCCTGGATGACATTAAGAATGCAGAACAATCCTTACCCCAACCTATTTTCTGCTTCAGCTTAGTTCCCATGCATCAGTGGTTTAAATTTTAATGAAATCCCGTTCTCTTACCTATACTCATCGCTTGACTCCAATTACTCCAGAGTTTGTCATCCTCATAGCATAACTTGTTTGTTCTGACTCTTATTCTGACTGTGTTCAAAGTATCAGGAAGAACACTGGGGACCATGAAACAAATTGTACCCTTAGATATAAAATAAAAACACACAAAGAATGTTACCAGCTTATTCTCTTTCTCTGCTTCTGAATATCCTAAATTCTGTACATGATTAAGACGTGGACTACAGTCCAAATTATCTGACTTTAACTCCTCAAAGAAAAACTGGCAATAAGCCACAGAACAAAGGAGTCTGTTTCTCTCAAAGTAGTTCAAATTTAGGCTATGGTTGCCCTGCCCCACCCCCAATTATTCTATGACTTTAGGCCCAAAGAGTTAAAGTTGAATTTACTGACCTCCAGGTTTCCCTCAAATTCTGAATTCTGACATTTGGCCTCTTCAACCTGGAAGACATAAAAAAACAAATAGGTTCAAAAAATTCAAGAGACTAATTTATATCATTTAACCATTTCTAACAAGGTCCCCTTTTATCCCATCAAAAGACGACTAGGTACAGTGAAAGAAGGTTTTTTTTTTTTTTTTAAATAAGTGGTGCTGAGTCAATTACATATCCATACAGGGGAAAAAAGAATCCTGTACCCTACCTCACACTATTTACAATCCATCTCCAGATGGATTGGAGATCTAAATGTGAAAGTTAAAATAAACTGAACAAATAAATACATAAGTACAGCAAGATTTTAGAAGAAAATGTAGAACATCTTCATGAGCTTAAAGCATATTTCTTAAATAAAACCAAAAAATATTAACCCTAAAGGAAAAACTGTTATAAAGTCATCGATATTAAAATTGCAAACTTCTTCTGTTCATCAAAGATACCCTATTAAGGAAATTTAAAAAAGTCATGTATGGAGTGACAGAAATTATTTGCAATTCCTAACAAAGGACTTGCATATCTATATATATATCATATAATATATACTTAAATTTACATATAATACGTGCACACATATATACATAGATCCCACCAACTAATAAGGAAAAGACAGACAACCCAGCAGAAAAACTGGCAAAGGATTTGAACAGGCATTTCTCAAGAGGGTATTCAAATTCCTAAAGAACAGGGGCAAAAGTGCTCAACTTCATTAGTCATCAGGGAAATGCAAATTAAATCCACAAGATAACAATACACACACCTACCAGACAATACGGAGTGTTGCTGAGAATGTGAAGCATCTAGCACTCTCAATGTCGGCTCTTAGTAGTGTAAATTGGCACAGCCATTTGGGAAAAGTCTTATTATCTATTAGAGACGATCCTAGGTAAGCCTCTGAGCCACACACGCCCACCAGAAATGTATGCACGTGCACACCAAGAGACAAGCCGGCAACGTTCATAAAGACTCTATTCATAAAGCCCCAAGCTAGAAACTATGCTCATGTCCACCAGAGGGAGAATGGAGAAATCAAATGTGATATGTATCGACACGATGGAATGAATGCAATGAGAACCAAACACTGACAGCTACAGGCAACAAAATCTCTGTGACTCTTGTAAACATACCATTGAGCGAAAGAAGGCAGACACGCACGAAAAGTAAATTCTGGGGGCGCCTGGGTGGCTCAGTCGGTTAAGCGGCTGCCTTTTGCTCAGGTCGTGATCTCAGGGTCCTGGGATAGTGGGATCAAGGCCCCAAATCGGGCTCCTTGCTCAGCAGGAAGTCTGCCCCTCCCCTGCACTTGTGTGTGTGTGCTCTCTCTAAAGTAAATACAATCTTTTAAAAAAGTAAATTCTGTACAATTCATTTATATAAAGTTTACAAAGAGGCAACAAAACTAATCTATGGGATTAGAAGTCCGGGTATTAATTGTCCTTTGGGAGGGTAGTGACCAAAAGGGGTCACAATGGGGCTTCTAAGGTGCTGGTTACATAAGAGCAAAGTCATTTGCAAAAATCACTTATGAAAAATCATTGAGCTCTACATAACAACTCATGTGATTTTTTTACTGGACACTATACATCAATTAAAAGTTTAAAAAAAAAAAACAGTGGTGCCTGAGTGGCTCAGGTCATGATCCCAGGGCCCCCGCGTAAGGCTCCCTGCTCAGAGGGGAGCCTGCTTCTCCCTCTCCCTCTGCCCCTGCTCCTCTCTCTCTCTCACGCATGCTCTCTAACAAATAAAATCTTAAAAAAAAAAGTAAAAAAAAACAGTCTCCCTTGTTGAGAGTATAATATATCAAACACAATTGGGTTAGAGAAAAGACAATATAAAGCAAAATTCTCCTTCACACAATTTAAGTCATTTGCTGTCTGATGGAAAGAGAAAGATCCGTTCCTAAAATGCAATTATTTCAAAACTGGAGCAAAAAAAACCAACACATGAAAATCTGTTGCTTAATATAAATAGTCTACTTCTGGCCAACAGATTATACGAAAAGATGTTCAACATCACTAATCATCAGAGAAATGCAAATCGAGACCACAATGAGGTATCGCCTCATACCTTTAAGAATGGCCATCACCATCGAAAAGGTAAGACAACGAATGCTGGCAAAGGTGTGGAGAGAAGGAAACCCTCATACGCCTGTTGGTGGGGATGTGAACAGGTGCAGCCACTATGGAAAATAGTACGGAGCTTCCTCAAAAGGTTAAAAATAGAAATACCAGCATAGGAAATAGAGTCAGTAATACTGTGATAACATTGTATGGTGACAGATGGTGGCGCCTACGGTGAGCACTGAGAAATGTACAGAATTGTTGAAGAAATATGTTGTATACCGTATCTCAATTATACTTCAATTAAAAAAATACCATATGACTCAGTAATTCTACTACTGGGTCTCTATCTGAAGAAAATGGGGGCACCTGGGCGGCTCAGTCAGTGAAGCCTCTGACTCTTGGTTTCAGCTTCAAGGTCATGATCTCAACGGTCATGGGATAGAGCCCCGCATCAGTGGGGAGTCTACTTGAGATCCTCTCCCTCTGACTCTCCCCTCACACACGTGCTTCCTCTATAAAATAAATAAATAAATTGGGGGGGGAAGAAAATGAAAACACTAATTTGAAAAGTTACATGCATCCCTGGGGCTCCTGGATGGCTCAGTTGGTTAAGCGTCCAACTCTTGATTTCAGCTCAGGTCATGATCTCAGGGTTGTGAGATCTGTGCTGGGTGTGGAGGCTGCTTGGGATTCTCTCCCTCTCTCTGCCCCCTGCCCCAGCTCATGTGCTCTAACAACAACAAGAAACTATAAAAGGAAGAAGAGGAGGAAAAGATACAAGATACATACACCACTATGCTTGCTTCAGCATTCGTCAGTTATTTACAATAGTCAAGATATGGAAGTAACCCAAGTGTGCACTGAAAGATGATTAAGAAAGAAAATGTGATACACACACATACACACACACACACACAGAGAATGGAATATCATCCAGCTGTGGCAAAGAAGGAGATCCTGCCATTTGTGACACATGGATGCAACTCAAGAGCGCTGTAGTAAGTGAAGTAAGTCAGGGAAACACACTGTATAACCTCACTTAAATGTGGGATCTAAAATGAGCTCACAGAGGCAGAGAGAAGAATGGTGGCTGCCAGGGGCTGGGCGACTGGGGGAAATGGGGAGATGTTGGGCAAAGGGTACAAACTTCTACTTCTAGGTTCTGGGGATCGAATGTACAGTGTGGTGACTATAGTTAATAATACCACATTGCATACTTGAAATCCGCTAAGAGAGTAGATCTTCAGTGTTCTCACCATGTAAAAAAGGGGTAACTAACTTTGTGACGTGCCGGGTGAGTTAGTTAACATGACTGTGGTCATCACCCCACAAGGGAAATGTACATTGAGTCATCACGTTGTACACCTAGAAAATAATCACACTGTACAACCCAAATATATATGGTTTTTACTTGTCAATCATACTTCAAAAAAGCTGGAACCAATGGTCAACTTCTGTCAAAGAGACATTTAAACATGGGACGAAGACCAGAGCACACGGCTATGACTTTTGACCTTGCATGTTACTAAGTGGTTCCTAGCGGCATCTGTGAAGAGCGGAAAGGCGAACTAAATGATGATGAGCATCCTATCGACGCTTCGTATGGGGCACAGGAAAAGCCACTTGGGAATCAGAGACCTGCTGGGGAATCCCAAGGACCAGCCACCACTTGAGGGACCTGGTTGCATGCTCATGTCCTCTCCCCTGGGCCATCTCCCAGATGCATGTACGTTCCAAAATTGGCAAATCACTGTGTAAAATGGAAGGTCTGAGCTCTTGTTCAAACGTAAGTTCCCTCACATAGTTTAGCAGCTGCTCAGATAATTCTGTGAGAAAAGGAAAACAAGAGCACAGAGGACCAAGCAGATAGTCTGGGCGGAAGGGGCGTGGTCAAAGACAGGTTGTTCCTTGCTTTGTGATTGTCACCAGCTACCTTTGACCCCAAACCCCATGTGATGGCACCACTTCCTGTCCCGGCCTACTTCCCCCTCTTAACTACAACATCAGGCAAAATAATTCCTCAAAAATCTTGCAAAAAGGGTGGGGGGGAAAGGTCTCAAAATCAGCGAGCACACAAAAAGCTGATGACATTTTAGGAGAGGAAGCAGCTGGTGAACATCTGCTAGGACAAAGAATATCCAATTCAAATGTGTCAACAGAGTTCACTCCAAACAGACTACGGTTCTGATTTAGGAGAATAAATGCCATAATATGTACATTCTCTTCAGTGCATTAGTTTGTTTAAAAAAAAAAAAAAAGGTAATCAACAAGAATTTCTCTTTTTTTTTAAGGATTTTATTTATTCGTTTATTGGACAAAGAGAGAGAGAGAGAAAGAGAGCGAGAGAGGGAACATAAGCAGGGGGAGTGGGAGGGAGAAGCGGGCTTCCCGCTGAGCAGGGAGACCCATGTGGGGCTCGATCTCAGGACCCCAGATCATGACCTGAGCTGAAGGCAGACGCTTAACGACTGAGCCACCCAGATGCCCCTCAACAAGAATTTCTTACGTGAGGACTATGCACATGGTGTTCTCAAAGTTTAATACAAGACAAACCTTTGAATACAGAAGACCAACTTATCAGCTGTGTGGCCTGTAGCAAGTTACTTTACCTCTCTGAGCCTTAGTTTCTCAATAAAATATAGGTCAGAGGAGAACCATTTCATGGACTGTCACATGCTATTGTACAAGTACCAAGCAGAGTATCTGTGTAGTCCATCATGAACACTTCATAAGTGACAGCTGGCACAGTTAAGAGGGCGAACGGAGGTCACGTGACCCCTGGTGTCAGGGACACATGCTTTGGAGTCAGACTTGCTGAAATCTTGACTCTACCACTTAACTTAGGAGTAGAGCTCTGAGATTGCATACTTCTCACCTGTGAAACGGGGATAAAATCACAGGCCCTAGGTGCCCAGGGTTACGGTGAGCACTGTGGGAGGCAGCTGAGACAACGTGCTTGTGAAAATGCCCACCCCACAGTCCTCACTCCCACACATGAGCCACCATGAGCAGGAGCCGCACAAAGTTACCATCACCGAACTCCTCCCTCCAGGAGCTTTATTTTTAGCCAGGAGACAAGGTCTCCCCATGTGATCCGGGGAACCAGCGGGACATAATTCAGTGCCAGATGAGTAATACAAGCAGCCTGCGTCTGAGGATTTCGGACAGAAGAGAGCAGTAAAGGCCAGAGCAATCACTCTGACAGCTGACTTCGCTGTAAACTCCAGCCTCACCTCCCCACTTGGAAGCCCTCTGCTTTCTCCCTTTGCAGTACCATATGGGGACTCTGGCTTCTGGTATGGATAACGATTACTCTATTTCAGCAAACAGTTTCATCTCCGAATGCCCAGAAAAGCTCTGGTCAGCTGTGGACCTGGGCACTCCCTCTGGGGTTACAGCCTGTCAACACTGGCTTATTTTAATGTATTTTGAAACTCCCACGGTGAGCTGAAACAACTGGACCGAGGAAGCTGTCCACGTGCGAGATGCGGGGCTCCTTTAAAAGCCAATATAAAACCCTTGGTCTTGAACTTCTACAACTCCAGTGCAGCCGGGGCCCAGGGCCACTGGCATGCCCGTGATCAGCACAGCCCCTGTGGTCTTGAGGCACCACTTTATGGAAACTACACTCCTCGGGGACCACGGTATTGAAATCTGGGCAAACTTTTCGGGTTGAATCAACAAAACCCCACTTGGTTAGTCATTCAGATGAAGCGTTGCGGGCCCGAGGGTGTGACCGCTACTGTAAAGTGGAACGATGAGACTGATGCCGTGAGGTCCCACCGTATCCTGTTACGTATCCTATCCCAGGTGCCCATGGGGACCTCTAATCAGTACGTTTTGTACTCGATTCCCAACGGCGCAAATTTACAGAATCCAGCAACGGCGGACTACCCAAATTTGACGACTCTAGTTGCCACAAACTCCAAGACCAGAGAACGGCCACACTAGAGCCTTGAAGAATCTACCGGATTGGACCCCAGCCTCCTGCTTACACGTCTTTCCCTACTCGATTTCGGCCTCGCCAGTCTTTCTGTTTCTCACGCATGCCAAGCTCGTTCGTGCACATGGCTAGCCCCTGCTTGTCACTCTGGTCTTATCTCAAACGTCGTCACTTTGGATGATCATGTTCCCTCAGGCCCTCCCATCATGCTACTACATGACCCATCTGACTTTCTTCATAGCATTCATACCCTGAAATTAGCTTGCTCATTTATACACTTATTTCCTAGTAGGTAGGCTTCACGGGAAAAACAGACCTTTTCATCAGGGTCACATGCACACAAAATAGTGCCTGGCATGTAGCAAATATGTAATGAAAAGCTGTTCAGCAAATGAACTGATAAACGGCTTGAATCTTACAGCCAATGCTCTTCCCATAGACCCTCAGACCTTCCACCGCGCCCTATTCCAGACGAGAAATTTCATCATCACATCGTCATCATCGGGTGACATATCTAAGAGCTACATTTCACGATGTCTCCGTTTACTACCCTGGCAGAAATTCAAGTGAAAGAATAATGCCCCCAATAAAATCAACTAGCTAGGAAAAACTTACGTAGAAAATATCATTCGTCTCGGTTTGGCTGTTATTGACTTCTACTTGATAAGATAAGCATCTGCTGTAAAAATTCTGTGGATTCTTCCACTGCACATACAAGTTACCATTTTGGAAGAACAGACGTTTAATATGTGGGGGATCAGGTTTCACTGAAAGACAGAAACGGAAGAACACAAATTAGCGCCCAGAATATTTTTGATGAGGTTCATGTATGTGTGGAGATAATGAAGGTCACCATAAATAAGCTTATTTTAAATTGTCTTATAAAGTGGATCCAAAGAACATCTTTGGGGTGTCTGGCAGATGACGTGAACTCTGACCTGCAACCATCCGGTTAGAACACGGCTGGGGTATCATCAGGACGTCCAGCTGTGACACAGAGAATAAAGAAAAGCAGCACTTGGGGCCAGATGTGCATCTACCTAATGGATCATGAGGGGCCCCAGGGGTTTCCCCAGCTGCCACTCACTTGTATCAATCCAAGACCACAATTAAAACATTAGTCTAGTCTCTGTCATGTACTGCAACATGGACAAACCTTGAAGACATTATACTACGTGAAATAAGCCCATCACAAAAGGGAAAACACTGCAGGATTCCACCCATGAGGTATCTAAAGTGGTCAGAATCATAGAAGCAGAAAAGAGAAAGCTGCTTACCAAGGGCTCGGGGAGGGGAAATTAGTGTTTCGGGGGCATTGAGTTTCAGTTTTAAAAGATGAGAACGTTCTAGAGATCTGCCGCACAACAATGTGAATAGACTTCACATTACTGAACTGTACACTTAGAAACAGTTACAAAGGGAGTTACCACGACCTCACTCCCCTGGCTTTCGGTCCACACTTAGAAGTCACCTGCGTGACTGTCTGAAGGCGTGGTGCATAGCGCTCTGCTCCCAGACTTGGGAACCTTTGTCAATTCATGGTTATGTGCCCATGAATTTTCTGTATACTTAACCAGAATCTGCGCTCCCTGGTGGGATCTTACAACAAATAAATAAACCCGACGCTTACAGTAGTAGCCTGCTTTAGAGATTTACAAAATACTTACATATCTCACATCATTTGGGACTTTGGACAGTCCTTTGAGGTCAGGAGGGACTATGGACCCTGTTTTACAGATGAGGAAACACTTAAAGAGAGTTTATATGCTTTTTCCAAAACGAAGTTCTAGGAGCTCAAGCAGATACTGTGTTTTCAAGTTGAGGCCTTTTTCTAAAAGGCCAAGACTCGGCTGCGTTGGCCGTTCTAAGCAGTCGGGGCCTATGCCACCCCGCACGTTAGCTAGTTTGAATATCACTTCTGATCGCTCCTTCTCCAGTCAAAGCCCTTTTTCAACTAAGAGAAAGATTATTCAGAAATCATATTTCATTTTATTCTGCAGCATCATCCTCTCGAGTATCATCAGTAAAAGAAAACAGAACTTAAGAGTCAAAGAGCCCAGCTCCAGTCTTGGTTCTACAAATGACTGCGCGTTTAAAGTCTTAGCACACTCAGAACCAAACAAGAGCAAAGCATGTGGCATATATACTCAATAATATTAGAATTTCCAAGGCTGCCACTTAAAAAAAAATCAAATAAAGATATACATAAATACAGTCCTTTTTTCTGGGAAAATCTTAAAACCAAAATCATTCCTTTTTTATTCTCTATACAGACTGTTCGAAAGATATAACACTTTTACCCACACTGTTATACAGGGCTTCTAAAACTTACCATGAGAAGTTAAAGGCACTATATTGAAGGATGGTCTAATTTTTCCTGCATTATCCTTGACCACTATTTGGACACTGTGTTGCTCAAAACTGGAATCCTTCAAATTAGTCAGAGCAAAGGAACAACCGATGTGTTGATCTTCCCTATAGATGTCTTCACACTGAAGAATTTTTCCCAGGCTGCTATGCCTGCAAGATATAATGAGACAACCTTCTGGATTATTTTTAACAAGGTGTTCAGGAAACAAAGGCAGACATTTGTTTTCTTTTAAACAGCTGAAGAGGACCGTGAAAGGCAACATTTGCAATACAGAAAGATAGCTCTTCTTAAAACCCTCTTTTATAACGTGGCTCCATTTCACACCCTAGCAAGAAACAAATGCTCCTTTATGATGAACACTGGTACTTTCTTCTTCTTCTTTTTTTTTTTTAAGTAATCTCTACACCCAATGTGGGACTCAAACTCAAGACCCTGAGATCAAGAGTCACCCAAGCCACATGCCCAAACACTTGTTCATTTGTTCGTTCGTTCTTTTTTTTTCCTTTTTCTTTTTTTTCAAGATTTTGTTCATTTGTCAGAGGTGCTTTGTCAGAGGAAGAGACAGAGAAAGCACAAGTAGGGGGAGCAGCAGGCAGATGGAGAAGCAGGCTCCCTGCTCTAATGTGGGATTCGATCCCAGGACCTGGAGATCATGATCTGAGCCAAAGGCAGATGCTTAAACGACTGAGCCACCCAGGTACCCTAACACTGGTACTTAGTTTTTTTAAATATATATTTTATTTATTTATTTATTTGATAGAGAGAGAGTGAGAGAGAGCAAGAGCGAGGAGAAGGTCAGAGGGAGAAGCAGACTCCCCGTGGAGCTGGGAACCCGATGCGGGAGTTGATCCCGGGACTCCAGGATCACGACCTGAGCTGAAGGCTGTCGCTTAACCAACTGAGCCACCCAGGCGCCCCAACACTGGTACTTTCAATAGCTGTGAAAATTCCAGGAGCCCTGACTCCTTTTCATCTTCTGTATAAGAGACCTTAAGAGGCCAGCATGAGAAGTTTTAGGCTTCTTGAAAAGGCCTCTCATCTGCTGAATTCCATGGTTCTCCTCTGGCCCTTCTGCCTGCCTTGCTTTCGTGGCTTCTCTTCCTTTTCCCTTTTCGAGGGTTCACATTTGGTCCTCCGCCCTCTGCAGATTCCTCGCTGCTGCTTACTCCCTCATCCATTCTCCCCCAGTTTATCATGTCTGTCCCTCGACTAGAATTTCTACACTGGGGGTTCCTTGGTGCTAGTCCCAGATTTCTAACGGTTTCATTTCAGTGTTCCACTCTGGCCTCAAAGTCAATGTCCTTATGCCCTCTCTTCCTAGCCAAACTGCCTATCTTCTGACCTTCCCCATTCCCATCAGTCAGAGCGCATTTTCTCTGGACTCCTTGATTACGTCCTTTGAAATTACCCTTTCCCCCTTCCTTTCTCTGTATTCTCTCACCCCATTCTGTTACTTCCTTCCTTCACAAAGCGTCTTGGATTCTCTCCCGAGACATTCCTGGAACCCTTACAGTGTTGTGTGCCCTCACCACTTCAGTCTTCACATCCTCTCTGGAAGGACCTCGCTGACCTTCGTTATCAAACTATCTATCCTCTAACCCCTGCCAGATCAATGTTCCAGAACATAGTGGTTTTCTATGTGTCTTACTCCACCGCGTGGCTTTAACTGCTTTCCATCCGCAGCACTGCTGGGATCTGCTGTCCCAACCCAAACCTCTACGCACCCCTCTCCCCAAGGAGCATCGGCACCCAGTGCAGGGCAGGCCGACAGAAGGGGCTAATGACACTCTTCTGGCTAGGGTCTCAACGGCTTCTGTCTCGTAGTAGCTGGAAGAAGCCAGAGTCAAGCCCTACCTCAGCCGTAATGGGAGGTGTGCCAATGTTCTACAGAAAAGGAAGGCAACTTTAAACTTTAAATGAACTAACAGGAATGAGTCGCAAACCCTTAACTTTTTACCTCCAGTCATCTGTCACTGTATAGAATGCAGACTCCTCAAGCCCTCTCCTGAGAACCCTACTCAGCGGGTTCTGCCAGGGCCTAGGTGCCAGCACTTTGACAGCGAATCTCTTCTGCACAGCGGGTACGCGCATAAACGAAGTCAGCTGATCTCTGCCTGGGGGGCAAGGACGGTCTCTTCGACAAATGGCGCGGGAACAACAGACAGGTGTCTAGAGGCAAAACAATGAATCTAGACACAGTCCTGACTCCATTCACGAAGCCAAATTCACAATGGGTCACAAACCTGAATGGAAAGTGCAAAACTATAGAACTCTTAGGATGTGACTTAGGGAGAAACCTAGATGAGCTGCAGCGTGGCGACAAGCTTTTTAGATACACAGAAGACCTGATCTAGAAAAGAAATAATCAGCTGGACTTCGTTCAAATTAAAAACTTCAGCACCTGCAAAAATTAGTAGTAAGAGAATAAGAAAGCAAACCACAGACTCAGAGGAAATATTTGCGAAAGACATGTCTGATAAAGGATTGCTACACAAAATACACAAAGAATCCTTAAAGCAGTAAGAAAACAGGCACCTCACCGAAGATAGACAGATGGCAAAGAAGCGTCTGAAAAGATGTTCCACATATGTCATCAGGGAAATGCAAATTAAAAACAACAAGATGCCACTACACACCTACTAGAATGGCCGAAGTCCAGAGCAGTGCCACCACCAAACCCAGGGAGGACAGGGAGCGAGCGACAGGAGTGCTCCTTTGCCACTGGTGGGAATGCAAAATGCTACAGCCCCTTTGGGGCAGAGTCTGGTAGTTTCTCACAAAACTACACATGCTCTTATCATACGACTGGCGATCCTGCTCCCTGGTATTTACCTAGAGGAGTTGAAAACTCCTGTCCACGCGAAACATGGCGCACAACTGTTCACAGCGGCTTTATTCATAATTGCCAAGACTCGGAAGCAACTAAGACGTCCTCCAGTAGGTGGACACACAAACTGGGGTGCCCCCAGACACAGGGATATTATTCAGCTTAAAAAAAAAAAAGAGGTCTCAAGCCAGGAAGCGACACGGAGGAAATGTAAACGCGTATTACTAAGTGAAATAAGCCAATCCGCAAAGGCTGCCTGCGGAGGGCCCGACCACAGCGCCCTCTGGGGACCTCAGGAAGCATCAGCAGCGGCAGGGCTTGCGGAGGGAAAGGTGACCAGGCAGAGGACAGAGGAGCTTTAGGGCGATGAAAATACTCTGTACGAGGTTAGAAGGACGGACACGTGTCATTATACGTTTGTCCAAACCCACAGGATAGACGACACCAAGATGGAGCCTGAAGGTAAAGTAAGGACTGCGAGTGGCTAGGATGTTATCAAGGCAGGCCCATTAGTTGTGACAAATATACCACCCTGGTGGGGGGGTGCGGATAATGGGGGAGGCCACGAACTGCGGGGGTAGAGGGTATATGCAAAATCTCTGTACCTTCCCCTCTGTTTTGTTGTAAACCTAAAAACTTCTCTACAAAAATAAAGTCTTCAAAAATAAACCCCGGGGGCGCCTGGGTGGCTCAGTGGGTTAAAGCCTCTGCCTTCAGCTCGTCATGATCCCAGGGTCCTGGGATCAAGCCCCACATCCGGCTCTCTGCTCAGCGGGGAGCCTGCTTCCCCCTCTCTCTCTCTGTCTGCCTCTCTGCCTAATTGTGATCTCTCTTTGTCAAATAAATAAATAAAATCTTTAAAAAAAAACCAACAACAAAACAAACAAAAAAACAAACCCCCAAACTCAGATCTAATGTACTTACTCCTTCAAAGGCTATGAAAAGAAATATTTAAATACAGAAAATACAGGGTGCCTGGGTGGCTCAGCTGGTGAAGCATCTGCCTTCAGCTCAGTTCATGACCCCAGGGTCCTGGGATTGAGCCCCGCATTAGAGCAGGGAACCTGCTTGTCCCTCTGCCTGCCGCTCCCCCTGCTTGTGCTCTGTCTCTCAAATAAATAAATAAAATCTTTTTAAAAATACAGAAATGCTCTTGTCCCTTAAGAGATGGTACATCGAGTTTCTCTCCTAGTTGTAGGCCCCTGTGGTTCATGAATGAATACAGTCTTAGAAACTAAGTTAGTGCCATGGCTAGTTTTTAGATCAGACAGGCCTGGAATATTCTCCACCCACATCCAGAAACAGAAACTGAAGAAATTTATGATACTTTTGTTACATAACTTAAAAAAAATAACTAGGCAGAACATTAATTTTTTTCAACCAGTGAAAGGGACTTCTCTAATGGGCAATCATTAAGATTCCTTTTTCACTTCGGTACCTTGGGTGTTTCACATACTTTCATGGACCCCAGATAAGAAATTAAAAAAAAAATTTTTTGTTGTAATATGGACAAAATAACAAAAGAGGAAATATTGGGTTTTGAAAAGACAGATTTTGGGGACTTCTTGCAAAATACGAGATAACAAACCAGAACCAGAAGGCATTCAGGTGCTTCCTGTGAAGATTCAGACACTGAAATCCTCCACAGAATCACACTATAGACATAAGGAGGAAATGGCCAGATTTAAAGACAATTTCCCCATCTGAAGATGATTAATGTGGTAAGAAATTCCCTAAAATTCATTGGCAGAACTAGCCTGTAGTTCTGTTTTGTTTTTTTAAAAGATTTTATTATTTATTTAAGAGAGAGAATGAGACAGAGAGACAGAGAGCGAGAGTGAGAGCGAGCATGAGAAGAGGGAGGGTCAGAGGGAGAAGCAGACTGCCTACCAAGCAGGGAGCCCAATGCAGGACTTGATCCCAGGACTCCAGGATCATGACCTGAGCCGAAGGCAGTCGCTTAATCAACTAAGCCACCCAGGGGCCCTGTAGCTACTTTTTTTTTTTTATTTTATTTATGCTGAGAGAGATCACAAGCTGGGAAGAGAGGCAAAGGGAGAGAGGGAAAAGCAGACTCCCAGGTAAGCAGAGAGCTGGCTGCGGGGCTCCATCCCAAGACCCTGGGATCATAACCTGAGCTGAAGGCAGAGGCTTAACGACTGAGCCACCCAGGTGCCCCTAGTCTGGAGCTATTACGGTCAGGCTCCTTTCAATGTCATACTAGCCCTGTAGAACCACAAGTCATTGCCCTGGGACTTCAAAGTGACTCCAGTTTCTAACTGGGACACAGTCTCTGGCAGTTCGTTTGACGGGATTTAAACTGGTACCCAAACCTAAACCAGTTCCCAGTGCTTGATAATGAACGAGTCAAGCACCTGCCTTTCTTTTGTGGTTTTGATTGGAAAGGATCTCTCTAGGGGAGGCAGGGGTAGAGGAGGTAAGGACAAGCTGCTAATTCTTCCAAGTGGGGGAAGAAGCCACCAATGCGTACTGGCTGCATCTGCAAGGCAGTGGGGATGAATTAAAACAAAACAAAACAAAACAGCTCTCATGCACTGATTGCTTACTCTGTATGTGTTAGCAGCTGGCATAGCTCCGACCACTGTTCACCCAGTAACAGCCCTTACAACAACCTTAAGAGACAGCACTAACATCACTACGCCCATTTAACGAATAATCTGTTAACAGAAAAAGCTGCAGGGTGCTGAGGGCAGAAGACTATAGAATCTGTAACTAGCACCATCCGAGGAGATTTTCTGGGATTGCAGACCGTTTGCTATCCGTGCTGTCCAAGGCAGGAGCCACTAGCCATGCGTGAAGGGGACTAGTAAGACCGTGCAATCGAAGTCTGCATTTGACTTAAGTTTAATTAATTTGAATTTGTATGTGAGTCGTCACAGGGATGTCATGGCTTCCGTATTGGACAGCACAGGTCATACATGCTACAGAAAGAGTCCACGCTGATGACCGATGCTGGGAACACGCAGGACAAGCAGTGGTGTCCCCAACACCCACCCCCTGGGGCACCAGCGAACCACTCTCTTGTGACGGCTTCGTGAGCCACCTCCCACGGCTGCCAGTCATACCCACACTGAGGCATCATCTGAGGGCTGACAGCCAGCCCGAGCCCCATCTGCTCTCAGCTTTGGCAAGAGGCTGCATTGGCCCAGAGGAAGAGGGCTATTTCAACCCAGAGGAAAAAGAATTCTTGTTCCAATTGGTGGGTCCAATATTTTAATAATTTACCCACCCAGAGGTGGCAGGTTTCGCAATTGGCACGAAGACTTGTTTTGTGCTAGTGCGTGCCTCAAGGTACCTCCCTGTCTTTGGCACAGACGAACTCCAAGGACAGGGCCAGTGCTCACCTCCAGCACCACCCTGACTCCTGCACGGGTGGCCATGGACTGAGGGACGGTTTTCCTGCTTTTCCTTCCTTCCCCTGCTCCTTGAGCAGACACAGACTCTAAAGGTTTTTCCCTATGATTTTACCAACAACAATCCAGGGAAAGCAAGAGGAGCTGACAGCATAATAAACACAGGGATGCTCCCAGCTTCTAAGACATCGTAAGAGCCTGTACTGACAGCTCTCCCCGACCTCATCAGAGCCAGGCTACTCCTTTTAAGGCTTAGTTCTCTGGCCCCTTCTCTAGCAATTCTTCGGGGGAGTCCAACTGACTCAGTCCTTCTCTCTTTCTACTCCTGGACCATAATGCTCCTGAGTTGCCAACCCCTCCTAAGTCCTCATGCTAATCCCGAATATTCTCTAAGCTCTGGATCCTACAGCGCATTTCAACCTTACTTCTGGAGCCCCTGCCATGTGTCAGGCGCCAAGGGTAACAAGACACAGCCTCTGCTCTCAAGGGAGATGGCAGCCTGGGGAGGGCCACCGCTGAGGAAACAGGAAGTGACGACACAATGTGCTGTGTACTATGACACAGGAATGTGCAAGGTACGCGGGACATGATGGTCCAGCATGCATCGAGATTTGAGAGATAAAGGAAGGCATTCTGGGAGGGAAGTGATGTCTGAGCTGAGACGAGGACAAAGCAGAGGTGTGCAGGTGAAAGGACGAGGTCTGTGCTGTGAGGGGACGTGGCATGCTGCCACCGTTCCACTGAAGCATCTGTAGGGCCTGTTTGAGGAACTGAAAGGCGCTGGGTGCGGGCTGGACGGTAAGATGCTGGAGGGTGGAGGAGCCTAGCAGGAGGAGGGGGAGGCTGGGGCTGGACCGGGCGGAAGGAGCCAGGTCAGAAAGGGCTTTTGTCCGTAGTGCTGAGGAGTTTGGACCTTATCCCAAAGCCACTGGGGAGCCACTGCGGGACTTTAATGAAAGGAGAAACAATTACCACAAGTGGACAAGTGAAACTACAAAACCTCAAATGAGAATTGTTTATCTTGGGGGAAAAAACAGCCCTGGAGACGGAACCACACACAGTCTCCGTGCTGGCGGGCCTCCCAGGCGGACTTGGTGGGGAGCACCCTGCACAGCAGGGGAGGAGAGTGGGTGCGAAGCCTCCAGGGCCCTGGCCAGCCGGTCCTGTGACTCTGGGATCCGCAGAGTGCTTTGAGACACCCAAAATACGTCTCTTCACGTCATCGGGCAAAATGGACATTCCAGGAGCCAAGGCCATGTTTATCCTCTAGTTTCGGAAGTCCTGCACATGGCCCTCTGCACCCCATTCTCTCAGAGGCAGTCTGAAGGAAGGACAGAAGGAGGGTCAAGGCCATGTGGAAAGCGCACTGCCGACGCAAGCTCTCCCGCTTCTCCAGCCTGGTATCACATGCCCCTTCCTCAGCGCTCTTCCCCAGCGCCCGCGCTCGGGGAACCCGTGTGTGCAGCCCACCCCCTTCATCCAAGCCCCCCAGCTGCGCCCTGCTACCACCGCCACACCCCCAAGCTCCACCTAGCTTCTAAAGAGAGTTTGTGCCTCTGCTTGCCATCATACACTGTTATTTTTATACAGATAACTGTTGGATGTGGTCTCTCCCCGTCTACGTTTGAAACTTTATGAGCAAAGAGCCATGTCTCATAGCTCTGCTTCCTATTCAGTGCTTTACCCGCAATGTGTGCCAAATAAAATCTCACTGAATTGAACTGATTAACCTGGTCCTTCCTTCCTTGTTCTGTGGCTAATAACTCCAGGCTTGAAACGAAAGGAAATGCTTGAAGATTAATTTAGAAATTTAACAAAATTTGTGGATATGCACACTGACCTCAGATACGTTATAATGTGGGGCGCTAACCTACTTTTTTTTAAATAGTTGTTTTCTCATCAGTTCATTAATTTTTTTTAATCAATGTAGAGTTGACATACAATGTTATATTCATTTCAGGTGGGATGATACCATTTTCCTTTTTTAAAGGTAGATACCAATCACTCATACATTGCTGGTGGGAATATAAAATGGCACAGTCACGCTAGAAAATCGTTTGGCAGTTTTCTATAACACAAAATATGCAATTACCATGTGACCCAGCAATTGTACTCTTGGGCATTTCTTCCAGAGATATGAAAAGTTATGCTCACATAAAAACCTGCACATGAGTATTTACAGCAGCTTTATTCATAGCTGCAAACAATTAGAAAGAACCAGGATATCCCTCAATGAATAAATGTTTAAACAAACTGGCACTTCCATACCATGGAACAAAAAAAAAAAGGAAGAGATGAAGTACTGATTCAACAACTTGGAGGGACCTCAAGGGTATTACGCACAGTTTAAAAAAAAGTCAGCCTCAAACAGTTACATGCTATGTCTACTCTAGTAACATTCTTGAAATGACAAAAATATAGAGATGGAGAACAGATTAGTAATTGCCAGAGGTTAGAGACTTGGAGGAGGGGAAGGTGGAGGGGGTTCCAGAAGGGAGGAGGGTATGGGCATAAAATAGCAATTCAGGGGATCCTTGTGGTAAGGGAACTATCCTATATTTACACATGTGATACAATTACGCAGAACTACACACGCGCATACACATATCATACACACACACGAATGCATGTGACACTGGTGAAATCTGAGTAAGGTGGGTGGACTGGAACCACAGCAACTTTCTGGTTTTGATATCGCCTTCTAGTTATAGGCCATGTTACCTCTGAGAGAACCTGCATGAAGGGTACTCTGGGGTCTCCCGGTACATTTTTTGCAACATCCTGTGGATCTACACTTACACATTTTTTAAAAGGTATTTTTAGAGAGTAGACACCAAAAGCAGATGCACGTTCCACTGAAGCAAACTGCCCATCTTCTTGGGTTTGTAAAAAGAAGATGTGGTATATATACACAATGGAATACCACTCGGCCATAAAAAAATGAGCTCTTGCCATTTGCATCAACATGGATGGACCTAGAGGGTATTGTGCTAAGTGAAATAAGGCAGAGAAAGACAAATACCACAGGATTTCACTTCTATGTGGAATCTAAAAAACAAACACACTCTTAAATACAGAGAACAAACTGGTGGTTGCCAGAGGGGAGGGGGGTGGAAGGCAGGTGAAACAGACAAAGGGAATTAAAAGGCACAAACTTCCAGGTATAAAATAAATAAGTCAGGGAGATGAAAAGCACAGCATAGGCAATAGAGTCAGTAATATTGTAATAACATGGTATGGTGACAGGTGACAACTGTACTGAGCCCTGAGTAATGGAAAGAATTGTTGAATCACTATGTCGTATACCTGAAACTAACATATATTGTATGTCAATTTATACCTCAATTAAAAATAATGATAAATAGGGGCATCTGGGTGGCTCAGTTTGGTTAAGCATCCGACTCTTGGTTTTGGCTCAGCTCATGATCTCGAGGTAGTGAGATCGAGCCCCGAGTCGGGCTCCATGCTCAGCGGGGAGTCTACTGGAGATTGTCTCTCTCCCTCTGCCGCCCCTCCCTGCCCCTGCCCCCATGTGTTTGTGCTCTCAATCTCAAAATGAGTAAAGAAAATCTTAGAAACAAAAACAAAAACAAAAAACAATAAAGCCCCCAAAACCAGGCTGTTCTTTTCTCGGTTTCGGTTTTCAAGTAGGTTGGATCGCAGGGTGCCCCAAACCATCATGACCCGTCCTTTCCCCGCACGTCTCCCGCACACACTCACCAGTAGTAGAGGGTATAGTTGGTGTCGGGACTTGCATTCTTCCCAGGGAGCCAAGTACACTTCATGTAGCTCAGGTTGTGCCAGACGCATTGTAGCTCAGTCACAGCGGACTCGGGATCACCTAGAAAACCCAGCCAAGGATTTAGGATGCTTCTTGCCCTGTCAGACCAACCCGCCAAACCCTCTGGGGCACGAGGGATGGTGAGAGTGCTTTTCTAGAAAGCCAAAGCCTGATCTCTCACCCCATTTTACCCAGAAGGCACCCATGATGGGGCACCTGGGTGGCTCAGTGGGTTAAGCCTCTGCCTTCAGCTCTGGTCATGATCTCAGGGTCCCGGGATCGAGCCCTACATCGGGCTCTCTGCTCAGCGGGGAGCCTGCTTCCCCCTCTCTCTACCTGCCTCTCTGCCTACTTGTGATCTCTCTATCAGATAAATAAAGAGGCGCCTGGGTGGCTCAGTGGGTTAAGCCTCTGCCTTCAGCTCAGGCCATGATCGAGCCCCACATCTGGCTCTCTGCTCAGCAGGGAGCCTGCTTCCTCCTCTCTCTCTCTCTCTCTCTCTGCCTGCCTCTCTGCCTACTTGTGATCTCTGTCTGTCAAATAAATAAATAAAAATCTTTAAAAATAAATAAATAAATAAAAATCTTACCAAAAAAAGAGGCACCCAGGATGGAGAAAACCCAAACCTAACTTGTTATAATTTTCTTTCTCACCTCCAGATCCCAAAAAAATATCTTTTCTATCACTGAGGGACCCTAACTTTGTATTCCTAACTGGAAAGAGCGTTTCAAGGTCAAATCATATTTCCATGGCAGGAAACGAGTACGGCATTCCTACATGAATGTGGAAACACAAGCAACCCATATCTCTACCCGTCTTTAAAGAAAACAAGTCTACTGAGATAAAATTTACCTTCCTGTCTTTTGACGATACTAACACAGCTTGTTTTAAAAGACAAAGCATTCCTCCTGAAGCAATCTGGGGGGAAGTGAGCATTAATATAACTCCTGGTAGCTGTTGACTGTGTGGTAGGACTTTAGGAGCTGTATAATCGTTATCATCTGAAGTCTCTACTGTTATAAAGCCTTCTGAGTTAAGGCATCACGTTGGGATTCAGGAAGGGGTATTGTCCAGAGACATCCTCAACCATTTTACTGTTGTACTACAAGTTAGGCTTTTCAGATTATTTATTAAACTTCTAAAGAAATGAGAGGAGGGGAGGTAAGTTGTTTTAAAACAGGCTCCCAGCCTCGTGGCAACACTGAATTCTATAATTTTACAAACGAGACTTCATATACTTTTGATCTGTGCAACGCAGGTAGAGGGAAGGGCCTGGAGAACAGGCCACATAGTGCTGAGGTTTGGAACTGGGAGAGATGGGACCCCTCCAAACACGGGGTGAACTGGGATTCATAGATGAGATGTACCCAGCATTTACTCTTAGCCGGGTGCTATTCTAAGTACCTCACACGTACTGACTTCCGTAATCCTTTCAATAGTCCTGGGAGGCAGGAACTATCATCAACCCCATTTTACAGATGAGGAAAGTGAAGTGGGTAAGGGCTAAGTCATCTGCTAAATGTCACGCAGCTGTTCACTGGCAGAGCTGAGACTCTAGGACATCTGGGCTCCAGGAGCCCTGCCCTTCACCAGGATAAGCTCCTCCCTGCAAGCAGCCCAAGTGCCAGAAGGAACTAGGTGTCAGGCGGGAAGAGGCGGGGCAATGAAATGACTAACCTGACCATGTGAAAGCTTTCCCCGAGGCTTGTCCTGAACTGGAGCTAGGCTAGCAATCCCATTTTCCTTTTAAATCATCTTTCTCCAACTATATCTTGCATATCAAGCTAATCTTTCTATCAAATGAGGAAGACAGTACTTTGGGTTTCTTTAAGGCACTGGACCTGTAATCTGAAAGCTTAGAGCAACCCACTTGGTTCCCTTCTTCCTCATGAAATGGATCAGGGTGATAATCCATGCCTTGCTCGATTCACAAGATAAGCTTCCGAGGCTCAACTTAGGGGAGGGTGTATATGTGTGTATATTACATGCCAAATTATAACATGCTATAGAACTCTGAGGCACAGTTATTCAAGTCCTGAGCACCTCGAAGGCAGGGACGTCCTCGTATTTATCACCTAATATACACGTGCCTAGAACTAATCAGACTCAGCAAATATTTGAAAACTGAAGGAATTAACGAACACTGAACATAAACACATGGATAATTTGCCTTTATCCCCCAAAGTACCAACAAACAGTGCTTTTGGTTGTTACCTTCCGGGGGCGGGGTGCACTTCTCCACCAAAATGCTAGGATTGTCACTTTCACTGGTGCTGCACTGGGACCCCACTTGCAGACAAATCCTCTCGTTCAGGGGTACTTCTTTGGAACGATGGGTTTCAGGAGCAATTTTCTAAGGTTAGGAAATTGTAAAAAGGCATTGCTCTAGCAAACATACAGCAATACACGTAGGTAATAAAACATCAGCATGTTCAAATGTGTTTTAAAAAAGAAAAAAAGGAAGATTATCAGATGGCATAGGTCAGTGACTATCAACCCACGGTGATTTTGCTCTCCCCGCTCCCCCCATCCTGGGGAACATGCTGGGTTGTCACAACTTAGGAGGGCACTGCCACTGGCCTGTAGTACGTAGAGGCCAAGGATGCTGCTGAACATGGCTCGGTGCCCAGGACAGCTTTGCCTCCCCCCACAGCAAAGAATCATCTCGCGCCAAATGTCAGTGGTACCACCGTTGAGAAACCCCAGGAGAGAGAAAAGACAAATTCCCACATTTTAAATGTATAAACATCATGACATTTGCCTATAAACCTACCATGCTCACGCATCAACTGTCTAAAATTTTAAAGGTAACACAATAAGATTATCAAAACTCAATTCCTAGGGGTGCCTGGCTGGCGCAGTCAGTTAAGCGTCCAGCTCTTGGTTTCGGCTCAGGTTGTGATCTTAGGGTCATGAGATCGAGCCTGGAATTGGGCTCTGAGCTCAGCACAGAGCCTGCTTGGGTTTCTCTCTACCTCTCCCTTTGCCCATCCTTCCTACGCTCCCTCTCTCTCTCTAAAAATGAATAAATAAATCTTTTTAAAAAAATTCACTTCCTAACTAGATGCAGTATATTATCAAGATCAAGGTACAAATTGCTTTGAGAATCCAGTAATCTTGGGGCACCTGGGTGGCTCAGCGGGTTAAAGCCTCTGCCTTCGGCTCAGGTCATGATCCCAGGGTCCTGGGATAGAGCCCCACATCGCCCCACATCGCCCCACATCACCCCACATCGCCCCACATCGCCCCATATCGCCCCACATCGGGCTCTCTGCTCAGCAGGGAGCCTGCTTCCTCCTCTCTCTGACTGCCTCTCTGCCTACTTGTAATCTCTGTCAAATAAATAAATAAAATCTTAAAAAAAAAAAAACAAAAGGAAATGAGAAGGGTTAGAAAAATTAAAAAAAAAAATCCAGTAATCCTGGTCACCTGTGAGGACAGAAAGGAAAGGAGGGCCTGAGGGACCAAAGAGAGAGATTTCATTAAACATCTTTCTGTACCGTTTGACCCTTCTGACTCCCTCGCACAAGCATAGAGATTTCAAGGGATGCTACATGCACTGAGTATACCACACCCTTATTCTGTAAAATAGATGGGCTTGTGGTGCTACAGAAAGCGGACTTCTAGAGAGCATACAGATGTAAATCACAAATCTGGGCATTACAATTCAGAATAATGAGATTAGAGGGCCGTTAAGGAAATTAACATCTCCCAAGCTGAAAAGAGTGGGAATTATTAAGAATGAAGCTGCTTTTAATCAGAGCTCCAAGGAGCTTCCTGTTTTGCAATGGTTTCTGACTCAAGTTGGAGGCAGCATTTCCTTTTAGATACGTGCTGATGGCCTTGAAGTGGAAAATTCGTCAAATTTACTTCTATCTGCCCCCCTAAGGAGCTACTCGGCCATTTCCCACGCCTGCGGCCAGCTGAGCATGAAGGCAGCTGTGACAACCCCCAAACCCAAGAAGTAAGGGTGCCCTCGGACAGACAGCTAGCAGACCAACAATTAATGAATCATAACAAAGACACACAAAAAAATCAAATTAGAGAAACTGAACAGCTCTTAGGCCCAAGCAAGACAGCACTCTGAAAAGGGAGCCAGCTGGTCAGCCCTGAAGAAAAGACAAAGAAAGGTATGTACGTGAGCAGACTCCTGGCAAGGAGTGAAGAGGAGGATTTGGCCCCACGGACACTGAGTTACTTCTGTCCCGGCAAAGACGTGCCCACCTTCAGTGAGACCTCTAGCTACTCTTAGCCAAGTGCATTTTCACAACTAATTTCTGATTCCTTCACAGGAAACCTACTTATCGTTTGGCTTTCTACATAGTTGCTGCCTACAGGGAAGGAACACACCAGTTATGCCAACAGAAAACTTTCTAAAATGTTTTTTCACTGTGATCGTTCTCATGCCAGATTAAGGAATTGGCCGTTGAGAGATGAATGTGTGCTGGGGAAATGAGGGTTCTCAGCCTGTGAAAGCGAAGACCAGCCCCAGGATCACGGTAACGGTGGCACGAAAGTTCCAAGTGCAAATTTCACCAAGATCACAATTTTACCAAGCCTGAGTCCTATATACCTCGAAAGGAGCCACCCTGACTCAAAGATCCTCGATAATTCCTGTTTGGAAGATAATTCCTGTCTGTCCTTTGAATAAACCAGGCGGAACATGTATGGTTAAATGCCATAAATCAGAATCATCATGGGAAAAACCCCAGTTCTCTTAGTATATTAGATATTGTTCCAGTGAGAAGGCTGAGGAATTTTATTAAGCAAAGATTTTTATTATAATCGAATTTTTTAAGTTAAAAAAATACTTAAGTACTTAATCTGAACCTTGCCCTTGAGGGCATATAAATAACAACTCAGGAAAGAGACCAGAGGGAGAAAAACAAAGTAATTTTTAAAAATCTCTTTCAGGGGCGCCTGGGTGGCTGAGTTGGTTAAGTGTCTGCCTTCGGCTCAGGTCATGATCTTAGAGTCCTGGGATGGAGCCTCGCATTAGGCTCCCTGCTCAGCGGGGAGCCTGCTTCTCCCTCTCCCTTTGCCACTCCCCTTGCTTGTGCTCTCTTTCTCTCTCTCAAATAAATAAAAATCTTAAAAAAAATCTCTTTCAAAGTTTAAGGTAAATAATATTAAGTTGGCATGAAAAAAGAAGAAACCCCAGTTGTCAATGATCACCAAGGGTAGCACATCTCTATCAGACAAGAAACTAAATCCCTCCCCTCGGATCCCAAGGAGGTTGTGTGGAGGCTCCCACGTGACTTTCGGAGGCGGTGACTCACTCCCCTGGTAGCTGCTGTAGGACAACATTCCACTCCACCCCTTGGGGAATCTGGGCTTATTTGAAAATTTATCAAAAACCAAGGCCAGCGTCCTGAACTGGACCCTCCCCTCAGGACCAATGTGCATTTGGCTGGATCACACCTTTCCCAATTCCAGATTCCTTTCTCAGTAGAAAAAGAGCTTGGGCCTCAGCTTCTGCCCCTCTGGATGCCTTTGTAATTTATTCACCTAGTGAGACTCGCTATCTCTGGGTGATGAAAGAGATCTAATCTGACGCCAAAGCACATAAATCAACATTCTTTTAACAACAGCAAACGAGAAAACAAAAACAAAAACAAAACTTGAGGCCAGATCCTCCTTCTACTTGCCAGATTGGGAAACTAGTAGATACTGCTAAAACAATGGTGGAGGGCAGCCACTTAAAACTGAGCTTGTATTCTTAGAAAAATCATCTGGGAAGCCCCAGCTCCTGTGTTAATGATCCTCCAGTCTGAAGACTGAAAACAACCTCAAGGGTTTATCTCACTTAGCAACTCAGGATCTTTAGACAGTCACCTAAGCCCCCCAACATTACAAATTATGCCAAACCCGCTCCTTCAATATGCTTCAAAGGGCATATGCGCCCCAGTTCTGTCTGACGATGCTAATGCTTTGTCTGAAGGATGGAGAGGGGAGAGGGAGATCACTCCTGCCGTTCACTGCCAGCCTCAGGGTTACAAACTTCAAAAGGTTGGCCAGGAAATCTCCCATCACTGCTTACAAGGGATAATCCATGTTCACCAGGAGGGCAGCAGCCATCAACACCGTCACATGGCTGGAATATAAAGGAGCAGGCCTTAGGCAGAGGTCACCCTTTGTGGTCTCCATCTGGTCTCTTCAGTGGCAAAATGGAAGGTAATATTAGGTTGAACCATATGACCTAAAGAATCAACAATTTCATGTGATTCAACCTAACAATAATAATAATAGTAAAAGCTGACGGTGATTGAATGTTGACGTGGTGTCAGGTGCATTACGAACACCATCTCCTTGAACACATGCACCACATGCACCATTCACACGAAGTAGGTCCTACCCCAGCATTTCACAAACAAGGAAATGAAGGCTCAGAGAGGTTAAGTGACTTGCTCAGGGTCACACACCTCCGAAAGGGGAAGAGACAAATGTTCAAACCCAATGCTGTCTAATTCCATTGCCTCCTAAAGTCACTTTCAACTCTAAATGTCTGTGTCTACACTGCAGAATGAGCCCTGTTTCTAGGCTAGACCACCACCATGTCTCCCCGATCGATCCTCAGGTGTGTACAGCTGGCTAGTGAATATGGACCTGTTAGGAAACAAAGGTGACCTCTCCTGAGTTTCAACGAGATACTTAGGAAAAGCACTTAAAGGTCTTTCCTGGAATTTCTCAAGGCTGAACTAGGAAAGTTGCCACCAAGAATCCAAATGCCTACAGCCCCTCTTTAGGAATAAGAGGAAGCCAACAGTTTAAAAAGGGGAACTCAACTCCTGAAAGTATTACAGTCTTCTGCACTGAGAGCATCTCTTTTCTTGTTTGTTTGCTTTTTTTGTTTTTAAGATCTTATTTACTTCTTTGACAGAGAGAGGGAGAGAGATCACAAGTAGGCAGAGGGGTGGGGGAAGCGGGCTCCCTGCTGAGCAGACAGCCCAACTCGGGACTCCATCCCAGGACCCTGAGATCATGACCTGAGCCAAAGGCAGAGGCTTTAACCCACTGAGCCACCCAGGCGCCCGTTTGCTTTTTTTTTAATTGAAGTATAGTTGACCAATAACGTGATAGTCATTTCCAGTGTACAACATAGTGATTCCACATTTACATACCTTACTCAGTGATCCCCACATTAAGTCTAGTTACCATCTGTCACCACACAGTTATTACGAAATTGGCTATATTCCCTATGCTGTACTTTTCATCTCCATGACTTAAAATTTATTTTAAAACTGAAAGTCTGTATGCCTTAATTCCCTTCACCTACTTCACCCATTCCCCCCCATCCCCGGCAACCATCAGTTTGTTCTCCGTATCTATGAATCTGTTTCTGTTTGATTTTGTTGGTTTCTTTTATTTTTTTGACTCCACAAGAGTGCAATCATATGGTATTTGTCTCTGGTTCCAACCACGGTGTCGCAAGTGGCCACATTTCGTTCTTTTTTGTAGCTGAGTAATATTATATATCTATACATATATCTCCCACAACTTCTTTATCCATTCATCTATCAATGGACACTTAGATTGTTGCTTCTATCCCTTAGCTATTACAAATCGGCCACTGGGGGCGCCTGGGTGGCTCAGAGGGTTAAGCCTCTGCCTTTGGCTCGGGTCATGATCTCAGGGTCCTGGGATCGAGCCCTGCATCGGGCTCTCTGCTCAGCGGGGAGCCTGTTCCCCCCTCTCTCTCTGCCTGCCTCTCTGCCTACTTGTGATCTCTCTCTCTGTGTCAAATAAATAAATAAAATCTTAAAAAAAAAAAACCAAATCGGCCACTGTAAATGATGCTGCAATACACAAAGGGCTTCATGTATATTTTTGAATGAGTGTTTTCATTTTCTTCACATATATACCCAGAAGTGGAATTGCTAGATCTACGGCAGTTCTATTTTTAATTTTTTGAGGAACCTCCATTATTGTTTTCCATAGTGGCTATACCAATTTACATTCCCAACAATAGTGCAAGAGGGTTCCCTTGTCTCCACATCCTTGCCAACACTTAAGATTTCTTGTCCTTTTTTTTTTTTAAGATTTTGTTATTAAATAATCTCTACAGCCAATGTGGGGCTCAACCCCGAGATCAAGAGTTGCATGCGCCACTGACTGAGCCAGCCAGATGCCCTGATATTTCTCGTCTTTTTGATACTAGCCATCCTGACCTAGTAGATACTGCTAGGTGATTTGTCTAATTGTGGTTTTGATTTGTATTTCCCCAACGGTGAGTGATATTAAGCATCTTTTCACATGTCTGTTGGCCATCTGTACACCTTCTCTAGAAAAAAGTCTATTGGGGTTTAGAGAACCTCCTTTAAAATGCAAATACTTCTGGGGCGCCTGGGTGGCTCAGCTGGTTAAACAGCTGACTCTTGATTTTGGCTCAGGTCATGATCTTAGGGTCCTGGGATTGAGGCCCCTGTTTGTCCATGCTCACTGGGGAGTCTGCTTGAGGATTCTCTCTCCCTCTCCCTGTGCCCATCCCCACTGCACTCTCTCTATAAAATAAATAAATAAATCTTTACAAAAATAAGTAAAATGCAAATACTTCTGAGTAGCCTCAATTTTTCATCAGTGAACACCTGAGCTATAATGAGCACTGCAGCAGGATGGCGGATTAGCAAGTTTCTCTCCAAAGGAAGAACTTTTTCCATCCTCAATTTATTAAGCTTTCACATATGTTATTTGTCATGTCCCAGGAAGCCAGGGAAGTGAGTAGAGCCATACTTTACACAGTAGGAAACTAAGGCTCAGAGAGGTTAGGTAACTTGCCCAGGCCACACAGACAGCTGAGTGGTCCACCAACGAGAACCCAGTTCTGACTCTCCGTGCCACCGAGCTGCATGAACCTGATTCACGGAGCCAAAGCCCTGTCACTAATTCAATTTCTCATTCAGCCTCCTCATGATTCTGGACGAATTCAACCCCAAATGTCCCTGACCTCCCCCGTCACTGAAAGGAGGCATAAAGATATAAAACAGTTTTGGACAGATGATCTGATGCTTTGAAGAAGCTGTCGAAGAGAAGGGGCTGCAAGCTGATTAGGCCTGAGCGAAAATTCCATTGAATAAGACTATCATAAAGAATCTACAAAAAAAAAAAAAAAGAATCTGAAATGATCCAATCCTGTTAAGAAAAACTTGCTTGCGCCAGCTGTCCACATCTGACTGGGAAGGCTGAACGTTCCCCTCATTTTTCGTCCGGCATCGGGAAACCTAGTCAACCCTATCTGCCCCGGACGTCTTACTTTCTCACTTGCCATGTGGCCATTCACTCTGGTGTTTGCATGGTTCTTGCATATCTGTGTGCATGTCGTTAGCAAGACAGTGAACGTGTGGTCTGCATACAAGGCGACAGGCAGGAACACGGGAACACATTTTCACATAATTGTTTGTTGAGTGCCTAGTGGATAAAAGATATCTGGCATTTCCTAACAGGGTAATCTCATTGCATTTGATTATCAGATAATGAGCAAATATTTTCAAATGTTCAAATGCTCAGCTTTTTTTTTTTCCAACAGTCTTTTCATAGTCATTTTCCCAGGTAAAATTGGGACACGACCCAAAACAAAATTCCCACTTTGAAGTAAGATTAGAATTCCGTTTATTCTTGGCTCCAGTTCATGGTGTTCACTTTACCTCATCAGTAGAATACGTTCTAGAACACTCACCTTATCCTGCTTGTTGTCAAAGTGACTAAAATACCATAAGGTGCAATTCGGGCTGGCTCCTTCAGGAGGATCCCATGTCCATATGACCGTGCAGAGGTTTTCAACAGAAACACTCAAATTCGTCACAGGTGGCTGGGTTTCTGCTCAAATCAAGCACAAGAAATAAATTTATCAACATCAGCCAGCATTTTCAGTAGGCCATGAAAGCCATTCCTCCCAGTCCTGGATGTCAAGAAGAATAAAACAACAGCTAGAATTTATTGAGCCAGGCACTGTTCCTAGTACTCTCCTCACTAATCCACTGGCTCGTCACAACCGTCTTGCGAGATAGAACTATCAGCTCATCTTAAAGATGACGTGACCGAGGACAAGAACACTGAGTCACTTGCCCCATGTCCCATAGATCATAAACGGCAGAGCCAGGATACATACCCAGAAAGTGTGCCTCCAAGGCCACATTCTTTTTTTTTTTTAAGATTTTTTTTTTATTTGACAGGGAGACACAGCAAGAGAGGGAACACAAGCAGGGGAAGTGTGAGAAGAAGAAGCAGGCTTCCCGCAGAGCAGGGAGCCGGTTGCGGGGTTTGATCCCAGGACCCTGGGATCATGACCTGAGCCAAAGGCGGATGTGCAACGACTGAGCCACCCAGGCGCCCCGCAAGGCCACATTCTTAACTACCTGCTAGAGTGTGGACAAAGGGAAGAGTATGGTCTTAAATCTCCCTTTCCCTCCTGCAGGAGTCTGGGGTCCCCTATGCCTGGGATCGACACCTCACTCGACGCAACCACTTCAATCTCTGCAGCTCCGTGGGCGACCTCAAGCAGCACATCTTTCATCGTGACCTGGTTAACTGTTATAACTTTTCCAAAGAAATACTGAGGAAGATTTAATAGTTCTTGTTGCTCCCCTGAGGTCTGACACTACACAGCTGGGACTGTAGCTTTGACTAATCTAAAGAGGGAAGAGAGGAGGAGAAACTGAACCAGTGTCTTAAAAATGTGTTTCATTTGGAGAAAACCCACCACTGCCTCTACCAAAATATTTAGTGAACCTATTATTTTGGACCAGCTCTATCATCAGTGAAAGGAGTTTTAATGCTTCTGCCAAAAACAGGGAAAGGCACAGAGCAGGGGTTGGGGGAATGAAACATCATTTCAAACTTTGCCAACAGCCCGGGTGACCAGGACTACCAGAATCGTCCCCCAGAAACTGTAATAATAATAATAACATAATAATAATATAATCCGTAACTACTTATACCATTACCTTCTTCTTTAACGGGACAAAAAATGCCTTTTATCCCCCAACAGGAGCCCCACAGGCATTACGTAGTTGGCATTTCCCCAAAGGTCAGTTGTATTCATAGTAGCCTGCAAAGGCCCTGGACTCTCCATACTCATTCCCTCTTTCCCGACTCTTCCCCCATTAGTTTTTCCACAAGGCTGACCAAAGGCCCAACTGTGGGGAGGAGCAGAAAATTCCTACTGCACTGCACCAGAGCCCAGCTCTCGTCTGGAAGCCCCCGCGGCTCGGGCAACAGGGCTAACGCGAGGATTCGAAGCGATGACTGGCGAGTACAGCTACTCCATTTTGGTCTTTCTAACATCACATGGATGAAACTTTTGAAGACAAATCATTCGTCAACTACAGAACCCTTAATAAAACCTTTGTGCCGGGGCAGCTGGGTGGCTCAGTCAGCTGAGAACCAGACTCGGTTTCAGCTCGGGTCATGATTTCAGGGTTGTGAGATCGAGCCCCGTCTTGGGCTCCCCGCTCAGCATGGAGATTCTCTCTCCCTCTCTCTCTGCCCTTCCCTCCCACCCCCTCCCTTTCTCTGTCTCTCTCTCAAATAAATCTTAAAATAAACAAATAAATACATAAACAATAAAAAAATAAAAACTTTGTTCCTCCTGAAGACTATAATCTACTTTAGCCTTATCGGCCTTATTCTGCACTTTCCAGAAACAGAGTGCAGCAAACTTGCTGACGCTCTACCTTCCCATCCCCGCACAAAAATTAAAGCCCTGATTAAAAAAAAAAAAAATACTACCTATTTATAGTTCACATAAATCACACTTCAATTTTCAAGGCGACTTATAAAATCTACTTTTTAACTTCAGTATTTTGCCAGAACAATGGCCCGCATGATTCCTAATCTCTCCAGTGGGTTTATTTTTCTCCATCTGTTCTGAAGTGTCTTTTAGTTAAATCTTCTAATTGGTTTGCATTTTTAGGCTACTTGTGGCTAACTGCCACCGTTTTGTTTCCCACCTAATGGTCCCTTCCATTTCCCTTGAGATTTTTCTACTTCTTATACTTTAAAATACATTCACACATGAGTGCGCGCACAGACACACACATACGGAAAGTTAAAATATAGTCTCCAAAGTTTAGATATATATGAATACGTGTGTATATATGTATGACACACTGAGATATGTACATACATAAGTGGTGACTGTACTTCTAAAGATCTCTGACAGTTCCTCATGTGTAAGACAAAATATAATCTCAGTACAGTGCAGGACTAAGATCATGGACTCTGGAGCCCGACAGCCCGAGTTCCTGTCCCAGCTCTGCTACGTAGTAGGTGGCAAGTTACTTAACCTCCTCTCTCTGCTCTAGTTTCCTTAGGTACAACACAAGCATGAAAATAATAACCCATCAGAAAAGAGTCATTGTGAGGATGAAATGAGTCAATACAGATAAAATGCTCTGAACAGTGCCTGGGCCGGAGCGAGTACTATGTCAATGTTAGCTATCTACTTTCTTTTTGAAGAAACAAAACAGCTCTCAACAGTTGCTTTGGTTGTCTGTGAAATGGACCCGTCTGTGGGACAGAACAAGTCAGACATCGAATTTCAACTACTTCTTTTTTTTTAATATTTTTATTTTTATTTATTTGACAGAGATCACAAGTAGGCAGACAGGCAGGCAGAGAGAGGAAAGGGGGAGAAGCAGTCTCCCTGCTGAGCAGGGAGCCCGATGCGGGGCTCAATCCCAGGACCCTGGGATCATGACCCGAGCCGAAGGCAGAGGCTTTAACCCGCTGAGCCACCCAGGCGCCCCTCAACTACTTCTTTTTAAAGGTTGATCATTGCCTTCAGAAAGGGGAATGGGCAGGCGGGAGGGACTCAAGTGGGTCACCCCTCCCCCCGCCCCCCGACTCAGACCTCGAGTGAGTCTGTACAGTTACCTAGCACAGTGTCCCATTCTACTTAGGACACAGACCGTGCTCTTTCTAATAAGGCGTGTTGCTTGGCGATTCGTTTTTGCTCCCTCCTATTCCATCCCAGGAGCTGGCAGAGGCATGCCTATTCCCGGAAAAGTTAAGGAAATCACAGTCATAAATGAGTCACCGCCTCCTTCCCTTACATCTAGTCAGTCATCAATGTCTATCCCTTTCTTCTTGTAACGACTCTCTTAATCATTCCAACCACACCAGCATGCTCTGCTGGGCCCCGTGAGGCAGGCTGACACCAGTTAAATCACAGCCCCAGACAGGAGGCATTCACAACACATCCGTCTAGGGGACATCTTCAACCCCAGAGCCCCGTGTAGCTTTATACTCCAGCGATTCCTGTCACCCGGGGAAGTCTTCATGCTTGCTTCTCCTCCGCTGTCATTTCCCCCCACACTGTGCCCCGCTCAGGGCCTTCATGGGCAAACGAAACTCTTCTGCCTGGACTGACTTTGCCAACGCACCCTCCTGCCCAGCCGGGCTGCTCGTTGCCCACAGAGGGAGCAAGACCCTCTCCCCCACACTCCTGCGTCTAGGCTCCTGCTGGTCTCCCCCACCTAGGAAGAACTTCTCCACCCACTCGGATTCCCCCCATCCTGAAGGTCTAGCTCAAGTTTTTACCACTTCCATGCAACTGCCAGCCCTCACAGCTCTCCGTCTTCCGGATGCCTACAGTGCTTAGGGTTTGAACCATATGCCATGGCAATTATAAAGCGAGTCTCCAATACACAATCAATCACTTCATAACCGATGACCTTATACAACCGTTCAGGGTTTCCAACCAGTCCTGCCCTGCAGCTCTGGGAGGTGCTCAGCTCCTCTCCCAGCCAAGGACCCCCCCTCCCTTCGACAGAGGGAGGCACTGAATACCATGGTCAAGAGCGTGACCTCTGGAGTCAGACCACGTACCCCACGAGACCTGGAGCAAGGCTCTGAACCTCACCATGCCTCAGCTACCTCATGTACAAAGTGGGGACTCACAGCAGTGCCCACAGCATAGGTTTTGTGTAAAGATGAAATGAAACAACGTAAGCAGAAACACTCAGAACACTGCCCTACACAGAGTATCTTAAACAGTATATAAAGGCTAGTTGTGGTTATTAACGCATGGCACCACATGGCCCAGCAGCCCGAAGAGACTAAACAAAGCCAGTAACCAAATCATATTTATGAACACAGAGAAGCTTAGAGCTAGGAAGGGCCCTCAGAATTTACGGATCAGAAAACTGCCACGTGAGCACGGGGAAATGATCAGCCCAGAGCCCCACAGCTGGGAAATGTCAGAGCATGAAAACTTGAGTCCCGTTTTGTTTTGTTTTTCCTTCACCACATCTCCTTGCGAGTCTCTCAGTATTTCTAATGGGAAAAGAGCTTCTGTATTCTAAGTTACCAAGTTCGCAATGAACCGCTGAGACAAAATGTGATTAAGTGGGGGTGGCAGGGGATGATCTAGAAGGCCAGCTGTTGTTTCAGGTGTGTGTGTGGGGGGGAGTCTGTAGGAGGGAAGGTGTTGGGGCAGGACGGTGAAAATCAGGACCCTAATGAGTGGGATGACCCTCAACCAGTCCCTTCCTTTCTCTGGACTGAGCTTCCACATATGGAAGCGATCCCCATCCCCTCCTGAACTGGAAGCAGGTGGCGGGAGGGGGGGGGGGTAGCAAGGGTTAGGCTGAACCCTCTAAGGTTCTCCACGAACCCCCAGAGCCTGGCTCAGGACTAAACAACGCAGAAGCTTGAATAATTATTAACTGGAAACCTCAAACCTGCCTGCGGCCTCCACTCTAAATGCCACCTTTCAGTAAAGGCTTCCCGCTTCACCCTATCTATAATGGCAAACCCCTTCTCTGCTTCGTTTTTCTTGATTGTACTTGGCGCCATCTGACATACCTGATATTTTACTTCCCGCCTCCCCCCGCCCCCGGAGGCCTCTGCCAATAGCACAGAAGCGTACAGCGCAGGGGCTTCGTCTGCGGCACTCACCGCCCCCTCCCATCCTCAGCCCCTAGAACACCACCTGGCACAGAGCGGACTGCATTCGTTGTGTTGACTGAATCAATAGAGGGCATCGAGATTGCCCAATCAGCATTTCAACTTGGGTTTCAAAGCACCACGCACTGGTGAAAAGGCAATGGGCAAACTGTGGGTGTTTGTGTCAATATGGTAATAAAAGCTCTCTAATTTGGAGCTGCTATTGTCACCCAACGTGACCAGGCCACTGGAGCAGGGAGCTGTCCGGGAGGAAGTCATTCTACTCTTCCCGGCAGAACTCTGCCCGGTTGATTAATGAAAAGTTGCCGCACAGGGTGAGGGGTACACACGAACCCGCGGGAGTACCCTGGCAACTTTCCTGTAAACCGACAATTATTTCCAAATATAAGGGTCATTAAAGAAACAAGGCGTGCACCCGGATGCTGCTCCGGGTTTCCAAACGGATTTCTCAAAATCCAGAGGAAGCCGTAGCCCTCACGTCCCTTATTCTCCGAGGACCCGGGTCTTCCGGAGCTCCTTTCAACTCCACCCCCGCACTCGACAGGCGGGGTCCCGGGCAAGGAGACCCGGGGCGATTCCCCGCTTGCCCGGACCTCGGTCGCCGACTCCACCGCCTCCAGGCCCCCTCATCCCCACCCGGGTGACCGGCCGGGTCCCGGCCCGCCGCCCTCCGACACCGCGGGCAAACTTCTCTCCCGCGCCTGGGCCCCGAGCTCCCCAGCTCTTCCCGACGACGCGAGGGAAGTGAGGCGGCGAGTCGTCGTCCCGCTCCGCCACCGCCGCCACCGCCGCCCGCGACCTGGGAATGCCCCGTCGCTCCCGCCCCCCGCCCCTCGAACGGGGCGCCGCAGGCTGCGGTCCCCGAGCACCGATCGTCGTGAGGTGATCGCCCCCCGCCCCCGCCCCCCAGCGCCCTCCCTCGCCGCAGCACCCCGGCCCCCCTCGGCCGCCGCCCCGAGCCCGCGGCCGCACTCACCGGTGGGCGCGGCGACCGCGCCGCCGCCGCCGGCGCAGAGCAACAGCGCCCACAGCCCGCAGAGCCGCGCCGGCCGCGCCATGCAGCCCCTCTCGTCGGAGCCCGGCCGGGCGGCGAGGCTCCGCAGTCTCCGCCTCCTTCGCTCCCTCTCCCACTTCCCGGCTCCACCGCCCCGAGAGACTGGAGACCGGCGCAGACCGGAAAGGCCGCTCCGCCCACCCGCCGCAGGTAACCCGAGCCGCGAGCCGCGGGCGGAGGGGGCGGGGCGCCGGGGCCCCCGCACCTCCCGCGCCTCGCGCCGCGTCACACCTGGCCCTGCCGCCGCCGCCCCACCGCCCCGCCGCCGCCGCCCCGCCGCCCCGCCGCCCCGCGCCGACCCCTCCGGAGACCGGGCTCGGCTCTGGCCAGACTGAACTTCCTCGAGCACGTCGCGGCCCAGCCCAGGCGCCCGCCGGTCCCGCCCTCCGCGCGCCCGCGCCAGCCCCGGCCGGCGCCGCCTGTGCGCGCGGACCTGCGGGGCCGGGGTCGCGGGGTGCTGGGCTTCCCCGCCTCCAACTATCCCCCGCCCCCAACCCGGGCACCGCGGCAGGGCCACCGACCGGAAGGCGCCTCGGCCTCGGAGTCCGGAGACGCGGCTCCCAGTCGTCGGTCTCTGAGCAGCTGTTTGCAAAACTCTGATTCCAGACTTCTTAATCCCAACACCACCTCCCAGGGTGGGCCCGGGCCCAAGACCCAAGAGGGGACTTAGCGGGGGCGTGCTGGGCGAAAAGGCCGGAAGGTGTGTTGGAAAAGTGGTAATACATAATATTGAGACGGGGCTGGTGGTGGGGAACAAAATATTAAATGGGAACGACGGTGCCATACCATGTCCAGTACTTGCATTCTGAAAAGCACACAACCAACTTTCTAGGTATTTCTTTTTCATGGGTTTAGAGCCAGAAGGTGAGTCAGAAGGACACACGTTGAACACAGAAAGTGGGTGACTACGAAGGTCAATGAGGCTGCGGATGGAGGAGAAAGGGAACCCCTGTTTCTTGTTGCTGCTGTAACCAATTACCGTATGTGTGGTGACTTGAGATGGGTTTTTTTTAGAGTTCTGCAGGTCAGAAGTCTCACTGGGCCAAAATCAAGGCATGAGCAGAGCTGTGCTCTTTCTGGAGGTTCTGAGAGAGAAGCAGTGTTTAGCTTCTCCAGGCGGCCCATGCCGCTGCTCAGGTCACTTCTCTTGACTCAGGCCCTCCTGCTGCATTTTTTCATTAATAAAAACCTTCGTGATTAGATTGGACCTACCAGATAATCCTCATGTCAAAATCCTTCACTGAATCGCATTTACGGAGTCCCTTTTGCCATATAAAGTCACATATCCACAGTTGGCTGGGACCAGGGCATGGAGATCTTTGGGGAGGGGTGTTACTCTCTCACCAGCCCCCCAAAAAGGATCACATCTCGATACATGATGAAACCCACTAACGTAGGTGTATTTCGGTTGAATTAAGCCAATGTATACAGAAATCTGTTGCCAAAAAATACAGCAGTCAAAATGCTGACAACACACCTAGTCTCCTTTAACATATTGGAAACAAAGGCCTCACTCTGAGAATTATGGCCCTCAAGTTCAAAAAATATTTGCTGTCCTTCCAGGAACTGGGGGAGCCACTAATTAAAAGCAGGCCCTGCCAGCAAAGAGCTGCCATTAGTGTGTGGGGCTCCCATAAGGACAAAAGCAAGGAACTATGGGGCACAAAGAAGGGGCGCCTTCTGGGACAGAAGGGGCAAAGGAGGCTTCCAGGAGGCAGGCCTGCCTGCATGGAATCTCGAGATAAGTCTTGCGTTCAAGGTTCAGAATCCCTCCTTGTCTGCATGTGTTACTGAACAACATTGTGGTTATGAAAACACTCTGTAAACTATGGAAGCTGGTAGAACAGAGATATTACTGCTATTTCTAAATCCCCCTGCAAATAGGCCAGCCAGTCTCTAACCTAAGACCCCTTCCCCCCACCCCCCGTCACCATCACCACACACATACACTTGTTGACATTTGCTCTAAACATTATACAACAAGTTTATAATAACATTTCCAAAAGGATTATGTCATCGGCCTTTTATAAAGTCTCCACTTGGAACAGGAGCCCCTGGGGACTGGCTTAGTGCCATCGTGGGCACTATCTGGCATAGACTGAGCGAGTGCCTAATGAAATGAAGTGTAATGGCAGCAAATGATTAGCAAAACAAGGGTCACGACTTGTCATTAGCCTCCAGAAAAGGCCCTGAGAATTGTGAGTGTGGTGAGGCAAAAGACAAAGGGCAGTGGCATGACCATAATAATACTGGGCTGCTGACCGTGAGTACAAGTGTTCTAGACAGTTCCACTTCCCCCTACCCTAAACGTCAAGCCACGTTTAAAAAAAAAAAAAAAGATATTTTGGAGGGAGTGGGGAGGCTTAGGAATGCTGTTTCTTCAACATCAATCTTTTATTTGTAAATTGTCTTGTACTTTTACTCAGAGAGCGTCTCAGATTGCATTAGCCCACTGCTCTGGTCTGTGCGAAGATGAAGACAAATGGACAGCTTTCTGGGAATTGCAATAAACACCTCTTATTTGGGCTTTGTGTAATCCGAGTCATGATGAGTCCACATCAAGTTTAGCTTTAATTCGTAATTCATTGAGCCCCTGATGATTTGGGTGTGAGATTACCCATCGTCTTTCTTTCCCCTTTGGCCCCGAGGTGGCTGGAACTCTGGACTCCCCCCTAGGTACCTCGGCCACTCCAGCTGGCTTTTTGGATCTTTACCCTTTTCACTAAGGCTTCCTCCTTTTTTGTGAGTGGAGTTAGAAAAGGGTACAAGCAAGAAAATAGCTGGGGGATGGGGGTGGGGAAGAGCAATGTTCCTCTTTCCAAAGTCAGGTCTCCTTCCAGGCAGTTAGAAACACCTTCCGGAATTTGTAAAGGACAGAGACGCCAGCATATATACCAAGGGCTTAACTAAGACTTCTGGCCCCTTAAATAAAAATCTCACGAAGGGTCTTCTGCCTTTTATCAGGCCCAAACCGAATAGGTACTCACCGCCACCACGGTGTGAAGAAAAAAAGGGAAACAGCAAATAGGGAATTTCCCTTCTTCTGACACTAAGCCATGGCTCCCTGCAAGGGTTGATTTGTCCTCCTCAGGGGACATTTGGCAATGTCTGGAGATATTTTTGGCTGTCCCCACTTGGGGTAGGGGTGGTGTTACTGGTATCTAGTGGGTAGAGGTCAAGGATACTGCTAAACTGCACAGCCCCCCCACCACCCCAGCCAAGAATTATCCAGCTCAAGATGACCATGGTGCCGAAGTCAAGAAACCCTGAGCTCGTGTACTCTGTTATATTTGCACTTGGCCCCTAACCATCCATTGTCCTCGTGCCCACTGAGAATTAGTGAGAGGTTGACGCTCTAAGTGTTTAACCTTGACACGTTCCTTTCCTGCATGTGGTGTGCGCGTGGCTTCCCCGCCCAACCATCCAGCCGCGCAGTCCCTTCTATCACAAAACACCTCTCAGGTCAATTCTCCCCCTTCCTCGCCTCCACGGGTCTCTTCAGGTCCTTATGGCCTTGCCCTTATACAGTCGCAAGGGTCTGCACATCTCCCCTCCATGAGACGAATCTTCCGATGTGCAGATCTGATCATTTCTGATCATTTCACTCCCTGCTTCTTCTTTTTTTTTTAAGATTTTATTTATTTGACAGAGATCACAAGTAGGCAGAGAGGCAGGCAGAGAGAGAGGAAGGGAAGCAGGCTCCCCGCTGAGCAGAGAGCCCGATGCAGGGCTTGATCTCAGAACCCTGAGATCATGACCTGAGCCGAAGGCAGAGGCTTTAACCCACTGAGCCACCCAGGCGCCCCCACTCCCTGCTTCTTAAGGGACACCTTCTCGCCTCAGAGGCCACAGACAGTAGTCTGGCCATGCTTGCCTGCCGGCTTGCTTCTTCAGGGCGGCTTCCTCACATTTTTCACTGTCTCTTCACCAGCCGGGCTTCCCCAGTCCCTCGGCAGCCCAGCACTCTCAGCCAACAGGCCAGCTTTAGGCTCCAAGTCCCTCGCAGGCACTTTTGTTTGGCCCACATCGTGTTTAAATATATTTGGATTTAGATTCTAGACGTGAAAAAAAAAATCAGGAGATTTTACATGACACCCCAGATTTTCAGCTTCTCTTAAGCAATCAGAAGCTCTGGGGACGCCTGGGTGGCGCCATCAGTTAAGCGTCTGCCTTCAGCTCAGGTCATGATCCCAGAGCCCTGGGATCGAGTCCCGCATCCGGTTCCTTGCTCAGTGGGGAGTCTGCTTCTCCCTCTGCCTGCCGCTCCCCTGCTTGTGTGTACCCTCTCTCTCGCTCTCTTCCTCTGACAAATAAATAAATAGTATCTTAAAAGAAATAGAGATATCAGGAGTTCTGGTAACGTTGGACCTGTGTTCCATTGCACCAGCCGTCAGGAGGTGCCAATCAGGAGGTGCTATCTTATCAACGGGACATGTGCTGTCTGTCAGCACAGGCCCTATGCTCCTTGGCCTGGCCTGCTTCCCTCCCTACTTGCCTGACCCCGTTTGTCACCTCCAATGTTTTCTCTCTACAAACCTTCCCTCTTGCTGTTCTTTTTGCCCAGAAAGCTCTTCCGTTCCTCAGCCTTGCATTTTGTAACGTTCTTTAACCCCCCAATACAAAATTCTTTACGCTCACTTCTCCGTGGTGCCCATAGCACTCGACAGAGTCCTCTACTGTAGCAATTAACAGAGAGGTTTGTGCATGTGTCTAGAGCCACCGCGGGATTCGAGCTCCTGGAAGGCGGAGACACTGCCCAGGGTAACTCCAGGATTCTCACCTAGGAGGAGCTTTGGGGCAGTCTTCTGATTGGAAGGGACAACTACCAGGGGGGTTGTCCTGAAACCGTGGGCGTGCAGCAAGTGTGGACACGCCTCTCTTCCTTAGATTCTGAGTTTGTTCGGGTGGCTTGAGCAAGCGCTCTCTCTGGCACCAGGGAGAACGCAAAGTGGAATGTGACACGGTCAACGTCAGTGACATACCATGCTCTCGGGTCTGGGCTTCATTGACTTGGATGTTCTTGCTCTGCCGTAAGTGGTTTTCCTCTACGGGTTTAGTGATGCTCACTTCCAAGAGAGCGCCGTTTGCACAAGGGGCTCATGACCGGATCCTCTGGGTTTCGCCTAAGGCCAAGATGTGAGGTGCTGGGGTATCTGCCAGGGTCAATGTCCTGAAGCCAACTGACCTCTAGGTCTGCACACTTTACAGTGGTTATTGAATTGAGTCTTGGATTCAACAAGACACTCGTGTGCCCAGAACTCTCCACCATCCTCCAAGGCCTGACCCTGATCCACCTTTCCAACCTCTTCTCCTGCTGCTCTGCCCAAGGCACGTTCCTCCAGCCACACTGACCTTCTGGCCATTCCTCACAGGAGTCAAGTGCACTCCAGCCTCAAGGTCTTTGCCCCGCCCTGTTTCCTCTGCGAGTTGCTCCAGCCTCCCAGGATAGCCACACGTCTTACTCTGTCGCGTCATTTAGATGGCTCATCGAAGCCCGCTCTGGCCACCATTCGAAAATTTTAAGCCCCACCTGTACTTGCCTGCTAGCCCCCTTCCTGGGTCATTCCACCCCATTACCCCGGAATGTAAGCTCGGTGAGTGCAGGGCATGTTTTCTGGTTTGTTCCCAGCTCCATCCCCAGCACTCAGAACTGTACCAGACACCCAGTTCATCCTCAATAAATGTATGAATGCTTACATCACACTGTGCCAGGTGCTGCGAGGGATACCAACCAACCAACGAAAGGCAGCAGTTCATGTGCCTGCCCTTGAGAAATTTCCAGTCGAAGCTGCGGGAAGGTATAGAAAACAACGGGGGAAATGGAGCAAACAAATAAACAAACAGAAATGCTCAGAGAAAGGCAAGACGGACCAGTGTGATCGGAACTGCTTTGGAAGACTTCTTAGAATAGATGGGAACTGAACTAGACCTTGAAGGCTGACCAGAACTTGGGAGAGGCAGACAGAAAGAGAAAGAGAAATAAGTGAACAGCAGTCACTTTTATGGCTGGCTCTCAGAAGCAATAAGGAGCCACGGAAGACTTTTATCAGCAAGGTGGTGACATAAAAGTGACGCTGGGGAGATCTGGTTTTCTGAGATCAATGATCAAAACGTCCTTAATTCTTCACTGGAGGCCGGAAGGCTGGGAGAAGACTAGTCGAGGTGTTGGCAGTCAGGGACAAGGTCGACCTCCACCCAGCTTCCGGCTCCACCATCAGATCCCAGGGGCTGCGAGGCTGGTTCTTCCCTGGGCCCAGCTATTGGGGGGGGGGGGTTGCCGCTCTATGAAAAGAGGGTGCCCTCGGGGCCTGGCACCCCTATTCTTTCCTGCACCTCTTGAAAGCAGTCTATATCCTGCCCAGTCGCTCCATGGCATCACTCCCTTTGGGCTGCAAACTCTTCCGCTCTGGAATTGGCTCTGTTCCCCTTTCCAGCACTTGGGTCTCTGAAAGAGGAAGGGCTGCCATTTGCCCGCACCCAGGGCTCCTCCTTTGGCTTTTGGTTTGGTCTGGGGTGCTTTCATTGCCGCCACCACCCCAGCATCTCAGCGGGGATCTCCCACAACCTTTTAGCTGCACCCTCTCCCCACCGTGCCTGACCCTATGTAGGTCCTGTCCCCTCCCCTGGTCTAGTCTTCGCTCACTGTTGGCAGCGTTTCATAGCATCGTTACTGCCTCTTAGCCACTTAGCTAGCATCAGTGTCTGTCGTCTGTCTGTCCGTATCTCATCTGCTCAGCCTCCAGACTCCTCAGTTTAAAGATTCAAATGCCTCATTTGCATGTTAGTGCCCCACACCTTCTTGCCCTGAAAAGTCTCCATTGTTTGATCCACTTAAGCAGGCAGGGTAATTCACATTCAGCCTCGCCCTCATTCACGCAGCCTCTTTGAGGAGGAGGAGGGCATTTGCATAGCTGTGACTCTCACGGGAAATCCACACGCTAATTTGCACACACACCCCCACCCCGGGGTCGCTTTGCCTACCTGCCTGTTGGACAGGTCCCTAAACAAACAAGGGATTGAGAGCCTCAGTCTGGAAAACACTGGGCTGGCAGTGGGGGGGCAGGGGATGCATGGGAACAGCTAAACTCGTTGCACCCTCGCCCAAAAGTGTCCTATCTCTCCCAGATCCCCTCATCTGGATCGCCTTTTCTGACTGCACTAGTTAGAACCAGGCAACTACAGGACCGAAATCCGAAATCCGGCCTTGTCGCTGGCATCCCCAGGGCTGAGTGGGGGCTGCGTGCGCTCTGTGCTCAGAACAGAAGGCCAGCCTCCCCACTTCTCAGCCACAATAGCGAAGGCCAGTCATTTCACCTCTCTGCAGCCTCCGTTTCCAGGATGGCACCCCTGCTCTTGCAAATTTGATGAGGTTCGCTTTGTGACACAATGTAGAGTTTATTTTTGTCAGTGTTCCACAAGTGTTCAAGGAAGATGGATATCGTTGGCTCTGGAACAATGTGGGGGTTAGGGACGCCATCCCTGTGCGCTGTTGGAAATCTGCAAAGAGCTTTTGACGCCTCCTATGCTTAGCCTACTCTCCCCAAATAGTGTACTGTTGATGTGAGGCCTTACTGATGACATCAACAATCAATTAATACATGTTTTTGTATGTTCTCTGTATTATATACCATCTTCTCACGATAAAGTAATCTAGAGAAAAGAAAGTCTTATTGGGTAGGGGCGCCTGGGTGGCTCAGTCAGTTGGGTATCCGACTCTTGGGCTCAGCTCAGGTTTTCATCTGCCGGTAGTGAGTTCAAGCCCTGTGTTGGGTTCCACACTTGGTGTGGAAACTACTTTAAAAAAAAAGAGATAGAAAGGAAGGAAGGAAGGAAGGAAGGAAGGAAGGAAGGAAGAAAAGAAAACCTTATTAGGAAAATCTTTAGGAAGAGAAAATGTATTTACGGTACTCTGCTGTATTAGTTGAAAAAAATCCATGTACAAATGGGTCTGCACAGGTCAAACCCATGTTGTTCAAGGGACCCCTACTCTCAAGTTATGGGCCCTCAATGCTGACTGTGGTGTGTTCTGTGGTATGGATCAAGTTTGTGGATCATGTTGATCGAATTAATATTCTTGCTAATTTTATGGCATGCCTGGGTGGCTCAGTGGGTTAAGCCTCTGCCTTCAGCTCAGGTCATGATCCCGGGGTCCTGGGATCGAGGCCTACATCGGGCTCTCTGCTCAGCGGGGTGCCTGCTTCCCACTCCCCACCTCTGCCTACTTCTCTGCCTACTTGTGATCTCTCTCTGTCAAATAAATAAATAAAATCTTAAAAAAAAAATTTCTTGCTAATTTTTTTTTTTGTCTGTTGGACCTATCAGTTACTGAGAGACATGTTAAAAATCTTCCGTCATGATACTGGATGGTAGATTTGTCAAATTCTTTTTTTTTAAGATTTTATTTATGTATTTTAGAGAGATGGAGGGAGAGTGCAAGCAGAGAGAGGGACAGAGGGAGGAGAGAAAAAAATCTCAAGCAGACTCCCCACTGAGCCTGGAGCCCAGTGTGGGACTCGATGCCATGACCCTGAGACCATAACCTGAGTGGAAATGAAGAGTTGGACACTTAACCTACTGAGCCACCCAGGCGCCCTGGATTTGTCAAATTCTGTGTAGACTTTAGTTGTAATACATTTGTGCTTGTTTTTACGATCTAATTTTGTGCCATTTATCCCATTTTTTTTTTTATGTTTCTTTTTGTCCTTTCCTCTTCGACTTCTTTTCAATATTGGGATCCTGGGATTCTTTCTCTCATTACAAGGAGGTGTTTTATCTTTTGTAAAATAGGCATAATAGTAGTGCCTACCACAGGGTTTGTTGTAAGGATTAAACGAGACGAAGAAACTCACGCTGAAGGTTAATCCAGTGCCTAACATATAGTAAGCACTAATAAATGGGAACTATTATTAGAAGTCCTAGTACTCTATCATCTTTAGGGTTCCCTTGTGTCTTACGGTTCCCCTTCTATTGTTCTCCTTTCTGCTGACATTGTCCCATTTGTTCTCAGTCTTTTTTCTTTCATTTCTCCTTTACTGCCATTCAGTTTCCTGTTTCCTCTTACTCCTTCATCCCCAGGCGAGCTCCGTTTGTAAGTGGCAATGGCAATGGTAAAGCCCCTTAAGGAAGAGAGTCAGCAGGGAGGGGCTTGGTGGCCCAGCGAGGGCAGGGGCAAGACAGCAGTGCCTTGTCTACTTGTCTACTGAGTCCCATTCCTCAAAGGTGACAAAGATACCACCTAACATGAAGCCAGCCCTATGCGTCACTCTAGGTTGGCTCTGATGAAATCAGATCTGCTGCGATCATCAGTTTCTGTGAAGTGGGTACAAAGCCATAGAACTCGCCGCCTAGGGTCCAGCTGCATTCCCCAGTACAGCTGGAAACAGCTGGGTCCTCACGGTCCACTCTCAAGAAGGAGTCCTGCTGTGGGAGAGTGGGTGTCACCTCACTAGGAATTTGTATATGTACAAACCAGAACCTGGAAAGAGGAACCATTTCTGCTCAAACACATTGTGGTCAGAGGAAAATTTTGTCATCATTGTTGTGACAGAGCTGCAACTAAATTTAGCAAGCTGTGTATTTTTGTGTGTGTGTGCGTACATGATGCTTGGAGAAAGCGACACACGATGTTTCCGAAAAGCAAAAACTCCCCAGACCAAAAATGAAGCCCTCTTCTGATTTAGTATCTGATTGCCATGGCGATCCCTTAGTCCAGTTACTTCAGAGTTTGCTTTCTTTCAGTGTCCTTTGGAGCATGACATTCTTTTAAGAGAGACTGTGTCACTGGAGGAACATTGGCACTTGGTGGAGTTTTGGGTGTTTTTCTGTTCTCTGGTGGTTTCCACACTTGGATTGACATAAACAGAGGTGTTGAACTTCCATATTACGAAGGGGCCTCACTCAAAAATCTTTTTTTTTTTAAGATTTTTATTCATTTGAGAGAGAGAGAGAGCAGGGGAAGGGGCAGAGGGAGACAGAGAAGCAGACTCCCCACTGAGCGCAGAGCCCAATGGGCTGGATCCCAGGACCCTGAGATCATGAGCAAGTCAAAGTCAGATGCTCAACTGACTAAGCCACCCAGGCGCCCCTGAAGCTTCTTTAATACAAAAGTGCAATTCCAACTTTTGGTGTAGAGAAAATGCAATACATTTCTGGCTGTTAGCGTTGATAATCACAAATGCCTCTCTGTGATTCAGAAGTTCTGAAAAAACAGACGGTGTGTAGTGTGTTGGATCTGTCTTCCTGGAAACAGGAAACAGGAACAATTTAGTTTCTTGCAAGCCACAGAAAGGATATGGAGTAGTAGATGAGATAAACATGCTGCGGATAGGGGTACAAAGTGGGAAAAGGAACGGAGATGAGAGGGAGAGAGAGTTTTCCAATTTTAGTAGTCAGATAAATATTTGATTGAAGTGACTGTGAGTGAGTTTTACTTCCCTTAGCATGTTCCAGACCAGTGGAGCTCCAAATGTTTCATCTCAGGACCCCTTTAAACTCTTACAAATGATCCAGGACCCTAGGCTCTGTCTCAGACTTTACTTCCTGGGGAACCGAACCTATGACAAGTGTCCAGCTCAAGTTCTACCACACTGTTGCTTAAAGTATTGAAGCAACTAGTTTCCTCAGTTACAGGTACAGTTGACCTTAAACAAACGACATTTAATAGCTTCTAGACACACGTGGGGGTTATTTCATGCTGTGAACTAGTTCTTTAAATCTCTTAAGGTGTTTTTCGATCATAGGATTTATTAAAAAGAAGGTGTAATTGCTGGGGAAATGCAAAACAAAACCGCAATGAGAGTGGAGGGTTATTATTTTTAAAAACAACGGGAAATAAGTGTGGGTGAGGACTGGAGAACTTGGAACGCTCATGCATTGCCGGCGGAACGTGCAATGGGACGGCCGCTGCGGAACACAGTTTGGCAATGCCTCAAAAACTTAAACGTGGACTTACCGTATTGATGTTGTTTTGGAATGTTGGTGTGGTCTGGAGCCAATGGCCAAGAAAGAATTCTTGAGATGTCTTTGGTGCGGAAAAGTGATTTTATGAAAGCGCGAGGACAGGACCTGTGGGCAGATGGGGCATCTGCTGCGGGGTTGTGAGGGGTGGCGGATTCTATACTGGGGAGCTGGGGGAGGCAAGGAAAAAGGGGGCTGTCCAAAAGGACTTTTGTATGCTAAAGAAGACTCACGGGATCCTGGAGGCCTGGCTGTTGTCAAGCTAGGGCTGATTTTTCTTCTAGTAAAGCATTAACATTAGGACAGTTGGGAGTTAACCTGGAGGACTATTGTACTCTGCCTTTCTCAGGTCCTCGTCAATGGACTGCAGGTGGTAAAGAAATTTAATTTTGTTTCCTTTCCCTTCTGCCTCGGTCTCCCACATCACTCATGGAGGGGAGAGTAATGTGAGGGCTCTAGGAAATTGAGTTATGGGTCTCTGGAAGTTAGGTTATGGATAAGAATGCTTTTTCCTTGTAAGTCGCTAAGTCATTGGTAAACAGATGGAGACGCAGGTCTTGCAAGACTGTGATCTGTGTCCGTTCCCCGTCTGTTTTTCCTTCCTTTAGCTTTAGGGCAGCCACGAGCCCTGGGGGAGTGTCACACGCCACCCACCTGGGGGAGGCAGTGGGGAGGTGGGGGGTTTGCGGGGTGTCAGCCCACGCTTTGTCCTCAGCTTGCCTTCTGCTCCCTCATGATGTGATCCAGCAAGTCCACTTCTAGGTATATATCCAAAAAAAAATTCAAAGCAGTGACTTAAACAAATATTTGTACACCCAGGTGCTGAACAGCATTATTCACAGTGGCTAAAACATGGAAGCAACCCAAGCATCCATTGACGGATGAATGAATAAGCAAATTGCGGTATATACGTGGGATGGAATGGACTGGAATGTCCAGCGGTCTTAAAAAGAAAGGCAACTCCAGCACATGCTACGACAGCGGCGAACATGGAAGATACTGTGCTAACTGGAAGGAGCCAGTAACGAAAGGACAGATACAGTATTATATTACTCCTCTTAGATCAGGTATCTAGAAGAGTCAGATTCACAGAGACGAAAAATAGAATGGTGGCTGCCAGAGGCGGGGGGGAGGGGGAAGTGGGGAGTTATTGCTTCATACGCACAGTTTCAGTTTGCGATGATGAGACAGTTCTGTTGTTGGACGGCGGTGATGGTTACACAACAGTGTAAATCTATTTAATGCCACTGACTTGTACACTTAAAATGGTTAAAATGGGAAAAAAAGGGAATGAAATGTTTAAAAAGGAAAATGTCATGTGTATTCTACCACAGTAAAAAATGTAAACAAGTTTTCTTTAAAAAGATTTTATTCAGGGGCACACCTGGGTGGCTCAGTCGGTTAGGCATCTGCCTTTGGCTCGGGTCATGATCCCGGGGTCCTGGGATCGAGCCTTGCATCGGGCTCCCTGCTCAGCAGGAAGTCTGTTGCGCCCTCTACCCCTCCCCCAACTCATGCTCTCTCTCTCTCTCTCTCTCTCTATCTATCTATCTATCTCAAATAAGTAAATCTTTTTTTAAAGATGTTATTCATTTATTTGAGAGAGATAGTGAGAGAGAGCATGAGCAGGGGAGATAGGAAGAAGCAAGCTCCTCGAGCAGGGTGCCTGATGTGGGGCTCAATCCCAGGACCCCGGGATCATGACCAGAGCAGAAGGCCGATGCTTAACTGACTGAGCCACCTGGGTGCCCCCTAAACAAGTTTTAAAGTACAAGTATGTCTGAAGTCTTGCAATACGTGAGTAAAAGGGTTGCATTAAATAGTTAATGAATCATTCCTTTTTATTGCCAAATGATGGTTCTTTGTATGGATACACCACCTGGAAAACATGAGGCTAAGTGAAAGAAGCCAAAGATCACAAAAGATCACATATTGTCCAATTCTACTTACATGAGATGTCCAGAGGAGATACATCTATAGAGAGAAAAACTAGTTGAATGGTTGCCTAGGGCTAGGCAGAGACGTGGGAAGGAAAGAGACATGACAGCTAATGGTGTTAATGGACCCAAGGGTTTGGGGGCAGGTGATGACAATGTTTTAAATTGATCACAGTGATGATCATGCAATACAACAGATGTACTGAAAATCACTGAATTCAATTTAAATGAGTGAATTATATCTCAATAATACTGTTGTTAACAAAAAGGGTAGCGAAAACCAAAATAATAGAAACGACTCTCTAGAGGAATGGCTTTGTTAATTGACCTCGGAAATTAAACTTTGATAACTCAGTATGGGAAAGTTGATGGATTTTCTTGTATTTCGCTGCGATCATTCAGCAAATATTTATTTAAAACTTTCTGTGGGCAGATAACACTATTGAAGGTACAGAGCAATCTACAAAAAAAAATATATTGTTTTAAAATATGGTGTCTTCTGGGGGCACCTGGATGGCTCAGGTGGTTAAGCATCTGCCTTCTACTCGGGTCATGATCCCGGAATCCCGGGATTGAGCCCCATATTGGGCTCCCTGCTCAGTGCGGAATCTGCTTCTTCCTCTCCCTCTAACACTCCCCCATGCTTGTGTGCTCGCTCTCTCTCTCTCTAATAAATAAATAAAATTAAAAAAAATATGGTGTCTGCATAGATCAATGGAACAAATAGCCCAGTGGATTAATCTTTGACAAAGGAGGCAATAATAAACAATAGGAATAGACAATCTTTTCAATAAATGGTGCTGGGAAAACTGGACAGCTACATGGAAAACAATGAAACTGGACCATCTTCTCACACCATATACAAAACAATCTCAAAATGGATCTAAGACTTAAATATAAGACCTGAAACTATAAAACTCTTTTTTTTAAGATCTTATTCATTCATCTGAGAGAGAGAGAGTGAGTGAGGGAGAGGACAGCTTGGGAGAGAGCCAGAGGGAGAGGGAGAAGCTGAGTCCCCACTGAGCAGGGAACTCAATTCTGGGCGCAATGCCAGGATCCTGGGACTATGACCCAAGCCGAAGGCAGACATCTAACCAACTGAGCCACCCAGGTGCCCAGAAACCATAAACTAAAAGGAAACCTAGGCAGCAATCTCTTGGACATGAGCCTTAGCAATATTTTTCTGGATTTGTCTCCTGAGGCAAGGGAAACAAAAGCAAAAATAAACTACTGGGATTCCATCAAACTAAAAAGCTTCTGCACAGCAAAAGTGAACAACAAACTGAAAAGGCAACCTACTGAATGGGAGAAGATATTTGCAAATTAAATATATACCTGATAAGGGATTAATATCTAAAATATTATAAAGAACTCAAGTAACTGAACACCAAAAAATAAATAAATAAATAAATAAATAAATACCCCCCCCCCGAAAACCCAAATAATCTGACTAAAAATGGGCAGACAACCTGAACAGGCATTTTTCAAAGAAGACAGCAGATGGGCAACAGACACATGAAAACATTCTCAATGTCACTGATCATCAGGGAAATACAAATCAAAACCACAATGAGATACCACCTCACACCTGTCGGAATGTTTAGTATCGGGCGCCTGGGAGGCTCAGTCGGTTGGCCATCTGACTCTTCATTCCACTCGGGTCATGATCGCAGGGTCATGGAATTGAGCTCCACACTGGAATCCATGCTGAGCGTGGAGCCTGCTTAAGCTTCTCTCTCTCCCTCTCCCTCTGCCCCTTCCTCCCTCTCCCTCTCTAAAAAACGAACAAACAAGAGTGGTTGGTATTGGAAAAGCAAGAAATAAGTGTTGACAAGGATGTGGAGAAAAGGAAACCCCTGTGCACTGTTGCTGGGAAAGCAAATTGGTGCAACCACTACGGAGAACAGTACGGAGGCTCCTCAAAAATTAAAAATAGAAATGCCACTATGACCCCATGATTCCATTAGTGGGTATTTGTCCAAAGGAAACAAAAATACTAATTTGGAAAGATACATGCACCCCTATGTTTATTGCAGTGCTATTTACAATAGCCAAGATATAGAAGCAACCTAAGGGATAAAGAAGGGATAAAGAAGATGTGGTGTGTGTAGGTCACACACACACACACACACACACACACTGCAATATTACACAGCCATAAAAAAGCATAGAATCTCGCCAATTGCGACAGCATGCCTGGACCTAGTGTACTATGGGAAATAAGTCAGAGAGAAAAACACAAATACCATATGATTTCACTTACATGTGGAATCTAAAAACCGAAACAAGTGAACAAAGAAACAAAAAGCAGAAATAGAGTCATAAATACAAACTGGGGGTTGTCAAAAGGGAGGGAGGTGAGGGGATGGACGCAATAGGCCAAGGGGATTAAGACGTGCAGACTTCCGGTTATAAATAAATCCGTCATGGGGATGAAAAGTACAGCATAAGGAACATAGTCCATGCAATAACTTTGTATGGTGACTACATACAGTGGCGAGCATTTTGTAATACATAGAACTGTCAAATCACTACCTTGGACATGGAAACGAATATAACATTGTATGTCAACTGTATTTCAATTAAAAAAATATGGCATCTGCCTTTCAGAAGCTTGCTCCCTGAGTAAGGGGACAAGCAAGACATACATGAAATCAGATTAATCAAGGCAATGCCATGCTGGGGTTCTTTATTTTATTTATTTTTAAAGATTTTATTTATTTATTTATTTGTCAGAGAGAGAGCAAGCACACACAAGCCGGGGAGGGGAGGGCAGCAGGCAGAGGGAGAAGCAGGCTCCCTGCCAAGCAGGGAGCCAGATGCTGGACTCGATCCCAGGACCCTGGGATCATGACCTGAGTGGAAGGCAGACGCTTAACTGACCCAGCAACCCAGGCGCCCCCATAATGTGGGTTCAATTATCAATACATGTTCATGATTCCACTTGTCCCATACAACCAACCAAAACTATTGTCATACAATTAGTGATACTGAAAATAAGACTGTAGTGTGGTTAAGACCAAGGGCTCTGAAGCCAGAGTGCCTGGTGGGAATTGTGGCTCTACCACTTCCTAGCTGTGTGACCCTGTGAGAGTTACTGAAGTTCGCTGTGCCTCAGCTTTCTCTTTTGGAAAATGGGGATGATTATGACAGTAACAGCACCTAGGTCAGATGGTTGTTGGGAGGATGAGATGTGTTCATGCATGTCAAGTGCTTAGAACAGGTCCTGGCATACAGCAAATGCTGCAGAAAAGTAGTCGTTTCTGCTGTTTCTGGAAAATGACGGGTAATCCCTTTGATGAGTATTTGTGGTGAAAAACCTTAAACAGGGGTGCCTGGGTGGCTCAGCTGGTTAAAGCCTCTGCCTTCGGCTCAGGTCATGATCTCAGGGTCCTGGGATCGAGCCCCACATTGGGCTCTCTGCTCAGCGGGAAGCCTGCTTCCTCCTCTCTCTCTGCCTCTCTGCCTACTTGTGATCTCTGTCTGTCAAATAAATAAATAAAATCTTTAAAAAAAAACCTTAAACATACATTAAAAGATACTTAACAGAGATTTCAACAGCACCTATGGCAGGGTGTGATTCGGAAATGTCACAGTATTATTGGCCTGAGGTATCTAGAATGTTCAGTATCCTGATGAGCCTGGGTGCCTCAGTCAGTTAAGAATCCGTCTGGCTCTTGATTTCAGCTCAGGTCATGATCTCAGGGTGATGAGATCGAGCCCCTCATTAGGCTCCCCGCTCAGAGTGGAGTCTGCCAGACATCCTCTCTCTCCCTGTCTCTGTGTCTCTCCCCTGACTCCCGCACTCTGTAAATAAATAAAATTTTTAAAAAATAAGAGACATCAAAAAAATAGAATGTTCAGTATCCTGATTGGGCACAAATTAGGGATTCAGTAAGTACTAGATGGTAATGAAAAAATTTAGATTAAAATATTAACAATTTTAGATGATGAGTTTATATTATTTTAGCTCCTTTTGAATTTTTTTCCTAAAGTGACTACTTTTGTTTTTATATTTTTATTCTTCATATTTCCTGCATACAGACAGGTATAGATAGAGACAACGTGAGGAACACACACACACTCATTACTTAGGTTTAGTAAACTATAACCCTATGCCATGTTTGTCTGAGTTTCCTTTCTTTAAGAATTAAAACATTAAAAAGAAACAATTAAAACATTATAAACACACCCCATGGTGAACCCTTACCTTGAGTCTGTCCCACACCATGTCTCCCTAGAGGTACCATGTTCTTGAATATTTTTATACTACTACTACAGTGAGGATATTCATAAATATATAGAACTGTTCTGCATATTTTTAAAGATTTTATTTATTTATGTGACAGACAGAGATCACAAGCAGGCAGAGAAGCAGGCAGAGGGGGAGGGGGAAGCAGGCTTCCCGCTGAGCAGAGAGCCTGATGTGGGGCTCGATCCCAGGACCCTGGGATCATGACCTGAGCCGAAGGCAGAGGCTTAACCCACTGAGCCACCCAGGAGCCCCTGTTTTGCATATTTTAAAACTATATATAAATGGTAAGCTGTATCTAGATCATTCAGAAACTTGTCTTCTTCATTTAGCATGTTGTCTATGAGACTCATTTATGTTGAGACGTATAGCCTACTCTGGCTCATTCATTTCCCTTGTGTATGTGTGTTTCCACAGCTATTCTCCCGATGGAGGATGTATATATTGTTTCCTTTTTTTTTTTTTTTTTGCTATTACAAATAAAATATTTGCTGTGAAAATTCTTGGGTATAGGGCAGATTTCTCGAGGTGTCCGTCAAGAGGTAATATTCGCCTCTTTCCAGCAGTGCCTGGAAATTTCCATTGCCTCACATCTTTGCCAAAGCTTCTTTGTTGTGCTTTTGAAAGTTCTGCCAATTTGATGGGTGTGAAATGGCGTCTTATGTAAAGCATTTTAGAACGTCGCCTGACACCTAGTAGGGTCTCAGTAAGGTTGAGTTATTATTTTAATTAACATTTCCGTAATCAGTGTGGACATTGGGCACCTTTCCATGTACTTGCTGGTCATTGAAGTTTCCTCTTTTGTGAAGTGCCTCTTCGTCTCCTTCCTCCATTGTTTTGTTTTGTTTTTAACGAGGATATTTGTCTTTTTCTTATTAATTTATAGGGTTTTTTAAAAAATTTTTTCTTGCACTGATCCTTGCTTCTGTAGTCTGTGGCATGTCTTTGCTTTCATTTACAGGGCCTTTTGTCATTCAGAGCTATACTTTTTATTTTAACGTACTCCTATTTATCATATCCCCCTTTGGGTTGTGCTTTTTATAGCTTATCTAGAAAATCCTTCCCAATTCATAACCAATTAGCAGTTATGAATTCTCAAGGGGGCTCTGTTTCTCTGCCCAGAGTCCAGGCCTGGGTAGGCAACCTTTTAGTAAGTCTCCTCTGCCAGTGGACTGCTGTTTTCCTAATTGCTAGTTCAGGGAGGGACAGCTAATTCAGAGTCTGAGATTTAGATAAGGTTCTTGGATCCAAGGCCTTGGCTTCCCTCTGTGTGTACATTCTACTGATTAGTGTTAGGTTCAGCTGAGAGCAACAGAGCTCCAAAATAATGGTGACATAAACAAGAGAAAAATGTGTCTCATGGAACAGTCCAGAACAGTCTAGGCTGTTGTGGAGTGTTTGTCCTTACCATGCTCTTGAGGCGCTTTATGCCCCCCCACCACTTTTTTTTTTTTAAGATTTCATTTTTGAGCAATGTCTACACCCAACCTGGGGCTGGAACTCACAACCCTGAGATCAAGAGTTGCACGCTCCACAAACTGAACCATCCGGGCACCCCATGTATCTTAGTTTTCCATTCTATGTGGCCTCTGTTTCTCAGGTCACCTCATGGTCCAAAATGGCTGCTCCAACTTTAGCCTTCATTTTCATATTCCAGCCAGCAGGAAAGAGTAAGAGGTTAATAAAGGACATTAGGGCGCCTGGGTGGTTCAGTCAGTTACATGTTGGACTCTTGATTTCGGCTCAGGTCGTGGTCTCAGGGTCATGGGATTGAGGTTCACGGTGGGCTCCATGCTGGGTGTGGAGCCTGCTTAAGATTCTCTCTCTGCCTCTCCCCTCCCCTCTCTCCCTTGATGAAGAAGAAGAAGAAGGAGGAGGAGGAGGAGGAGGGGGAGGAGGAAAGGACATGGCAGGTGTCTTTTAAGGAAGATTCTCAGTAGCTTCCACATGACATTTGTCTTTATACCTCATTTTCAGAACTTAGTCACAGTAGCGTTTATTCCGGGCAGCCATGTATCCAGCGGAAAATGAGGAGTTCTGTTACTACGAATATACAGGAAACTGGATGTTGGGGGATAGTAGTCTTGGCCACAATGGTCAAATGTCAAGTCAGTAGATCACAGGTGACCTGTATGCCACTCTAGTTTTTGGTTCTCTTGTTCTTCCCGGCATCTTATTTTCTTGTATGCTCACCTGTGCCTTTCAGCCATTTATCCAATGAATATTTACTAAGCACCTACTGTAGGCCAGAAACTGTTTTCAGAGCTGGGGTTACAGCAGTGAACAAGACAAAGGCCCTGCCTTCACGAAGCTTGCATTATGGTTGAGGGAGACAGATTGTAAAGGAACAGGAAATGCAATACTGTAATGTGGGAGAGTACGGATTGGTATGGAGGAAAATGAAGCAGGTTGTGGGGGGAATGGAGAGGGCTGGGAGTGGGGTGAGCAGTTATTTCAGGGAAGGCCTCTGTGGTGAGGTGACATTTGAATGAAACCTGCATGAAATGAGGAGGAAAACTATGGGGTTATTTTGGCCAAGAGCAGAGGTAAGAGCAAGTGCAAAGGCCCTGGGGTGGAAGTGGACATGGAGTGTTCAAGGACCAACAAGGTGGCCTGTGTGATTGAAGCAAGTGCGACAGTGGAGAGGGATAGCAGTGGTGTGCCAGGGATAGCCAAGGACCAGATCAGTTAGGGATTTGTAAGTTTTCGTTTTTCCTGGAGGGAGAAGAAAAACCACTGGAGCATTTAAAAAGAAGCATGACATGATCTTCCTCATTTTTAAAAAAAGACTTATTTATTTATTTTAGAGAGAGACAGAAAGAGAGTAGAAGGGGGAAAAGGCAGGGGGAGAGGGAGAGAGAGAATCCCCAAGCAGACTCCCCACTGAGCACAGAGCCCAGTGCGGGGCTGGATCCCACCACCCATGAGATCATGACCTGACCCGAAACTGAGAGTCGGATGCTTGAGAGACTGAGTCATCCAGGCGCCTCTGCCTTATGTTTTAAAGGGATCATTTTAGCTGTTGAGTTGAGAATAGACCCTAAGGTAGTAAATGGATCCAGGGAGATAAGTTCGAAGACCACTGTGGATGGCCAGGCAGGGGGAGCATGTTATTTGAACTAGGACGGTAGTAATGGATGTGGTAGTAATGGATGGTGGCAAGAAAAGGTGAGGTTATATTTTGAAGGCACGTCAAGAATATTCACTGAAGGATTCCAAGCAAGGTGTGAGGGAAGGGGAGAGGCTGTAGTCCCGACTCCTGGGTTTCTGGCCTGAGCAACCTATTGAGGGGCAATGCCATTTACTGAGATGGGAAACTGGGGTAAGAGCAGGTTTGGGGGATGAAAATCAAGGGTCCCGTTTCCACCAGGTTAAATAGGACATATGCCAGGGGAGAGGGCATTATATCGCTGTGCACAGGACTTTTGAGTCTAGGGCAATCTGGGTTGAAGATACAAATTCGGGAGCCATCGGCACATACATGGCCATGAGCCTGGATGAGATCACCGGGCAAGGCAGCAGGGAGATTGGTAGATTTGGCAACAGGGAGGACGAGAACATTCTTTTCTGATTCCTCCTGGGTTTTTTTCCATGAAAGATTGTTTGCCAGTGGTGAAGAGGACACTGGAGGTTTGAGGACAGGGGATATGGTATAATGTCTATCTGTGATCTGATGTATATTTTTAATTAATTGATTGATTGGTTTTTCGAGTAGGCCCCATGCCCAATGTGGGACTCCAACTCACCACCCCGAGATCAAGAGTCACATGTTCTATTGACTGAGCCAGCCTGGTGTGCCTGTGACATTGTATTTTATTTTATTGTGATGTTATTATTATTTTTTAAGATTTCATTTATTGAGAGAGAGAGAGAGAGAGAGAGTGAGAGAGAACATGAGCATGGGGCAGGAAGAGGGAGGAGCAGGCTCCCTGCTGAGCAGGGAGCTGGTCGTGGGGCTCAATCCCAGGACCCCAGGATCATGACCTGAGCCAAAGGCAGACACTTAACCCACTAAGCCACCCAGACGCCCCTGTGATGTTATATTTTATAAAACATTTATAGGTGTTTATTGTGGGGAGGAGTTTTGCTTTATCCAATGGGCAGTTTGATGTCATAGCTCACTTTTGTGAGGAAAAATATCCTTTCTTTGAAAAGATTTTATTTATTTTTAGAGACAGAGATAGTGTGAGTGCGAGAGCTCGTGCATGAGCAGAGAGGGGGCAAAGAGAGAGTGAGAGAGAATTTCTAACAGACTCTGCCCTCAGTGTGGAGCCCAATGCAGGCTGCGAGCCCAGGACCCTGAGATCATGACTGAGCCCAAACTCTGAGTTGGGTGCTTAACCGACTGAGCCACCCAGTCAACCCGAGGGCCATTTAAATTAAAAGACATGTAGCTACTTACAATCATCCTATCCAAAAGAAGCCAAAAGATGCTTTATCAAGAAACTAACTTACTAGGCAACATAGGGGGGAAAAAAGAGAAAGAAACTATTGAAAATCTGAAAATGTTTCTTAAATTCCAACAAATGAATCAAACAATATAACAAATTAAAATAAAGGCTTTCCTCTTATTGACAGAGGAGAAGTGACACCGAAGACTGATTTACTGAATGTTCCTTGCTCCCACCAAGACTTGGGGACCGTCATGCAGGCAGGGTGAACTCCCAGGATGTTGGGGCTCTGGTTGTGTTTCCAGAGGAGAACGTTGCTGCCCAATGCCACATCAAGACAGGGCAGAGGACTTGAAATGGAGGAGCAAATGTTCAGAGGTCCTTAGCAGATTACCTGTGTCCTGTGCACGTGGAGATGGGTGGCTCCAAGCTAAAGCAGGTCTGAAGGTCCAGCCTGGAGACCACTAGAGAAAGAGGCCAGACCCAGTCCAGCCAGCCCCTGAGGTTAGACAGATCCAGCAGGCACCCAAGTTGTCTTTCCCTTTCTTTCCATAGTCCTTCACTGGGACTAGATTATAGAGGGCCATTTATTTCTCCTCTCCCAGGCCATTGCAGGAAATGGGGGCATACATTAACATATCAAGTCCCCAGTGCCAGAGGAAGGCAGAGGCAAACTAATCTGTAGCTTATGCTTCACACTGTGAAGAACTTAGAAAATATGAGGAGCACATGCATTTCCATGTACCATAGTTGTTGAGGATCTTTCCTTGCAGACTTCAATTTTGCTTGACTGTCCATGCCAGGAAGTAATATGGGCAGGTACCCAAACTAAAATGATGTAAACATGGATGTTTATCAGCTGTTTACCTTTCCTCCTCTGCAAACGGCCTATTCACATCCTTTACCCATTTTCCTGTTGGAAAATTCATTTTATTGATTTGTAAGAGCTCTTCTCATATTAAGGATATTTATCCTTAATGTAGCATATGTGTTACAAATATTTTACTCAGTCATTTTTTCCCTTTGACTTTACTTATGTTTGTAATTTAGCTTTGATGTGATTGAATGTATTAGTTGCTTTTCCTTTTTGATTTCTGGATTCTGAGTCTTCCCCAGCAAGATCTTCTCAACCTCAAGATGGTATGCGTGGTAATACAAGTTCAATTCTATTTCTTTAAGAGTCTTGTTTTTCACATTTAAGTCTCTGATCAACTTGGAATTTATTTTTGAGTAAATGAAGGAATCCCTTAAATTTTGTGCAAATTCTTGGCCAATTATTCCAACACCTTTTATTGAATAATCCCCACACAATTTATTGACTTATTTCTTGAAACGCAACCTTTGTCATATAGATTTTTACATACACATGGAACTATTCTGTTACATCCTTCTGCCCATTTCTATATTAGCAAATGTCCAGTTTTTAAAACATTTGTTAAGACTTACATTTTTAAAGAGCATTTTAAAGTTCACAGAAAAATTGAGGGGAAGGTACAAAGATTTCCCCTGTACTCCCTGCCCCCACACAGGCATAGCCTCTCCCATTATCAACATTCCCCACCAGAGTGGTACATTTGTCACAGCTACTAAGCCTACATTTGACACATCATTGTCACCCAAAGCCCATAGCTTGCATTAGGGTTTCCTCTTGGTGTTGGCCACCCTATGGGTCTGGACAAATCCGTAGTGACATGTGTCCATCATTATTTCATACAGAGTAGTTTCACCCCTCCCCATCCCCAGCACTTGTCAGTTACTGATCTTTTTACTGTCCCCTGGTTTTGCCTTTTCCAGAATGCCATAGCTGGAATCCTACAGCATGCAGCCTTTTCCGATTGCTTCTTTCACTTAGTAATAAGCATTTACGGTTCCTCCATGTCTCTTCATGGCTTGATAACTCATTTCTTTTTAAAGCACGGGATAATCTCCCATTGTCTGGTGTACCACAGTTTCTCCTATTGTCTGGGCGCACTGAAGGACATCTCGGTTGCTTTCAAGTTTTGGAAACGATGAGTAAAGCTGCTGTAAATATTCACATGCAGGTTTCTGTGTGGACGTAAGTTTTCAAATCCTTTGGGTAAATACCAAGGGGTATGATTGCTGGATCACACGGTAAGAGTACGTGTAGTTTATAGAAAACGACCCAACTGTCTTTCAACATGGCTGCAGCGTTTTGCCTGCCCAATAAAATGGAGTTCGTGCTGTTCCACATCCTTGCCAGCTTTTGGCAGTGTCCCTGTACTGGATTTCGCCTTTCTAAAAGGTGTGTAATGTTATCTCCTTGCTGTTGAAATTTGTATTTTCGTGTTGATACAGGATGTGGAAAATCTTTGTAAATGCTTTTTGTTTCTTGTTTGTTTTTGGGTAAATATTTTCTCCTAACCAGTGGCTTTTCTCATTCTGTTGACACTGTCTTTCAAAGGGCGGACGTGTTTGATTTGAATGAGATCCAGCTTATCAATTCTTTCTTTCAGGGATCTGGCCTCCCTCTCCAATGTTATCTCCTAAGAGTTTAAAACTTCCTTAGCTTTACAGTTTTGCCCTTCACATTTAGATCTGGGATCCATTTTGAGTTAATTTTTATGAAGGGTGGAAGGTATAGGTCTATATTTGTTTCTTTGGATGTGGATGTTCAGTTATTTCTCAAACATTTATGGAAAAGACTTTACTCCGTTGTAATACCTTTGCTCCTCTGTCGAAGACCAGGTGATTCTATTTATGAGGGTCTATTTCTAAGCTCCCTATTCTGTTCCTTTGATCTGTCCCTTCTTCTTCTTCTTCTTCTTTTTTTTACTTATTTGACAGAGAGAGAGACAGTGAGAGAAGGAACACAAGCAGAGGGAGTGGGAGGGGGGAAGCAGACTCCTCGTCGAGCAGGGAGCCCCATGCGGGGCTCAATCTCAGGACCCCGGGGATCATGACCTGAGCCGAAGGCAGATGCTTAACGACTGAGCCACCCAGGCACCCCAATACCACCCTGTCTTGATTACTGTCACTTCATAGTAAGTCTGGAAGTCGGATCATGTCAGTCCTCCAACTTTGTTCTTCTGGAAATGTCCAGTTTTCATTAGCTATATTATTCCTTTTGATGTTGGAGAGGACTTCCTTTTTTTTTTTTTTAACGGGGTATTCTCTTAGCTATTGTTACATCTTTATTCTTTCTGATCAACTTTAGGATCGTTTTGTCAAGTTGAAAACAATCCTTTTGCGGTTTTGATGGGGGGTAGCATTGACTGAATTTACAGATATTTAGGGAAGAAGTTGCATCTTTATAATCATAACAGGGTATGTTTCTCTCTTGATTGAGGACTTGATTTTTTTTGTCAGACTTCATTTATTTAGTTGACAGAGAGAGCACAAGCAGGGGGAGCTGGAGGCAGAGGGAGAAGCAGGATCCCTGCACCACCCAGGTGCCCCCAAGGACTTGATTTTTATATCCTTCGGGAGAGTGTCCTCTCGACCTACTGCTTTTCCTTCAGGGCTAGTATCTTAAGAGGTCTTGGATGTTGTTTTATTAAGGGAATTAAACTGCTTCCTCAGTGGCAGCCACAGGAGAACTGGAACTGTTGGGAGGGTTGCTGGTAGCAAGAAAGGCTTCACTAGAAAGGGGAAGGAGTAACTAAGAGAGTGGGAGGCAGACCTCAAACACAGCCAACCTGCAGACTGAGAGCAGGGTTACACCTGAAGGTCAGGTGCACGGCCATTGCTTGCGGCCTGGCAACTGAGAATTAGAACGGTCACCAGTAGGAAAGGGATCTCTCAGCAGATTGTTCCCATCCATTGTCCCCATCTTGGTGGGATGACCAGCTAGAGGGGCTTTGAGGACAAGCCATCTGGTGGAGCGGCCATCAAGGAGTCCAGTGAGACGGGGAAGTCTTTCTCAGACAGCATTTCTCAACTCCTGCGCTACTGACGTTAGGGGCTGGGGAGACTTTTGCTGTCCGCTGGGGCAGGGGGGCTGCCCTTGCAAAGCAAGCTTGCCCACTTCCTATTGTGACAACTAAAAATGTCCCCAGACATTGCCAAATGTCCCCAGGGGAGCACAATCCTTCCCCATGAAGAACTCCTGCTCTAAGAGCTAAGCGACGGTAAAGCAAACTAATAGCCAAAGTGAGTATGTGAGGTCAGCCAGCAAGGGGCCAGTGAAGAAGGGGCCACTGGCCTCCTGGAAAGGGGAAGTGTGAGATACCCCACCCCCACTCCGCCACATCCTGGCAGAGAGGGTGGGATGGTAAGGTAGCCCACTTCCTAAGGATGGCCCAGCGTCCACGCAGGAGGAAGAAGCAGAGTGGGGGCTGAGACAGATTTGCTCACGGCCATGTGAAGGAAGAAATCCTTGCTGGGGAGCACATGGCAGGGAGGAAACCCGAGGGCAGAAAGGTATCATCTCTGAGAACTGTTTCGGATTCTGGGGTGGAGAAAGGGAAATTATGGTCATTTCTACTGCAAGAAGTGTACCTCGTGTAGACTTGGCCAAATGTCAGGGTCCCTGAGTTGTAGCCCTTGCAGACTTCCTGAAATGCCCGTAGGTGAGCCAAGCAGGACTCACGGGTCGTGGTTGTGGAAACTGGGTCATCCAGACAGCGGATGGCGGGAGCCTAGCATGAGGAGAGTACCCAGCATCGGAGTAACGAGGTGCCCTCGAAGAAATAAAAGAACTGAGTGTGGGAGGACAGAGTTGAGGAGGGGATTGGGAGGCAGGGGCCAGCACGGGACTAAAATGCAAGGAAGGGCACCTGGCTGGCTCAGTAGCGTCAAGCCTGAGGCTCTTGATCTCAGCGTGAGTTCAAGCCCACGCTGGGGTAGAGATGACTTTAAAAAATAAGTAAAATGCAGCAAGGGATCAGTAGACCTCAGCTCCAAGTCCCATCACCCAGAGTGAGAATACAATGTCTTCTAATAAGGTTGGTTGGGTAAAGTTTCCCCTATAGAGTTTCTATGTTTCTATAGCTATAGAGAAATGAGTAGGAGATGCGGAAGGGGAATTCTGAGAACCTTTCTGATCTATTTCAAGAGAGCTGCAGAATAGGTTTTTTTTTTTTAAGATTTCATTTATTTATTAATTTAGAGAGCATGTGGTGGGAAGGGGTAGAGGGAAAGGGGTAAAGAACTCCAAGCAGACCCAACACGGGACTTGATCGCACGACCCTGAGATCGTGACCTGAGCCAAAATCAAGAGTTGGGACACTCAACTGACTTGAGTCCCTCCAGGCACCCTGAGACCTGCCAAATAGTTATGTGTGAGTGCTGACAGCAGAAATCCAAATGAGAGCTATAAATTAAACTCATTTGAAGGAGGCTGTGTGTTAGAGACTCGAGAGAGGGAATACGGAGGGAGCACATTGCACAAGTTCAATTTCAAGTCCAAAATCACTTTGGCATAGTTCTCACAGTGGAAGGTCGGAGGAGGTGCCCCGAAGCAGAGAGGCCCTATAGTTGTGGGGGCGTAAGGGACCACTACTCAGTGCTCGGATGTGTTTGGAACCTCTAAATAACCGGATTCTGTTCAGAAAGACACAGGGCAAGGGTGATATTCCACTAAGAGGTACCAATATGGCAGCCCTTGTTAACAGCCAGCACCTGTGTATCTTTGTCAGCGCTTGTACCACAAAGGACATAAGGCCCCTGCACGAGGGCCTAGATCTCCATCATATGGCAAGGTCTAGTGAGGCTGGAAGTGGTCTGTGGAATATCAAACGGTAAAAATGGCCTGGCCTTGACCCATCCATTGTCCCTAGCCCACTTCCATTTAGAATGGAAGGATGGGTCTAGAGATATGGAAGGTATGGTGGCTGGCAAAATTGTGCTATGCTTTGGGGTAGGTATAGTTCTAGCTAACATGTACACAGATGTAACAATTACATAGATGTGCCAGGTATCATTCTCTACGCTTTACGTCCTTCGTTGAATTTTCACGTGAGGAGGCAGGTGTAACTTGTCCTTCCATCTTAGAGATGAGAAAAGGAAGGCATAGAGGAGTTGAGGTGTCCAAGGTCCCACAGCTCAGAGATCTGGGATTCTCACTCAGCCTCACTCATCCCTGGGGGCCATCATGGCGGTGGCAGCTCAAAGGGAAATGAGAAAAATCACAAGGTAGTTAAACCAATGCGGAGAGCATTGGCATTTTCTCTCCTGAAGATTCTCCTTGGAGGGCTGAAACTTGGAATGAGTTCTGTTCCTATAATAAAGGAAGAGGAGGTGGTGGTACCGGGGAGGGGGTCCTTATTTTCAGAAACAAAACGTTCTGTGTAAATATCCAGAATGATTCCCATGATAAACCAACTCTCACACGGGACTCGAGTTGTATTCATCTGCTCCTGTAACTACTTGGGGCTGGTGGGGAAACGAAGTCCAGCAAGGTTTCCCTCTGGAAGTTGTTGTCATTGTGCTTGTTCTGATGGGGATGACTTTGCCAACTCAGCTCTTCTTCCTCTTAACCTCCTTTTTCTTTCGTGCGTGTGTTTAAATTTAGTTCAAGACAAGGAGGGAGGACATAGTGCTATTATCTGGCTCTAGAGGCATCGTGGATCCTCACTATGCTATGGAAAAATCCTGAAGAAATGCACCGCCCCAGGACCATAGGACCTGGCCAGCTTTGCATAGAACATAACTCCACATTTATATTGGCTTTGTTTTTGTTTTGCCATATTAAATGCTCAAATGTGTCAGTGCCAGGCACTGTATTTCACGTTCCTCCAAAAGACATAGGACGTTTTCCCTTCAAGAATTGAGAGGACTCAGTCCAGATATCGACAGGAAAAGACAACCCTTGGATTATGTGCTAGATTGTCCTAGCCCATCTCCCTATCCACCCCCAGATTCCTGCCTTGATCATTCAAATGCCTGGCTCACAGTGGCTTACCAAACACACGTGTGACGAATGGCTGATCTACGGTTCCCAGACTGCAGTGCAGCCCTGACCTGCTCATATGATAACTTCCATCGGTTTTCTATCAAAGGTACATGCAGGGGCACCTGGGTGGCTCAGTGGGTTAAAGCCTCTGCCTTCGGCTCAGGTCATGATCCCGGGGTCCTGGGATCGAGCCCCGTGTCGGGCTCTCTGCTCAGCGGGGAGCCTGCTTCCTCCTCTCTCTCTCTGCCTGCCTCTCTGCCTGCTTGTGATCTCTGCCTGTCAAATAAATAAAAAATAAATCTTAAAAAAAAAGGTACATGCAGTCAGTGGGCAGGAGGGGACCAGAGTCTTTAAGACTTGACCGTATGAGATTTACCAAAGCGGTGGTTATTCTAAAGACTACAGTACGTAAAGAATGAGACTTGTAGATGAGAAATCAGCTGAGGTTGGCTGAAACAGTTCACTCCGGGGAATGAGGCAAATTGAGCATTCCTTTTCTGAACAACAACAAAAGGCTGATCAATTCTATTTCGGTCTCAGACCGAAGGATAAAGGAATCTAGGGAAAATGAGACGAAAAATGTTGTCTGATTTTATATGCACTATTTACATGTTCCTTGTAGTAGCAATTGGTGTTAGTGGTCAGAGTTCACATAACAATTAAAATGAAGAAGTTAATTTCTTAGCTTCCTGTTAAACACTCTCCTTTCTCAACACACACACACACACACACGCACACACGCACACACACATGCACACACACATATGCTAATTCCTACTCATCCTTCAAGGCCATGTTCATGCCCTGTCTCCTCCACAAAGTCTTAAAAAAATTTTGTTTTAATTCTATGCCCAACCTGGGGCTTGAACTCACCACCCACCTAAGACCATGAGCCACGTGATCATGAGCCAGCAGCAAAGCTTTTTTTGTTCTACCTCTAGAAAGTGTTGACCTATTCAAGCATTTGTCGTTACCACTGATTTGCTATTATCAGACCTCTTCGTATAATCTTTTTATGTAAGTCTTATCTCCCTCAACCACAATTCCTCTGAGGGCTGAGATATCTGCCCACATTGCCTTGCATATAAGGAAGGCTTCAGAAGTATCTACTTATCTAAACTGGCTTTATTTATTTGAGGTTCATCAAGCACTTGCTCCATGCCAGGAACTTTTTTGGTTCTGGGGCATCTGATGAAAAATCAGACAGAGGCTTCACCCTTCTGGAGCTTATCTTTTCAGTAAACAAGTGGGAGAGAGAAACTTTTTGGTGTCTCTCTGGAAAGTTGCATGAAATTGGAGGAGATCAAACAGTTGAAAACACTGTGGACTGGGAGTCATGATCTACCTTGGCCTCATCCCTAATTTGATGGATATCTTAAGTACATTTCTTAACCATTTGTCATCGATTTCCTTGTATGTCAGAGGCCTTATATAGTTACTGGGAGAACTGGATCAGAGAAGATGCAAATCATGTTGGAGGGAACTTCCTCAATCTGATAAAAAGCATCTATGAAAAACCCATAGCAAACACCATACTTAAAAGTGAGAGACTGGGGGGTACCTGGACAGCCGGCTCAGTCAGAAGAGCACGTGACTCTTGATCTCAGGATCATGAGTTTGAGCCCCAAGTTTGGTGTATAGATTATTAAAAAAGTAAACTAAAAAAAAAAATGTCGAAGACTGAAAACTTTCAACCAAAGTTAGTGTGTGAACCAGACTAATGCCATCTTGAACAAATCTGCCTCAGTGACCTCTCTGTGACCTAAAGCCTGCTTGAGCAGTCCCTTTCTCCCACATTCTTTATTTAACCATACCCTTAAGTACACCCTTGGGGAATGAGGTCCTTGCTAGGACTCCTCCTGGGTGGTCCCCTAACATGGACTCCTTAGCCTACTCTAAGGAACTAGAGGTTATAAAAGGAGGTCTTATATGGGAAAGTGGGATTGCAGAGATCGAACTATAAGTCCTCTTAATATACCATTTCCTATCAGGCTGGATTTGTCAGCCTTTTTTTCTTCAGTCTTAAGGCTCCTTTGGCATTTGGAAGTTACTTTGCATATACCTCCCCCCTTTCATGGAACAATCAGTAATAAGAAAAAGACGTCTGCTCTCCCTACTGCTATTCAGTATTTTACTAGAAGTTCTAGTCAGGTTGTAGGTAAGAAAATGAAATAAAAAGAATTAAGATTGGAAAGAAAGAAATAAAACTATCTCTATTTTTAGATGACATGATGTTATATAGAAAGCCCAAAAGAATTCATATTAAAGCTAGTAAATGAATTCAGCAAGGTTTCAGAATACAAGGTCAAATAAAAAAAATCAGTTGTATTTCTATAAACTAGCAATGAACAATCTGAAAATGAAATAAAAAACAAAACTCTTTTTATAACACTGAAAAGAATAAAACTTAAGGAACAAAATTAACAAAATACAAGACTTGTATACTGAAAACTCCAAACATTATTGAAAGAAATGAAAGGCTTAGTATTATTAAAATGGCAGTACTGCCAGTACTGCAGAGAGAGACGGGGAAGCAGGCTCCCTGCCGAGCAGAGAGAGCCCAATGCGGACCCCGATCCCAGGACCCTGAGACCATGACCTGAGCCAAAGAAGGAGGCCCAACCCACTGAGCCACCCAGGCACCCTGCCTTTTTTTTTTCCCAAAAGAAATTGACAAGCTGCTCTGATCTTAAAATTCTTATGGAAATTCAAGGGCCCAGCATAACCAAAAATTCTTGAAAATGAACACAACTAGAAGACTCACACTCCCCAACTTAAAATCTTACTACAAAGCTATAGTAATCAAGAGCGTGGTACTGGAATAAGGATAGACCTATAATCAATGGAATAGAACTGAGAGCCCAGAGCAAACCCATGCACTTAGGGCCAACTGATTTTTGATAAAGCTGCCAAGACAGTTCAGTGGGGGAACAGAATAGTCTTTTTAACAAACGGTGGAAGGACAACTAGGTAAATATACACAAAGGAATGAATTTGGATCCCTACCTCGTACCATATACAAAAATTATCTTGACATGGATCAAAGACCTGAAACTGAGTTAAAACCGTAAAACTTGAAGAAAACACAGGCGTACATCTCTATGACCTTGAATCTCTATGACCTTCTTAGATAGCACTGAAGCACAAGCAACCAAAGAAAACAGGTAAATTGGACTTCATCAAAATTAAAAACTTTAGTGCTTCAAAGAACACCATCACAAAAGAGGGAAGGCAGCCCCAAGAATTGGAGCTATTTGGAAATCCTAGACCTGGTAAGGGACTTGCATCTAGAACATATATAAAGAACTTTTATGACTCTACAATAAAAAGACAACCCAATTAAAAAAAAATTGGTAAAGGATCTGAATAAACACATCTCCAAAGAAGACATCAAAATGGCTCATCAGCACACGAAATGCTCATCATCATCGGCCATCAGACAACTGCAAATGAAAACCAGAATGAGAGACCATTCACACCCACCAGGGAGGTGATAATCAAAGAAGCAGATAATAGCAAGTGTTGTAGAGAATAAGGTTAAACAGAGAGGTGCCATCTGGCCCAGTGATTCTCCTTTTTGGTATATGCCCACGAAAACTAAAAGCCTGTCTCCCCAAAAACTTGTACCCAAGTGTTCACAGCATTCATCATAGCCCCCGAATGGAAATAACCCAGATGTCCATCAACTGATGAAAAGATAAAATGTGGTGTATCCATACAGAGGAGTATTATACAGCTGTAAAAAGGAACAAAAGATTGATCCGTGCTGCAAAACGGAGGGACCTTGAAGACATAATGAAAGAAGCCAGTCACAGAAGTCCACATATTGTAGGATTCCATTTATATGAAATGTCCAGAATAGGCAAAGCCAGATACAGAAAGTAGATTCATGGTTGTCAGGGGCTGGGGGGGTGTGATTCATAGGCAATGGTGAGTGGCTGCTCAGATGTATGGGGTTTCTTTCTGGGGTGATAAAATATTCCAAAATTAATTGTGGTGATGGTTGCACAACTCTGAATATTCCAAAAACCACTGACTCATGCATTTTCAGTGAGTGACTTGTATGGCATGTGCATTAGAGCTCTGTAAAGAGGAAAAATGGCCAGGGGGGTGGTGGTGCGGAAAGCATCAGGTAAGTCTTCAGATGCCACACACAAAAGCAAAACACTTTGTTGAATTTAGTCACAACTTCAACCAGGAGTTGGATGAACATACATAAGCTTAGAGCGCAACCATTACGTGGTTGGGGAGTAGGAAAAAAAGCCTTTATTATAACTGGAACCAGATAAACAAAGTGCTCTTATTGGCCAACTCTGAGGATAGGAGAAGAGCCTTGTTACACAACCCCCTTCCCCATTCCCAACCAACTTTTATTCTATTCTTTTCCCTTTGTGTTTTGATAGCTGAAGTTGTGTACTTTTTGCGCAAGACCGAGACTGAAGATAGTCCGCCATTTTGTGGGTTGGAAACCTGAAATACTTATCTGATTATTAATATTTGAAGAGTTGAGAAATTCCTATTTTTCCAATACGTTGCCCGGATTCTCCATCTCAGATACAACTAGTATTTATATAGAAAAAGCCTGGGTTGTTACACTGACCTATTTAGTTTTTCATTAACCAATGAGTCACCTCCAGTTCTATGATATGGTGGTCAAGGTTCCAAGATGGTTGCTACCACCGCTGCTTTCTATTTCGTTTTTAAAAAGATGTTGACAATGTTTATATAGGCAGGCCGATCACATAAATATGATGATAACAATCCCGTCCATAGACATGATGCCACCGGCGACAGCTGCTTACTAGGAAAAGTTGCATCGTTTTTGTCCCTCTGGGTTGTCACTGTAGTGATAAACACTAGCGATGGTGACTTGTTCCTGTTTTACAGTATGGCCAAAGACTACCAAAACAGAAGCTTCCAGAGGGAATTGGATTCAGGCAGAACTGTGAAATGGTCAGTACAGTGCATTTTTTGATATGAATTAATTTGTAGAGGCTAAATCACTTCATGAAATCATTTAGCTCTATACACAGTGATACCTAATACATGCCATGTTTCCAAACACAAGTTTCTGGCTTCCTCCAGTCTAGCCCGCCTCATCCTCTACAGCTTGCTGCCCTTAGTCTAAAAGTTGGAGGCAGAAACCTAGGGAAATTGTGTCACGACCTGGAGATCCAAATGGCCACCGGTCACACAATTATCCTTAACGCTCGCTTGTTTTCTCCTTAGTCATCAATAACTCAGGTCCAGTCTTTCCCCAGGGTGTCTCCTGTACTGGTTGTTTCTTCTTCATGCTTGTTCTTATCTAGGGGTTTAGAGTCTCCTAGCTAGATTACTGCAAACTGGTTTCCGTATTTCCATCTCTCTCTGCCTCCAAAACATCCAACAGCAACGCAAAGGATTAAACACCTAAAAGTAACATTTAATCAAGTGGTCTGTCTAAAAACCTTTGCCTGCCTCCCCCGTGTTTACTGAGTAAAGTCCAAACATTATTAGTCTGGCATTCAAGGCCTTCCACAACCCAGGGCCAAGTTTGCATTCTACACTTCCATCGTCTACCACTCCCTTGGACAAAACTCATCTCCTCGCCATCTCCTGAGCTTCTGCTAATTCGTTTCATGTCTTTGCATGCCATCTTCCTCCTGCCGAGGCTACCTGCTCATTTTTGAAAGCCTGTTCAGAACTCCCTTTCATCCACAAAACCATCCCTGAACACTACCATGCAGTGACCTCTCAGTCTTTGGAGGTGATATGGCTTATGCCCAGTGGCCTTCACCTGGCAATGCTCCCAGACAACTGTTCTTGGCTCCTGTTGTCGATTCTTGTATTACATTTAATTCTGTGTCTATCTTGCCTCCACTACGTGGCAAGCTCCTTGAGCACAGTGGTCACTTACTGAACTTGACAAAAAATTACCCATGGTACATAATGCTGTGCTGGGGGCCCTGGAGGGACAGTTATTGACTAAGGAGCACTTCCGTTCTCCCAAGATGCTTCATTCTCAGGTGGGAGCATTCGCTCTAGGTGATGGCTCCTTCCCCGTACAAACCAAATCCAATCACTTTGAAGGCGAAAGGAACGCTACAGCCAGTTTACTCCAAGGTATTAAGGAATTACAAACTGCTTCTGCAATACTTCGGAATCCCCTGTGAAAATACAAAATTAAAACTTCAATAAATAATGGCCTGCTCCCCTCAAAAGCTTAAAAGATGACATGTAAAGAAAAATGGCCAGCCAGGGGCATCGTCTTTAAGACTTTCTTGATCACAAAGCAGGAGAAAAGCCAAGGCTCCTTGCAATTCAGTTAGATTTCACTGTCTTTTTTTTTTTTCCTACATGAAACTGGCTAAACTCTATAAGGAAATTATGTCTTGAACTTAGAGTTTACATGAAAGGTGGCCAAAATTATAGGGATAATTCAAGCTAAAAAAAAAAAAAAAAAAAAAAAGCTCTTTACAGCTCGGTGGGTCCTGAATGATGTAGGGAGTTTGAGAGGTCTACATAGTTAGAAATGGAATCCCTAGCTGGCAAGTCGCCAGATCGGTGGTGGGTACGTATCTTGACTCCCCCTTCCCCCCAAATGCTGCAACTGTCCAGTTCTATCAAAATACTTGCTAATCTTGTACACAGACAAAAAAATAGTCCTTACTGGGGCGCCTGGGTGGCTCAGTGGGTTAAAGCCTCTGCCTTCGGCTCGGGTCATGATCCCAGGGTCCTGGGATCGAGCCCCTCATCGGGCTCTCTGCTCAGCGGGGCGCCTGCTTCCTCCTCTCTTTCTCTCTCTGCCTGCCTCTCTGCCTACCTGCGATCTCTATCTGTCAAATAAATAAATAAAATCTTTAAAAAAAAATAATCCTTACAAAATGCCTCCCTGACTCTTCTACTTTGAAAGCTTTGAACTTGCATAGGATGTTCTGACTGTAAATTCTCAGAAATGTTTTATTCAGCTTTGTGGATAGTCCTAGATGATGAAGCTCTGGGGGGTAAAGGCCACTTTCTAGGGCGAGCTAGGTCACACACGAATCCCTTGTCCTGGAAGGCACAGAGAGACCAACTTGGTCACCCAGCGTCACTGCATCAAAACTTGAAGGAACAGTAAGTTTGGTATTTCCACGTATAGCCATCCTGGTTCCTTGAGCCTCATCTTGACTCCTTGCAGGCGGGAGTTCCAATTACTTCCCCAATTTGAAATGTCCATGTTTTATGGCAATTTTATCAATTTTTTTCTCTCCAAGGATCAGTAGGATCGTGAATTGAGCTTCCTGTCAAGAAAAATGCTAAGTTCAAAGTATTATTTCCTTCACTTCTAATTACAAATAAGTTTAACCTTTTATTGTGTTCCATTATACAATTTTACACAGTACCATTATGATCTGAAGCAATAATTAAGCAAATTGAATGAATGGTTTTGAGCTCTACTTCTCCGTATATAGATTTACCTAAAAAAGTACAAACCAAGCACAGTGGTGCAATTTTCCAGGCACTTTCAAGTTGCTTAACTATTTACAAATACATAAGCACCCTGTTTGAAAGCATGAAAATTTTGGTGTCAGGAAGAAACACTTCATGTCTATCAAATCTTTCCATTTTTAACATTTGCACAGCTCCGATTTTTCCTGAGAAAGGTCAGTCTCATTGTCACTTGGGATCTACATGTCCTCAGATTTCAGAAGTGTATCTTGGGGAACCATAACCTCGGTCGCTCGATGTACCGCTAATTGCACAAAATACATGGAACGTGTTGCTCATCCAGGGGGAATGGATCGTGTCTTCTTGTAATATCTAAAACAAAAGGGAAAAAAGCCTGCATGTTTATCACAAAGCAAAACAGCCATGGTCAAAAAAGTATGTGTATATGAAATTACAGGCAAATTTCAATTTGTCACTGACATGGAGCTATTCGAAATGACATAAAACAGAAAGAGCGAAGAATAACATTACCGACTTCAGTCTTCAAAGCTGTGTTACAAAGGCAGCATAGCAAAAAAGCAGAGAAAATCTGGTTACTCATTAAGAAAAACAGAAGATTATAAAATGCAAAATTCAAGAAAAAATGAGAGGCAATGCAATCTTTCAAATATATATGTATTTAAAACCAGTGATCGTAACAAGAGCTCTAAACCGTGGCTCTCAGAATCACTGGTGGGGCTTTTCCAACACACAGATACCCATGCTGCTTCCCTGGAGAATTAGAAAATATTCTTTTTTTTTTTTTAACTATTGTAGAATACTTTATTAGATGATTTGGAAAATATTCTTAAATAAAGTCACAAGTGCCTATTTCTATTCTAATGGCACACAAGAACTATGTGAGCTGACTGACACAGAAGGCTTTTCACGGAAATGAAGAACTTCACACATACGAGATGTAAATTTTATATCCCGTAAGCATATAAACATATATTCATATTGGTATAGATGTTTTTAAAACTTTCCATTTTGTGTGGTCAAATATGCTTGATTAGATGGAAGGAAAGAAGGGGTGCCTGGCTGGCTCAGTTGGTAGAGTATGTGACTCATGGTCTCGGGGTCGTGAGTTCAAGCCCCACGCTGGGTGTGGAGACTACTTAAAAAAAAAAAAAAGAAAGATGGAAGAAAAGAATACCATACACATCACATCCCATCTTTTTACTGTATGATTCCAACTTAGGTCTCAAGCTTTCACTACCCGGTTCTCAAGTTAGCTTTGAAACTTCAGTATTAAGCCCACAAACTGGTCTATGGTGACAGTAATGGGTCATATCAATTGTGTTGCTACAAAGTAGGTCTTAGATAAAGTCTGTAATAGAGAAATTTCCTCTTAAAAAATCGTAACTCATGACACTAATCTGGAAGCCGAGCAGAGATTTAAGAGATGACTAATTGTTTATCCATACCTGTCAGATGTGACAAGACAATATGGGACTCACTGTGTAGAAAACAAAACATACCAGACCCTACAGTGGCCACCACTAACTCTAATTAAGATATCTGCAATTCATAATTTGAAGATAATATAAATTCCCTTTTAATTTTTTAAGTCCCCCCCCTTTTTTTTCTAAAGATTTTATTTATTTATTTGACAGAGAGAGAAGGATCACAAGTAGGCAGAGAGGCAGGCAGAGAGAGGGCGGGAAGCAGGCTCCCTGCTGAGCAGACAGCCTGATGCGATTCCGGGCTCGATCCCAGGACCCTGAGATCCTGACCTGAGCCGAAGGCAGCGGCTTAACCCACTGAGCCACTCAGGTGCCCCTTTAAGTCCCCTTCTAAAAGTCAAAAGCTTGAAGAAGTTTTACAAAGGACTGTATCTTTCGATATACTATAATGATTACACTGAAAAGGGTGAAGAATAAATTATATATACACACACACACACACACACACAATAAACATATATACATATACACACACATAAGATATATCTTTTGTCAAGTAATCATTTATGGGGCACAACAGAATAATTTATATTGCACTATCCAGTATACTTTATTTTATTTTGTATTATTTTATTTTCCTTTGGGAAATAACGTATCTCCAAGTGTAGGACTGAAAAAAGGCTCTGTTTTGTGAGAATCTAATAGAAAACACTGAATTATAAAAATTCACTATAAAGTCAATGGTTAGGGCACACCTAAACATGATGCATTATGATGGGACAGCTTACATAAACATAAACCAATAAAAACTTCAGATTTTTTCAATAAAACAAGACGAAATCACACAGGGAGACAAACCAAAAGAGACCCTTAACCATGGGAAACCAACTGAGGGTTGCTGGAGCGGGGGGTAGCTGGGGTAAGTGGGTGACGGGCGTTAAGGAGGGCCCATGATGGAATGAGCCCTGGGTGTGATAGAGCACTCAATCACTGACCTCTACCTCTGAAACAAATCATGCACTCTGTGTTAATTAACTGAATGTAAATAAAATTAAATTTAAAAAAGAAACTAAGATTTTTTCCTGGCTTATCTAACAACATATAATTTCAAGGGTCTACAACGCGGTCTCTCCAATTCAACAGAAGAGCCACGGTTTAGGGAATCCAATGAGACAGACAGAAAATGGGACAGCAGATCTGCAAAACTCATGCTTCACGGGGGAAAGAACTGTATAAAATGGCCGCTCTACATATCCTGATCACTGTCACAACAGTAAACTAAATAACTTGTTTCCCATTTGAGTACTTCAGAGTTTAAGGTAAGTCACGCAGTTGCCTGGAAACTAGGATAATTGCAATGTACTACACATTGGCTTAAAACATGTGTTGTTGTTGTATCTTTTGTGAAGTATTTTTTGCTGATTTTCTATGGAATATGAAGAGTGGAAATCCGTAACACTGGACAGCTCCTCGGAACTAACTATGTCATCCATTTGCCTCAGAGCAGTGATGGCACAGAAAGGTTTACGCCCCTCTGCTACCCATGGGCTGAGCTTGAGACGCAGGGAATAAAGGAAGTGGCATGACTTCCTGCCTTCCCCGTCCTGACCACCTGGCTGCTTCGAGACCAAAAAGGATCTCTGAACACTGAACCACCTTGGGGCACCTTGGAACAGTTTGTACTCCCTCCTAAATGGGCTAACAGAAGTAAAGATGGTCAAAAGAAGAAATGGAACACTGATTCCAGACTCCTCGGGCCAACAAGATTCCCAGACGTGGAGAACGGGCAAGGAGGGGAGTGAGGGGTAAGCAGTCTCACTGAACAGATGGGATGATGAAGGTCTGGCTGGCTAACTTTTTCATGCTGAGAAGATAACAATGGCTGGAAAATGAGACTCCTGGTCATTCAGTGCAACCTTGTGCTAACTGTAACTCAATTTCCCGCAGCGAGCAATCGCTGAAAGGCAGCTACCAGGACAGAGAAGGTTCTGGAACGAGCTTTAACATGTGTTCTCTAAAGGGTTGTAGTTATCCTTGTTTCTTTGAAGAAGACTTGCTTTCTTCAAAATTCAGAGTTTGAAGAGTTTCTGAAACAGATATTTATCTTGGTGGCTGTTTCCATGAGTAAGGAAATGAAACTTCACAGGCTCAGTTGCTGAGGGACTAGATCATTGTGCTGGGACTTGTACAAAAGTGTTGAAGACACTAAAATACTTGAGTGACAACCCATGTACACAGTGGTCAGGACTCCAGCATCAAAATGAAGTTTCCCAGGATAACCCAGAAGTGCTTGCGTTGAAGACAAGCAGGCGTATAGAAGTCCTGGGTGGTGCGGGGGACGGAGGGCTGGCAGGCTCAGGTGTGTGAAAGTTCTAACTACTTCACTGTGACATAATGTGGCTGTAAGTGGTGAACAGGTCTTGGCTTCCGAATTTTTAGGTTGCAGTTAGCTGCATGGGCATGAACACTCAGTCACAGATGAAAATGCTAAGACATTTCTCAAATTTTGGAAGCCTCAGAGTATGTCACCTACATGATAGTATCTGTAGTTTTTTACGGCCAAGACAGAGATACCCTTAGGGGTTTGGCTCCTGTGCCAATCATCTCACTCCTTTAGGACCCTTCTTGAGAGATTCTTACCCGTGTTTCCAGTAGATCCATTCAGAGAGTTAACTTCTAACAGCCCCACGGCCCAAAGAACAAAATGGCTTATTACTGATAATTGCCTTAGCAATTGCTTCAGGTAATTATTTTAAATTCGATTTGCATTATATCATTTAAATGACCGAAGATAATAGGAGCAAATATGAAAACAGAGACGGACTAATTTCAAGGTGATGCATCTCGAACGACTAGACTTTGCTAAGTACACCTGAGGGGCTCCAGGTCATGTTTTCGTTTTCAACTACGTTAATACTTGCCTGCTCGTGGATAATGTCAGACAATTCTTTCACCATGTCTCTGAAATTTGACTTGAGCCCTTCATGGTACTCAATTTGATCTTCTTTAATTAGCCGCTCATTTAGTTCAAGGGCAATGCTGCATGCCTGTATGAACTTCCTGTGGACAAAGAGCAAAGATAAGGGTTTCATCGTTTATTCCTAGAAAGTCTCATTGACCATCAATTTGATATTCACTTTAACTGTGGCTTGCCTAGAGGGAAGACCGGAATCCTGTATTTTCTCACTGCGTCTTTGCTAATGCCATTTCCTAAGTCTGAAATTCCTTTTTCCTTTCTTTCCCACCTTCCCCCTCTGGTTTCTTGTCTCCTTTAAAACCTGGCTCGAAACAGTGACCTTCCAGAAAGACTATTTGCTCAGATGATATTAAAGCATGATATTAAATGATATTAAATCAGCTGATATTAAATCATGATATTAAGTCAGCTAAAATTGTACAAACATTAACTTGCATCTGTAGATAATAAGTCATGCATTCAAAAATAATTTATTTGGGGACTACTATGTCTCCCGTACAGTGCTGGGTGTTATAGGTAGGAATTATCTGTCCCGGGCTGGGAGTGGGGACAAAGATGGGGGGCGGGGTGGAATGGGTGAAATTGGTAAAGGGGATTAAGAGGTACAGACTTCTTGTTATAAAATAAATAAGTCCCAGGGATGAAAAATACAGCATAGGGAATATAGCCAATAATACTGTAATAACGTTGTATGGTGACAGATGGAGTTACCACACAGCGTGGTGTGCACTGCGTGATATGGGAATTGTCAAATCGGTCTGTCATATGCCTGGAACTCACCACACTGTTTGTCAATATACTTCAATATTTTAAAGTAATTTAAAAAATAATTTAAAAAAGCAAAAAGCCTTTGTCCGTCATTCACGCGTTTGTGTCTAATATCCATGACGAGAGCAAAGGTCTTAGGGGACAAAGTACCTCATTGCCCATTTGGTTTGTATCCCTGTCATAGCAACAAGTAGACTCTCTGCACGTGCCAGGCATTAATAAATACTGGTGAATGAGTGACTACTGGTCACTCCGTAATCCGGAATAGTTGATGACACGCAGACAGGAAAAGTAAATGAAATAAGTCGAGAGCAAACGAGTGGCTGAGTTATCATCTTTCCTCTTGGCCCATTTTACTCAATTGTCTCTCTTATTCCAAATGTAAGCTTTTCAAATATATTAAACAGACTGTTTTCTAATGCAAGACCATTCAGACATGCCCTAGCTTACTGGGATGCTCACTTGAGCCACGGTACCCTGTGGCCTTGGACCGGCAGAATCCCAGGCGGAAGTAAGAACACAGGACACATGCAAGCCTCTCCAACCCTTCCAATTCAACTTTTGTTCCTACCCTAAACGGTCTGAAATGCTGTAAGATGAAGTCAATCAGGCGGAGGAGGAAAGCACAGAATGAATGCAGGCTTGCTTTTGTGTCACAATATCTCAAGGGATAAAGGAAACTGGCATGTTTCATCTCTTGGGACGCTAGGACGTCGTTAATGACCCGCAGTGAGAAAGACAGCGTGCGTTTCCTCGCTGCTTAAAGTACCATTAGCAGGTCACCTAAATATTGTAAAAGAGAATGGAGAATGTCCTTTTTTCGGGAGGGATGTTACTAGGTGAATATTTTGGTTTCTATGAAGAAGAACATGAGCATAAAAGGATAGAGGTCTAATGGGAAAAGGACACAGCACTTACCGAAACATGTCTTTCAACTCATTTACTTTCTTAGGTGGATACTTGGTAGCTTGACTATCATTTAAGAAAGCCCTTGCATATGCTAATGGACCAGCATTTACCTAAAACACGAAGGGAGAAAAATGAGAGTGGTTAGAATGTAATCAGAAAGAAATTTCTGTCTTTTTCTTTTTATTTATTTTTTTCAGATTTCTTTTTTTTTTTAAGTACTCTCTACTCCCAATAAGGGGCTCGAACTCACGACACTGAGATCAAAGAGATGCACACTCTCCCGACTGAGCCAGCCAGGCACCCCTGCATTTCTCTTAAAAAAAAAAACCAAAAACCCTAAATACATTAAAAATCTGAGGACCATATTTACTCTTCTTACTGGAAGTTTATTTGAAAAAAATGACTAAAGCCAGTAATCTGCAAAGACGCTATTCGAACAAGTTACTTAATGGCTTCAGCTCCGGAAACACAGAGCTTGGCTACTGTTGCAGGGCTTTACGCTGAAGTCTTCCACCGTAAAGCGAAACTGATGGACACTGAGCCTCCTTTCCTTCTGGTCACCGAGAACAATGCATGGGTTTTCGCACTCGCTAAAAGCGGAACACATAACTGCACGTTATGATTGCTCGGTGCCCTCAGGAAAGCGAGAACATCGGGAACCACTTAGGATGCATTCAGCAACGGACCTACCTGCACTGAAACACAGCCTTGCAATTTCAGCTGGAGCTGAATCATGTCGACATCAGCAGAGGAGCAGAGTTTGTTCAGCTCTGCCGTTTTATCTTTGATTTCATCAGTAGCAACATCGATGGGCTTTAAGTTGATCTGCTGTTCATAGCTGATAGGGATCCTCTTCTTCACATATGGGAAGGAGTTGGAAGCTGTTAAAAGGTTCACGTTGATGTGTTAGCTCGGAAGCAAATCCTCTGTTCCAACAGCCAAGTCAAAGGAAAAACTCCATTATGCTGAACTGTCCCCACTGTGAGCTCTCTAAGCACCCTGAAGCATTCAGTCACCCATTACATAAGGGGCGACAATGATCTATAACATCGCCACGTTGGTGCAAGCTAGTGGATGAGGAGAACAGTGAAGGACTACAAGGACACGTCACGTCCTGCTCACCACCCGCTACCGGCGTGCATCACAAAGAACCAAGTCCAACGAAACGTTACCACGCAAAGTCCTACTTACTGGTCAAGATTGTGCGGCGTTTGCACTGTTCTTCTACGCAACCTTGCTTTTTGCCAGACAGTGTGTAAGGGGCTTCAAAAACAAATCTGCTGATATTATGGCTTCTTTCAAACTCGGTCTTTCTTTCTGTGAGTTCTTTGTCATCGAAGTAGGGCTTCACGTGAGTGACTTGGATATGAGCATATTTTGGATCGAGCTCTTTGGTGTTTACCTGTAAAGAAAGTACGTTCTGGCTCTTACTCGGTGGAAGGGAAAGGTGGGGACAGGTAAGCCACTAACTCCTTTGGTATCCACCGAGGAACATGGTCATGATTGTGTTCCCAACTGAATACACACCCGGAGGAGAGCTTTGTACTTTTTTAAAGGATCATTTCCTTCTGGTTATAAGAAATTACAGAAACCTATTTGGAAGTTATAGGAATGGGAGAAGAAAATAAAAATCGCAATCCTACCACTGGCCGAGTGCCACTATTCACATTTTCATACATTTCCTTCCAATCTTTTCTCCAGGCACATATTATTTACAAAGCTGAGGTCACACTAAACACTGTTTTGTAATCTGATTCTTTAAAAATATATTACAAAGTTAACTGTACGTTTGAATTCTACCTTGATAGAAACAGATAATGGAGAGGATTCTGAGAAGGGGGTAGAGCACCAGAAATCTAGCGAAAGCTTGCAACTTGTAGGGGAAGGCTTGGACAGAAAATTGCAGTCAATTTTGATTTCGGTCAATTTCAGCCTCTCCTTTCCTACTCCTCAGCCCCATGGCAGGCAGCTGGCACATGTTACTGCAACAGCTTGGCACATGTTCCTGGAACAGCTTGCGGGAGCCAGAATGGGCAAGAAGGACACTATCTCCTAAATCTTGGGGCCTGTGCTCCAACCACTGTTTCTCATCATAGAGGTACAAAGAGGTTGTGGCCATTTTTTTTAAATTAAAAAAAAAATTTTATTTATTTGACAGAGGGATAAAGAGAGAGAGAGAACACAAGCAGCAGAGCAGCAGACAGAGGGGGATGGAGAAGCAGGATCCCTGCTGAGCAGAGAGCCCCATGTGGGGCTCCATCCCAGGACCCTGGGATCGTGCCGTGCCAAAGGCAGACACTTAACAGACTGGACCACCCAGGCGCTGCCCCTGCTGTGGCCATTTTTGTTGTACCTGCCTGCCCTGGCTGAAGTGACTTCCAGGGGATTTAAAAGATCTCTCCCCTTTATTTTTCTTTCTCCCTCTTGGGAGCCAGACACTGAAGACAAGGACACTCAAAAGCAACAGCATACAGGAGGGAAATTGGAAACTCACCACACATACCCGGGTAAGGTGCAGGTTCAGAAAAGACCCGAGAAGACCCTAAATTTACACCTCAGGCTGATCCATGGCACAGAAACAGTCTAGAATAATTAAAAACAAAACCCAGCAAATCCTGGGAAAGGGGGAGAATCTGATTTCCAGAATGGGAAATCTGATTTCCACCATATCAGATCCAGATGTCCAGTTTTCAACAACAACAACAACAAATCACAAGGCATGTGAAGAAATGGGAAAGTTTGGTACATTCAAAGGAGAAAAATAACCCAATGGAAACTTGTCCCCAAAAAAGACCAGATAGTAGACCTAGTAGAAAAAGATTTTAAAACAACTGTCTTGATGATCAAAGAACTAAAGGGAGATGTGGAGAAAGTCAAGAAAGCGATGTATGGACAAATTCAGTATCAGTGAAGAGGGAGAAAACCTAAAAAGAAACCAAATTTTTGGAGCTGAAAAATATGATAAGTAAAATGAAAATTCACTAGAAGGATTCAAAGGTGGATTTGAGCAGACAGAGGTAATAGAGAACTGGAAGATACTACAATCATGTTGGGGGCCCCTGGGTGGCTCAGTCAGTTAAGCTACTGCCTTCGGCTCAGGTCATGATCCCAGGGTCCTGGGACCAAGTCCCATATTGGGCTCCCCCTGCTCTGTGGGGAGCCTGCTTCTCCTTCTCCCTCTGCCTGTTATTCCCCCTGCTTGTGCTCTCTCTCTCTCTGTGGCAAATAAATAAATAAAATCTTAAAAAAAAAAATCATGTGGATGGGGGGGGCGCCTGGGTGGCTCAGTGGGTTAAGCCTCTGCCTTCAGCTCAGGTCATGATCCCAGGGTCCTGGGATTGAGCCCCACGTCGGGCTCTCTGCTCCGCAGGGAGCCTGCTTCCTCCTCTCTCTCTACCTGCCTCTCTGCCTACTTGTGATCTCTCTCCCTCTGTCAAATAAATAAATAAAATCTTAAAAAAAAAATCATGTGGAACATCACCCAGTGGACCAACACACACGCTGTAGGACTCCCTGAAAGGAGAAGAGATGGAAAGGGGCAGAGGTAATATCTGAAGAAATACCGTGTGGAAACTTCCCAATGATTATAAACATCCAAGAAGATCAAAAGATTCCAAGTAGGTAAATCGAGGAGACCCATATTGAACCACACTAAAATCAAAGTGTCAAAAGCCAAAGACAAAGAGAGAATTGTGAAAGCATCAAGAGAGAAGTGACTCATCACATGTAATGATTTTATTTTCTATATAATTTAAGGGACTCAATGTGTTAAAAATTATTAGCTTATTTTTTTGGACGTACAATGTACAAATATATAATTCTACAACATCAACAACTGAAAATGGTAGGGATGGGGCTATTAAAGCAGCAGATTTTTTGTATGGTATTGAGTTTAAACGGGTATAAATTCAAATTAGAGTGTTATAACTTTAGGATGTTAAATATAATCCCCATGAAAGCCACAAAAATAGAGTTGAAGAATACACTCAAAAGGAAATGGGAAACAAATTTAACTATTTCACCATAAAAATTAATTAAACAGGAGACAGTAATTCAAAAAATGAGAGACTAAATAGCTCTAAGGCACATAAGAAAACAAATAACAGAATGAATGAAATCTCTCCTTATCAGTAATTACTTGAAATGTAAATGGATTAAAATGTAATCAAAAGAGATTGTAGAATGGATTAAAAAATTATGATCCAGGGCGCCTGGGTGGCTCAGTGGGTTAAAGCCTCTGCCTTCAGCTCGGGTCATGGTCCCAGAGTCCTGGGATCGAGCCCTGCATGGGGTTCTCTGCTCAGCGGGGAGCCTGCTTCCTCCCCTCTCTCTCTGCCTGCCTCTCTGCCTACTTGTGATCTCTGTCTGTCAAATAAATAAATAAAATCTTAAAAAAAATTATGATCCAACTATATGCAGTCTACAAGAGATTTATTTTAGATCCAAAGACACACAGGGGCTGAAAATATAAAACAGAAAAAGAGATTCCATGCACATAGTAACCAAAAGAGAGCAAGGGTGAATATATTAATATTGAATGAAACAGACTTAAAGTTTTAAGAGTTCACAAGAGACAAAAATGACATTGTATATTGATAAAAAGTCCAGTACAGCAAGAAGATAAAACAATCATAAACATCTATATACCTAATAACAGACCATTAAAATAAACAAAGCAAAAATGGACAGAACTCAAAGAAGAAACAGTTTTACAGTAACACTTGGAGACTTTAATACCCCACTCTCAATACTAGATACTGCAAGCAGACAGAAGTAAGTAAGGAAGAAAATAGAGGACTTGAAGAACACAATAAACCAATTATATCTCACAGACATATACAGACTACTCTACCCAACAACAATATGCTTTCTTCTCAAGTGCACATGGGACATTTTCCAGGATGGATGGCATGTTAGGCCACAAATTAAGTCTCAAAAGATTTAAAAAGACAGATATCATACAAAGTATCTTCTCTAACCACAATGAGATAAAGTTAAAAATTAATAACAGAAGTAAAAATGGAAAATTTATATATCTGTGGAGACTAAACACTTAAAAAATCAAAGATTCAAAGAGAAAAAATCAAAAAGGAAATTAGAACATCCTTAGAGATAAAGGAAAACTTATAGGACAGCAAAAACAGTGTTAAGTAGGAGATTTATAGTGATAAACACAACATTAAAAAATGGGAAAGATCTCAATTCAACAACATAATTTTACAACTTAAGGAACTAGAAAGAGAGGAACTAAACCCAAAGCTAGCAGAAGGAAGGAAATAAAGATTAAGCAGAGGTAAATGAAATAGAGAATAGAAAAATAGAGAAAAGCAATGAAACCAAAGTTTGGTTCTTTGAAAAGTCACTGAAATTGACAACCTTTAATTAGAAAGACTAATATAAAAAAAGAACAATCAAAACTACTAAAATCAGAAATGAAAACTACATTACTACCAATTCTATAGAAATAAAAAGGATTATAGGAGAGTACTATGAGAACTGAATGCCAACAAATTAAATAACCCAGATGAAATGAACAAATTCCTAGAAACACAAAGCCTACAAAGACTAAACCATGAAAAAAAATGGAAAAATCTGAATAGCTCTATAGCTAGTAAGGAGACTGAATCAGTAATCAAAAATTTTCTGATGGGAGCCCCTGGGTGGCTCAGTCAGTTGGGCAACTGACTCTTGATTTCAGCTCAGGTCTTAATCTCAGGGTTGTCAGTTTGAGCCCCATGTCAGCTCTGTGCTGGATATGGAGGCTACCTAAAAAAAAAAATAAATAAAAAATAAAAATAAAAAAAATTCTGGGGCACCTGCATGGCTCAGTCAGTTGAGTGTTTGACTCTTGATTTTGGCTCAGGTCATGATCTCGGGGTCATGGGACTGAGCCCCATGTCAGACTCCACGTTCAGTGTAGAGTTTGCTTGAGATTCTCTCCCTCTGTCCCGTCCCGTCTGCTCCCTTTCTCTCTCCAATAAACAAACAAACCAACAAGCAAACAAATAAAATCTTTAAAAAAATTTCTGATGAAGAAAAATCTCTGGACCTGATGTCTTCACTGGTGAAGTCTACAACACACTTAAAGAAGAACTAACCTCAACCCTTCTCAAACTCTTCTGAAAAACTGAAGAGGAGGGATCACACCCTGACTCATTCTATAATGTCAGCATTACTCTGAAACCAAAGCCAAAGATAGTACCAAAAAAACCCTATACCAATATCCCTTATGATGTAAAATCCTCAACAGAATACTGGTAAAGAGAATTCAGCAGCATATTAAAAGAATTATATGCCATGACCAAGTAGGATTTATTCCTGGAATGCAAGAACGGTTCAACATATGAACATCAATCAAGGTCATATACCACATAAACAGAATAAAGGGGGAAAAACCCTACATGAACATCTCAATTGATGCAGGAAAAGCATTTGACAAAACTCAGCATCTCTCGTAATAAAAATACTCAATTAACCAGGAACAGAGGGAATTTCCACAATCTAATCAAGGGCCCCTAGGAGAAACCCACAGTGAACATTATACTCAATGCTGAAAGGCTGAAAGCCTTTCCTCTAAGATTAGGAACAAAGCAAGGATGTCCACTTTTGCTGCTTCTTTCCAACATGGCACTGTAAGCACCACTGAACTCTGCACATAAAAATGGTCAAATTAAGAAAGTTCTGTGTATGTGTAACAAAAAACGTATTTTAGTTATTATAGTTCTATATGGTCATTAGCATGACTTAAAAAAAAAGACTTTATTTGAGAGAGAGTGTGAGTGAGCCCAAGCTGAAGGGGATGCAGGGGGAGAGGGAGAAGCAGCTCCCCCGCTGAGCAGGGAGCCCGATGTGGGGCTCGATCCCAGGACTGCGTGATCTCAACCCAAGCCGAAAGCAGATGCTTAACTGACTGCGCCACCCATGCGCCCTGCTCATTAACGTGACTTTTAATGGATATATGGATAGACACGATTTACTGGATCAGTCCCTTATCAACAGAGTCTTAGATTGTTTCTCAACATTTTGCCATTGCAAACAATGCTCCGAGGGACATCCTTGCATCTAAAACTACGAGCATTATTTTCGGATTTATTTTGCAGCATCAATTCCTAGAAGCAGCTTCCTTAAAGGACTTATACGGTAGCAAGGATTTTGATATACATGACACAACTATCCTACAGGAAAGCTTTCCCATTTGTACATCCAGAAGCAGTGACTGACACTGTGAGAGTGGGCACGCTTGATGACATTAGTCCTATCTTGGGTCCTCTGGTCCTCCAAAGGGACCACAGGAAAGCAGAATGGTTCTCTTCCAGAGGCATAAACTACGGTGGTTATGGACCATTTCGTGAAAAGCTTAAATCCCATGTTAAGAAGCTACGCTGCCAGAGGCAAATCTCAGAGCGGTCCCTGCTGGACAGTTGTCTGCGGGCCCTAGATACCCTCCCCTCCATCAGTCTCCCCATTCACCCGACGCTATGCCCAGGCTCTTCTTTCAGTGTTTTCCCAGTTCAGTTTGACCTGGGCCTTTGCTGTTGGTGACTTTGTCAATGTTATTGCAACTGATGATAGCCCTTTTTCGTGTTTGGTGTGGAAAACAAAAATGGAAACAAACAAATGAAAAGACAACAAAAACCTCTCGGGGAGCAGTCTCTGTATCCTTTTTTTTTTTTTTTCCTCAGCAGATACAGGAGGACAGCCAGGGGACAGAAAGTTTCTCAGCATCTTTTAACTTCTCCAAACCCATTCTATTTGATCTTATGTGAAAATCTAAAAGCCTAGCTCCAGAAACCTTAACGTTCTTTTCTCTCCCAGTCACTAGCTAGATTTCTCTACAGAGAAAAAACTGGGGATGCCTGGGTGGCTCAGTCAGTTAAGTGTTTGCCTTTGGCTCAGGTCATGATCCTGGGTCCTGAGATCGAGCCCCGGGTCCGGCTCCTTGTTCAGTGGGGAGTCTGTCTTTCCCACTCCCTCTGTGTGCTCTCATTCTCTCAAATCAATTGATCAATCTTAAAAACAACAACAACAACAACAAACTGGTGGTTGCCAGAGTGGGGGGAAGGGGGGCATGCTCAAAATGGGTGAAGGAGAGGGGGAGGTACAGGCTTCCAGTTATGGAATGAATAGGTCATGGGAATAAAAGGCACAGCATGGAGAATACAGTTAATGACACTGTAATAGTGGGGACAGGTGGGAGTTGCACTTAAGCATGGCATTAAGGCATAAACTTGTTGAATCACTATGTTGTGTACCTGAAACAAATGTAACATTGCGTGTCAACTAGACTCGGAAAAAAAAAAAAAAAAAGTTAGATCTTTCCTAAGAGACCTCAGGAGATGGTTGAGGTAATTACCCAGGCTAAGACAAAATACAGAAGGGAAATAAAAAAAAGAGGTCAAGCCTTATTTTAACCTTATAAAAGTAAAATATGTATATGGTAAAAAGTTCAAACCATACATAAGGGTATCCATGAAAAGTCAACAATTTCTTGCTGTGTAAGACCCTAGTCCCTCTCCTTAGGGGTAGGCACGGTTAACAATTTTGTGTGTCTCATTCCAGAAATTTCTCAAGAATATACAAGTTATTGTGAACATAATTTTTTACACCAATGTGATCATCCTAGCCATGATTTCCTGCACCTCACTTTTTTCCCTGCTCAAGAATATATCTTGACAGGTTCAAATCGACACTTCTAAATAAATCTATGTGAATTTTTTTTAACACATAGGTCACTATATCCATTTTGTGGGTAATACCAGTTCTTTAGCCATATGGACATTTAGATTGCTTCCAGCTTGCTCTATAAACTTTGCAACCATGAACACCTTTAATCATCCATCTTTCTGGTAGTGTATGCCTACAGGATAAAATCTTAATCACTCAAGGGCTCCTGGGTGGCTCAGTGCATTAAGCACCTGACTCTTGATTTTGGCTCAGGTCATGATCTCAGGGTTGTGAGATCAAGCCCCTGGTTGGGCTCCATGCTGTGGGTGTGGAGCTGGCTTCAGAGTCTCTCTCCCTCTGTCCTCCTCCCTACCTTTAAAAAAAACAACAACCTTTAAACTTGAAATTATTGTGTCCAAAGAAACATACGTTTAAAATATTGGAAAATATTGCCAAACAGCTCTTCGAACTGTCTGTGCTCTTAAGCAGATTTTGTTCTTTGGCAAGGTACAAGAGTGTTTTTAATCTTTACTTGCACACATCAAGACAGAAATAAGGACTTTCAAAGTAGCAACTGCTTATGATGTCTGTCGTCAATGGAGAATGACTCACATATTGTGCGTAACATAATGTTAGCAATCCAGCTGCCTGAGAGTGGTTTGTCCCTAGGGCTGGCTCACCAGGTTTTCAGAGGCAAAGTCAGGCAGAAAAACTGCGTGTTGTTCAGGAAGCCTGGCTTTCCATTAACTTCCCATTTATAGTAACAGTTGTGTGGCAACGAGCCCGAGACTATCTGGATATAGGGAGATAAAATCTTCCATTGTCTTAACTGAATAAAACACCACAAAATAGTGACATTGATGAAGAAGGAAGTAGAGGGGTGGTGTCAAATGTTAATGAACGTGGAACCTCCTGGCAGATCTGCTTTTAAAATGTCTCAGGCGTAGAGTCAAGGTAAAACCATCTCCACGGGAGGTGAGTCTCCAAAGCCGAGAGCGTTTTCATGACGGGCTGTGAAGGGTCTTTACCATGGCCGTGAGCTTTTTGCTCTGACATTGCCTACTAGCTGCTAGGTCACCTGCATCCTCGTCGCTCAGTAAGTATCACTGTGGCCTGCAGATCCCGCGCTGGGTAGGTCCCTCCTGCCCTAACCACCGGCTCTCATTCTGGGCACATCTATGGCGAATAAGAACAGTCAGGCATTCCTACAGTGTTTTCCTCAGATGTCGCCTCTGGGAAAGGATGCATCTCTGGGGAAGAGGCTTTCTTGCTGGAACCTTTTTCATCCTGGCCTGCCAGGGCCTGGTGGGATGGGTAACTTTTAGAGCAAGCCCAAGGGATCGCTCTTAAATGTACTTCATTGCACATGTAACTACTAAACTAAGGACAGCTTGAAGGAAATGCACTAAAGACATGAGTATTCTCTCCACTTTGTAATGAGAAAAATGAGGCACAGAGAAGTTAAGTAACTTCCCTGTGGTCACCTAGCTAGCAGATGGCAAGAGAATGGAGATTTGGGGCAACTGGGTGGCTCAGTCGGTGAAGCGTCTGCCTTTGGCTCAGGTCATGATCCCAGGGTCCTGGGATGGAGTCCCATGTCGGGCTCCCTGTTCAGCAGGGAGCCTGCTTCCCCCTCTACCCTGCCCTCCTGCTCGTAACCTCTTTCTCATGCTCTCTCTCTTAAATACAAATCTTCAAAAAAAAAAAAAAAAAGAGAGAGAGAGAGAGAGAGAGGCGAATGGAGATTTGAATCCTGCTCTCTCTGACTCCAAAAAACCCCCATCCTTTCTTTCACTGTCTGGACAGGCTCTATTTCCATACTTCTCGCCCACCAACTAAAAAAGGAAAAAGCCAGCAGTGTACCACGTTTGGAACTCACAAACAATGATTTCGAAACGCAGGGTATACGTTACCTTGTCAGAATCCTGAATTATTTTAACATTCTCTGTGCCAAATTTTTCGCCATAAAGTTTCACGAGTCTCAGGGAAATCTCCGAGAGGCCGGTGAGTTTAGGTTCTTTATAGATGTACTCCTTCCCATCTTCTTCTTCAAAGAAAGACTATTGTAGAGTGAAACACACGATCACTGATAGCCAGAGCAAGCAGAGCACTTAAAGACAGCGCACAACATAACTGGCAATAATATATTTGAAATATGTTTTCAATAGCACTGAGAGCCACGTGGCATGTATTCACTCTTTTAATTTCGAATAACTAAGAGTTATCAAATTCGCCATCGCAGGGACATATCCTTGGCCTGAAGATTTCCCCACTATGGTTTTTCTCATTCCCTGTCACACTTCCCTGTTTATTTGAAAGCTTGCAGATATTAAATATAATAGATATCAATATAATTAATATATATTTATATATAAATATATTTATTAATACTTAATATTAATATATTTATTGTATATTTGTATAATATATATTTATATATAATTATATATACTATATAATATATAATTAATATAATAGATATTAAATATACACTTTAAGAAGTTCAACAGAAAATGAAACCGAGGGAAAAATTCAAATCTTCCATGTTGTACTCTGAATTAATGGATTCAGATATGGACACCAAAGTGAACTTTACACTCACAGAGGCTTCTGGCTGCTGTGATCCGCCCTCTACCTAGACAGACTCCAAGAACCAGTACTCGCTGCTGTAGCAATCTAGTAATTCAAAGGTGAATATTTAAAAAGAAAAACAACTTCATAAGCGGAAGTATACTTACTTGGCCATAAAAGGCAACCCTGAAGAAAGTCCCTAAAAGTCTCTTTTTTGTATGCATAACCTCTAGAACTTTTGTGTAAGCTCCATGAAGAGTTCTATAAACTTGAGTAAGTTTCTGAAAAAGGAGAATATACAAATCAGCTTTGTCTTTTGGTTCATTACTAAATGTTTAAGACACATGCATGGGGTGGAGGGGGAGGTTTGGGGAAGCAATGCTATTTCCTGTTCAAAATGGTTTTGTTGGGGTCCCTGACCCTTTGTCACAATTATACAAAATTCTTCAACCATGTTAAGTCTAAGGGCAGAGGGGCATCTGGGTGGCTCAGTCATTTAAGCATCTGCCTTAGGCTCAGGTCATGATCTCAGGGCCATGGGATTGAGTCCTGTGTTGGGTTCCCCACTCAGAGGGGAGTCTGCTTCTCCCTCTGCCCTCTGCCCCTCCCCATCACTCATGCTCTCTCTCTCAAATAAATAAAAATCTTAAAATTTTAAATTAAAATTAAAAATGCAGATATAAAAATAAGAGTATATATATAAAGAGTATATATATAAGTATATATATAAAATATATATAAATATATAAACATATATATTTATATATATATAAATATATATATATATAAAGAGTATATATATATAAATAAGAGTATACGCCTCAGTGAGGACTGGGTTTACACAAGCTTACGGAAGTTTTCAAAGAACATTTTCATCTGTACACCCAGAAAAAGGGAGCACGTTGTACAAAGAACATTAAGAATGTAAAAAGACAACTTACAGAATGGGAAAAAAATATTTGCCAGTTACAGATCTGATAAGGGTTTACTATCAGAAAATATAAGAACTCTCAGGGGCACCTGGATGGCTCAGTCGGTTGGGCATCCAACTCTTGATTTCCGCTCGGGTCATGATCTCAGGGTCATGAGACTGAGTCCCTTGTCAGGCTCCGAGCTCAGAGGGAGCTTCTCCCTCTCCCTCTGCTCCTCCCTCCACTCGCACTCCTGCTCTCTCTCTCAATAAAAAATCTTTTAAAAAAACCTTAACCAAAAATAACCCTCACAACTCAACAATAAAAAGACCAACAACCCAATTTAAAAGTGGGCGAAGGTCTTAAATAGACATTTCTCCAGAGAAGACATGCAAATGGTTAACAAGCACATAAAAAGATGCTCAAAATCATTGGCCGTAAGGAAATACAAACCAAATATCACAATGGGATAACATTTCATGTCCGCTTCACAGCTCTAACGAAAAACCCAAAGTAACAAGCGTTGTTCAGAATGCGGAATGTATGCGTCGCCGGTGGGAAGGTAAAAGGGAAAGCAGTTTGGTGGTTACTCAAAAGGTTAAACAAAGAATTATCCCATGAAACCTGGCAATTCCATTCCTAGGTATATACTCAAGATTAATGAAAACATATGGCCACACAGAAACGAATGTCTGTAACAGCAACTATTTATTACAGCCAAAAGGCGAAAACAACGCAAATGTCTGCCACAGGATACACAAATAAACAAACTGTGGCATAGCCATGCGATGGAAAATCATTCTGCCATAAAAAGGAATGAAGTCCTGATCCACACTACGACTTGGATGACCTTTTAAGTATCATGGTAAGTGAAAGAAGCCAGACACAAAAGGTCGCATCTTCATTAATCCCTTTTGATGACACATCCAGAATAGGCAAATCCAAGAGAGACAGAAAGCAGATCAGTGATTATCAGGGAATGGCAGGTGGGGTGGAGAGTGATTACTTAGTGGGTGGGGGTGTTTTTCTGGGACCGTGAGAATGTTTGGAAACTAGAGAGAGGTGGTGGGTTCCGAGCATCACAGATGCACTCGATGATCCTGAACTGTACACTTTCAAATGGTTAATTGCATGTTCTGTGAATTTCACCTCAACAGAAAAGGGGGGCACAGAAACAGTTGAGCTCAACTGGAGGGAAATTTTCCTTATCTTTATGGCTGCTATCTCTTGACACTTTTCAGCCCATCCCATAAATATACAGAGAAAAATTACATACTGGTGTCCTAGAAACAATGCCTACATCTCATGTAGAACGTCAGGGGTTCTGCACAGACCTTTACAAGCCTCTAAGGAAATGGGAGTAGTGTCCCTACAGAAAATATCATTTCCTTTCATGTGTAGAGAAGATACATTTTTCTTTCTTCCCTATTAGTTGACCAAGCAGCAAAATGCTCCCTGGGTTTCTAGTAGCCTTATCTTCAAGCTAGTATGAAAGTAGGTACTACGGACATTTTTTTTTTTAAAGATTTTATTTATTTGACAGAGAGAGAGAGAGACAGTGAGAGAGGGAACACAAGTAGGGGGGGTGGGGGAGGGAGAAGCAGGCCTCCCATGGAGCAGGGAGCCCAATGTGGGGCTTGATCCCAGGACCCTGGGATCATGACCTGAGCTGAAGGCAGACACTTAATGACTGAGCCACCCAGGTGCCCTGGTACTACAGACATTTTACAAAGGGTCTTAGGATGTAATGCTTTGATGAAAGGAGCAATGTCATTTCTTTTCTTCTTTTTTTAAAAGATTTTATTTCTTTATTCGAGAGAAAGAGAGAAAAAGGGAGAGCACAGAGGGAGAGTAAGAAGGAGAAGCAGGCTCCCCACCAAGCAGAGAGCCTGACATGGGGCTCGATCCCAGGACCCTGAGATCACGACCTGAGCCAAAGTCAGATCCATAACCGACTGAGCCACCCAGGTGCCCCACTACTAGTCTTTATTAATTACCCTTTATCAACAGCTTTGGCTGGCAGACTAAATTGGAAAAACTGCTCATGGTAGGACCATTCCTAGTGTCTTAATTACGTCCCCCAGGTCAGCTGTCAGAACCTTTAGTCTCCCCATCGAACTGAAAAGAATAGGCGAGGCTTATGCCTCTTCTCAGGGCAACAGGGAAATTCAGAAGCTTTTTTGAGTGAAGGCTTGGTGAAGACAACACTGAATTTTTTACGTCCTGAGGGGAAAGGGGGGGAACTGCTAGATTAAAATGTTTTAAGAACTACTTATATAATCGAAATTTAAACTTATATTCTGCATGTTTTACCCTTAATTTCCTTTGGCAAATCTCTATGAATGTAAAGTCGGATTCTCATTTTAGGATTTCACAGGATTTTGAAAGACAGGAACTTTCAAATTAGACAAATATTTCAAAACGACACAGTTAAGTATCTATATTCTATAATAAAATACAAATGCCCTAATATAATGAACCTTCTAGTTTTCGGAGGTTGCATAGTAGAGGGATAGTGACATAACTACATGACTGTTTTTCTCCCCCAAAACATAGTTGAGGCCAATGATGCCCATGTTTAAATGACCTACCTCAAATTCACGACGTTTCTCATAAATTGGAATGATCAACTTAGAAATCTCAGAAATTACTTCATAACGTTCTGCTTTCCATAAGCCATCCACACACTGTTCTAGCAATTCCAGCAACACTTCCTGCATTAAGAGCAAAATGCAATCAGGAATTAGAGATGGTTTGAGGGTTCTGGGCAAATAAATTCTGAGCCATTTCAAGTACACACAGGACAAACAGAACGTGCACCAAGGAGCAGGGCTTATGCAACTCTACTTTTTAAATCAAATACTTGAAATACTTGAAATGGAAACCCTTCTCAAAAATATGAAAGTAATCCCTGACAATAGTGAAGCGTACCTATTTATTTCATTTACTCACACAATGAAGATGTTAACTGTACTTAAAAGTATCACCCATTAAGAAAGGGTATCTTTAAAAGGGGATGCATTATTTGTTCCAACTGGAGAATGAATGAAGGTCTGATGGAATAAATCCCACTAAGCCTCTGAATGTTGTTTCTTTTTTATACTGAAGCTGTATTTATGCAGAATATAACAGAGTCTTGAGAAGATCTGAGAGACTGTGGACTCTGAGAAACAAACTGAGGGTTTTGGGGGGGGGTGGGGGCTGGGTGAGCCTGGTGGTGGGTATTAAGGGGGGCACGTATTGCATGGAGCACTGGGTGTGGTCTATAAACAACGAATTTTGGAACACTGGAAAAAAAATGTAATTAAATTTTTTAAAAAAAGAAGATTTGACAACTTTCAAGCTCTTGTGGGAGCGATATGAGTGTTTATGAAAATGAAGTGATTCTGGTAAAGAATGCTTCCTTCCTGACTGTTGGCCCTAAAATTAGGGGAGGATGAGAGGATAATAGCTCAAGATAGAGATATCTGACCTTGCCATAAAGTAACAGTTGCAACAAATAATTTTATGACCATCTCATGTTCTCAACAATGAAAAGATGAAGCCCATTACCCCGGCTAGCCAGAAGTCTTAACAAGTTTGTTTCTCTCTTGAAGAATAAGACGCTCTTGAGATTTACAGAACTGAATGCTAAAATGGCTCTTCTTTTTTTAAGATTTTAATTTTATTTATTTGACAGACAGAGATCACAAGCAGGCAGAGAGGCAGGCAGAGAGAGAGAGAGGGGGGAAGCAGGCTCCCTGCTGAGCAGAGAGCCCGATGCAGGGCTCGATCTCCCAGGACCCTGAGATCATGACCCGAGCCGAAGGCAGAGGCTTAACCCACTGAGCCACCCAGGCACCCCTAAAATGGCTCTTATTGTATACCCTTTAGGCAATTCTGAACTCAGCTTCCTCCTAAACTGTTTTTTTTCACTTGTGTTTTTCCTATTCAGCCAAGGACAACACCCTATGAACACTTAGCTAGAAGACTTAAGAGTCATTTTGACTCTACCCCTGGGATGGGTTCAAGGGTGTCCCTTGAAAAGAGATGCTGAAGTCCTAACCCCCAGTTACCTCAGAATGTGACCTTATTTGGAAATAGGGTTACCGAGGATATAATTAATTATGGCACAATCACACTGGAGTAGGGTGGGTCTTTAATCCAATATGGCTGGGATCCTCCCAAGAAGACAGAGACTCGGGGGACGACCCCATGTGACTACAGAGGCAGAGTCTGGAGTCGAGGAATGCCAGAGACCAGCTAGGAAGAGGCGAGGAAAGATTGTCCCCAGAGTGTCAGAGGGGAACATGGCCCTGCTGACACCCTAATTTCAGACTTCTAGATGCTAGAGCTGTGAGACGATACATATGGGTCCATTATGGCAGCCCTGGAGACCCAGTGTGCTCTCTCTCTCCACTCATCCTCTCGTCAGCTCGTCGCCAACGTCTGCCAGTCTGACTTTTTTTTTTAAGATTTTATTTATTCATTTGACAGACAGAAATCACAAGTAGGCAGAGAGAGAGGAGGAAGCAGGCTCCTCAGGCTGAGCAGACAGCCTGATGTGGGGCTCGATCCCAGGACCCTGGGATCATGACCTGAGCCGAAGGCAGAGGCTTTAACCCACTGAGCCACCCAGGCGCCCTGCCACTCTGACTTCTTAAATGCTTCTTAAATCTGACCCTTCCTCTCTACTTCCACACACACTGCTAAGGTTCAGGACTGCATTATTTTTTTGCTTACTGATCTTCCTGCCTCCAGCCTGACCACTTATAAATCTATCTGCTGTAGGCTTCTGATTCCAAAGGCAAACCAGACCACGTCCCTCTCCCTTCTTAGAATTTCAAGATGGCTGCCGCTTCATTCACATAGCAAAGGACAAGATCTTTCATCTGGCACATGAGGCTTGCAATAGTCCAGCTGACGCTTCTATAATCTCATCATTCATGGTGCCCAGCCTTGTACTTTATGCTCCAACAGCAAAGAGCTACCAGAAGTTTGGGGAACCACAGTGTGGCCCTCACTCTGTGCCTTTGTCCATGCTGGGCCTTACGCCCTTTACTCCCCTTCCAGGGGTTAACCCCTTTAAGACGGCTTAGATATCACCTCTTCTGGGATCCTTCTCCTATTCAACACTAGATACCTTTTATCCTGCTCTGAGAATTCACTGGGTGGATATATATCCCTCTACTTGCCCATTATCTTTGTCTGACTTTCCAAATGGGCTGCGAGTTTTCAAGAGTAGTAACAATATCTTATTTATATTGGTTTCCTCAGTCATTAGTATAGTGGCATCGAATGCTGCTACTTGAAAAAATGTATATTAAGATTCACTAGCCAAATTAGAATTCCTAACAACGATGGGAAGGAAGGACTTTGGGGGAATTAAAAATCTCTTACAAACTAGTGAGTCGCAGAAATGTAAAGCTGGCTTATAATGGGAAAAAAATTTCACTGTAATAGAACAAAGCAAGAGATAAGAGAAAACTGTGCCTCCAGCAACAGATACAGAAAAAGCATTGGAAAACTCAACATCCCTTCATGATATTAAAAAAGAACTCTCAGCAAACAAGAACTAGAAGGAACCTTCTTCAGTCTGATAAAGGGCACCTGGGAGAAACCTACAGGCTGAACACTCTTCTCGTGTAAGTTTGAGAACGGGTCAAAATGTCCGTTCTCACCACTTGAATTCAACATGATGAAGGTGCTGGCCAGTGAAACGAGGCAACCCAAAGAGAGAAAAGGCATCTAGATTGGTGAATGTGAAAACGCCTGTGTGTGCAGATGACATGAGTGCGTAGGCGGAAAAGCCTCGGGAATACACAAACCCCTAAAACAAATACGCGTATTTAGCGAGGCGGCAGATGGGAAGATGAACATACAAAAATCAACCGAATGGATAGATACTAACAACAACAAACTGAGAAAGAAATCAAGCAATACTATTTACGGTCGAAGCAAAACACCAATCATCTACCAATAAATCCAGCAAAAGACTTCTGTCCTGAAAAATCACGAAACATCACTCTCCGTGGACTGATATATAATTGTAACAAAATGCCCCCCAAACTTCCAGCAGGCTATTTTGAGGAAATTAGAGAAGAGGATTCTGAACTTTATATGGAAATTCAAAGGATGCAGACTAGCCAAAATGACTTGGGGGAAAAAAAAAGCTGGAGGGCTAACACTATCAGATTTCAAGACTTATCAACTTAGAGTAATCAAGATGGTGTGATATTCATATCAAGATGGACAAACAGGTCAGTGCTACGAAACGGAGTCCAGAAATAGGCTGCGCATACCTAAAGAACTGAAATTTGACCAAAGTGCCAAAGTAATTCAATCAGGCGAAAGGAAATTTTTTCATTTTCCCCTATATGGTGTGAACCATCTAACTATCTGCCTTTGACCTTGACTTCTGATTCCAGGCTCAAAAGTGAATTCTAGATTACAGACCTATATATAACATGTATAGACAACGTTTATAGGAGAAAAGGTAAGGGGGTGCCTGGCTGGCTCCATGTGACTCTTGATCTCGGGGCTGTGAGTTTGAACCCCACATTGAGTGTAGAGATGACTTAAAAATAAAATCTGAAAAAAAAAAAAAAAGGTAGGACAACACCTTTGCAGTCTTGAGGTAAGCAAAGATTTCTCAGACCAGACATAAAAAGAACAAACCATTAAAATGGTAAGTTGCACTTCATCAAAACCAAAACTTTTGGCACAATAAAAGACTCAATTAAGAAATGAATAAACAAATCAAAGACAAATCTGCAGCACATGTATCTGACAAAGAACTTAAAACCAGGACATATTTTTGGTTCACAATGGGGTGCCTGGGTGGCTCAGGAGGTTAAGGGTCCAACTCTTGACTTTAGCTCAGGTCTTATATCTCAGGATCATGAGTTCAAGCCCTGTGTTGGGCTCCATGCCCAGCATGGAGACTACTTTTAAAAAAAAAGGAAAATATAAATTAAAAATTCAATGAGATACCAACTCGAATGGCAATAATAAAAGAAAGATTAGCCACATCAGATGTTGGTGAGGATGGGGAGCAACTGAAACTCTCGTCCTTTCCTGGTGGAAGTATAAAATGGGAAATAAAACTCCACTTTCAGAAACTCTTGCCAATTTCTTACAAGATTAAATACACAACTTCCCTAGGATCCAGCAGTTTTAGTCCTAGGTATTTACCCAAGAATAATGAAACTATAAGTCCACAAAAGGTCATAGATTAAGAATGTTTAGAGCAGACTTATTCATATAACAGCCCCGAAATAGAAACAATCCAAAATTCATCAACAGGAGAATGGGTTCAGGAAAAAAGAAAAATCAGTTATCAATACAATGGAATATTATGTAGTAATGAAAAAGAACTTTTGATATACTTAGCAACATCGATGTATCTCAAAAACATCAGATTAAGCAAAAGAAGCCAGATGCAGAAGGGTATTTATTGAATGGAATGAATAATTCCATTTTTATGACACTGATACGGGCAAAATTAATCTATGGTGATAGAAATTAGGTGGTAGGGAGGGGAGACTGACTGGAGATGGGCGTAAGAGAACTTTATGCAAGAATGGATATGTTCGGGGCACCTGGGTGGCTCAGTGGGTTAAGCCTGGGCCTTCGGCTCAGGTCATGATCTCAGGGTCCTGGGATCGAGCCCCACATCGGCCTCTCTGCTCAGCGGGGAGCCTGCTTCCTCCTCTCTCTCTGCCTGCCTCTCTGCCTACTTGTGATCTTTCTGTGTCAAATAAATAAATAAAATCTTAAAAAAAAAAAAGAATGGATATGTTCTATTTTTTGTTTCTGCTGATAAGTCACATGGATATATACAACTATCAAAATTCATCAAACTGTTTGCTTAGGAATGTGCCAATTACATCCTTAAAAACTACTGCAAATCACGGGATGCCTGGGTGGCTCAGTTGGTTAAGCATCTGCCTTCAGCTCAAGTCAAGATCCCAGAGCCCTGGGATCAAGTCCCGCATTGGGCTCCTTGCTGAGCAAGGAGCCTGCTTCTCCCTCTCCCTCTGCCACTCTTGTGTTCTCTCTCTCTCTCTTCCTGACAAATAATAAAATCTTAAAAAAAACTGTTCCAAATCAAAGGTCAGACATGCAGTTTTAGAAACAAATTAAATTTCATTATTATTGGTTTTTCACGTATGTAAATACAGACACTAAATAGACAACCATTTGTACTTTACATTTCAATAAAGCTCATAAATCAGTGTCAGTTATTTTTCCTTTGGCTCGAGCATGAGGAGGAAGCCTTCTTCCATAAGCTGAAACATACAAAGGCTTTTCTGAACATGATTCTATCTGTATACATCAAATAAAATGTATAAATTATTACTGAGAACACACAAGAGTTCCAGCAAATGTGTTTACATAGAAAACAGATTATAGTTCTTGACTAATAGGAAATGTTGCCATTCTCCTTGAAGGTATCTGACTCAGGCTCAAGGCTATTTCTACGAATAAGCTGAAGCTGTTATTTGGAAGACAAGAATGTAACTTCAGTTGGGCTCAACCATTTATCTTCCATAAATCCCCTGAGTTCTTCCACTGTCAGCCTATAAGAACTGGAGGTCTCTGGGAAATCATTTAAGTCTAGCTAAGACCCCCCGCCCCCCAAAAGTGTGAATTAAGTTCCCCAAGGCTTCACAGTCAAGCACTGAGCTGGAATTAAAATGAAAGTTTCTAGAGTATCTGTTATAATTGACTTAGCAAACATGTTGTAAATATCTACCCTTCTAGGTTCTGGAGTAAAGTGTAACATCACTGTCAAGTACGTCAGCCACGAAGCCTGACACTTCTGTAGTGCCTAATGAGCTACAGAGAGCTTTACATTTATTTTGAATTGACCAGGATGGTATTGTCCTTATGTTACTGATGAGGCAAGAGACCCATATAGGAATAGTTAAAGCTTCTAAACATGTCATTTTAGCTACATGAACTACAGCTAACTTGAGATTGTCTTGTATTTAAAAAAACAAAACAATTCATTCAGTATAATAAAGTATATCTCTGTCACTTCAATCTGATTGCTGATGTTTCTTAATACAACTCTCAAAAATGTATTTCTATGGGACTATAACCCCTTAAATTTCTGGTTTTGTTCATTTTTTCATCTTCCCACTCTGCAAACTTCTTTGTGTTTCAGTCTTTGGTTCTCTGGTTTTCACTGGCTGTTATCTCCCATGCTCACTCTGCTTTGGTTCTCAACAGATGACTTCCAGATGTGGCTCTCTGACCCTGATCTCTCTCCTCAGATTTGGTTCTAAACTCCTAGAAGCCTGATGGTTACTTCCGTCGTGATAACACTCCTACTCCAAATTCAACATACATCAAAGATGGAATTCATTATCTTCCCTGGAAAATCATCCACCTGTAGTTTTTCTGGAATATCCAAACCCAAAAGCTCAGAGCTACCTATGACTCTTCCCCTTCCTGTTCTTCTCCCAGCAGGTCTTCCTCCTTTCTTCACAGTGCTTCCTGACTCAGTCAGCAGGTGGGTTTCGGCCCTGACTGCCTCACATCTAGACTCCTGGGCAGCCCTCTCTCTAGCCTCTATCTTCAATACGTCTCCCACATTACTGCCAAATTACCCTCTCCACTTCTTTGCTTTCATCCTGCCTTCGTTCTGTCCTCATCGTTCTGTCCTCATTGTCTGAGAGCAATTCAACATTCTCCTGAATAAAGCCTAAACACCCAGTTTCTCAAAAATCTCACCTCAACTACTTCTCTTCTCTATGTGAACCCAACCAGGTTTAGCCAAAAGGATCCATTCTACTGCCCCAAAGCCTTATACCTTCCCACCTTGTAGCTTTTGTCCCTGCTAGTCTCCTCCTGTTAGACCACTTTCGTGGTGTCCTCTTTCTTCACCCCTCTCTAATCACAGCTCACTGTTCTACCTCAGCTCAAAGGCACCTCTCTCCCCTTTGACTTTACATGGAACACACTGTTTATATCATTCAAATGGCACGGTCCTGCTCCCCACCCCACCCCCATTCTGTGTAGGTGGATTAGCCATTCAGGTAGGCACTGGAGGTCAGTGAGGGTTTGGCCCTGGCTGATTATTTTATAGCACCTACATCACCAGGTCCAGGGCCTTGCTCATAAGCCAATAAATGTTTGTTGACTGACAACCGAAGCCGTTTGGTAGCCATATGAAATTTACAGCGAAATTTTCCATGTTTAAACAGACTCTTAGGCATACTCTGCTGAGCGGCTACATTGTGAGCTATATTTTTTTAAAGGAGGTTTTTCCAAAGTATGTTGACCCTGATCTGGTTACTGGAATGGCAGTTTGAAGATGATAAATATCGCCTCTCTGAAGCCAGACGATAGGATCCGTTCCAGAGTCACGGCTCCATATTCCAAATAGGGACATCTTGGCCCTGGGAAGGTTTCATGTTTACAGTTCATCAGTCCTTAGTTCCCTTCCAAATTAAGTTAGCTGTAATAATTTTTTAATATAAATTTCAAGAAGTTAAATTCCTATAACTGGCATTGCAGGCCCTGGAATCTTACTTCACTATAATGGACATCCATCATTCCAGCATCTTCTTTCATGGCTCCTTCTTCATCTATATTGGGAGTAATTTTCTTGAAGGCTGAACATCCATTAGGGAATAATTCTGTATGAATAGAAAGCAGTGAAAGGAATTTATTTTTTTAAAAAGTGTTTTTTTTTAATTTTATTTTTTTCAGTGTTCCAAGATCCATTGCTTATGTACCATACCCAGTGCTCCATGCAATATGTGCCCTCCTTAATACCCACCACCAGGTTCAGCCATCCCTCCCCCCTCCAAAACCCTCAGTTTGTTTCTCAGAGTCCACAGTCTCTCGTGGTTCGTCTCCCCCTCCAATTTCCCCCAATTCACTTTTCCTTTCCTTCTCCTAATGTCCTCCATGTTATTCCTTATGTTCCACAAGTAAGTGAAACCATATGATAATTGACTTTCTCTGCTTGACTTATTTCATTCAGCATAACCTCCTCCAGTCCCATCCATGGAAAAAAAAAAAAGCATTTTGTAAATAACAGCCTTACAGGGACTGGTTACCTTTAAAAACAAATGTGGATATTTTCGTACCGATCAAAGCCCTAAGTTCGATTTTCAGTCTGTAAACAATTTTACAAATGGTTCCCATCTACTACACATTTTACCAGTCTTTTCCCCCAAAAAGCGAGCTCAGGTTACCAACAAGTATGTTTCCTTCTGGGACTCTGCCTCATCTTCAAGGGCTAGTAGAGTCCCTGTTTCCCGAGTGTCATCTAACACTTTGATCCTGTATGTTTCCGGCTTGTCACCTAATCAAGGAGGCCATGTACTTTTCAGGTAACCAGAGAATGAATTTTTGTAACCATTTCTAGCTCCTGATCTCACTGTAGAATTGGGAAAGGAAGTGGGTCATTGGGGGAAGCCTAGCCCAGGACTTGTAAGAGAGGCAGAAAGAGAAAACATATAACAGGGCTAAAGCATCATCCTTGGAGAAAAGGGGCAGACCCTGGGAGAATCAGAGCTTTCAGAGTCCGATAGCTTCAGGTCTAGCACTAATTGTGTGACTCGAGCCCTGCTCATCTCCTTAGAACTGTAAAAAGTTTCATCAGCTGTAACACAGAGATAACAGCGACTTCGTGAGAATTAAAGGAAACGCAAAGGTTTTAGAACAGAACCTAGCATGTTAGGAGTGCTGAATGCAAAGCTACCAATAAATAAATGGGTTTTTCCAAGATAGGACAATTGTTGCCAGCTGGTACAGTGAGTGAAGCTACAGCTGGACCCCGGAGAAGCAGCAAGTGAGCTCAAGCTGAGGACAGCTGCTGTAGGACTGTGGACCAAGTGGTTCCTGTCAAGTGAAGAGTGTAGGTACAGAGGACAGGCCACGTGGGTGCCAGCCACATTCTGGACAGGGGAACATGTCCCAACAACTCCTGTAGTGGCTATCTTTATTTACCCTTCCGTAGGTGGGCTGGAATTTAAGAGTTACAGAAAATCCAGCCTCCTTATAAAAGAATCTGCTAGTGGGTGAAAATTGGCTGGTCGCGAGAGAATAAAAATTCTTGGCAATCTATCTTTCTAGAACCTCTGGGATAGTGATGCTTAGAAAGCATGATCTACTCATGGCGGAAGCCCGGGAAAGCTCCCCAAGGTTAGAGGTTGGGGAAAACAGAAGGAAGATTTAAGAGAGTCGGACTTTATATTTAGATTTCTCGGAATTTTGGTTAAAAAAAAGGTCACGTATTGGGGCTTGGATTTTGCCAACTCCTCTTGTCTACATGAAAGCTAACCAGACATACGCTGCCTGGGAAGATGCTTGCTGGAGCATGAGTTATCAAGGAAGCACCACGCTTCTGAGAGAGAGAGACAGACAGACAGACAGACGGGGTTTGGGTGAGGAAAGATGGGGTTATTCTGAAGTCCTTTTTCAAGAATGGAGAAACACATTGGGGGCAATCAGTGGATTTCTGAGAGGGAAGGAAATGACAATGAAATTTACTTGGACCCAATGGATTTTAGGGCCATTTTTTTCAAAGAAATTAGGTAATAAAAGACACTTAAGATAGGGCATGACACATTTCGTTTCTAAAGATAAGCGTGCCTAAAATGATCCGTCATAGACTTCTAGAGTGTTCTATTCAAAGCGCTGGACCACAACAAGATAAGGAACCTGCACCAGAACATGAATCAATACATCATTTCCTTCTTCGACAAAGTCTACGGGGGGGAAAATGTCCCCTGAATTAACTATGCTCAGTCACATAGCTGATTTACATTCAGGATAATACCCCTTATCTTGCTGGGGACCAGTAACAGGTCTGATTCAGCCATTCTTTGGGTAGTGCGTCAGGAGAACGTTTTGAAATTGAGGAGAAAATGTCCCGTTTGAGCACCTCGGTGAAGTCAAGAGCCAGGCGGGATGGAAGAGGGCCCCCAAAATTGAGCAAAGCAATACAGTGTAGTCCTTGACAGAGAAAAAAGCATCAGTCCCTGAAGGCCTCTGGCCGCTAGGTCCGTAGGCAGGGGAAAAACTCCTGTCTGAGCTAAAATTTATTAAGGGATTCCCAAATCTAGGATTCTTCTAGACTGCTGTGATTTAGGGGAGGACAAAAGGAGGCACGCTCCTCTACCAGAGATCTGATGAGGCTAAAGCATCGTGGGAGAGAGTCTCCCGGTATAAGTTGTAAGTAGGAGGAGGGCAAATTATGGGTTGGGTTTTTTCCCTCAGAAACTGACAGTTCAACACCCACTTTCCAAAGTGAGTGTTGACCTATCAGCTCGTGGTCTACTGCATCTGGTGACAAGACGGCTGTTACGGATTGCTAGCCTCCGAGTTCACTATCACACTAAGTGTGTTTAGCTTGACTCCTATGCCTAACGTAACTCTACCCAGAGGAGACGATATCCCCTTGTTTCCTTAAGTTATTGGCACCCACCAAACTGTCCAGTGATCAGAGGACCCTTTTGGTTGTGAAGGTCTTTAAAATGCTGGAAAGATTTTCAGATGAAGCGAGTTGCTGAATCTAGAAGTGACCCGTGTCTACACCCCAACAGAGGGAGGCGCCTACTTCAGAAACCTCACGCAGCTCCGTGTAGCACTGCAGAAGGTGATTTTCCAGAGTCCGCTATGGATCTTCTGGGGCATACGACCTGGGTTCCTGACCTTGCCCTTCACAGCAATCGCTGCTCTATTCCTGACTGTTGCCCCAGGGAAAGCAAGATGCAGACTGCCCAGGGACAGACCACTACCCTGAGCACAAGTGATCGGGGTGGGGGCGGCGGTAAAGAAAAATTGGGGAGGAGTTTGGAGGATGGGGAAGCAGTCGAACCCTTGATAAAGGAAGACTGCTGGTCAGAAGAAGGGTAAGAGGTTGAAAGTCCTGAAAGGAGGGCAAAAGAGGGGAAAGGCTGTGATTGGCAAGGAATCAGGAAATAAAAAGCCTACAGGACTTAAGCTACCAGATTCAGGGTAGGAAGACTTGAGAAAGGGAGCAACATTACCCTATAAGGAGTGAAAAGAACAGATTCTATGGGAAAGGAAATTCCTTTTTCTGGGTTGTTGGGGGAGCCCTCTAGGACGGCAGCTTTGTCGAACCTTGGATGCCAAGTGGTGGTGGAAGAATGCAGACTTGACTCTTATCTCCCCCGCCGCCCCCACCCACGGGGGGCGGGCAGGAAGAACAGTTCTGCCTGCCCTCAGGAAGAGAAGAGAGAGAGGTACATGAGGTCTAGCTTAAAAGAAGGAGATCTAGAATAGTTGGGGGTTCTCAGATAAAATAGAAATGGGGACTTTAGACCTGGTTTTCTTTTATATCCGTGGGGATGAGAGTAACCGACACCCAGTAATCATCACCACTTAGAGGTAACTTAGGTAAAAGGAAGAGAACGATAATCCTTAAGGTTTCTCTGGTAGGACAGCGAGAGCTTTGGCTGACTGAGAGAAGTGGGGTGGGTGTGACAGGGAGAAACGCACATCTCCTTCCCCTTTCCCTTCCGGTTCAGGGCCTGAAACACACACAAAAAAGGATCTAGAAATGGCCATTGCTGGTCTTCTGGTGTCAGCCCCAGGGGGGAAGGGGCCAAGACTTTGCTTGCTTAGGAAACCACCCAGTGGGACAAATTAGGTTTTTTTTTTTCCCTTAAAAACTCTAAAACAGGAGAACATCTGTCACCAATATGCGAGCTGGTCAGTAGCATTTCATTTCATCATGATTAGAAGTGCTTTATAATGACTTCAAGAGAAATGGCATAGAAGGAGAAAACAAAATTTTTACAATCAATATTTCAAAGATTTGTTATTTTAAAAAAGACTTTATTTATTTGGCAGAGAGAGAGCACAAGCAGGGGGAGCAGGGGAAGAAGCAGACTCCCCACCGAGCAGGGACCCAATCCCAGAACCCTGAGATCAGGACCCAAGCCAAAGGCAGATGATTAACCAATTGAGCCACCCAGGCACCTGGGTGTGTCAAAGATTTAAAATATATTCTAACTCTTCTTCCCTTTTGTTTTCATTATCAAAGGACACTTAACAGTAAAAAACCAAAGGTTGTAGAATTGCTCAACTGTATTTTTGAACTAAGTCTGTCTTTAAGTGTTAATAAAACTTTTTTTCTTTAGTTCTGCACTCAACTGTGCTTTTATTTGCCCAGTAAATACCCAGCTCTTATCTAGATCCTGAAGTTCTCAGACCAGGTAACAGGTTAATGGATTAAGTTTCTAAGTTGTGTTTTCACATGTGTTTTAGCAGTCCACATTGCTATTGTGTTTTCACAATGTGTTTTAGCAGTCCACATTGCTGTAACTAGCATAGTTCAATCAGCTAATCACCAAAAGAGGGTGTTCTGGATCATTGGAATGACCAGAGCCAAGGGTAAGGGGGAGCCCTGAGGATTTTACTACTCTTTCCCCATTTTGGAATAAGCTTTGCTAGTTTAACAAGTAGGATTTCCCAAGTCTAAAAATAGATGGCAGCTGTAAATAAATAAGAATGCAAACTCCTCAATTTAACATTATGTTTTCTTTAAAATGCTAAACATTTTTCCCTACTTGGAGAGGGGCCCCTTGAGTTCTAGGAAGGGTAAGCTAAAAAAACCTCGAAGGGATTATGAAGTAAATATTTAAATGGGGGATGGGCAAAAATGGGTGAAGGGGCATGGGAGATACAGGCTCCCAGTTAGGGAATGAATAAGTCACAGGAATAAAAGGCACAGCGTGGGGAATATAGCCAAGGGTATTGTAATGGCATTGTATGGGGACAGATGGGACTCGGGACCATACCATAATGCAGAGGGTTAAATCACTACGCTGTACACCTGAAACTAGTTTGACATTGTGTGTCAACTACACTCAAATAAAAAAAAATGTTTTTAAGTACCATTTACACTTACTGAAACGTGCCACACGATTTGGTGTTCAGGCTAGCTGCCTCAAGCCAATGTTCAAAAAAACCACAGCAATATTTCTATTTTTTTTTTACTTACTATTTTGTCCAGTCTTATAGTGTTAAAGATTAAGGACTGATAATGGAGAGGAATAATCCTTGATTTCTGCTTGACTGTAGGGTCTCTGGACTTGTGGAAACAAATTCTAGGGAAATATTTTAATATTTCTAACCATTTTCAGTAGACATAAAACTCTTATTCCGATTTCTCTAATAAAAAGAGGAGGTAATATTAACCTCACTTATCTGAAAAACACACCTAAGAATGCATTAGTGTGTATAGAGTTCTCCTACCAGTTTACTTGGAATTACAGGTGTACAAGTTCAGTATTTATTTTGGCTGTAATTTCATGGGCACACCAGGAATGTAGGAAAAAAAACAAAGAAACCCTCAAACGGGGCCTTCTTTTGATAAGTAAGATTTTTCCATTTTAAAACCACCTATGTACTAAAAAAGGAGAAAACCAGAGTATGCCAATTTCAAACACATCGATTGTTAAAAAAATATTTTGGTATCAAACAGAAAGGGTTCATTTAAAATGTAAGTAAAATGAATCTCCATTTCAGTTATGACACCATGCTTGGGAAGACTCATTTTAGAGAGAGGTTCTCCCGGGACGTCTGGGTGGCTCAGTCGGGTAAGCGTCTGCCTTAGGCTCAGGTCATGATCCCAGGGTCCTGGGATCGAGCCCCACCTCGGGCTCTTTGCTTAGCGGGGAATCTGCTTCTCTCTCTGCCCCTTCTCCTGCTCATGCTCTCCATCTCTCCCTGACAAATAAATAAAATCTTAAGAAGAAAGAAAGAGGTTCTCCCCACATGGGTGGTATTATATGAGGCAATCGAACACTGAGCCTTAGATGTAAAATGAAAGCCATGTAGTTAACTGTAGGAATCCTGGAGTTAAAAAACAAAATAAGCATGGCTGTGTTCTCACAGACCAAGGCAGAGTGACAGGACTCCCACAAGATGGTTTCATTTTACCCTCATGTTACTCATTCAACTGCCTTAGAGGAAGTAGCTTGGCCATTATGATAGATAGCGGAAGGTTTCTTTGCAATATCCACACCTGGTCAATTTTTAAACCTAGCTCGAGAAGTTTCTACAGTAGTAGCCAGCAATATCGTTTCTGGAAAGGGAAGCTTTCAGGCAGAGTCTTGAATTAGACCTGCTGGATCCTGAAGCCCTTCAAGATCACTGACTCCCTTTCTGTTTTGCCTGCCCCGCTCCCGACCTCCCCTCCAGCTCTACTGACATAATTGATACCTAACACTGTGTAGTGTTTAAGGTGTGTGTGTTGATTTCACACATGTATATTGCAAAACGATTACCACAGCGGTGTTAACTCCACATGTACTTACCATTTGGGGGGAGATGAGAATATTTAAGATCCACTCTCCCAGCAACTATCAAGTATATAATACAGTTTCTTTAACTACGATCACTGTGCTGTGCATTAGATCTCCAGAATGTATTCATCTTATACCTGAAAGTTTCTACCCTCTGACCAACATCTTCCTGTTTTGCCCACCCACCCCCCCAGCCCCTGGCAACTACCACTTCACTCTCTGCTTCTGTGAATTCAACTTTTTAGATGCTACGTGAAAGTAAGATCATATGGTGTTTGTCCTTCTCTTTCTGACTCATTCCACTTAGCAGAGCACCTTCAAGGTCCATTCGTATTACCCGAATTGGCAGGATTTCCTTCTTCTTGTGGCTGAATAACATTCTATTGTGTATATGTGCCACATCTTTACCCATTCATACGGACCCGTTTCATACGTTTTCACGTCACTAATTAGCATCTTTTCATTTCAGCACTTCTTGCAAGGCAGGTCTAGCACCGATGAACTTGTTCAGCTTTTGTTTGCCTGGGAATATCTTCATCCGTCCTTCATTTCTGAAGGACAACTTTGCTGGAAAGAGTACTCTTGATTGGCAGTTTTATTCTTTCAGTGCTCTGAGTGGATCATCCCGCTCTCCCTTGCCTGTAAGGTTCTGCTGCAAAATCCACTGATAGACTTAGGGGGGTTCCCTTGTAAGTTACAAACTTACTTTCTCTTGCTGCGTTAGGATTACTTGTCTTTAAAAAAAAAAAAAGATTTATTTATTTATTTATTTATTTGACACACAGCGAGAGACAGCAAGACAGTGAGAGAGGGAACACAAGCAGGTGAGTGGGAGAGGGAGAAGCAGGCTTCCCACCAAGCAGGGAACCCAATGCGGGGCTAGATCCCAGGACCCCAGGATCGTGACCTGAGCGGAAGGAGAGCCACCGACTCTCCTTAACCGACTGAGCCACCCAGATGCCCCATGGATTCCTTGTCTTTTGACAGTTTTACTATAAACACATCTTTAGAGAAGCTCTCTTTAAGTTGAGCTTTTTGGGGATCTATGAACCTCGTGAACATGGGTGTCCAAATCTCTCCCTAGACTTGGGACATTCTCGGCCAATATTTCTTGAAATAAAAGCTTTCTGTCTCCTTCTCGGACTCTAAGAATTCACAGATTGTTTCCTCTGATGCTGTCCCCAAGATCACCCACATAAGCTTCTTCACTCTTTCTCATTCTTTTGTCCTTTGTTTTTCTCTGATGAGATCGTTGTAAAGGTCCTGGCTTCTTCTTCTTCTCTTGTTTTTTTCAAAGATCTATTTATTTATTTTAGGGTGGAGGGGCAGAGGCAGAAGGAGAGAGAATCTCAAGCCAACAACCCACTGAGCACAGCACCCGAGATCATGACCAGAGCCTACTCCAAGAGTCAGATGCTTAACCAGCTGAGCCACCCGTGTGCCCCATTGAAGGTCCTGGTTTCTATTTCACAGATTAGTTCTTCTGCTTGATCCATTCTGCCGGCAATGCTCTCTGTTGCATTTTTCACTTCATTCGTTGTATTCTTCAATGCCAGAATTTGTATTTCCTTTGAAATTTCTATTTAACTTCTTGTTTTGTTCTCATATGGTTTTCTGGACATTATTGAGTTGTCTTTCGGTTTTATTGTAGCTCATTAAGCTTCCTTAACATGGCTATTTTGAATTCTTGAGGAGGTAAACTGCAGAGCTTCAAGTCTTTGGCATGGGTTACTGGAAGATTGTTGGGATCCTTTGTTGGTGTCATGTTTCCTTTGTTTTTCCTGTTCTCTCAAGTCTTGCATCTGAAGTAGCAGTCATCTCCAACCACCTTTACTGGCTGACTCTGGGAGAGAATTAATTTCCATGGGGCTTTCCCCGACTTCCTATGGATAGCCTTGCTTCACACTCCTTGCTCCCCTTTGTGGCAGATTTCTGAAGCTTGTATGCCTTCTCTCCCTCATGTGACACACCAGGCCGGGTGCTAACAGCTCCCTTTTGCTCTCTCAAGGCTGGTGCTGAAGCTCAAGTCCATGGTCCCCAAGGGGCCCACAGATTCTGGATGGCTTTCTGGTCATCTGTGAAAGCTGGCTCTCACCACGTATCAGGAGAAAGCCCAGGGACCCAACTAGAGGATAAAGGAGTGTGCGCTTTAGATGTGCAAGGCATGGAGAGTATCTGTGGGCTAGACAGGGTGATGGCGGGGGGAGAATCCATGAGCTAAGTGTCCCTCGTGCCTTGCTGGCGGGCTTCTGGATAGAGCCTGCAATGCAGCCAGTAGGATTCCTGTCTTTTAAAAGCCATCTAGGAATCCTACCTGCACATTCCCTCCCTCTCCCTACCCCCAGTCATGCGGCTCATGAGCCAGGACTCCGGCAGGGCGAGAGAGAAATGGGCCTCTTTGGCGGGTCCTGTACTGCTGGGGAAGCCAGGTGCCCACTCATAGGCTCTCACTTTTTCCCACCGAAGAAATCATATGCAAGGAGGTCTCTCTTGGCACTGAGCCAAGCCACCTTAAGGAAGGTGGGACATGAGTCAAGTCAAACTGTTCCTCTTAGCCTCCCCAGGGCATCTGAACTTGTATCTGTTTAGCTCCAAAGGCATGCCAGAACTTCTCAGCTGGACCCCTGGACATGCACCAAGGACCATCCTCTCTCATCTATGGATGATTGTCTAAGGCAGCGTTCTCCAGGGTCTCTCAGACCACAGCTGGGAGGAGCTGGGGCCCACTAGGGGACCAAGGTTCGTCTGCTCGTTGCCTAAAGCTCGGGTGGGTGAGATTCCTCCCCAGGTCCCTTGGCACACACTGCTGGATTCCGCAGCTCCCAGAGACATGTTTGTCCATGGACAGATGCCACATTGTTGGGGGGTGTATACAAACAAGGTACATCTTATTGGGCCATCTTGCTGATGTGCTGACCCCCTTCTAATACCAAAGTACTGGTACACTAAGGTAGCTACAGAGATATCATCTGTGGCAGGTTTTGGTGAATCTGAGACAGATGAGCGGAAAACAGATGATCTCTATTAACCAGAGCTTCTCATGAGCCCTGAGAAGAATTTAATTGGTGGCAGTCTTCCAGCGAGATAATCTTGGAAAAATAAACATTGGGAATCAGGCCTGGCCCTGTACTATTTAACTTATTCTTGTGCTCTTAATGGAAGGCAAAATGAACAGTCCGGTTTTCTTTTATAACAACTTCTGTTAAACACGGAATGGGGCTAATGGTGAACATAGTTTTCGGAGCTCAATGACAGGACATTCCTAGTCACAAGCTACAAGCATGAAAACTCGCACGCTAGCGGAAATCCTCCACTGTGTCTGAGAACAGAAATATCTTACTTTTTCGATGAAGAAACTCTGCAACCAAAGCTGCCACGTGGACATAACACATTGCTGCCTGAAAGAGGACAAAAAAAGAACAGTCAGCCTGCGTTCCAGGGTTTTTGCAGGACTGTGCTCAGGACAAAGTCTTAGTTCCTCACCTCTGAAAAATCTCCATTTTTTATGTGAATCTTGGCCATGCTATCAAGCCAGGTTTTCCTGAGCTCCGGGGTGCTTGCATAGGACTTGGCTAAGCTATACTGGAGATCAATGAGCATTTCTGGATCTTTCTCATGCTCCTTCATTTGAGCAGTGGCCATAAGAACGGTACGGATTCTCTTGGTCAAGTCTTTGACTTCTGCAGGAAAAGCAGTTGCCTGATTTCAAAACAAACAAAAAAGACATGTTCATTAACATTATTAATGTGCTCTAAGCCTTGGCATCCAATCCTGGGAATAACATGATTTATATTCCTTGGCACTGTTCTTGGTATTTGGTTCTTGGTATATTACATGTCTAAAGAGTATTTTATTTTACTTTACATTTTATTTTATTTTAAAGTAGGCTCCAAGCACAGGATAGAGCCCAACAGAGGGCTTGAACTCATGACCCTGAGATCGAGACCTGGGCTGAGATCAAGAGCCGGACACTTAACCAACTGAGCCACCCAGGCGCCCCTGAAGAGCTTTAAACTAATTCTTTTTAAAGGCTCTACCCTTGATGGCAGTATACTCACAATACATAAAAGCACGGCTTCTGAAGCCAGACTACCTGGCTCTGAACTCTAGTTAGTCCTCCGTAAATCCCATGGCCATGGGAATTATTGGCTGTTATCGTGGAATTTTAGTTACAAGAGTAACTAAAAATGGACAGCTTACTATGGATCAAGCAACGGTCTAAGTGCCTTACATCTTTTATTTTTCCAGCAACCCTATGAAATAAGTACTGTTGTAATTCATTTAACCAATAGGAAAACGGAGGAACACCGCAGTTAAATAGTTTGGCCAAAGTGTCACAGCTGGTTAAGTGGCAGGGACAGGATTGACACCTAGACATCCTGGCCCCAGAGCTAGTGATCTCAGCCACTCTTCCTTATGGACAAGCATACCTATCCCGTCCGCCGATTACCACATACACTCAGGTAGAATCCATACTGCAAACATTTCCACTTCTCCAACTAAAAGGCTGTGAATCACAGGACATTCTCTAAAGAATTTACTAGCTTCTCTCGGAGTGCTGTTTTGTTCTCCAAACCTCCTAAGTTAGTTTTCTCTTTATCCTGGCCATTATTAAGAAAGTACTATCACTTCCTCTTAACACCAGTGGACTGATCACAATTATCGGTAGGATTCAGAGAAGATGAGTGAGGGACAAGTTACAGGGGTTAGGTAGCTTTCCAAGGTGAATATAACCAAATGTGGAGGAAACAGTTCTTAAAAGTGCTTTCTTAATCCCTTTAAAAATAGTAAGTATGGCTAGTAAGGGTCCTTCTTTTTTTTTAACTTTTATTTAAATTCAATTAGCCAACATACAGTACATCCTTAGTTTCACATTAAAGCTCCTTCTTAAACCCCAGTAGCAATTTCATTTACTGGGGTAAAGGCATACCTTGATGACTTTATTGGTGGGGACAGCCCTACGAGAATAAAACTAAGAAATGAGTCATGACAAAGAGTTCTTATCAAGGTCAGCCACAGTGGACCTTGTTTACTTTGAAAAAGATGCTAATCCAATTTTTATATAACATAGAATTAAGAATGGTAATGACCAACGAAAATAAATTTCAGGGTAGAAGATCCTTAATAACAAAAACTGTTTCTATGCTCGTGGGATTAGTTGGAGCATACACTGATCTCTCAGGGAACCAGTAAAACTGGCTGAAAAACAAACTTTCCCAGCCTGAGAAGCACTGGCACTGGTTTTTTTTTTTTTTTTTGTTCAGTCTAAGCAACATTCTTATGGGAATAATCTCTTTTTCTTTGGTACATAGATTCTACATGTCCCAAACATCAAGTATGCTGTGACTGGGAGCTTTTTTTTTCCCTTCCATTTTTTTTTTTTACACAATATTGTTAAATTATCCTGGAGGATGACCTTTCCCAAGAATGGGGTTGATCCCTCTGGGAGGGAAAGCCTTCTACTGGCAAAAGATCCTTCTTCCCTTGAACACATGCATCACTGGAGATCAGGACCTGTCCTCTGTGCAACAAGACAAATGCATTTTTAACAATGTTGGAGGTTGTGCATCTATAGGTAAGAAAGAGGGATGGCGGTCAGGGTCTTGGGCTTGGCCTCAGCCACCTGGTATGTAAGAACAACAGGGTTAGGCTAGGGTTTGCCTATGTACCTAGGGCAAGCCGCAGTCAGTGAACAGAGGATTCCCGAAACCCAGTGCACCAGTAACCAAAATCATAGATGATAATAACTCTCAAAAAAAGAAGCGAGTTTAGAAATCAAGCTCAGAAAAAAATTCCAATCCTACTAGCTATAATAACTACGTGTACGCAGTATAGTCATTTCTCCAGCCAGCCAGATGATTTTGAAGATGCTCTATGTACCAGGCCGTGTTCTGGGTGCTGGAGAGACGGGGCCACACAAGGCAAAGCCCACGTCTTATACACTCGACACTATCAAGAGTTGTGAATCCCATGAGAGCGTAACTAGAGCAGTATGAACTTTTCTGACTTGGAAGGGGTTCTAGTTTACTCCTTGGAGTGAGAACATACCTTCATGGGTCTGTCACTGTTGGCAAAATTATTGATAATGAATAGAGACTCCTGAAATCGCGACCCTCCGCTTAGCGCGACATCGGCTATCAGCTGGCTCACGGCGATTATGATCTGTGGGAAGAAGCACACAGGGTTTTCCCAATGTCTTTTGAACAAATGCTGCTGACTTCCATCATTGTGGAAGCCGTAAGCACACGTATGAAATGTTCCTTTTTAAAATTGCCTCACTGGGTGCCCTGGTGGCTCAGTTGGTTAAGCATCTGCCTTCGGCTCAAGTCAGGATCCCAGGCTCCTGGGATTGAGCCCCACATCGGGCTCCTGCTTTCCCCCCCGCCCCCCGCTTGTATTCTCACGCTCTCAGTCAAAGAAAATCTTTTAAATAAAATAAAGTCTTGTAAAAAGAAAAAGAAAAGGGGCGCTTGGGTGGCTCAGTTGGATAGGTGTCTGCCTTCGGCTCGGGTCAAGATTCTGGAGTCCTGGGATCGAGACCCGCTTCGGGCTCCCTGCTCTTCGGAGAGCCTGCTTCTCCCTCTCCCTCTCCCCCTGCTTGTGTTCCCTCTCTCACTGTGTCTCTCTCTGTCAAACAAATAAAATCTTGAAAAAAAAAAAGAAAACGAAATAAAAATGCTACACCATTCCATCGTAATCTGTTTTCTTCATACACGAGGGGTTTGAATTCTTCTAGAAGCAGAGCAACTTGTCCCAAGGGCAAAGTTTATTCAGCCTTTTCTTGGTTAGATGCGAACGACTGTTCACAACTCTTAGCACAGCTAGATCTAAAACGGTTTGCAAGATCATGAACTGAGACAACGGTGGTCGGGTCTCTGCTTCGACTCCGCCGGCTAGGTCGTTGCCATGGCAAAGCTGGGACTAGATGACATTTTTCTTGGGTGGCTTATCAGTGCCTTCCGCTAGTTGATTTCAGAGTGCTGGACTCCCAGTGGCGGCCCCTCAGCTCCCTTCCTGGTTTCTGACTCTGCTCTCTCCAGTTCTGATGGCAGGACACGTAAAGGCCTTAGGGGGTTGGTCTGAAACTCAGGTTCCCTCGGATGATCGCCTACGTGATTCACACTCTGGTGCTGATGGCCGGGGGCTTTATCCCCACTCGCGGGAAGCAGGGTTTGGTGGGAGCTGTGAGCACAGGCTCTAGAGTCAAACTGCCTTAGATTCAGCTTTTGGCTTTATCGATGATTCATTGTGTGGCTTGGGGAAAGTTATTTCACCCTCCTGTGCCTCACGGTTCTCATTCGTCATATGGGGAGGATAACAATACCTGCCTGATAGCGCGGTTATGAGAGTGAAAGAGAGCCTAATCACAAGACCAGTTAGCCCTTTTTTGAGCACTTACTATGGGCCGGAGATGGTTTGAAGTCTTCACATTTATTAATGCGTTTATATTTCAATAAATGACTTGAGAGAACGGGTGCTCTGACCCCGAAGAACGGACCTTAATGGGGAATTTCAGGCATACAGACGTGTTTACCATGCAAGTGTTTTTTGGGGAAGGCAGTCTTTAAATGGCGCCTCATAAAAGCAAACAGCAAAAACCACAACAGGTAATGCTGGCCCTCATATCCCAAAGTAACTATGTAGTAGATTTTATAGAAAGCGTCTACCCCTATCAGATTTTCCCATTCCCGATGATGTTTCTAGAAAGCCACTGATGGTTGCTTCCCCATTTCTTTTTTTTTTTTTTTAAGATTTTATCTATTTGACAGAGAGAGAGACAGTGAGAGAGGGAACACAAGCAGAGGGAGTGGCAGAGGGAGAAGCAGGCTTCCTACTGAGCAGGGAGCCTGACGTGGGGGCCTGATCCCAGGACCCCAGGATCATGACCTGAGCCGAAGGCAGACGTTTAATGACTAAGCCACCCAGGTGCCCCTGCTTTCCCATTTCTAACCCAGTCTCCAACAAACAACTCCAGTGGAACAGACTGTGGCAGGGAAGAAGTTGGAAATACGACCAAGGATCTCCCAGAAGGCAAAGATGCCTAGTGAGTCAAGAAGGCCCATCTGTGGTTTGGCTCAGAGCAGTTTCATCCAACAAGCAAAAGAAATGTAGACAATGACAACTACCACACGGTAAGTGTCCCTTACACACATGCTAGGCACGGTGCCCAGCACTACACACACTTTCTGTTGGACCCTCACGGTAACCCTGCAGGGCGAACCACACCTGCCTCCTTTTACAGATGAGGCAGAGAGTTGAAGACAGATTGAGTCCCTTGCCTAGGGCCACACAGTAAGTACGTAGCTGAACTGGGATTTAAACACAGGTGTGAGGGGTTGTGGCTCAGTCGGTGCCTGGGTGGCTCAGTCGGTGAAGCGTCTGCCTTTGGCTCAGGTCATGCTCCTGGGGTCCTGGGACTGAGGCCCATATCCTGCTCCCTGCTCAGCGGGGAGTCTGCTTCTCCCTCTGCCCCTCCCCCTGCTCGGGCTTTCTCTCTCCACCCCCCAATAAATAAATAAAATCTTTAAAAAAAAACTAAACCCAGGTAGGTCTGATTCCAAAGTTTAGGCTTGCCACAAACCTGGAGCCGTCTCTCGGTTTTCGCTAACTGGGCATGCTGGAACATGAAAAAACAAGCTAAATTACTTGTTATGGTAACAGCCAGTTGTCTAACCAGCTGTGCCATCTAACAAAGATTTTGTCTGGTACTCAATCATTTCTTTTAATCCTCATGAAACCCTGATGACGTAGGCACAGATATTTGCCCCTAGTCTGCATGTGAAGAAGCTGAGGCGTTGAGACTATGGAAGCGGCTCAAGGTCACATGGTAAGTGGTACTCCTGGAGCCTGAACTAGAGCCTGTGCTCTTGACCTCTACGCTCTAGAGCAGGCTGTCCAACAGAAATAGGATGTGAGCCCCATAGGCAATTTTAAATTGTCCCATAGCCACATCAAAAAGTAAAAAGACACAGGTGAAAATTAATAAATTTCACTTAACGCAACTCTGTCCAAAATATCACTTCAATGTACAGTCAATATAAAATAATTGAGATAGTTTACTTTTTTTGTACTTGGTCTTCAAAAGCCAATGTGTATCGTGTATTTACAACACATCTCAATTTGGCCTAGCCGAGTTTCAAGCGCTAACTGGCCCTATGTGGCTAAGGCCGATTGTTATCGGACCAAGTATCTGAAGGTCTTGATACTTGATACTTTTTTAGAGGCTAAAGATTGAACAGAGGAAAGAATAGGAGTGGGCTGCCTGGGTGGCTCAGTTGATTAAGCGTCTGCCTTTGGCTCTGGTCATGATCCCAGGGTTCTGGGATCAAGCCCCACGTTGGGATCCCTGCTCCTCCCTCTCCCTCTGCCCCTCACTCCCCACCCCCCAACTCAAGCTCCAACTTTTTCTCTCAAATAAATGAAGTCTTAAAAAAAAAAAAAAAAGAAAAAGAACGAACGGGAGCTTTGATTTTCACAGACCTGCAGATGTGTCCTCAAAAAGGTTTTCCTTTTGGTATACTCAAAGTTGTTTCTCATCAGAAGGTACAAAAGTGCAGATGCTTCGTTCCTGGTTGAGCTAATCTTCGAGGTACAGCACTTTAAAACCTCATAGCAAAACGCAGCACACATGTTCACCCTTCCTTTGAAAAAGGCTGAAGGGAACTAAAGAACAGGAAAAACATAAGTAAGTATCTGAAAACCCAATCACAAAAATCAATCCATTATCACATGCCTATTATATTCTCGCTCAAAACTGTATTGGCTGCTGGTGCACCTGGGTAGCTCAGTCGGTTAAGCATCTGCCTTTGGCTCGGGTCACGATCCCGGGGTCATGGGATCAAGCCCCGCCTCGGGCTTGTGCTTCTCCCTCTCCCTCTGCCTCCCCCCCACCAGTCCTGCTCATGCTCTCTCTCTCTCTCAAGCAAATAAATAAAATATTTTTTAAAAATAACAGGAGAATTCAAGTCCATAGACAGGTCACTACGAAAATGTGCAACACTGATTATAAATGCAACAGATCCAAGAAGAGCTCACGATGCTCTGGAAAAAATGACTAGGTTCTTGATAACAGGTATTAAATTAATAAATGGCTGAGATGATGAATGATTGATGGGTGCCAGTTTGGGCTCTGAAAACAGGAAGGACCATCTGCATTGCTTACACTTTCGCTTTATGTTTAAACTGTATTTGAACAGTTGCTTATAGTCTGAACTCCCAAACGCTGAGAAAATTATAGGGGGAATCTATCCATCAAGTAAAGTTGATCTTTTAACAAGCAGACGCGCATGCATCTTCTACTCATAAATAGCGTTGAGTAAACTGTATTTTGGCATTAGAAAGAGAGTGCAAAAGTGACGCAAATCTTCCAAATTGCCAAGCGGCTGTTACTCTGAAAATGTATTCATTCTGCTTTGTGGAAGATCAACTGTCCATATAACAGGCTGGTTACAATCTCCCATGCCTCCACGGCGAGGCAAGCAAGTGGTTAAGTTCCTTCAAGGGTACACAATGGAGTTTTTTAGGAAGTGTGAAGCTAGAGGGCCACCCTTTCCAAATCATTCCTTGGGAATCTTAAGTTTAAACCCATGTTACAGGAACTGCACCCCCCTTCTTTAAAGTAACCTCTACACCCAGTGTGGGGCTCAAACACTTGACCTCAAGATCAAGAGTCACATGCTCCACTGACGAAGCCAGCCAGGCGCCCCAGGAATCTACTCCTTTTATCACCTCAACACCAAATAGAAATGCTGTGCAGATAATGAATGTTTAATGCATGCTTTCTGATTGGCAACTGGGAAATCTCATCAACAGTCCCACCAGATGAGACTAAATCTTGCTGGGCAAGATACTCTAGTATGAAAATAAAGGTGTGAGGAAGGGCATGGGGATAGCGCAGTTAATCCGCCACACTTAGCCTCTACCTCCACCATACTTCTCTGAGTGGAAAATGGCCAAAATCATCAATGACCTTATTGTCAATCCCAATGGACTCCCTTTCCTCCATTCTTATTACACCACTCCATACCTCATAATACTGCTGAAACTTTTTTCTCCTTTGGCTTCCATGATATCCCTCTTTTTTTACCTTTCTTCCCACTTCTGTGACTGCTGCTCCCCTCTCATCTCCACAGATTTCTTTTCCAGCCCTTTCTCGGTTGTTTTTCTCGACTGTATCGCTCTTGACCTTTTTTTGTTGTTGTTTGTTCTTCCTCTACATACTCTCCAGGGGAAATAAAACCACTCCCATTGCTTCAATTACCACTCATATGCTGATGATCTCCCTAGTTCACTATGCTCCAGTTAAACTGGGCCTTTCAGTTCCCAGAATTTTCAGTTCTTTCCCAACTCTGGGCCTTTGCATATGCATGCCCTTCTCCCTAGAGTGTTCTTCCTTGGGCTTTTCAAACAGTTGACCCCTTTTCATATTTCAGGTCTCATTTTAAAAGGGACAAGCCTATTAAAGTAAGATATCTGTGGAGCACCTAGGTGGCTCAGTCGGTCAAACTCTTGATTTGGGCTCAGGTCATGATCTCAGGGTTGTGAGATCGAGGCTCATGTCTGGCTCCACACTGGGCATACAGTCTGCTTAAGATTTTCTCTCTCCCTCTTCCTCTGTCCTCCCTACCCCCACCCCACTTGTACATGCACATGTGCTCTATAAAAAAATAAAATAAGGTAAGGTATCTCTTACAAATCATTATTCTCTATCTTAGCACCTTGGTTCCTTCCCAAAACTTATAATTACTATTTTATTTACTCATTTATTTTCTTTCCCCCAACCCCACTAGACTAGAAGCTTAGCGAGGGCAGAGACTATGTTTCTTTTGCATCCCCAGCACTGTATCTCTAGTACCTAGTACAGTGCCAGATAGAGAAACGGTGTTCAATAAATACAGGATGGATGGATGGATGGATGGATGGATGGATGGATGGATGGGTGGATGGGTGGATGGATGGATGGGTAGGTGGATGGTGGATGGATGGGTAGGTGGATGGATGGATGGATGGATGATGGATAGTGGATGGATGGGTGGATGGATGGTAGATGGATGGATGGATGGGTGGGTGGATGGGTGGATGGATGGGTGGATGGGTGGATGGATGGATGGATGAAGGATGGATGGATGGGTGGGTAGATGGATATATGGATGGGTGGGTGAGTGGATGGATGGATGGGTGGGTGGATGGATGGATGGATGGATGATGGATGATGTGTGGATGGATGATGGATGATGTGTGGATGGCTGGCTGGCTGGATGGGTGGATGGATAGATGGTTGGGTGGGTGGGTGGATGGCTGGCTGGCTAGATGGATAGATAGTGGATGGACAGACAGATGCGTGGATGGATGGATGGATGGATGGGTGGGTGGATGGATGGATGGATGACCCCAAATCTAGTTTCTAACCCAGATCTCTCTCTAGAGCAAAGATCTATATATCCAACAGCTAATCCTAACTGCTCTAACTGGATGTCCTAAAGGCACCTTAAATTTAACAGGTGCACAAAACAGAACTCATTAACTTTTATCATCTCTTACCTAACTTATTATAGTAAGTCTTTTTCCTGCCTTTATTATTGCCACCAATCTACCTTCCACACTACTTTTGAGAGAGTTTTCCCTACCTGCACCAATCTGCTTTTAATGCAAATCTAATTGTGTTGGTTCCATGCTCCCTGAGGGCTAAAAGATGAAGTCTAACTCCTAAGATAAGTACATAATCATCTGGTCCCCCTGACCTCTTCAGTCTCATCTCTCGCTCAGTCCATACTAAGTTCTATCTCTACTGCAATGGAGAAACTTTTGCTAAATTTGGACATTCTCCCTCCTCCTCCCCACCCTCAGTTCCCTGTATAGACTTGTTTTATTCTAGTGGTATTTGTGGATATGTGTGCATATATGTGTGTATGTTTCCCTCTACTGTACAATAAACCCTTGGACTGTATCCCTGATACAGTGTCTAACACCAGGAAGTTCCTACCTGAAAACTGTTTGGTTGGTGAATTATTTCTGAATTTCTTTCCCTTAGTTGCTTATAACATGCTTGTATTGAATTCAGTTCTCCAAATACTTCTTTATTCAAAAATTATATTAAGGAGGGATGCCTGGGTGGCTCAGTGGGTTAACTGCCCACCTTTGGCTCTCCTGGGATCAAGTCCCACATCGGGCTCCTTGCTCAGTCGGGAGCCTGCTTCTCCTGTTTCCTCTGCCCCTCCCCCCACTTGTGTTCTCTTGTGCTTGTTCTGCTTTTTCCTCTCCCAAATAAATAAATAATCTTTAAAAAAAATTATATTGGGGTGCCTGGGTGGTTCAGTCGGTTAAGCAAGTCTGCCTTTGGCTCAGGTCATAATCCTGGGGTCCTGGGATGGAGCCCCGCATTGGGCTCCCTGCTCAGCAGGGTGTCTGCCTCTCCCTCTGCCCCTCTGCTCATGCTCTCTCTCTCCAATAAATAAATAAAATCTTAATTAAAAAAAATCAAAAATTATATTAAGGAGTGGCCATTAAGAAACCACCTTTAAGCCCACCCAAGTTCTGTATCGAGTAAATGCAATAAGCCAGCAGACAAATAGTGATGACAAAAAAGTTCTCCAGGCCCAGCTACTCCACTACACAAATCAATTAATTGAATTTCTTTGTCCTGTTGGAGATCCATCCCAGCGTAGAGGCCTTGACTGTAGCTTTCCATAACTGCAACTCCATCCTGGCTTACGATGCCCTTTATTACGTTTAAAAGCCATCAAAAACAGACCAGGAATAAATTTTGGCCATCTGTTTGAATCCAATTTATTCCTAAAAGCCTGAGCTAAGGTTTGCGCCGAGATGAGGTAAGCAGCCTGAACATTTGGAGCCTGCAGACACAATTAGCTTTGAAAGGCAGAAATCATTCACCTGAACTCGTACTGAGGGCCTACTGTTCGCAGGCTATGATAGCAGAGCCCGGGGTTAGACAACCTGGTCTCTGCTTGCCAGGGGCTCATACAGGAGCACGTGGATTAAGTTCTATAACCTCGGCATGAGAATACTTTGAGAAGAAGCAAACTAGAAAAAAACCCGGCAAAGCTGGTCATCTGAAAATGAGACTTTTCCTAGGAGCCTGTGGGAAAGGGGAAGGAATGGCAATGTGAAATAGAAAGCGTGTTCAGACTTTACGGGGTTCTTGTTGGGCCGTGTTCGTGTGCGCTGCCGTTCTACACCCGTACTTACAAAGGCCCTACTTCATAGCTTCGTGAACGGAGGCTCGAGGACGTCACTCCAGGCACCCACGGTGCCCTCTTTCCTGCCTGCCACGGAGGGAGTCCCACAAGCAGCTCAAAAGCTGTCCTTACCTTACTGATGAAGGCTCGCAGGGAGGCAAAAACATGTTTCAGCGATGCTTCGGACTGTCCATTTTTAAGGAATGCCAGATGAATATCAAATACTTTTTTCATTAGTGGGTTGTGGCCATCGTTATTTAAAAGTTGACTCTACAAAACATTTAAAAAAATACATTTTGGGGGCGCTTGGGTGGCACAGTTGGGGAAGCATCTGCCTTTGGCTCAGGTCATGATCTCAGGGCTGTGAGGTTGAGCCCCACATCGGCTCCCTGCTGGGCGTGGAGTCTGCTTAAGATGCTCTCTCTTCCCCTGCCTCTGACCCCTCCCCTGTTCTCTCTCTCTCTCTTTCTCTCTCTCAAAAAAAGTAAACCTGGAGGGCCAAAGCAATTAACTGCATTACACAGAGAAGAGGAAAGAAAATGACTGATTTTAACTCAGGGGGAAGCAAGCACAATTTTCTACTTTTGAGTTCTCCTGCTAATATTACATTATGGGACAGTTACGTCATTTTTACTCTTCAGAGCACTCTCCTATTATCTCATCTTACTCCCTCGACAACCTTGCAAGATCATGGTTTTTACCTTCTTCTTTTTAAAATCCTCACGATGAAGGGGCACCTGGGTGGCTCAGTTGGTTAAGGAACTGCCTTTGGTTCAGGTCATGATCTGGAGTCCCAGGATCGAGTCCCGAATCAGGTTCCCTGCTCGGGAGGAGTCTGCTTCTCCCTCTGACCCTGCCCCCTCTCATGCTCTCCCTCTCTTTCTCATTCTCTCTCTCAAACAAATAAATAAAATATTAAAAAAAAAATCCTCATGATGCCGATTTGTGTGGAGAAGCAAACATCTGAGAAAAAGCACTGAACGTCTGGCCAGGGAAGCTAGCCAGCCTGCCTTGGCATCGTCAAGCCTGACAAAACACCGCATCACCATGGGTATCTGGGCAAACCAGTTCAATCCTAATTCGAGCTAAACATGACTGGATATATTAATAAAAGTGTGACAGAAAACGGGCTTTAAACACACACAAAAAAATCAAACAACAGAAGTTCAGAGGTAGGGGCGCCTGGGTGGCTCAGTGGGTTAAAGCCTCTGCCTTCGGCTCAGGTCATGATCCCAGGGTCCTGGGATCGAGCCCCGCATCGGGCTCTCTGCTCAGCGGAGAGCCTGCTTCCACCTCTCTCTCTCTGCCTGCCTCTCTGCCTACTTGTGATCTCTGTCTGTCAAGTAAATAAATAAAATCTTTAAAAAAAAAAAAAAGAAGTTCAGAGGTAGCAAGAAGCTTGAGGACAAATGAGTCCAAACCCCTCCCTTCGTGGATGTGGCAAGGGAGTCTCCATGAATCCCCAAGGTCACACAGTAGCTAAACGAAGTCTGTCATCCAAGTTTCCAGACTATTCATTCGGGGCTTTTTTACTACGCTGTGCTTCCTCTGACTAATTAATTTGTGTACAATGTTTTCTTTAGGACACCACCTGAATTGTGACTTCTCATTTTTACCTTGAAGCACTGGGTGAAAAACGAGATGGTATCCAGCACTGTTAGGGAAACTTCAGTAGCAGTGTTGCCTTCAAGAAGTGCCTGATGGAAAATGTCTGCTTCAGTTGTTGCGGAGCCTAAGATTACAGAAAAAAATTTAATACAGACCAACGAAGAGAATCACGTGACTGTTTTGAATGATTATTTGCCTCCCCCGCAAGACTCAGAGAGAGACGAGCAAGAAGAAAGGGGGCTCTCAGTATCCACAGACCTAATGAGCTTCGCTGTATTTATTTATTCCTTAATCAAATATGATCCTGGCTAATCAATGCCACTCATTCTTACTTCAGCTCTGTTATCAACAGCCCTGCAACAAGTAATTAGGTGTCTCTGCTTCTTTGGAGACAAGATCTCAGGGATGAACTCAGATGATGTGACTAGGGAACAAAAATGAGAAATTGCGGAGGGCAATGGTGGCGCCTCCCCCCCACCCCCGCCAGTTTCTAATCATGCCAATGTTAGGGGACTTGTTTCTAGATCAGAAGAAAAAGAAAGCACCTGGGCCAACCGAAGGCAGCAGGTCCCTTATATTTTTACAAGGGACAAGAGCAAAGCCGAAGTCCATAAAACTTGCATTCTTTTAAAGGTCTTGAGTCTATTATTAGCTCAGGGTCCATCTACCCAAGACATTTGTTTTTATTATTAGTCCTCACGACAAAGTCAGTTTGGCTGGCTTCCTTTTCAGCAACCTCCAGGGGACTATATGGAAATGAAAGATTTCTCTTTGACTTTTTATTAATATTTGCTCTTCAGAGGATCACTTCCACTTAGAGAACCCTCTAGCCTTCCCCGCCTGGTCAACATTTCTCTCCTTGCCCTGTTCTCCTTGTCAATATTTCAACACATGTGCAATATGCCTTTGTCAAAATAGTATTTGCAATTCTTGCACTTCTGCAGTCAGCTCAGCAGGGGTAATCCCTTAAAATCACTGAATGAACAGATATTATATATACTGAACAAATATTACAGATACTATTATATTAAGATGCCATTGTTTGCACTGAAGTTTAACAGTAGGAACGAAGGCTAGGCAGTGTAAAATAATATGATGAGAATAGCAATTCAGTGGGGGAAAAATCAATTTCTTTAATACTAAACTAAGAGAAAAACCATGGTTACCTAAAAATCACTGCAAAATCCACACATAGTTTATTAGATATTCCTGGATGACAAAAGGCCAGTACATAAACACAGAGATATGTCAATACATCCATAGATGTGTGGTCATTTCCGATTGTATTGGTGATTTAAGCTAGAACTCCTTCAAGTTTCCCCAGCATTATGTGTATGTTTTGAATGGGTAGCCTACCCACATTTTCACTTACTGTGATTAAGTGTAAATGAACTCTCCAGGCTGCTAAGATGCTGAAGTCGGGCCTGCATCACTCCTGATCTGTTTCGAAGAGCTGGCATGGTCTGCGATTTTCGGTCTATTCCAAAGTGCTTGGACAGCCAGGCATCATGTATCCTAAAAATATTTTAAAGTTAGGAAATGGAGTACTCTAATACTATATCGCCATGTTATTTTTTTTTAATTTTTAAAAGATGTTATTTATTTATTTGACAGAGAGAGAGACAGCAAGAGAGGGAACACAAGCAGGAGGAGTGGGAGAGGGAGAAGCTGACTTCCTGCTGGGCAGAGAGCCCGCGGCAGGGCTCAATCCCAGGACCCTTCACCAACTGAGCCACGAAGGCGCCCCTCAATGTTATTTAAAAAAATAAAATAAAATAAAAATAAATGATGAGGTTTCCACATAAACAGTACACTGTGTTCAATATTCTATCTACTATTACTCAGCTTGAATGAGGCAGCACTGGAAACTGTATGAAGTTTTAGTGGATATTTAAAAGAGCTTTTGCTACGAGAATATAATTAAGGAATTTAGAAAAAGCTTCTTCCTTTCCTCCTTAAAAAATCAGAATCTTATGGATTAAATTTTGTACATCTCATTTCATTTAACATATATAATGATTCTCTGCAGTAGGTGATATCAGTAAAATATCATATGAATATATGTTTCTATATATTTACTAAAATTCTCATCTTAATGTATACATGAATCCATCCTTGTATTTTAAACTTCATGTCTGATACTGACTCTTAAATATATTTTATTTCACATTATTTTACTTATAAATTTATCTATTTTATATTACTCTAAAAAAAAATCAGAATCAAGTGGCCAACGCTCCGTAAGGCTTGGTCTTTTCTCAAAAGGCAACGAAGGGCAGGAGTCACAGAAAATAGTCAGAGGGATACTCAGAGTGGAAATGAGGTGGGGAGAATTCCTGGGGTTAGATGTGCAAGAAGGAATGCCAATCTAAAATGTTTCTGGCCTGGCCTTAAACCTGGATCAGACATGTCTGTTACTAGGATATGCCAACTTTTGCTTTCCTTCAGTTTTAAGATTCCATTAAAAAAAAAAATTACAGCTGGGTCATATGGGAACCCAGGAAAAAAAGAGTTTGTCTATCCTCTAGTAAACAGAGTGGGAGAGCCAGCAGAATCACAGAGGTGAAGGCTCACAGTGGTAGTTACCGAGCTGGCTCTGAGCCACAGGGAAAGAGAGTGGAAATCATCACCGGAATTACCTATTATTAGGATGTTCCTGACACTCAGCCATGAACTCCATCCAAAGTGTCTGTTTAGTTCTTGGAAGTGCCATGGAATTTCACTTTTATAAAAAGGACTCTATCTGAGCTCCTTAACTCTACACCCCCTAAAAATAGATCTCACTGAAATAAGTGATCTTTTTCTTAGGGTCCCTCAAACACATCCTAAAGCATTTATTTCATCAAGACTTAGGTGGCAAAAAGAAGAGAACAGCTCACAGAGAATGCATGTCCCAGCTGCTGTTGAGGACTTCTATTTACCTTAGCAACTGAAGTCAATATTGACATGTTGTTGGTAAAAGTACAGACCTTACAGTTGTTCCCACTTTATGATTTCCTGCCTTCCCCTGGATCTAAGCCTTTTCTCACCTCTTTCAGAAAAGACAAGTGTCTGTTCTTGGATTAGAACAGAAACTCCGCGTAGCAGGCTAACTGCTACCCTTTGGAAAACTTAAAAATACATCCATTCACACTAGTTTAATTTACAGTTTGAGCTGAGACATGTTAAATGAAGCTCAGGTAACTTCACGTGAATGCAAAATGAAGAATCTAGGTTTTTACGTGGCACGATCAAGACTGCCATCTGTTGGAAGAGAAGGAAAAAAAAAGTAGAAATTGCAGTGGGAATTACCTGGCTATGTTTCTTTTCCCCATGTATCTGAAGTGGAACAAACATACTCTAGGAAGAAAAACAACAGCACGTTAGCGAGATATTGCCACGCTTTGCATTTTAACGAACAATATTCAAAAACTCATGTGTTCCAAAGAATGGCCCATTTAAACCATATTATGACAATATGTTTTGGTATACAGATACATTCACATAACTACTTGTGGGTTTGCCATATTATATCTTTCTAGATTCATTTGCTACAACTACATTAGCAACAAAAAGCTCCATGTTTCTTCACCTACAATTCTAACGACATTTAAAAAGCTTGTCAATGCAAATGATGATTCTACATCGTGCTCTCTAATGTTTCATAGCAAAGATCTCTAGTTTTAGCCATTAATACCTAAAGAAAAAGTTTCTTAAGCCCTAAAAATTAGAGCAATTGCTATATTTTTAAAATGGCATGAAATACACCTTCTATTATTCAAAAATCTCAAACACATCCAGAAGTTGGGAGGAGAGCATACTAAATTCCCATGTACTCAGCACCCACCTGCTTCAACGGTTATCGGCACAGGGCCATTCTTGTTCATCCTCTACTCTGAACAGGTGCCCTGCTCACCCTCCTCTCTCCTTACCTCCTATATTTTTTTTGAAGCAAACCCCCAACATCATATATTTTCATTAGTAAACATTTTGATATAGTTTTTAAAAATTGCAACCTCCGTTTTGTTTGCTGATGTTTTCTGCAAAACTTTGAAGACTTTATAGGTGCACCGAGTATCCTCTTTTTGTTTTGAAAGACATGCACACAAAAACATCACATTTATGCATGGCTCTTTATTTCTTTTTTTTTTAAAAGATTTTATTTATTTGACAGAGAGAAGAGAGAGAGAGCTCACAAGCAGGCAGAGAGGCAGGCAGAGAAGAGAGGGGGAAGCAGGCTCCCTGATGAGCAGAGAGCCCAATGCGGGGCTTGATCCCAGGACCCGGAAATCATGACCTGAGCCAAAGGCAGAGGCCCAACCCACTGAGTCACCCAGGCGCCCCTATTTATTTCTTTTTAAAGCAAGCTCTGCACCTAACGTGGGTCTTGAACTCATGTCCCTGAGATCAAGAGTTGCATGCTCTACCGACTGAGCCTGCCAAGAGCCCCTGGGTGTTATTTATCTAAAAATTCCTCAGATTTCATTCTAATTTTTCTTTTAGCTTTCCATAAGGATATGCAGATAGCTCAGCAAACAATCTAGGACAACTTCCCAACTTCCCAAACAAGACTGGATTTTTCCCCAACTGCCTTGGAATGGAGACGAATACATATATATATATGAATATATACATGTGAATATATATATAAATGTATATGTGTATATATATATATGTATATGTGTATATATATATATATATATATATATGTATGCACATTTCTGATGCCAGTAGAATTACTCAGCTCTACAGAGGAGTACAAATTCTAAATTCCAGTCATTGAAGCTGCTCCCTTAAGCCAGTATCGGCTCCAAATGAATGCTTTTGGACAGCTGATGCCACTTCTAGTTTTCTAGATCACAGAAAGACTGCTGCTGGGCTGAACGGTGGTCTATTATTAGCTAATTTTGCTGCTATCGTAAGTATTCCATCTCCATGTTTTGTCCCATCTGTATGAAGAACCTGTGTGCTGGCCTTGATGCTACCAAAACAGTCGACTATTTCCTACGTTATCAGTAAATAAGCTGTTGGGGGAAAAAACAGGTAATATTTTAACCCCCAAACAAGGAGAAAATTTATGAAAATAAATTAGTATAACTTACTCGAGAAGGATGAGAATGTTTATGAGCTCCTGAGGAGAGACTTTATTCCAGTAAGTTAAGAGAGTATCTGAAAATGGAATAAACAAAGTGGCAGATCTTGAAATAAGTACAGTAAACAGCACAGTGCCCCCGAAGTATCAATAACCTAGCTTCAACAACTGTCAGTTCCCAGCCGGTTCTTTCATCGATGTCCTCCTCTCCCAGCTCATTGTTCAAGGCACACACTGTATTTGTGTGAATTAATTCCAGATATATCGCTTTATCTATAAACATTTAATGATGATTTTTATTTAGTTTGTAAATATTCTTTTGGATGGCTGATACTAATCTTCATATCATCCCTGAAGACAGAGGAAGGGAAAAGGACCAGGGGTGTTTTCAATTAACTTCCTAAAATTTTGCATAATGCCGCATGCTTAGGTGTATTTTTCCGAAAGGAGGGTCAAGCACCTTTGCCTGCTACTCGAAGGGCTCTGTGAACCAAAAAGTTTGAGAACTTTAAACTTTAGAAAAAGAGATTTTTTTTTTACCCTTTGCCTTTGTATTATAAACTCTGAAGTCTTGATATTATGTAAATACACACACACACACACATAGTTAAAAACAAAACAACAGGCTGAATGAAAATGGAGTTGCATATGCTAAGCCTCCCACCACCAAACCTAGACAATTACAGTTCCCACTCTCCCAGGAATGGAATTGTAAACCAGTCAATTAGGAATCATCTGATGGACACTACTAAGGTAATCTGCCTGACAGAGCCCTGGCATCCCCTAGACAAAAGTGACTTTGCAATAACAAACCCACTTTCTTTCCCTGCATAAAATTCCTTGCTCCAGCTCCCTTCTACCTCTAAAAGTCTTTCATTTTGTACAGCTCCTCAAGACTACTTTCTGTCTGCTAGATTGGATGCTACCTGACTCTAATCAATTTTTGCTCAAATACACTCTTAAAAACATGCCTGCTTATCTTCTAACCGTATGTCCAGGCGCATGTATCGAACTATTCCAGATATAAAAGTCCCTTAAATCTATCATGTATACTTCTCTTCTGACCTGCTTCTTTACTCCAACACAGTGATTTACCGAGATTAAAAAGAAAGAAAAAAATACTGCTGCCACTTAACTCTCCATTCATTTTTTGTTTACTTTTTAAAGGATTTTTAAGCACTCTCTATGCTCAAAGTGCGCTAGAACTCAATTGCGAGATCTTGTCGCATGCTCTACCCCGAGTCAGACAGGTGCCCACTCCGTTCCCTTTTTATGCTACTCAGATATAGCTCATGATGCTCATAGCTCTTAAATGTAAAAATGTCGTAGGCATCACAAGAGTGGTAAATGACAAAACTGCCAACCCAGCTACAACCGGGGCAAGATAAGGATGGAAGACTAGGCAATGTTGGTTAGGCGGAGAGGGGGAGAGAGGGAGGAATGTAGGGATTTTGACTTTACTTCCAACTGTTTCTAAAAGCCGCAAGTGTTGATACTTTCTAAAACACTGACCCTCAAGAATAAAAATGCTAAAAATGGCGTTGTTAGTTTGTTTAAAAAAAAAAAAAAAAGCGGACAGGGACTTCCGGTCTCCCCTACTCCTGCCTTTGATTGCCGTGCTGCTCAGAGAAGCCCAGATCCCCCAGAAGCCACTGGGTTTCCGGCCTCTCGGCCTTCTGTCGAAGAGCGGTGTGTAGGCGCCATCCTCTCTCTTCACACGCATCGGCTCTTCTCGCCAAAAGGCTGGTGCCTTCTTCCCACCCAAAAACTCCGGAACTTTCTGCCCATCCCTGAACGACCCCGGTGCCAGCCTTGTGCCCAGAGACAGCTTCGCAGGTCTGTAAAAGGGGGAAAGGCCTCATCCCAGCCGCGGCTTAGCTCTAGTCAGCAGCTCCTCCGCCATTTTCTCGGCAACGGCGGTAGCGCTGTCAAGCCGCTGGCCTGTCTCCACCGTTTCCAAATCCCAAATCGGCGAGACATGATGCAGGCAGGGAACATGGGTGGAGGAGACAGGGGAGGTGGTAAGAAACCCTCAGGAAGAGGAAAATTACAGTTTAGTGTATGTGATGTGTCATCTGATGATTTTAAAAAAACCTGGCTAATGCTAAAAGAGCTCCACGACAAAGAGCTACGCCGTTTACAGGCAAAATTAGCCAGTTTGAGGAAAGAGCGACTGGCCGATGGAAGGTGGACGGGCTCCACAGCCAAAATTAAAGAGCTGACCGCGCAACAGAAAGTCCTCAGTAGCACCATTCAGGAGTTGCGAGATCAGTTAAATGCAAAAACATGTGAACGCTGTTCGCTGAATGAAAGCTACAGGAACACACTACAGCAAGAATTTTATGATATCCAACAACAAAATCTTCACTTTATTACTCAGCTTACCGAAGAAAGGAATAGGTTAAGGGAAGAAAATCAGAAGCTTTCTGCAGAACTAAAACGGAATCTGCAGCATTTGCGCCCTTCTTTTTCTAGTAGCGATGATGAGGTATTCATTCCCTGTACGCAAAGGTCTGTGCCAGTTTTCTCTGTCAGGGAGCCGTCCTCAGGAACTCATGTGTATCTGCCTGTCAGATTGATAAAGCAATCAAATACTGAAGAGATGAAAACTGGACGAAAGGAACGACCACGAAGTCCAAAGTTTTCCATTCCATTTTATAGTCAGGACCTCTTCGAGGACCGGGAGACCTCTCCTGAGCAGCCTTATCCTAATAGCAGTAAGCCTGGCACAGAGAGCAGTACCAATCAGAAGTCACCTGCAGGGTTTCCTTTAACATCGACAGTTGGTCCTCAAAAGGGGCCTGGATTTCAAGATGTTTCAAACCACGAAGACCAGCTTGGCCAGCCGAAAAGGAAACAGATCTTCACCCAGAGGACCTCCACCCAAAGGACTGCCACACAGAAGTGTGAAACTCAGATTGACTTCTCTTGGAGCCTTTCCAGTATTTCTACTACAGGAAACCCCGCTACTCAAGTCGTATCTGAAACTTCAGAGGAAAATATGCCTGATTATAATGGAAGTTCATTTCCCCCTTTTACACAGAGTAAGGAAAAGCCCTCTTTAAATGTATTTCCTTTTGACTATACTGTAAAATCTAGTGGGAAAAGAAAATCGAAGAGTGGTGTAACTCAGCACAACATTGGGTTTTCTGTAAGAGATTGCAGCTACCCGACACCTTTCACTGAACAATCCACTGGGAAGAAGAATGTTAATGAGTCTACAGGTAAGGAGTACGACGCCAATAAGCCTCTCACTGATACCCAAAGTTTCATCTCAGGGTCTGCAATAAAGAGAAAAGCCAGGACACAGACAGAAAAAGAGGGAAAGTAGCTTTGCCTCATCCTCTCAAGGAAAATGCTCTTCTTTTACAAGAGGACAGTCTTCCTGTCAATTCAGACTGTGTAACTGATTACCCCTGACTCTGATTCCATTTCTCCAGAAATAATAAACAAGACAATAAGAAAAAAAAAGTTTGGCAAATGACTAAGACTTTGAAACAGTGACTTATTGCCAATTAATAAAATGTAGCCACAAATAGAAAAGGAAATTCATTCTGTGGAATTCCTCTACTTCCACATATAAGTGTAAAGGTCTGCCATCTTTTTGTTGAAACTAAGTTGCTACTGTTTATGAACCAATAAAACCAAGAAAGGACCTGAAGAGTATGGACTTCTAAGGGTTCAACATTTAAATGCATATAGAGTGACTAAAATATTTACCAGACAAGACAAAGTAACTAGAATACATCCACTGAGAAAGATCCAGAAGCAGATTTTTTTCAGAATAAAATGAATATGACTTTACACATACAAAAGATAAAGAGGAGATGTGACACGGACTGTATACTAGTTATAAAAAATGTGCTTTTAAGAATCCAAAAGCAAGAGCAGAAGAGAGAAAAATCTAAGGAGCAAAAACCAAAAATTCAGCAAGCAAGGTCAACGTTTACAAGAGGAGCAGAACTACGAAGTTCTCAAGAAACAAAGCAGTTATGGTCTTATCCATGACATTAAACAAGCTGCCAGAGGCTTAACCCTGGTAATTATAGTATATGGTGTGAGAGTGGGTGTGTGTGTGCGCGTGTGCGTGCATGTGTGTGCACATGCACTCTGCTGGAGTGGAGATAAGGAGAAAGTCAGCAGTGCATCTCCCCAACTCCTTTCCCTGCCCCCTCCATTTTTCCTCCTCCTGCCCCCAACTCACTTTCCCTGGGCAGTGGTGGTATTCAACTACTTTTTTTTCTTATTTTTGTTTGTTTGTTTTTTCTCATGTGTCATTAGGCCTTTTAAAAAAAAAGCAAATTTATTGAGAGAATTCATGGGCCATAAAACCCATTTAAATAGTGCACAATACAGCAGTTTATAGTATTTTTAAAGAGTTGTAAAACCACCACCCCAGTTTTAGAATATTAGATATTTAGAATATCTAAATATTTTAGAATATTTTCATCACCCTAAAGGAAACCCCATATACTTTAGCAGTCACTTTCCACCTTGTTTGCTCACTTTTCCATCTTGCAGGACGACAAAAACAGTGAGCTGTGGCTGTAATTGTTAACTGATCCATTATCTCTCAGACTGAAATACCACTGGGGTTAAAAATGATCTCCCTTTATTTCTTTCCCAAAACAGGGAGGTACATCGTATAGTCTCAATATAATCTTTGACTTTTATTCTAAATTATATAGTCTTAGAACTTTAAGATTATAGTTGTTTTTTGACTTTTATTAATAAACTCTAGGATTTATTATTCATATCTAGCTTTTCTGAAGGTCTTTGATGGTTAACTATCAAATTATTTTATGTTTTTATATCCTGCATTATTATTTAAAAAAAGATTTAGAGTAATATTTTAAAATATTTAACATAGAAATATTTAAAATACTTGAATATAAAAATGTTAAAAAATATTTAAATATAAAAATATTTTAAAATATTTAAATATAGAAATGTTTAAAAATAAAGTAAGTAAAATATAATAATTATGATAATCAGAACCCAGGTGCTTTCATGTTCTTCATTCCTGCATACTTTTTTTTTAGTAAAAATATTGAGAAAAGGAAGAAAAGGGAGGGAGTTGTGTAAGTGAATGTGATATTTGGGAATAAGATAACCTGATTTTACTTCCAGAGGAATTGCAGTTTATGAAAACCCTTTGGTTAGTCTATCATATAAAGAATTGTTAAAACTAATAAATAATACAACTGTACACCAAAGGGGGAAAAATGAAGCCTGAAAAACAACGTAACACCTCACAATGCCACAGGCAGGCACTATGAAGATAATAGCGGCATTCCCGACCCTCCGAGAACACTTCCTGTCTTTTTGTTTGCTTTTGGTTTTCCAAATCCTGGGTCAAATAAAAGCTAAAGTATTAAATGTGACTCCTGGTTATTATTTCCTTCTGTTTACTTTGGTCATTTAATGCGATGTAAGCTCTGCCTGAAAAAAAAATATGTTTAGCACTTTTAAAACTACATTTTCATTTTAGAAATCAATTTTTAAATTAAAAAAACAATAGTGTGAAGAATCAAACCCAGATGACCCCAATAAACCCATTTTAAGTTAGAAACAGAGGAACGTTTTAAGGTCAGAGTCTTCAACGATCTGTTTCTAATGTGCTCGTGTTTTACGTACAGGGGACGATCAAATATTCGTTGCATGAACCTGTGAAGGGGGGATGTCTAGTAGAGACCACGCTTAATATGCTGGTAACTCACCTTCGGAAATCATTTTCACTATATACAGGTAGCACATTAAGAGGCTTCTGATTTCATACTGGTCCAGTCGGTTATACTGGGATACACTGCTCCTGGTAGAACCCTGTCGGGTCTGTAATAGAAAGGGCTATTGTCAAACAATATTGGTACTAGAGATTCCCATAGCCTTTAACTCAGTAACTATTTGTATCATTGGTCCTGCTTGGGAAAATTCTAAGTCCAAATCCAATTTTCTATCACACTTGGAAGGTAAATGAGCTGAATCTTTCTTTGTTGCTACTGCACAGAGTAGTATCACTAGAAATTACCTGGGGGTCTTCATCAAGATAACAGCCATGAACACTGTGTTTCATTCCCATGAGTTCTGTGTTTAAGTAGCAGTAAAAAATTTAAATTACTGTATGTGGCTATTCTAGGAAAAATAGTTTTTACATGCAGGAGGAACTTAACTAAGGTATATGGAAGCACAGAAACATTTTAAGCTCTTTTCATTTGAATCTTTCAGAGTTTATAAATTAAAATCCAACCTACAAATCATAGGTCAGGAAATCTGTATTTTTTAAGAAGGGCTCATATGACAAGATAATTACATGAAGAAGAATCCAGTAATACTTTAAAACCACAGCTTCTACAAACTAGTGATGTTCCTTTTAATGACTTTTGTTAAAAATCTCAGTTGTGAAGCATGACAAGATCTGACTTATTTGGGGACTTACATGAATAGAATGTTAATAACCTAAATAATTTACCGTATTTAAAAACCAGTTCTTTCACAGTTGAGCTAAACTGAGCTGGAAATAGGCATTTACTAAACTAGGATTTACTAAGAACGAACTTTCACTTGATTATTAAGTCATTTAACTTCTTTGTCTTTTATCTGCCTTACCCAGGATAGTGTCTATTGACAGAATTCTAAAAGCCGTAAAATAGGAACCTTTGTGAATGAATTACTATTTACCCCAAGGCTCAAGGAAGTATATTCCCAGTGGTTCTCAAGGGGTGTTTCCCAATTAGCAGCATCAGCATCACCTGGGAACTTAGAGACACAAATTAGCAGGCCCCATCCCAGACTGAATTAGAAACTCTGGAGGTGAGGCCCAGCCATCTGTTTTTATTAACCCCCCAGGTGATTCTGAAGCACACTAAGAATGCCGTGATATAAGAGAAATATTGCTAGAATCAGAAAATCCAGGTTCAGGTCTGGCCTGCCATAGCTGTGTGGTTGTCCTAAGTCACAACCCCAGTTATCATTTGTAAATTGAGTTGGAATTTATTATTTGTATGCACCCTTCTAACCCTAATTTTATATGATTCTGTGATCTTACACAGCAGCATTACATGGCTTTATTGGTCAAAATGAAATTTCTTGGGGCACCTGGGTGGCTCAGATGGTTAAGCGTCTGCCTTCAGCTCAGGTCATGATCTCAGGGTAGTGAGATTGAGCCCCGCATTGGGCTTAAAGGGTCTTTCTCTCCCTCTCCCTCTGCCACTCCCCCACATGCACCACTTGCCCTTTCTCTGTCACAAAATAAAATAAAAATAAAGTAAAATAAAATGAGGTTTCTCTGTCTCAAGACAGACATACTCAAACTTTAATGTTAGAGAATATATTCTGATTAAGTAATGATGTGACACTGAGATCATCGATTTGGAGGCCTTTTTTTCTCCCAGGTTATTTATCACAAAAGAACGGAAGACTGAATTAACCCTGCCAAGAAGGGATTTATACGACAAGGTGCATTAGATATTTTAAACTTGAACCTTCCCTCTCTAGAACAGGTTACAGTATACGAAGATTAAAGGAGGTATTCAAAGTTAGAACTCTTAAGGATGAATGCCTTATCATCCATAAACAGTTTTAAATATTCAAGTAGCAGCTGCCATTAGAGGAAGGAACCAATACAACATCCAAGAATTAAGGGATGTTTTCTAGTGGAGAGACTTTTACTTATATAAAAAGACAGCCAGCTGTAGCCTAACATATCCCTAGGGTTACCCCACATACTTAGGTTCTTACATTTTCAACAGTCCCGCCCTGATCTGGAAATCCCGTTGCTCCTTCTGGGAGGAGAGAACCTCTTGAATCTTCCCTCTTGATTCCATGTCCATTTGGAAAAGCCCCATAAGCTGGAAAAAAAGCCAAGTCCCCATTAACAACAGGAAGAATGGTCAAAAAAATTTTTTAAAAAAATAAGTACTGGGTTGGGGCGCCTGGGTGGCTCCATGGGTTAAAGCCTCTGCCTTCGGCTCAGGTCATGTTCCCAGGGTCCTGGGATCGAGCCCCACATCGGGCTGTCTGCTCAGTGGGGAGCCTGCTTCCTCCTCTCTCTCTGCCTGCCTCTCTGCCTACTTGTGATCTGTCTGTCAAATAAATAAATGAAATCTTTAAAAAAAAATAAGTACTGGGCTAATTTAGAGACAGATTTTAGGGAATAGATCTTAGTCATCTAAAACATGAAGTTTCAGGGGGCGCTTGGGTGGCTTAGTTGGTTGAGCAACTGCCTTCGGCTCAGGCCATGATCCTGGAGTGTCCCGGGATCAAGTCCCGCATCGGGATCCCTGCTCGGCGGGGAGTCTGCTTCTCCCTCTGACCTTCTCTCCCCTCTCATGCTCTCTCTCTCTCTCAAGCAAATAAATAAAGTCTTCAAAAAAAAATTTTTTTAAATGAAGTTTCGGGGCGCCCGGGTGGCTCAGTGGGTTAAGCCTCTGCCTTTGGCTCAGGTCATGATCTCAGGGTCCTGGGATCGAGCCCCATATTGGGCTCTCTGCTCAGCGGGGAAGCTGAATCCCCCCCACCCCTGTCTGCCTCTCTGCCTGCTTGTGATCTCTCTCTCTCTCTGTCAAATAAATAAATAAAATCTTTAAAAAGAAAATAAAAAAAGAAAACATGAAGTTTCTATTTTATATCAAAACACCATAAGAAGCCTAACAAAGGGTGACTTATTTTTTTTAACCACTTGAAATACTTTACTACTTATGAAACAACAAGAGGCTGGAAGTAATAAACCAAGGCCACACAATTCAAGAGAGAGTTTTGTAGATAAGGAAACTTAGGCCCAAAAAAGGGGAAGCGTCTTGTCTTAAGACTGGAGACAGATAGGATCGGAAACCAGTGTTCTTTTCATTATCCTGTATTTTGTCAGTATACCAAAGCTACATTTTAAACAAGCTTAGATAAGGAAACTCAAGCAAAAAAAGGAGGGGGGCTGCAAGTGTGAGTCAGATTTAATTAAACTTTAGAAGAGCTCATGCTATGTATAGTTATTATGAAGTATTTCAAAAGTACAGAGAAGTACAGGGTGTGTTTCTATAGAGCCATGCAATGTATACTCTTTAAAGGACTTAATTACCAGTGTCTTTGTCACTGCTCAGACTCCCTCTACTTGTAGGTGAAGTGAAGCCACAGGCAAACTCATCCCGGGATGCCTGTAACACAAGGTGACATCACTGTCATTTCAACAAATTTGTACATGAGCATGAGACATTGGAATGAACAGAATGGGAGGGTCTCCTAACTTTAAACAAAGCTCACTGTGAAAGTCCAGATCAGGTATCACTGTTGGTATTTCAGTGACATCTCTTTAAAGATGGGGCACTAGGATACTTTGCAAGCAAGACCTCTGACCAAGTAATAGAACCCGAGATGGCTGGTGGAAGTGGCAACCACCACCCAATAATCCCCCTAGGAACTAGGTGCAGTGCTTGAAGGAGACGTGTGACCAGAAGCCCTAGACGAATTTGAGCTCCAGAAGAAAGAACAGATAAGTCAAATACTTTCAAAGATCACTGTCGAATATTTTGGAGTGAGCATAAGCAGGAGTAACTGTGTTTGGGAAAAAAGGCCAGCCTAAAACCCAGGTAGATAAGGCAGCCCCCACATTTAGCTGAGTTACGTAATTGGGAGCTATAGGCAATAAAGCCATCAGGAAGGCTTAAAAGCAGCTTTCTCAGGAACCCAAGGCAAGCCAGACAAATCGACTAGGGCATTTCATAGGGCTAATTGCCAAAGGAAGCCGTAAAGGACACAGTCTATCCCGCCACCCAACAACATGACACGGCAACTGAAAGTGGGAAGGCCATCTTGGGCCATTCAGAACATGGAGTGGGGGCAGGGCAGGACTTCACAGTCCCTCTGGGCAGACTAGAAAGGGTACAGTTCTGTGCACCACATTTTAATAGGCTGACTGGTAAAGTGGAGCATATCCAGAAGAGCATAACCAAGGTTGTCAAAGGGTTTGGGAATGACAAAAGATGAAGCAGAGGTAGGTATCTGGTCTGGAGAAAAATTTAGAAAGCACTTGTGCAAGGGGTGTCATGTGGAGGTGGGAACAGAAGTGTTCCATGTCTCTCTAAGAAGGCCAAACTAGGACAAGCAGATAAGAAAACCTTATAGGTCTAATGTGGGAAGGAAAGTTTTAATTACTACAAAGGCAAAATGTTGTTTTGCCCAATGGGGGACCGGTCACCATCCGAGGTTCCTTTGAACACTAAGATTCTAAAGAGAGAACAAAGCACAGACCAACTGCGCCGAGCGGAAAGCAACTCTGAAGAACTAAAAGTAGGCTGTCCCAGGAAAGGAGAAGCAAAGGAATACAGTTTAACCCCTGGTGCCTTGCATTGTGGAAGTGAAGAATCCTTCATTCCATTTCCAAGTTGAATATCGGAAGGCAAATAATGGTAAATCTTAAAACACAGGGTGCAAAGGATTCCTGGAATTCTCTCGGACCTTGTTACTCAAAGTGTGGTCCTTGGACCGGAAGCAGGCAAAAGTGTGTTAGAAAAGCACAGTCTCGAACTCCACCACAGGCCTACTGAGTTAGAGTCTGTGTTTTAACAAAATCCCCTGGTGATTCGTATGCACATTAAAGTATGAGAAGCAGGGGCACCTGGGTGGCTCAGAAGCACTGCTGTAGGGAAAAAAAAGTGTTAACTCTAAAAATGGAATGAAGAGCAATGCTTAAGATAGAGCCCATATAGCATATGACCCCAATTCTAAACGCAGTCTATAAAAGGGGATAAAACGCCCAGGGAAATACATTACTACTTACAGAATTAGGCAAGGCTGCACAAGAATACAAGGTATCTCGACCTGCTAACCGCTGTATATTTTCCAAGAGCAGTCCAACAAACGGTAGGTACAATTGTGCTATTTTGGCCTGCTGGTTCTGAAAAATAATTATCCAAAGCTCAGTAGGGATAGAATAGGTCTATACCCCAAATAAAGCTAGCCCCCATCTATCAGTTTCAAGACTCAAAGTGGGCTAATATCCACAACAAATTAGTGAACCATGAGGCTATTTATACTCACAAGTCTCAAAACTAATTACCACGGAACCTTCTTGGTATTTAGATTTCTACGCCCTACAGAGTCAAATCACAATCCCTCAATGACGACATAAAGTAAAAGGCGAAAGCTCATTCTCTGAAAAATAGTGGTTGACCTAGAAAGCAGATAGTATCAGTTCCGTTCTTTAACTCCAGTGAGGGCTGAGTTTTCACAAGCACAGGGATGGTGTCTGCCTTGTTCACCACTTCAACCCCAGTGTCTGGGCAGATAGGAGACGCTCAGTACACGTTAGCTGAATAAATGAATCAATGGGAGAAGCCTCAAAAATGGTGAATTACTGGGGTGCCTGGGGTGGCTCTGTGGGCTGGGAGGCCGAATCTTGGTTTCAGCTCAGGTCAGCATCTCGGGGTCCTGGGATAGAGCCTTCCATCGGGCTCTGCACTCAGCAGGGAGTCTGCTTCAGGATTCTCTCTCTCCCTTTGCCCCTCGCCCTCTTCTCTTGCTTGCTCTCAAATAAATCTTTTTTTAAAAATGGTGAGCTACTCTATTCCTTAAAGAAACATTTGTTGTTGTTGTTGTTGTTTTAAAGATTTCATTTATTTATTTGACACAGAGAGACAGGGAACACAGGCACGGGGCGGTGGGAGAGGGAGAAGCAGGCTTCCCGCTGAGCAGGGAGCCCGAGGTGGGGTTCGATCCCAGAACCCGGGGATCATGACCTGAGCCGAAGGCAGCCACTTAATGACTGAGCCACCCAGTCGCCTCCTTTTTTGTCGTTTTGATCAAAGCAATTAAGATAATGTGATCTTGGCCCCCTGAGTCAACTGTAAGACTTGGAAGATAAATTTGTAAATAAATATATTTGTCCCCTGGCTACTAGCAGTCTTAACATGGTATCTCTTATTTGAAAATGTATTTATTGCTTCTCTCAGCTCTAGACATTCCTCATCCGACATGTACATACACTTGAGTCAGCAAAACCAGTGGATATAATGGCATAAAAGTTGCCCCTTCACATTTCATGACTCTGGGAGGTTTTTTCTAGAGACTTAGAGAAGGTCTCTAGGGCTTAATAGTCAACCTACAGAATACAGAAGATCAATAGTACCTCCTTGTTGCCTGAATTCGCATTTGTTATTTAGGCTGAACAATTTTTCATATTGTTCATTATTTCTGGGACTCTGCCCCAGATTGTGCTGAAGGGCACAGAGGTCTGAGAACCAATGATCGCCAGCCTCCCGCCCAAGGCAAGAATGGCCCTTCCCTGCAACCGACAAAGGGTTCATGTTCACACTCCAGCCCTTCTCTGGTTTCTGTTAGAAGGGTCCTTTAGCTGATTTACTCCTTGTAAGTTCTATCTGCTAGGTATAGCTCTGGCCTCTGGTACTACAAGAGCAAGGCCACGCCCCATTTTTACAGGGCAAGTCTTCAAATAGTTAAAAGATCGTTACCAGCTTAATTCATTCTCCGCAAGGCTAAATGGCCCTCATGACTTCCTTTATTCTTCACATGGCTTTGGCTTCAAGGCTTTTCCCCATCGTGGTCACCCTTTTTTGGTAGTTCTCTAGTTTTTCAGTGTCCCACTTTGGCTTTGATAGCCACTATGGTCTCGTGGCTAAGAACACGGATCTTGGATTTTATACATATATGAATTTCCAATCTCCTGTTGCTGTTCCTTGACTGTGATCAAATCACTGAGCCACAGTTTACATTTCTCTTTCGTAAAATGGGGATAATAATAATTATACTAATTCAGGTGAGGTATTTAATACAGTGTCTGACGTGTAGTGAGTCCTCAGTCAATTTTAGCCACTATTATTAATACTACAGCTTCTGGATGGGAGTCTACTTTCATTCCCCAGTGATCACTAGGCAAGGAGATACTACAACTCTCTCAGTGGAACAGGAACACAGGAAAACATACAGTGTAAAATATATTAAGCTTTGCCTGCACAAAAGTCTGAAAACCACCTAGGAATCTATTACTAGAAGAGAGTTTAAAATAAGGCATTGTTCAGGGGCGCCTGGCTGGCTCAGCGGGTGACTCTTGATCTCGGGGTTGTGAGTTCAAGCCCCACACTGGGTGTGGAGCCTACTTAAAAAATAAATAAATAGGGGCACCTGGGTGGCTCAGTGGCTTAAAGCCTCTGCCTTTGGCTCAGGTCATGATCCCAGGGTCCTGGGATCGAGCCCCACGTTGGGCTCTCTGCTCAGCGGGGAGCCTGCTTCCTCCTCTCTTCCTCCTCTCTCTCTCTGCCTGCCTCTCTGCCTGCTTATGATCTCTGTCTGTCAAATAAATAAAATCTTTAAAAATAAATAAATAAATAAAGCAGAATGGGGTATATCCGTATGATGGAATAATATGCAGATTTCTAAAAATGTGGTAGCTCTAATCTTCAGGATGTCTTGTTAATTAAAAATGCATAATGATTCTCATTATACACACACGTAACATATATATATACATATATATATATATGTTTCTGCATGCATGACTTACATGGGGTTAAGAAATGGGAGAGAGGCATTTTTTAACTATGTACATGGATTACTAAAAAGGGAGGTGGGGAGCGGGGGGGCGGATAATGGAAAAAACCCTGCCCACAGCCCAAGTCAAAACTGCAGTTCTTTCAGGGGTTAACATCACTTGCAGTGGGTACAGGCACAGAGACACACCTTAGTCACTGGACATTTTGGTTCTGGATAGAGAAGAGGTCTCACAGTCATGATAACAAGTTAGGAGATCTCCCAAAGCAGTTTACGAGCAGCACATAATAGGGACGAGTGACATCTCGATCATTTCATTAGAGGAGGGCCAAAGAACAGCAACATAGTTGGGGGGGCTGTGACTAGGGTATCTCAAAAATAGCATTTCCATAGGGAGCATTTTTTTCCTTGACTGTGTATTTGTCTAGGGTCACGTCAGGGGACCCACAAAAATTATGGGAGCCTAAAGCTTCCATCTCTATCCCTTACCTTGGCGCCACCATTCGTGGTGAACATGTTTTACTTGAACATATTTGACAGATGACCCCTTACTCAGGCCACCTGGGAATTCCTTGGACCCAACAGAGAAAGGAATTCAAGCTTTGGTGAAGCAGGCCCATGAGGCAAAGTTCTAGCAGAGAGAATCCCATACCCACATAACAGCTGTTTAAAGCTTTTGAACAAAAGAGAAAAGGGCTTCAGAAGTCACTGAAGAGGTAATGGGCTTGGTATTTCAATCTTTCCCACACTCCCAAACCTCAAATACTCAAGTAGGCGCAGTGCTGAACTTTTACCGATAAGAGAAGTTATATGCGTGTGCGCATATATATACTATAACATCTCAGAATTTTAAAAAGGAAATGATGTCCACACGTGTGATAGAAAATATTTAAAAATCCACCTCTAGGTAAGACACTAGTGCAATCCCATTTTCCTGCACTTTCATCTGAAGAGGCAGAGGTAAATGACACAGCTTCCTGCTTCTGGGAGGAGAAGTTCATTTTGCGTTTTCCCACGCGTAATTTGAAATCACGGCTAGAGACCTTTTCCTCCACGTTGCCTAAGATCCTTTCCTGCACCTCTAGGCGTAAGCAGCAGTTCGCCAGAACCCAGTGGTAACCAGCAGTTTTCAAGGTTTGCCAGAGCCCGGGTGGAACGGCTGACCTGTGAGATATCTTTTCATTCAGGTATCTCATACTGGTTATCTTGCGTGACGTCAATATCGACATTCACACAGAAAGAGAAAATAGCACATAACAGGGTGATGACAATGTGTTGTTACAGTTATATCGTGACAGAAACCAAGCCAAAATTGTGGTAAGTAACAAAAAAACATCTTAACGCTGAGTTTCAATGTACTTCAGGAGAGAATCAGCTGAAGAAAACCAGCAAAATTTGTAAGTAATGAAAATCCTCTGGAATTAAAGAACTATAAATGGAAGCAGCTGGCAGACGTCTTCTATTTATCAAGGATAAACAGGAATATTGAATAAAGAATAAGCTCCGGGAAGCCTGGGCGGCTCAGTGGGTTAAGCCTCTGCCTTCGGCTCACGTCATGATCTCAGGGTCCTGGGATCGAGCCTCGCATCGGGCTCTCTGCTCAGCGGGAAGCCTGTTTCCCCATCTCTCTCTCTCTGCCTGCCTCTCTGCCTGCTTGTGATCTCTCTCTGTGTCAAATAAATAAATAAAATCTTAAAAAAGAAAAAAAAAGAATAAGCTCCATTTCCAAGTCAGCTCTGCAAAGTATGACAATACTAAACGACATCCTAATTTTTATTTGTACCTGGATATACAAACCAAAGGACAAGTTATTAATTATGAAATAATATGATGTCCCCTCGAGCCCTGTGATTCTAGGTATGTAAGTTAGGTTATTTGAAATCCACGGAGTTTGCAATCTACATTTTTAAGCCCAATGGAGTTTAATGGTAAGAAGATCTGAATATGTATGTTAAAGGGGCAGTGAGCAGCAGCCATAGCAATGGCCTTCACACACAGACAATGTGCAATGTCCATAAGGTTTATAGCCACACCCGCATTTTTTCAGTAAGAAGGAAATCTTCATATTAAGTATTTCGTATTTGACCCAGTTAACATGTCTTACTATTAATCACTTAATCAATACTGTAACTGATTTAGGAATATATATATGAGGACGTACACTAAGAAATATCTTTGAAAGAGTCCATATGGCTACAACTACATACGATTTTTTAAAAAGCCTAATTAGCTTATGTAACAACTCCTGCGGCAGTTACGTTGTTCTTTACACACGACTTGAGAAACCACTGTTTTTCTTCAACAGTTAGTTGAACAGTATTTTGAAAACCTAATCATTGGATCGTGAAACAAACCTTATTTGTAAAAGTAAGTTCGTCGATGCTCATATTATGTGCCTTACTGAACACGTCCACTTGAATGTAAAATCTTAGCCGAAATTTACTAATGTGACACTGATTAGACAGGCATCCTTACCTTGTGTTGGTATCTAGTGTCAAATGCATGTTTTATCAAAAGATTCTTTATGACAGAGATAGCCGTGTATCTGATCTCGTAATTGTCCTGAAGAGCAATGGAGGTTTCCCTCAGAAGCAAACCAACCAAGAAGTGATGCTTGCAATATTCATCTGATAAACTGTATTCAAGATTTGAATCTGCGGTATAATGAAATGTAAAACCCGTTTATAAAAGTAATCAGAAATGACCTTATCATTAAAGTAACATATTTATTATTTAGTAATATGTGCTTATGTTAGCAAGAGCTATAATTTTATTCTTAATGAATGTGGACAATTCTTTGGTCATGTAGAACAAGCATGCAACATTTTTACAACAGAAACGCGCTCACAGTCAGGGCTGTATGATAGCCTTAATGATCATTTCGGTCAGTAAGAGAGTCCCTAGATCTCTTTTCTCCTAGATCCTTTTTAACTCTCAGGAGTCTGAAGATTGACCCCAGAATGAAACAATGCTATATGTGGCAATATCTACATGTCTTTTCATCTGAAGAGATTTTGTTACAGCTATGGACTGACTGATTCTGTACAACAACACTTGAATTACTTATCTGTTTACACTCGTGAAGTAAGAAAAGGAGGACAAAGACAACTGAATCATTCTAAGGGTGTGAACTACGGACTGTTCTAGTAAATGTCAGAGACTGGCCCAAATACAACGGGTACAGGAACAGTAAGAAAAATAGCTTCGTCTCACTTCCAATTCATCAGCAGGCAAACACAGATCTTTGACTTCAGAAAATCACCCTCCAAACTATATGTTTCACTCCCTTTTAGAACTCAGTCCCTTTTCCCAGCTGCTAATATCCTGGTTGGGACCTGCCTTGGAACTATTCCCAAGGGATTGAGACCAAGTTTAGTCACTTCTACCGTAGATTTCACAATCTTTATTTCCTCTCCTCTACCCTTGAATTTAATTAAGCCGTAAAGCTAAAGGATACGTTTTCTATTTTTCGGGGGTGGGTGGGGGGAGGGCGCTCTTCAGCAGTTCATATAACGCTACGTATTCAGTTAGGACATAATAAATGTTGTGAGTAGACAGATTTAATCCCAAAAATCCTGAACATCTGTCGACCCCTTCTTTTCTCTGATGTCCTCCCGGCTACCGATAAATAACAGGGAAGCATCTGAGCTCTACGTGCTCAGAATTAAATACGGGAGTGGTTGAGCAGAGGTATTTGGTTTTCTAAGTACTTTTTCTTTACTTTCACTGGCTCGAATTCAGTGATTAAGACCCCTACCCCCTGGAGACACAAGGCATCTGATTTTCTTCTTGCCCTGGGGTCATCCTCTTTTGGGAATGCCGAGCACTTTCAATGCACAGGGGCCACTCGTGACTAACGCAGGGGGCTCTATCTGGGTAGATTCTGCAATGGCAGTTAAGTTTTGTTTTGTTTTGCTTTGCTTTGACTTCATTGATTTGAATACATCCAATCGGGTCCTTTCATCCAGACCTTCAAAACTGTGGCCAAGTAGTCATTAGACAGGGTCAGAGAGAAAGGAGGCAAGCCTGGGAGAGAGGACACACACTTAAAGAACAGATACAACCTCTGGGCCCCACGCTGCCTTAAGCAGGAACTTGTTTTCAAACGGATTCTTTGAGCAATCAATGTGTAAACTTATTTTAAAAGGAAACAAAAAATACTGCCTCATACACCATCTCCTTGGTTTTCTGAGTCTGTTAGCCTAAAACCTCACTGTGGCCAGGGACGATACGAAAAGCAAACAAAGCCTCCCCCCACCCCCACCGTCCATCTTAGCCATTCATCAGATCGTTTTTAAAGACAGTGAACTACTGTAGAGTGAACCGAGTTAAACCTACCTACTGAAGTCAAACGGTCCACCGCAAATGAAAAAAAATCTAATTAATATATGAAAAGAAAAGGGACAAATAAAAAACATAGTAACATAAGAATTGTGCTGTACAACAAAGCATTCAATAAAACTAGCAATGGAGTTAACTGAAGGCATATCATACATTGAATATATACGACAAATTACAATTCCACTCTGCTTTTACGCTTCTCGAGCTTCCTTTCAGCGGAAATGCATTTCTATGTTTTTTTTTTTAATTTGATCTCATGTATGAGTTCAAACATTATCACAGAAAGTAATTGTACTACTATCTGACATCTCTGGTTAAGCAGCCACTGATGTAATTACACCTGATTTCTCCGTGTTGTTACTACTACCACTGACACTACGAAGCAAGTGTGGGCTACCGTTAAGGAGCGTATCTTCGGACAGTTAACAATTCTGAGGTTACCTTTCAATTCACAGTTTACCTAGAAAACAGTACGCTATGCTAGCGCTAGCCCCCCAAGAAGGAAAACACCGTTTCGAATGATGGAAAATGCAAACACGTACCTTGAACGCGCTGGAGTTTAGGTTTCGCGAATGCCATTGGCAAGTTCAGAGGAATGTAATGTTCGTGATTGCAAATCGTTTGCAGAAATTCAAACTTGTATTCAGCCAGGACCTAGAGAAAAAAAAAAAAAGATACAGAACTCCCTTTTTTGTCGGCATTTACTATTTTAATAATTAAATACAGGGCATTAATTTCCCAAACGGAAGTGTTCGGTGCTTTAAGCACACCTTGAGACGTGACCCGTGCAGGAAAGAGTTAACACCAGCAGGCTCTCCTTTTAAAGCAAGGCTGCTGGCAAGGTTGGTTGCTGGCTGGCATTTGGGAAATTGGATTTTGAAACGCTCCCTACACGATAAGGTTGTGCCTCCTCTGCCAGCCTGCTCGGACTGTTTGTACAAACAATGTGATTTACTATGAACACTTGCTTTCTTTCCCTTTCCTGCCTCTGGAATTTCCACCCATCTCCAGTATATGACCAGTCCCCAAGAAACAACCTAGACCATAGGTCTCTAATGGGCGTCCCTGAAAAGCCATGTTGAACGCGTGTGGCTGCATGTTCAGCATTTTCCCTGCTGGAGGAAGGTTGTGCTCAGCGTGACCTTCACGGGAGGGAGGGTGGCCCCTCGGGAGCCCTACGTGAACACTGCCCAGGACTCCACTCGCTATGCTTTTCTGTTACTGTTCCAGCTGCGTATCCCTGCTGTATGTGTCCCTGTCACGAATCTTTAGTCGTGACGAAGGTTGCCATAACTCTACAATGAGTCCTGTGGGTCTTGCCGGCGCACCACTGAACATGTGGGTGGTCTCGGGGACTCCCCCCACACTACCCAACATCCCCAGCTCTGAGCGACCCCTGTACTCAGAGAACCTAAGCAAAAACAGCAGCTCCAAATCCTCCAGGGACTAAGTCTTACCCCTGGTCTCACGCTCTGATACCGGACGGCCGCTACGGGGACATCCTTCTAACTTACCTTGGGATCTTTGGGGCTGAATCCAGATATGTAGTCATTTATCAGATTGAAAACAAATCCTCTATCCATTAGTGTCAGACAGCGCTACAGAAACCAAAAGAAAATGAACAGTGACATAATTCTGGAAGTCTGGCATGACGTTCTCGCTTTTACAGATAACAGAATAATGGCTTTCGGAGTTTTACAGTAGGTGACCTTAAAGAAGGGAAAGGGCAAGTGATGTGTTGTTGGAATTGGGTCCCAACTGTACAATGTTCACATGTAGATGGATAAACATACATGTACATGTATGTATATACACATGCAAACACATATACACACATACATGTAATCTATTTAGCTACTCTGTCTCATTCTGGTCAATTCTAAAAGCTCAAAGAGAAGCGTATGGTGGTCAGCTCACTACTATAAATGGGGTTTGGGCTACGGCAAAATTTCAGACCCAAAGAGAAGGCTCTCCTGTGTTCTACGGAGTCTTGGCCCATTAATACAGCCCTCCTCTGTGACAGCCTTTCCTGATGTCCAGAGGTGCCCGCTGGTCTCCTCCTAGTTAAGGTTCTCATTCCTGGGCAAGTTCACAAGTCCAGGAAGGCTATGAACCAGCATGCACCCGTCATCTCCCCATCCACCTGCTTCCAAATTCATCTCTAAGTCCAAGCCCTAATCAGGTCACCTTCCTTCCAGAGCTTTCATTACTTCCTTATTGCCTTTAATATAACTTCCAACTCCTTAGCCTGGCATTCAAGGACACTCGCAGTGTTGTCCCAACCTACTTCGCCCGTTTCACCACCCAGTACAGCTCGTTGGCTCATTATCCGCTCCGGAAGTGCTGTGTGTTCCCACCTCGGGGTCTGTGCTCAGGCCAGGCCTACCTAGTAATTCTAGCACTACTTCAGCCCAATCCTACCCATTACTCAATGTTCTGATGAAATCCCAGCTTCCTAAGCCATGTTGGCCCACAAGTCCCTTGTTAAACATTTTCTTCGATGCTAGTGTGTGTTTTACTTATTAGTTCCCTGTCTTTTTACCCAGATAGAACAATAGAAAGTCTCTCTTTCCCTTTAAGTTCTCCATGGGGTCCACACTGTTCCTGTGAAATACAAGGAACTCGATATTTGATCAACCATTTATATCTCATTTCTCACAGCGATTGAGACAGTGTTCTAGAGAAATACAAAGGTGAATACGACATGGTCTTTATACTCATCCAGTGGTAAAGACAAATAAATAATTAAAATATGGTGCAGTAAGAAGTACCACGGAAGTATGGAAAGCACGGCTGAACGACAGAAGGTGTGTCGACACGCCATGGGAAGGTGAGGGCAGAGCTGAGCCTCAAAGATGAATGGACTCTACCAGGCAGACAAGGGAAAGGGACTGAGGTTCTAGCCGGTTACCCTGACGGTGCTGCCCTCACTTCTTCCATCATTCCAGCAACAAACTTATCCTCGTAAGTTGCTGGTCTTTCCCCACGGCATACAGATCAAAATCGAAATTCCTTAGACTGACGTTCAAGGCCTTCCATCACCGGGCACCAGACGAAATTCCCAGCCCTACCTCCATACATCCTAAATGCTCTACACGATGACCTTCTCGATCCTCCCTAAACAACTCCCAGACACACATATTTCCTCTTCTTTGCTCACGGGTCCTCTACCTGTAACACCAACTCTTGTCCCAGGGAACTTTTCTTCTAGGCTCTGCTCAACAGTTCCTGCTCATAATTCCTCCTGTTCTGGTCTTCCTACTGTATCTTGTTTCTGCTTACAGCAAAACAGTCACTCACACTGTATCTTGAATATGTAGGAGAAACGGGATTTCGGAGACAGACTTCCACCGCTGAATCTTCACAGGCAAATGTTTGTTGACTCGAGGAAGTCAACACTGCTATGACATCAACTATGTTCTAGCCCCTTTACATAGTAACCTTCAGGTTCCAGCTCCATGGAAGAAACGGAGACATTACATTTCAAATACTGTCCTCCCTAGTTTACTTTAAAAAGATGGGTGGATGTTTGGTTTTTGATACACACCAGTTTTTGTAATAGCGTTAAGTTTTTATCTTAATTCTGGCAAAGAGGGCTCTTCTATCAGAAAACCATACTCTGGGATGCCTGGGTGGCTCAGTAGGTTAAGCCTCTGCCTTCGGCTCAGGTCATGATCTCAGGGTCCTGGGATCGAGTCCCGCATCGGGCTCTCTGCTCAGCACGGAGTCTGCTTCTCTCTCTCTCTGCCTGCCTCTCTGCCTACTTGTGATCTACCTCTGTCAAATAAATAAGTAAAATCTTAAAAAAAAAAAAAAAGAAAACCATACTCTGGAGCTCGGAAACCTTGTTGTGAATTTTGAATAGGGAAGACTAGAGTATGTTAGACATTAAAAGTACTTGGATGGATCCTTGACCCTGAGGTTCTTCACATATGGTTGAGATAGGATAGGAGAAGAGGGAAAGGAGCAAGTGAAAACTGAGTGCATTACAAACCCATGCCCCTTTTCTGCAACACGTCAAATGTCATTGTCATCCACTTTATAGAACAGCTGCACTCAAGCATTGCCCCTTATGTACAGATAACGACAAAATATAGCGACAATAAATGTGCGGTCCTTCATCAATATAGGAGCTTCCATCTCTCTCAAAATCATCTCATGTGCGGAGATTAACAATTCTCCCTCTTGCGGATTAACCACATGGAGGCTGTGGTCACATCAGCAAACAGGTTGCTTCAGTTCCAGTGATACAAACTCAAGGACCAGCAGGGGTCAGAGAAGGATTTCAATGCATAAGGAGAGTCAGGGGCATGCTAAGGAGTTGTGGGGACTGTGGCAATGTAGAAAGTACATGCCAGATCTAAAGGTACTCAAATTAACATATTTGAAAAAAACATCATGTGAAACGAGCAAAACATGCCTTCTCGCTAAGCCACCTGTGTGGGACCTCTGATTTAATTAATTAGCCATTTCAGTGGGGGGCTTAAAAAAAACCAACCAGGCTATTTATTTTTAAGATTATTTATTTATTTATTTATTTTAGAGAGAGAGAGAGAGAGAGAGAGCGCACAAGCAGGGGGAGCGGCAGGCAGAGGAGGAGGAAGAAGCAGGCTCCCTCTCGAGTAGGGAGCCTGATGGGGAGCCTGATCCCAGGACCCTGGGATCATGACCTGAACCAAAGGCAGATGCTTAACAGACTGAGCCAGCCAGGCGCCCAAACTGGGCTGTTTAACTGATGGACCCATTCAGTCAAGAATTTCCCCAGGGGCACCTGGGGTGCTGTCAGTTAAGCATCTGCCTTCAGCTCAGGTCATGATCCCAGGGTCAAGCCCCAAATCTGGTTCTCTGCTCAGCGGGGAATCTGCTTTTCCCTCTCTCTTTCTATGCTCTTCCGCCCCCCCACCCCTGCCACTGCTTGTGCTCTGTCTCTCTCTCTCTGTCAAATAAATAAATAAAATCTTAAAAAAAAAAAAAAGTTTCTCCAGCAGGCTTACGCAGACCTAGCCAAGTCTCTAGAAAGTGGGCAATTTTTTCTTTGGCTTTAAAGACCATACAGGTGTAGAATAATTCCTTACCACGTTCTGGCTGCCTTTAACTCACCTTCAGGAAGCTAGCCAAACTATAATTGACATTTCGGGACTCATCAGGGATCTCGGCATAGCGGATAGTCACGTGGGGGATTATCGCAAGAAGCAACGAATGTAGGACATGATGATACGCCTCTGGAAATCTCTGGCCTCTGGGAAGCTTCAGTGAAATAGGCATAGCAAAAAGTCAGAGTCGCAAAAGGTCTCAATCGATTGCCATTCTTATTTTCAAACACATTCTAGACATACCCGTGTTTAACTGGAGTCTAACTCTTCTCCCAACTTAAAAATGCCATCGCTAGCTCAATGTACACTTCAGGTTACTATAGGAACTACCTGGGCCTCGAATAACAGAACTGACTGAAATCATCAACAAGCCAACCTCAGCATCACGTTCCTGAGATGTAGACACACCCCAGGCTTTCATTCCATTTTTTTATTCTCCTGACAACAAAGAACTCATTTATCTGTGCATCTCGATTTCGGTAAACCTGCCCTGTGAAAAATCTGATAAAAATGGCAAGTATGAAGTGAGTATCTTTCACTTCACAAATCTGAACCCTAGAATTCCTGTAACTGAGAAAATGTTTCAACAGAGACATGTTTAAGCTACGAGATGAGGAGAAAGCTTCAAAGCAAATGCATTTTACGTGGCAAATAACTAAAGAATGTACGTGGAAGAGTGTGTGAGGACTCTGAAAATGCATGAACTGTCAGACCTCAGATTTATGCAATTCATCTGACGTTGTGTATGTGTGTGTCTGTGTGTGTTTTAAGGCAAAACTGAAAAAGCTAAGGGCTAAGCACCTTTCAGCATAAGAGGATTTGCGTGTCATTGCTACCAGTGAATAAAATGAGCCTTCTCTGCCCGTGTTAAATATTATTCTTGAGTCTACTCACCTTAATTTTGTTCTCTTCCAACAAGTATGTGGCCATAGACTTTGCAATAATTTCAAAAAAAAACCATGAGTACTAAAATAAACAAACAAATACATAAAATCAATGTTTAATCGTTATCCAAATCCTGAAGCTTAGCAAAGCTGGACAAATCAATATGGGTCTGATCTTTGAACTTTAACAGCATTTTAAGGTGATCGCAATTCTACAACTGCAATTCCACAAAATACCTCCAAAGCGTGTTGCCGGAGACGTGATACTGTACTTCAGGGCTGGCTGCTGAGGTACAAAGAGCCTGTGGTGGGAATGTTGCCCATCGTGGGGAGGCATTTTATCACTCACATTGTTTTGATTTGCTGACGGCAAACCAACTTTTAGTTTATTTTATGACTGCTTTTCAATTCCCTACGGACAATGAATCTTACTAGTGTCTGCACCCAGTGAGGAGCCCAGCCTTGCCCTTGGTACATCACTGGGGCCAGCCCAAGGAGCACAGGTGTTTGTGTGAGTGTATTTGAAGGGTAGAGAGAAGCCTCTGGCAGATATAGCCTCAGCTGTCTGCAACTGAAATTCCATCATTCCCAGAAACAGTAAAACTCATGACAAAAATAAGAGCCACCACTTGAGTGTCTGTGTGCCAGAAATGACATGTTAAGTGCTTCACTTATATTTTAGAAATGAGGAACTGGATGCTTGGAGATGGTCAGTGACAGACTCCGGGTCACGGAACTATTAGCTGGCGGATTTTAACCCAGGTCTTTCTTTTACACAATTCTATTACACGTTCGACTGAGAACAGGGAGTGGGTAGGAAGGGTAAAGAGAATGAAGAAGATTCTGTGGAGCGCGTGAGGGAAAAGGATGCTTGAGCAGAGTGGTAAGGGAAGGGGGTAAAGGACGAAAAGACCAGGACCCAAGTGGGAGGGCATCAAGCGAGTACATCTCTGGCTTCTTATATTCCCCTGTTGTGTCCATTTCCTTACCTTCAGCAGTTTGTTTATTGCTAAAAAGTCGGCGGACTGTTTCAATATGGCGATCATGGTGGTAGCCAGGGTCTCATGTATCAGGTGTGCCTGAGGAGCGCTCGGTTTTTCAGGTCGGAAGCTATACTACAAATGAAAGAAAGTGAACCGTCAGTCAAAATTCTCACAGAAAAGAAACGGCTCCCAAACAAAGTTTCCTCCACAAACCTTGATGAAGGATCTTAAGTAGTTATCCAAGCCTTCTTCATGGCACTTCGAAACGATATGTAAGAGAACCCTGAAAACACATTCGCAAAGGGCAGCATGTCAGGCTATGGTGAATTTCCACAGTTGGACCGTCTAGCCCTGAAAATACTCCCACACCACCCGAAGCGTTAAAAGTGAGAGGACTGCAGACAACATAAGATGGCCTAACAAAGACTTCAGCATCTAACATGCTCAGGGCCTTGCAAAAACACTTCCTGGTTCAAAAGAAGGCTAGTGTGTTTCCAGCCCAGATGTCTCTTCTCTGCTCTAAATCTCTGTGCACATTTCAAGTAGGAGCTTGGCTACAGTGGGCCAACAGACCTCCGGGGGGGGGGGGGTGAAAAATGAAATCCCCGCCGGGGAAGGAAAGGAAAGATAAAGATAAAATGAAAAGCACAGCAACAGATGGGGAAAAGGAAGAGAGAGATAGGATGCGTATAATGGCGTGACCTGCGATCAGCAGTAAATCTAAAATTCATCTACGAGACTAGCAGTGGTTCTCAAACTTAATCATGCATCAGAATCACCTAGAGGGCAGGAGGCTGGGTCCCTCTCCCAGAGGTTCTGATTTTGGAGATCAGCATTTTTCATCCACCCCCAGGTGATACTGATGCCGCTGGGGTAGGAGCTGTATTTGAGAACCATGGGACTAGAGGAATGCTTCGTAAATTTTTGAGCAGACTGTCCCCAGCAGCAGAGCCGGGGTGTCGTGTAAGGCCCAGTGAGAGAGGCCATGGCAACAGCAGAAGCAACAAAGCCAGAAACATCCCACACTGAGTTCTCAGTGCATTCAAGCATCCTACTTGAACTGCAAAATTAGCACATTTTGCCTTCTACTCTACCATAGATCCTTGTTTGTTTCCATAAAAATTATATTCCCTCACTGTTTTGAGTAAAACTTCATGGCTTAGGGTGACTCTGTCCAACATGAGAGCCACTAGGCACCTGTGGCTATTTAATTGAAATTCACAACAGTGAAAAATTCAGTTCCTCAGCTACACTAGCCCCATGTCAAGTGCTCAATAGCTAAATGTGGCTAATGGCTACCATATTGGACAGCCCGAGTGTAGAACAACTCCATGATTGGAGAAAGTTCTATCGGACAATACCGGTCTAGGGCAATGGTTCTCAAACTCTGTTGCATTATGGAATCGCCTGGAAAACTTCAAAAAAAAAAAAAAACAGATGCTGAGTTCCACCCCTTGATATTCTGATTTCGTTGGTATGAATGTGGTCTGGGCACAGACCTCTTTGAAAGCTCCCCAGGTGATTCTAACATGCAGCCAGGTTTTAGAACCCCTGGTGGAGAAAAACACATTTTCTTCTATGGTTTCTGGTACCATCTATCCCTGGCGATACAAGTTCCCCAGTCTGAGAAGCATGAAACAAGAGAAAATGGATATTAGATATCTGACTTTGGGTTCTTATCTGGAAGATAAATTTATAGTGAAAAATGAAGAAACACAAAAAAGAAACAAAAGTTGCGTCTTTGTATTATAACACCAAAACTCACATGGTGCAGTTGATAGGAACGTCATCTTCATGGGTCATATTGGTGAGAACCCGGAAGAGTTGCATAAGAATTACAGGTAGAAACTGTATCATGACTTGGATCTCCATGGCATGCAAACACTAAAATAAGTCATTATTAGTTATGAAAACACATAGAAATATGCTATAACTTGCAAATGTGAAGCAACAAAAAAATTAAGTAACGAGAAATACATCCACTCGAATATAAACCCACTTCGATGGCAGCTTCCTAAGACAGGGAACTTTGGGGGTGCCTGGGTGGCTCAGTCAGTTAGGCATCTGCCTTTTGCTCGGGTCATGATCCCAGGATCCTGGGATTGAATCCCACATCAGGCTCCCTGCTCTGCGGAGAGCCTGCTTCTCCCTCTCCCTGTGTCTGCTGCTCCCCCAGCTTGTGCTCTCTATCTCTCTGTCAAATAAATAATAAATAAAATAAAAAGAAAAACAGGGGACTTTGTTTTGTTGATTACTTTAACCACATCTCTATTTCAGCACTCAGATTTTGTTCATGTATTTCACATGAAACACTTCATCTACCAAAGATAAAAAGTATAACTGGGATAAAGGGGTTTGGGAATAAAGACAACGGACTCCTGGTAAACCGGCACTCCACTGGAGTGGGAGAGCAGATGTGTTTGAAGGTTCTGGAGACTGGCCTGCTGGCCCCCAGCATGGAGCACGTTCTACAGAATGTGGACCATCCACTAATCTGCTGAGAAGGAAGTGAGATGCAGTAAAGAACAGTTCTCCATGTAACTAGCTTCGCACCGGCCCCATCCACAAACTGAGGTAGCCTTGCACAGTCCATTTCTTCCCAGGGCTAACACCCTGTCTCCAGCCACAGGTATGCCAAGCACAGAGAGGCAACGTGTTCGTATGTTCAGAAATGATCCCGGCAGCAAAATCTATAAAATGTCCTTCTTCTTCCTTCCCTTCTTCCCACCCCTTCCTTCACTCAGACATTCACTCGATCATTTAATCAACCAGCCAACCGGAAGGTGAAGACAAACAAGTCTCACCGGGCACCTTCTACACAAGCTCAAGGTTCAGCGTGATGGGAAATGCAGAGACGGAGGAGACCGGTCTATTTCTCTTTTGCTCTGTCTCACTATCCTTAGACCCACCAAACCTTTTCAGAACACTAGCATCTACAGGCGAAGCATCTCGGCAGTGACCTCTTCCGTCTGGGCAGATTCTCTTTGGTCAGATGCACTTGGCAAGAGATTGAGCACAAGGAACCCGTGGGCTATCCTCTGAGCTTTTCCTTCCTTTTGCCTCCCTCTCTTCTAGCCTTACTGCCATTGCCCCTCTTAACCTATAACCAAAATAGTCTTACCATTTCATAGTGGGTCTCTTAACTCTCTATACATCCAGCTCTCATTTCCAGATTCATCTCCCCCCAATTTGGTTCTATCAGACCACCTCTTCCCAAAATGCCTGTGATGCTTCCCCATTACCTAGGGCAGTGGCTCTCAACCAGGGGCCACTTGCCCCCCCACCCCGGCCCCACGGGACATCCCTCAATGTCCGCAGACATTTGGGGTTATCACAACCGCGAGTGCTACTGACACCTAGTGGATGGAGGCCAGAGATGCAGCTAAATGTCCTAGCACAGGACAGCCACCGACCAAATAGAAATGAACCCGTCCAAAATGTCAGCAGGGCCTAGGCTGAGAAACTCTGGCCTAAGGGCCAAGATTACTTAAGACCCAACCTAGATTTCCAGCCTTAACACTCCTCATTCTTCACGAGGCCAGACCAGTGCCTTGACTGCTCTGGGAGTATATCCTACGCATGCCCACTTTTGTGCATTTGTTCGTTTTTTAGCCACATCCTAACCATCCTTCTAAGTAAGTTGAAACCCCTAATTCGGTGAGGCCGCTCATTTCAGTCATTCGACAAAGGCATACTAAATGACCCTCCAAGGGCCAAGCACATCAAAAACACCTGGTTCCCCCCATCGAGCAGTTCAGAGACTCTGGGGGGAAAGACCTAGAACTAAACCTATAACGCCAATGGTCAACAGTACAATAGTGGCATGTGTGAATGCATGGAGGAAGAAGCAATGGAGTCTTCACGTGGGCAGGGGATGTCCAATGAGGCTGCAGAGAGGAGGCAGGTGAAAGGTGAAGTGGATGGGGCGCCTGGGTGGCTCAGCCAGTTAAGCATCTGCCTTTGGCTTGGGTCATGATCTCCGGGTGCAGGGATCTAGCCCTGCACTGGGCTCCCTGCTCAGTGGGGAGTCTTCTTCTTCTCTCTCTCTCTCGTACTGCCCCTTTCCACTGCTTGCTCTCTCTCACTCTCTCTCTCTCAAATAAATAAGAATTAAAAAGTGGGCTAATGTCAGGTAGAAAAGAGAGATGGGCATTCAAGGCAAAACTGATCCAGTATCTCTCCTTGGTAATTTACTCTCAACACAACAACTAGAGTGTTCTTTCTCCTCCTTGTTACAGACCAAACAAACCACCACGAACAAAAGACTGCCAAGGGCTTCCCATGCCTACACGTACCCCGCCTTCCCCCCTAAGCTCATCTCATGCCACCTCCCCCCCCACAAGCTGCTCACTGCGTTCCAGCTCTACTCATCTTTTCTTCTTTTCCATCCTTCCAACGCCATCGCAAGGTGTTTACGCCTGCTGTGATATTCTGTCCTCCTTTGCCACAGCTTTAACCCCTACACTTATCTTCTTCTCATCAATTTCTTTTTGGCTTCATCCATCATGTCCTCAGACGGCCTTCCCCGACAACTCCATCTAGAATGCACTGCTCTCATGTCGGATCCCATTCATCCATTCTATTTTCTCCGCAACATACATCTTGATCTCAAATTACTCATTTATACCCTCTCTACCCCCAGCTAGAGCAGGGATGTGGTCTGAACTGCTTTCCCATCCTATTCCTAGTGCCCACTGCATTAACTGGCCCCGACGAGGTGCTCAGTTAAGTATTTGGCGAATGACTGAATCAACAAATAAAATATGGAACCGAAGCATTACAATAAAGAATGGAGGCGTCTAGTCTCAGGGATTCCTCAATTCCCTGGACCCTTAGCACTATAATCTGGATCATACATTTGCTGCCTATCACATATTGCCCCAGACTCTCACTGGTACCACTCACTTATATCGTCATTCCGCTTATACATGTCCTGTCTCTCCGACTGGTTTTAAGATCCCTATGAGCAATGACCCGAAGTTATTCTACTCTGCAAGCCTCGCAACACCTGGGAAGCTATTACATACACAGTAAAAGCTCAACAAGTACAGGGCCAGTGAATTGGCGAAAGAGTGTCATTTACGGAACTAGGAGTCAAGAGACACATGCCACAGGCTCAACTCAGCTCTGCTCCTGCTCACCTGTGGTGAGCGACCACAGGTAAGTCCCCTCTACTCGGGCTTCAGTCTCCTCATTTGTAAAAAAAAAATAAAAAAATAAAAAAAAAATCTCAAGACTCTCACTCAGGACTAACGGTCCCTTACAGGAACTGGGCACTTTCTGTAATCGTGCGACATTTCACTGACTGCCACTAGAGGGCGAGCAAAGGTCACATAAATATCAGAAATTTCCACACCCTAATTTCCACACAAATATGAGTACATTTTTTTCTCCATTTCAAGACTACCAGTACATTTGAAAATGATGCTCTGCTCTATTCCATTCCGTTAAAACTTTACAAAGGTTCCCCACTGGAAGAAAAGCCAAAGAACTTAGTAGGCTAAGCATACACACGTAAAGAAGACATTCTAGACATTACCCAAGGAAAGGATTTGGAATGTAGAGGACAATCAGACTTCTTAATGATGATTAAGAATAATAGCCATCCTTTATCAACTATCCCCCTGCTTCTACCCTTCCAACAGTTTATGCTCAATCTGGTAAGCAGGATAAGACTTTAAAAACCCAAATCCCATCATGGGGCTCCTTTGTTCATCGCCCGGCAGGTCTTCCCATCTCATCGAAGGTAGAATTCAAACTCCTCATCCTGGCTTACAAGGCCTGACCTGGCTAGCTCCTCAGCTACCTTTCCAATATGAGGGTCTCTCCCTCAGTGTGCCAGCCCCAAGTTCTGGAATTCCCACCGTCCCTTGAACATGCCGAGCTAGCTCTTGTGGGGTGGGGGGGGGGGAGCTTTGCACTTGCTGTTCCCAGCGTCCCCCCCAGAAGTCCACCTAGCTGGCGCCCTCGTTTTCCTTAGGTCTCTGGCAAATGTCACTTTACCAGAGACCTTCTCTGACACTTTATGGATAAGAGAGACCCCCTTCTCACTCTTTCTTTCTCTTTGATATGTTTGAGTTTCCTTTGTGGCCCTTATTACCACCTGAATGAATGTATATATTCATGTATTCATTTGTTTACTCTCCATCCCCCTCCACCAGAAAGTAAGCCCCCTGACAACAGGGAGAGTGTTTGTTTTCTTCAGTTACATTCCGAACACTTAGAATGATGCTTGGCCCATCGAAAGGGCTCAAGAGATCAGTGTAGACTCCAGGATTACTGCTCTACATAGCAGATGCCCTAGCTCACGTAAGCCTCAAAACCACCCTACAGGTTGGCGTTACTGGTTCTCCCTATGTGACAGATGAAGAAATGAAGGCTTGGAAAAGCTCGGTCACTTGGCCAAGCCCAGTCCCTGAGCTAATGAGGGACAGGTCTAGGACACAAACTCAGCGAATGATTCCACCATCCAGCAATGCTATCTCATCTCACACTACCTCTCTGAAAGAAATGCACGTTTTTGTTTCCTGAGAACAGCATTAAGTAGTAACCTATGTCCAAAGAGAAATCCTGTAGAGATTTCATTTAAAATTTTTATTTTAAATAATTATTTTTATTTCATTTTTAATTTAATTTTCATAATTTAAATAAATTATTATTTTAAATAAATTCCTCAGGCTTGCGATGGCTGACCTACCAAAGGTAGGTCAACCAAAAGGAGAGTGGCCATCAGCTAGGTCCCGTGATGTGCAATTCGGTCCTACAACGTTAGGAAATAAACAGGAGCCTTGTGTTCTTGATACACTGGATAAAATGTGGTGTTCCTTAAGGCTCACTCCCACACAACACGCAGAAACGAGGGTTTTCTGTCTTTAGTTGGCCCTTTTAATATTCTTTCACCCACAGACCCAGGAATTGTCATTTTATTCCAAGCAACGGGGACTCCATTTCAATCCTGACCCTTTTCCCCACAGCACCCTTCCTGGGCAGTCGGCAGGAAGAGAAAAGACCTGAAAAAATCCATTTATGGAACTGAAATAAACATCCTCATGAGATTTTCACAAATATGTCAACAGATTCTGGTTACAAAATCCCTTGCTAAGGTCGCAACTCTTGAGGTCTGCTCGTAAGTAGGCACTTGAAAGAAAAGCACACGGAAAGTATTCTCTTGAGGGTACACGGCCCAAAGTATGGTAAGGGGTTAGTTTGATTCCCCCTGCCCCCATCAAAAGGTGGCAACAAGAAAGACACTAAAACCAAACCTTTTCACAGAAAGCTGTTCCTTTACCTTTAAATATTTAATGAGCTCCCCTGGAACCTCTTTCGAGCCTGACTGAATCAGCTGGCAATGATGGAAGAATTTGTGCACATGGAGATCCTGAAAAACAGATGGACACAGCCATGTGAAATGTGATTCCTTACCCTCGGACATGGGCTCTCTAGCGCCCCCTCCGCCCACATCTTGCAAACCTACCCATCCGGGTCTTCGCTCGCCCAGACCGGGCAGCCACAGCTACCAACATCTGTGTCCATGACCCTTAGTCCACTGGACCATCGCACAAAGCAGCAAAGCCAGGCAAAGCGAGCATGTGCCTAAGCATCCCGGGTAAGCCACAATTTTTGTGCAACTAGTCAAACCTTCATTTAATTCTGTTTTTGATGGGTGCAGCCTCTGAAGTTGGCCTGCTTCTACATTTTTAATGAAATGAGTAGGAAAAGCGGTCTGGAGCCACAGGGAGCTACCAGACAGGTCGCAGGCACTCGATGCTCAATTTACCACAGCACTTGGCCGGCGAGTGTCCGGCTGTCCTATATGGGATCTAGGTGTTACATGCAGGCTCTGTGGACAGGATGTACTGTATCTGGAACTGGGAGAATAAGATTTAGATTTTGACCTGCTTCCTCTAATTAGCATCTGTATGACCTTGGGTCAGTCATCTAACCTGAGTTTTGGTTTCTCCATCCATGAAACAGTGAAGTGGGCGGGGGGGAGGTGGCGTCAAGATGGACCTCGTAAAGGCCACACCAAGGAACGTGCGCTGCATCTTGTCCATCAGTGATATTTTGAACAGTCCCTGAGCCTTCTAACAGATATCTGATTGTAACTGCGTGCCTGGTCAGGCTAAGAGCAAACTGAACTAGTCATCCATGACCCACTGACTGCTAATTTCTGGGTTCGACTCCAGTCTAACAGTGAGAAAAACATCAGACAAACTCCCACACAAGGGCAGCCTACCAACTGTCACTACTCATGAACGCGGGCAATGCGGTCATCAGAAACAATGAATGTCTGAGAACTTGTCACAGCCAAGGGGAGCCTCAGAAGATGGGACAACTACATGTCATACGTTATCCTGGATAGAATTGTGGAACACAAAAAGGTCATTAATAGGTAAAAACTAAGGCAATCTGAGTAAATATGAACCTTAGTCATTAGTTAGGTATCACTACTGGTTCATTAACTTTAACAAGCGTGCCATACTAATGAATGTAAGAGGTTAACTAGGTGGGGTGTCTGGGTGGCTCAGCTGGTTGAGCGTGTGCCTTCGGCTCAGGTCATGATCCCAGGGTCCTGGGATCGAGTCCTGCATTGGGCTCCCTGTTCCCTTCTCCCTCTGCCCCTCCCGCTGTTTGTGCTATTTCTCTATTTCAAATAAATAAATAAAATCTTTCAAAAAAGTAACTGGGAGTGCTTGCTTCGGCAGCACATATACTAAAAAAAGTAACAGAGAAAGGAGGTAAAGGGTATATGGGAATTCTCTGTACCACCCTGTTTTTCTGTAAAGCCCAAACTGTCCCAAAAACTAAAATTTATTTTTTTAAAGAGGTGATAAGGGCCTCCACAATCCTTTCAGACTTTTGTGAGGCTTGAATCCATTTAAAGCGAATAAACAGATTTGGGGATTTGAAAGGGGTTATAAAATTTGAGTTACAACTTTTAAGAATGATGTTATTACTAATGAGAAAGTCATTGAGACCACAATTTCTCTAAGGTCGCAGGAATCAAATACAGTCTATTCTAAAACAAGAAACAGATTCAGGGGCGCCCGCCTGGCACAGTCGGAAGAGCATGTGACACTCAACCTTGGGGTCGTGAGTTCGAGCCCCATGCTGGGTGTAGAGATTCCTCAAAACAAACTAAAAATTCAAATATCAAAATTGACAAAATTAACTTGACGAAACTTACCTGAGTATAAATTGTAGACTCTAAGTGGCTTTTAATCTTCAACAAAGGCTTTGCACCATCTACCCACTTAATATCTACATTAGATTGCTGTGAACAGAAAATAGATAAGTTTCCATAACATACCTATGGATAGATGAGTGACACACGACACCTTCATGCATTTCAACTTTTTCCCTTTTTTTGGAACCCCAGAAACAAATGCATTTGTTTCACACATAGGGAATTATTGGAGACAATAACCTGCCTTGAGAGTAAACGGATCCTAAATCATTTTGAATTTCCAATCCTTTGCAGGCTGATACTTTTAAGAAAATCACAATAAAAATGAATTACTAAATAAATGCATTTTTAAAGATGATGTCCAAAATCCAAGCCCCAGCTCTTAAAACTGTCCTCAGAACCAACAGACACGAAGGGTGCCTGGTTGGCTCCGTCAGAAGAGCATGTGGACTTTGGGTCTCCGGGTCATGAGTTCGAGCCCCGTGTTGGGTGGAGGGATTCCTTAAAAACAAAATCTTAAAAAAAAAAAAAAAGAATCAACAGACAGGAGGTACCTTGGTCACACTGCTCTCAAAGTTTTCAAACGCTCCTTTTCCATACTTACCTTTCTTGTGGACCAGTCCGCAGACCGGACTCTGTGCAGCTATCCGCTAGAATACGGAAGTCTACTTTTTAAATATTTCATGGCAATGCCTTCAGCAAAGGCAGTGATTTTCCTACCCTTCTTGATTCTGCATCATTCAGATGCAAGTAGCCCGGAGGAAGATTGGCGGACACTGGCAGCTGCTGCTCAAATGTAATGATTCTCCCATCCTTCAGCAAAGGTACCCAGGCAAAGCCAACTGCCAAGACAATAATCAAGATAAGATGAGAGATGAGAGACGAAATTGCAAATGCAATTAGCTACATAAATCTCTGACTGCTGGGGAGCAGGGCGGGGTGACGATGTTTCCGGGGGTCTGTATATGGGAGTCCATGCGGTGGGCATCTGAACCCTGGGGAAGGAACAATGCACTTGGATGGCTTCCTAATCCCACCCTGTCCACTAACGTGTCCTCTACTCAACTTCCCGGACTATAAATTGGGAATGACACACAGTCTTCCCACTTCCTAGTTACTGAGAGACCCCAGAGAGAGAATATAGGAGAACACCTGAAAAATTTTTCAAGTGCATCGGTACCACTAACTTTACCCTTTGGGGAATAACTCATGGTAGAGTTATTTTTTGAAAAGAGTCGGAGCTCTCACACCCATCCTTAGTGAGAGCACAGAGTCCCGGGTCTGGGACAATCTCAGCCAGCAATCAGTGTGTTGCGCATTTTCTTTCAGCAACCGAACGGTGAGGGATTATGGAAAATTAAGGTCACAAGTCAAGGTCAGGTTTTCCTGACGACAGAAGGCAGAGGGGTAGTAGCAGAATTCAGATGGGGCACAGCATTAAGACTTGAATCCATGGAGCGATTTCCCCCATCTCTGTACTTCCTAACAGTTCTGCTCAAAAGAGCTTCTTGGATTTCTATTAGAAAACTCATCACGTTCCAGCTAAAAAAGCCCGAGCCATCTGTATTCCTCAGCTGGAGCAGGGTCATTATTTCCATTATAGAGCCTACTACTCTGGGCTTCAAGGGTTTATAACTCAGCTGTAAAAAAGCTTGCTTGGGACCAAGTTTTGGCACATGAGTGAGGGTGTTGGCTGGAGGGCCCTTTTTGAAAGCCGCTGCCTTCTGATTCTTTTAAAATTCTTTGCGTAGTGCTCACTTCGGCAGCACATATACTAAAATTCTTTGCGTGAGTGTGTGTGTTTATACTGTGAACACAGAAGTCAACACAAATCTGGTTAGAATGTTTTCATTTGGCAAATGCTTTAATTCTTTAAAGAAGACAAATATGTTGCTTTCTCTAAGGAGACTGAATGGTTTTCTCAGACTCCGAAAGGCGCCTGAAGGCCATCTTTACTAGCATAACTTCAGAAATGGTTTACCCAGAGCTCTTTTCTTAAAAGGAGCAGACGAAAGTTAACGCGAGCACATTCGGAGCTGTTCGGAAGGACTCTGTCAGGGTAGTTAACTGAAAAAATCAGACACGTGACCAAAGGTTTCTAGAACGGAAAAATCTCTTTCTTGTTCTTGGGTGAAAATTTTCCCCATAGATGTTTTTATTGAGCTAGAATTCAGACACCATACAACTTGTCTATTTCAAGCGTACTCATCAACGGTTTTTAGCATATTCACAAAGCTGGGCATCCACAACTACTACGTAATTCCAGAACTCTTCCATCACAGCCACAAAAGTACCTCCACACCCCTCAGAAGTCACTCCCTATTTCCCCTTTCCCCCAGTCCCTGGCAACCGCCAGTCTACTTTTGGTCTCTGTGGAATTGCTTCGGCAACATTCTTGCACCGTGAATTAATCAGAGCACGGCCAAGGGTGCCTCTCGGTCAAAACTCAGAGCCCTTGGAAGCTGGAAAGGTACGGTGTCGAGCACATGCCTTCTGGCTCAGGGAGGTGAAGCCACTTACAGGTGGACGGTTCTACATGATGAGGGGCCCACGGAATAACCATCCCGTGCGCTACCGGGCCCTTGGCCCACTTCGGTCTAGGACTTAAATAAGGAAAGAGTAATTTGTCTTTCAGGATGTGCACTATCTTGGGTTCCTATTGTTCAGCCCGACTTCTTCTCAATCCCCGAGGTCCCTTGCCCTGCTCAAACTGCAGTTCCCGTGGAGACAGAGAACAGGACCACGTGAGCCTTAAGGCCAACTTCCTAACACTTCAGTCTGGCTGCACGAACTCAATGGCAGTCCCAAACCTAGGATTCCCCGCCACCCCGTGGTTCTGCTACTTGCAAATTCCTTCTTTCCAGTGTTGACGCTTCAGCGCTAACTCCGAATTCTCTCTCTAGTTGCCAACCATTTGCCAGAACCAAGATATTCTTCTTCTGCAATCCCTTTCTCTCCATTCCCCAGCTGCTGCCGTAGGGCGGCCCCCTTTCCTCCTGGACTTCTGAAGTAGCCCCTAACGGACCTCTCTTCCTTCTTTCTTGCTCCAACTCCCTCCGCTGTCACATCGCTACCCAATGGGACTTCCTGCATTTACAGCCCTTCGATATTTCCATGCTGGTGACAGAATACAGTCAAATCCACAGCCTGGCATTCAAGGCTTTCCATGATCTGGTGCCTCCTCTTCAACCTGACACCCTGTTGATTCCTCTCCCAATACCCTGTGCTCTGATCCTACTGAACTTACACATGGTTCCCTGTCCATATCCCTCAATACTGGGCCTCTGGGCAAGCTCTTCTGTTGTTCTGGAATCTACTTTCCTGCCATCACTGTATTCTCAAACTCTACCCTGCCCCTTTAAGGCTTCACCCAAATACTACCTCCTCCTGGAAGCCTTCCCAGACTCTCAGCCACTAGTCCCTCCAACCAGTCGAAGTAGTAACTCACTCTTCCCTGAAATTACACAGCACCGCTTTTTTGGTAGCTACTACTTCCTGTCTTGTCCTATCATTGTCTATATAGATCTCATTTCCCCTGCTAGACCACAGGCTCATTGAAGACAAGATCTGTGTTTGAGTCTCCATTGTATTCTCCTTAGTACCTACTGTAATGCCTTGCACATAATAAATACACAGACGTATTTGGTGAATGAATGAATGAATGAATGAATTTCCAGGCTAGCTTAGCTCTGAATCCCAGGGGCTGCTGACATTTATCTAGTGGCAGTGGCATACTCCATGTTTGTAGGGCCTCTGTGTTCGCCTAAGGATGCGTCCCACTGATTTATCTAAAGCTTTGCTGGATGGGACCAAGACTGACCCTTCACTACCAGCTCAAATTGACTCAAATTCATTAAATCTGTTCTGCTCTCACTAGAACCAGGTGGGTCCCCAATCTCCCTCCGGCTCAAATATATCCCTGGGCTCTGGGCTTACTTCATTCTTCCTTAGCGAGCCAAACTGGAAAGTTCTGGCTGCTGAGCCATTCTACTTAAAAGAAATGATACTCAAAATGAACCTATAATTCATCTTTCACCGATGAACTTTTTAACTTGGAAACGTACTTTTTGGTGAGGGGAAGAAGTGGTTTGTAGCTTGAGGAAAAGAGGTTATGTTCTAGACGATTCCACCTCAAATAGCTGTAGAAAGAGACAAGTGAAAGAGTACACGTACCCGGAGTTTCCACTGTGTCCTGCTTTTTGGTTGTTCCCTTTGTGTTAATTTCACAACTCACGTGGTAAAAAGTAAAAAGCAAATGATGTTTTTGATGCAGGTGAATGGGAAGCTCAATTTTAATCTGAAATGACAGCAAAATCACACATCACATTTTGTTTTCATTGTCAAGCTGGACAGTCAGACCTTTAGTTCAATTTCATCATACTTTTCCGATGACTTGTTTTTTTTCTAAACAGCAAGCCAAGTCATCAAATAATAGTTATCATTTAAATGTACTCTAAAGGCTTTTCCAGTCAGTTTCAATTTGACAACAATGGCCTCCTGGGTAGTGAGGGGTGATTTATGGCTTGTGCTGGAGAGTGCAAAGGGTTCTCCTGGATGCAGCTTTGCAGCAGATTTTCTAAAACACTGGATCGAAACCACAGCCTCACAGCCCAGGGAGAGTATGTGAACTCAATCTGAGTTAGTGAACACAATCGATCTAAAATGTGTACTGAATTTGAAAGGCTCCTTTTCTCTAAATTGTTGTCTTCCTTTGCGTGGGGAAAAAGAGAATTAAGCTTTGCAAATATACATGCAAAAACTCACTATGGTATTATGGTATCCACCAATTACAGTTCACATACGTAGCCTTTGAAGAAAAACGCAAGGTAACTCTTGAATAAAAAAATAAAAATCATCACCCTTGGTACATGACTTCAATCCTAGAAACTGATACTTTAATACAAGCATCTCAAGTGATTTTCCAATCAGGACCCCACAAATGTCTTTACAGCCCCCCAGAAGTATACAAAAGACAGATCGCATATGTAATTGATCAGATGCGTGTTCGTACACCTGCCCAAGACACATGCAACCTCTTGTGATCTCTCGCTCTGTCATGGTCAATATAGAACGAATGTCTGAAAAGCCCGTTTCTTTCGGGCCCCCCCCAAGATAATGTGGATTACTCGCTACATGATCAAGTCTTCTGGAGTAACGGGTGTCCATGAGGGAGGGGGACATATTAAAACAGCTTGGTGCTGGACAACTGTCCTCATCATCATTCACGCAAGGCAGGGTTTTGGTGTAAGACTAATTTCGGTGGTAGGTATATTTCACCATGAACACGCCTATTGACGGCAGTCAGACCATCTGGGTGCCTAACGCTCTGCTGCACAGAAATATGGGCATCCTCCCTCCCCGGGGGGACAAAGCCGCAAGGCACCGCTCTGCTCCTCCCCACCCCCATCACACCAAGAGCGCTGGATAGAGAAAGGGAGGTGGCCTAAAGCTGGGCTACAATCCCCCCCGCCCATGACAGCAGGTGGATATGGGGAAAAACCGTGACAGCAGTGGGGATGGTTTCAGATAAAGAGCGCTGAGAAGCAGAAAGAGCCAAGCTTCCGGCCTGGGATGCATAGCCAGGTTCGCGGAGACACGTGGGAATCAAAAGCGGTCTGCAGATTTGGACAAGTCAGGGACACACCGACTGGAAGAGGCTGTGCCAGAGATACTAAGAGAGACAATGGCAAGTACAGAGAGACAAGAGATGGAGAAGGAAAGAGAGGCAGAGGCAGGGGCAGAGAGGTAGACTGGGGTGGACGGGGGCATGGAGCTTGACAGACCGTCCCACTCCTCTTCGTCTACACCACACCGAGGCACTAGAGCGGCCGGCGGGGTTCCGGTGGCCCTCCCGCGCTGCTGTGTCTCTCAAAGCATTTCACTTCCACAGTGGCTACGCCCCCAGCTCCATGCAAAACCACAGGAAGAAAGATGTAGAAGGGCGTTCAGGATGTCTTGTCTGTATTTCTTCTTCAAAAGCTGAGGAAATGGGAGACTCGGAAAAGGAGGAACGGACTTGCTCAAGGTCACGGAGCCAGCTGTCAAAGTGAGGCTAGAACCCTAGCTCTGGTCTCCTGTTTCTTCCCTACATGTTTGGGTCTCACCAGAGCCCCTTCCATTGGTGGGCGAATTTCCCCTTCATCGAAGGGCGCCAAGCCCTTCGCCTTGGCGTGACACTTTCTCTCTTCACAGGACAAAACATTCAGGGACCGCAAGGGCAGAGAAAATGATGGAGATGAAGAGAAAAAGAAGAGCCACCACTGTGTTTTATGAACATCAGAAAAATGCGTTTTTACCTCATCATAGAACTCTGGATTCTGGTTGTGATGTGAGACAACAGCATAAGCATTTGTGGTAAAAACAGACCCTGGCGGTTTTCCGTAAATACACTGCAAAAGAAGGAAATAGAGTCACCCATCTCAGCGAAGGCCTTTAAATGTAACGCAACAGAACCACATACAGTTAGAAGGTATCCGTGAACCCACGGCCATGGCCAAGCCCACCCAGCTTTCACCGTGAGCTTGTAAATTCCGAATCATTTACAGTCACTCCAGCTACCACCCCAGACACCCTTGAACTTGGCCGCATGGATGCTTCCGAATTTCTCGTCCTCAAGAAAATGCACTTCCCCATTAGCTGACAGCAAGAAGTCAAACGTGGCTACTCATTTGGGAGGGGAATACTCTGAAACCAGATCTGGAAAGCTGACTTGTCTCGTGCCATTTGCCTTTTTTCCTAGGAGACGCTCCCCACCAGGCAGTTAGCAGCATTTGCTGGACGCTCTGAGCGGCGGGCAAGGTAAGGAGCTAAACCACACACACACCAGCAGACACGTTCCTAGCCTAAGGGCATGAAAAACTGCCATGTCCACCCAGGTACAGACAAGCTTACTGTTGGCTCACTTTACGACCCACGTTTTAAAAGTCACTGGCTTTCTGTGAAACCCATAAAATAAATGCGAGGCTTTCTATGGTTCCACGGGAAGATCCATTTGCGTTTCTGGTGTGAGTTTTGCACTTCTACAGGCCTGATAAGCTCAAGGATAAATATGGAGTACTGATTGCCTCACCCTGTCACTTCAGAGCCAGCCTCTAGGCCAGCTAAGAAATGAAATTCAGAACTCCCTGTGAAGGCATTGCCAATTCTCCTGAAATACAGTTCTGGAGGCAATTTGCGGGAACTGTGTGGAGGGGTAAGCTAAGACTCTTTAAGGGTACGAAAGGACATTGCATGGGGGCAAAAAGAAGAGTCATTCTCATGTCCAGTGAGGAGGGAATCAGAGAAAATGCACCTAATTTGAGCCAGCTAATTCTTAACTGAGGTTTCTCAGTGGAAACAAACAAAACAAAACAAAAAACAAACAAAAAACCCCAAAAAACCCACAAAAAAACAAAAACAACGAAACACCTCTTTTCAAAGCTGGGGTGTATTAAACATATGGTCAATGGCTTAGTTAAGGGTTTCCAGGCTTTTTCCCCAGGAGGTCTGAGTGGAGGACTAGCTGTCATCTGTCTGATTTAGGTTCAAGCTAGAGAAGTAGGGGGCCAGCCAAACCAATCGTGACAGCTAAATGTTCTTGGAACTTTTCTTTCAGGCCTCTGATTAATATGCTCAAGAGCGAAAAGATAGAGGCCTGGTGACGTGAGAGGTATTTAAGGATTGCTCCATCAGAGAACACTAAGATTCTACTTGGCCTCCACCACGAATCCAAGTTTGGAGGCACCAGCGAAGAAGTCCTGTCTCAGATCAAAACAGTCATGCTGTGCTTCTGACAGCTCGAAGCCTGTTCGGATTTCAAGGGGAAAAGAGTTTACAGTCCCCTGACGATACCATTAGAAACTATCAGGTCACAGGAAAAAATGACCTTGTGATGGCACATTAGAGCAGTGCAAAATCAAAGAGGTGCAAAAGCAAAATGCTGGTCTATGAAGCTTACCCATTTTTAAAGCTACACAAGCTCCTACCTTGTTTGGATATTTTTAAAATATTTTATCCTTATAGTTAATGTGTCAGAGTAGAAAAGGCAATAGCACCATCAGCTCTTGAGTACATTTTCTTTGTGGCGCTTCAAGAAATTAAACTTAGCCTATAAAACCACCAAGTACCAAAAATCTTTATCTTCTTCTTTTTTTAAAATTTTATTTATTTATTTGAGAGAGGGCATGTGTGTGCGTACAATCAGGGGTGGGTCAGAGGGAGAGGGAGAAGCCACTCCCCTCTGAGCAGGGAGCCCGATGCAGGGCTCGATCCTAGGACCCTGGGATCATGACCTGAGCCGAAGGCAGACACCCAACCCACTGAGTCACCCAGGCGCCCCCCAAATCTTTATCTTTACACTAAAAGCGTATGCTTTTCGAGATTATAAACAAACCTTTAGAGCGCTAGCGTCACTTTCATCTGAATCCCGGAATTCCACACACACCGCAATGTTCCTTGCCTAAAAATGATCAATCACTCAAAATGAGTCCTAAAATCAGAAAATTATGAATTGCATTTTATACCCAAAATGTAGTTTATACTGCTTACCTTGGCAAATGTTTTCTGGCTATCGTATTTTAATTGCAAGGGATATACATACAGATGGTTTTTGTAAACAGTAAATGGATAACAGTATTTTGTCATTTCTGGAACAAACTCTTCGACCTCCACAGTAATATTTTGACAATTCTTTTCGAAAGGCTTCAGGGGCACATACGAAGAAGTAATACAATCTATGCCAGAACAAAGAAAACAGGCAAAGATAATACAATTTAGCAATCACGAACACATTCCTGCCTTTATAAAAATATACGCAGACCGCGTTCTCAAAGAGTGATTTCACAAACAGAATTCTTAGTGATTGACAAAAAGTCATACAACCACTTTAAGCCCCCAGAAGGACAAGATGGCGTAGCCTGGTACTGATTTGAGTGGGACCATCCAAACCAGACACGACTGCTGGTTCGTTCTCAATGTAGAGTGATTTGCCAAATATAACACATCATAATTTTTACAAATTTAAACTCTGCAGAGAAATCCATTACATTTTTTCCTCCTGTGGCTGCAATTTAGCTTTCACTGCAAATTTTTATTGGTATCAGGGAACTAACAGTAAATGTATGCCTCCAATTAGCTCATGGATAGTCACTCTGCAAAAAGTTAACTTGGTGCAGGTGCAATTTTCACCAAGAAATAAGGGAGGCCTTTGGAAATGACAGATCTTAGGATGTGTTGCCAATAATAAATTCAACACTCCGGAAGGTGAAAAGCACGAAGGCTCGGGAAAGTGTGGCAGCTGAGGTTATCCAAGCAGCCCTGGGACTAGAGGTGACTTGTATACTGAAGGAGCTCTAACATTGCTTGTCCCTGCTGCACTGCAGTATTGATGGAACAGGAAGACCCAGGAAGAGTCACACCTGAGGACACAGTGTTTTCTGCTGGGTTCAGGTTTCTCTAATTATTACAGTGATATTTAGAGTGGACTATCTGGAGACAAGTGATGGGTCCAGTGTCCAGACAGAACTACTGTTAGTATTTTGACATATTCTCTTCTCATCTCCTTTCGATGTCTGTTTTACGTAATAATACACAAATTCTACTGTATATACGGAACTTGATCCTGGGTTGGGTTTTGGGTTTTTTTTGTTTTTTGTTTTTTGTTTGGCATTTGATCTAATGTTTTCTTCTGTGGACTCTAGATCAACATCATTCATGAAAGGCTGCGTGAAGTTTCCTGGTGTACCATCACGCCTTAACCACACCGACAGTGCTGGATTCTTAGGTTGTTTCCAATCTCTCTCCAAAATAAACGATGTGAAAAAGAACACCTTTGTGCATAAACTCCTGTCTACGTTCCAAATTATTTCTTTAGGGAAAAAATAATCCATTGTACTCTTAGGTGTTTTGGAGTATGAATCAGGTGCCACGCCTCTGCTTATGAGCCTTTAGCAACCTCTTACGGCACGTGGACTAAGATCCAACCTTTTAAAGAGTTACTGTGGTCTATCCCATTTCCTGCAGAACTTCTCCTGCTTCATTCCCATCTTCATTGCTCCCACCACACACCACATTGGCTTCCTTTCTGCTCCTATGAACCAAGCTTGCTCCCGCCTCATGTTCTTTCCATATGCAACGCCCTCCATCTGGAACATACTGTCCCCAACCACCACATACTATCTCCTTCACATTCTTCAGTTTCTGAGCCAGACCAAGACCTCCCTTGGCCACCCCAATCACCGACTCAAATTGCTCATTTGTTTTCTTATTTACTGTCTGTCACTCCTAGATGTTAATCTCCATTACTGCAAAGTTTGTTCAGTAAATGAACAGATAGAGAAAGGCTCAGAATCAAAATGCCCTAGTTCTAGACATCTGTGAACATCGATAACCACATCGTGTTCCTACTCATGACAGGTGATGGTGCCTGGCTAAAACCCGGCCAGCATTAAGACAGTTGCACTTGAAACATTTTTGTAAATGCGACAGAGGAGAAAAGCATTTTGCTACTTTAATTTGCATTAGTGGCATTATTGCAGAGATTTGAACATTTTTCAAGTTTTTATTAGCCACTCCATTTTACTTCCTGCAAAGTGTCTTTTCTGTCTTCTGCCCATTCTTCTTCTGAGATCTTAGATCCTTGTCTTTAGAGAGGAAAAGAAACTCTCTTCCTTTTGGATTCCTTGATGGGATTTACCCAAGGCAAAAAGCAGCAGAAACTGACTAGGGAAGAGCCACAACAGGATATATTATATACGAAACAGCATCTGATAAAATCAACTTAACACCCTTCCTAATTTGTAACTATTCACTATATGTGCTGGATTGAATAGTGTCCCCCACCCCCAAAAAATTCATGGCCACCAGAACTTCAGAATATGACTGTATTTGGAAACAGGGCCTTTACAGGGCCACCTGGCTGGCTCAGTTGGAAACAGGGTCTTTGCAGATGTGATGGGTTAAGATGACATCATACTGCATTAGGGTGGGCCCTAAATCCAGTGACTAGGGAGTCTGCCTTAGAGCACTGAGAGGGAACGCAGCCCTGCTAACATCCTGATCTTGACTTCCAGCTTCCAGAACCGGGAGAGAATGAATCTGTCATCTTAAGCCACCCAGTTTGTAGGAGTTTCTTATGGCAGTCCTAGGCACTTAAAACACCATGTAAACCTCAAGAAAGAAATATACTGAAAAGATTAAAAACCTGCGATTCAAACGTATCTTGAGCTTTATTTGTAACATATGAATTCTTACTTGATAATTCCACAGGAACACATTCTACTGTGACGTTGAGCTGCCCAGGAATAATCTGCAATTTGGTCTTCTCTGGCCTAGGTGTAAAATAAGAAATATTTTATACTTAAAGTTTATGATTACTGAACGCACTGGTTACCCTATATGCAAACTTCCAAATGCTTCCAAATCCAAAAATGCTCCAAAGCGTTCAGTTTCTCCCACATATGACTCGCATTCATCATATCAAGAAACTGTAATTCATCTCTTTTATCAATTTACTACAGTAGCACACTTACTTCTTGTACTCTGAGAGCAACTTGAGAACGTCTTCATTTGAAAGCTTGCTACTGTCTTGTTTATACAAAGGAGAAAATCTCCCATCCAGATCCAGAGAACCTTGAGTATCTTTGAAAATGGGTCTAAAACAGCAAGAGAATTTTTTTTTTTTTTAATTCTCAAGTGTTGACAAATTAAGACGAACTTAACTGCTGGTGCGAATTCAACGTGGTACGACCACTTTGGAAAACTCGTTGGGTAATTTCTCGGGAAATTCAGCACACACCCACCCTCTGAGCCTGCAAGTCCGCTCTTGGGCATATTTCCACAGGACACCGAAATGTTCACCGCAGACTTATTTGTTATGTCTCCGAAAGGAAACAGCCTGAATATTCATCAGCAAGTGAACGGATACACAGTCATGTATCCAGACAGTGGACTACCACTCAGAGGGAAGGGCGGATATGTTACAAGGATGAGGATGAACCTCGAAGCCAAACTGAGTACAAGAAACGAAATGCGAAAGTACATACGGCAGGATTGCGTATGTAGGAAGGTCTAGCGTAGAAAAAAGTCATCTGTAGTGGTACCCATCAGCGTGGTGGCTGACTGACGGGAGTGGGATGGCTGCCTGGACAGGGGCAGGAGGAAACTTTCTGAAGTGTCAGACACGCTCCAGATCTTGGTTGGCATGGTAGTCACGTGACTGGAAACGTTTGTGAGAATCCACCGAGCTAGATATATACAACACACGCATTTGAATCAAGGGTAAAGTGTGTCTCCAAGTTGATGACCATTAAGTTAAATCTTTAGGGTCAATTTATACAAAGTTTAACAAGACATACGTAGAGTTTCCAAATACAAGTGTGGATGATTCCTTACCTCTCTTCCCGCTCCCATTTTTTAAAAAAGGATTCTATTTTTTTATTCGATGGACAGAGGGCACAAGTAGGCAGAGCGGAAGGCAGAGGGAGAGGGAGAAGCAGGCTCTCCACTGAGCAGGGAGCCCCACGTGGGGCTCGATCCCAGAACCCTGGGACCATGACCTGAGCCGAAGACAGATGCTTTAACTGAGCCACCCAGGCATCCCCCACCCCCTCCCATTTTTAGGGAGCTTCTTACTGCTAAAATGGGCAGTAATGCCCAAGCCCCCAACACACTGGGAGCAGCTCTAGCCAAAAACGTAATTCTTAGGAGGCCAAGCCTCCTAAGATGTGCTTCTAGGCATTAACTATGGTTCCTACTTCTAAGCATACCTCCTTTATTTTCAGTAAACAGGGGTTTAGCATACATCTTTAAAATACCCCAGGCAAGCCTTTACAGTGAGTTCTTGCTGCTGCTGACAGACGAAACAATGCAAGAGGGAAAAGGGAGCCCAATTCCTCATCAGATCAGGGAATCAGAGCATCTACGTTCAAAGGTTTTTAAATTAATATCTAAATTACTTTTTAAACTCATTTTTCTACTGACCAAACAGCATCGAACAGCCACGACAGTGGGCTGCGCGCTACCGTGGTCTGGCGTGGGCGGAGGTCACGTGCTGTGGGTTCAGATCCCGGCTTGGCCATGAGCTCCGTGAAGTTGGGCAAGGATTTTTTTTTTTTTTTTTTTACTCGTTCCACGGCTGAATTTCCTCCTCTCCCAGGCAGGAATAACAGTCCTCACCTCTCAAGAAGGTACACGTTAAAGCACTTAGACCACCACCTTGTACAGGGTTCCCAGAGAACTCTGAATAATCCCAACAGCAGCGACAGACTTCTCAGGCCAGAGCACCGCTAAGGACGAGTCTGTCCACAAGCCACACTTCACCCCCGCCAGTGCCTAAACAGACCAACCTCCGCAACTCTTCACCATTCACCCAACCGTGGTTATCTTCTTCTTCTTCTTTTTTTGCTGAAACTAGCCCACAAAACGAGGACAAGCATGCTTTTTCATCTACCAACACACAGTATGTTCTGAAAGCTTCCCCCAAATGAAATGATTATAAACAGTGACAGAAGAGTTAATTAGCTTAGAATCTCCTCCCCTCATGCTACTCCCCAACACCCACCGAACACAGTGGACTGAATTACTCAGAACATGGTGCCTTTTCCCCAGAAGTTTCAGTGAGCTGTACAGGCTATACCACTCACAAGCCGGTGAATCTGGACTTCAAAGGGGTGGGGTACAAGAAAGACATTTTAAGTCATCACTGTATGTAGACTTGCAAGAACTGGGGGGGGGGGGAAGAATATAACCTACCGCAAGAGATGAACTAGAGATAACACCCTTCCACACACACTACCTGTGACGGGTTTCCCGCATTTGTCATCAGAAACCAAGTCTATTCATGAATGACCCGCTTGCACTTAACAACCGCATTCTTTTGCCTTCTCATTTTTAGTACGGTTTCCAGAAATATTCTAGGATAGCTTTTCGAAGCATAAACTTAGCCAGCTTTGAAACAGTGGGCACGGCTGTACATAATTCGCTACAATCTCGGGTTTTCCGGGGAGGGCAAAAAAATTCCATTACTGTAGCAAATAAACTCTGCTTTAAAATGCAACAAAATTAAGTGGTGGTCAGATCGGGAACCGAGGCCAAAGCAAATTTCGCTGAAGCACCACAGATGAAGAAATGGAAGGTTCCTTGAGGCACGGCAAATTGCAAGAGAAAGGATTCTCATATCCCACGGCAGAGTTCACGTCTGTGCCCTCCCACCTAAGTTCCCACGTGGAAAGCCAAACCCCAAAGTGCCAGCATTAGGAGGAGGGGCGTGTGGGAGTTGATTGGGTCAGGAGGGTGGAGCCCTCGTGAATGCAATTAGTGCCCCTAGAAGAGGCCAGCTAGATGAAGATAAAGGAGAAGCCAGCTAGCTGTCTGCAACCTCAAAGAGGCTCCTCGCTATCACCCGGTCATGCTGGCATCCGGACCTCAGACTCCCAGCCCCCAGAGAGAAATGTCTGCTGCTAGAGCCACTTGGTCCCTGAGAGGACCCAGCCACGTCCCAAGTGTCCAAGGACAGACCTGGCTTGTCAGAGACCGCTCTCTAAACACTGCCAGCAAGGATGACAGCCGTGAACTTTACAGATGAGTGCGAACAGAAAGGTCAGGATTATATCTGTACAAACCTGGCAGCCCAAGCAAAGGGCATTCTGTATTGTCCAAGGCGGCTACACACTTGCTTTGCTGTCCTGTGCACCTTCTGGGCCGTCTAGGGGCAGAAATAAGAAGACACACTAGTGTGTGTTTGAACAACCAAAGACTCAGAGCACACAGTCATTTCCCCCACTTACCGATGTAAAACATCCCAGTCTGGCGAAAGAGAAAAAGAAAGAGCCCCCAATAAAAACAAACACCACACGGCAGTTACCCACTTTCCACTAGAGTTCTCTTTCTTTCCTTTGTTTAAATTTAATTGGATTTTATTTTATTTTTTGGCAGAGAGCGAGCACAAGCATGGGGAGCAGCAGGCAGACGGAGAGGGAAAAGCAGGCCCCCCGCTGAGCAGGGAGCCCGATGCAGGTCTCGATCCTAGGACCTTGAGGTCATGACCCAAGGCAAAGGCAGACACCTAACTGACTGAGCCATCCAGGCACCCCAAGACCAGAGTTTGGTGGGGTTTTTTTTTTTAAAGCGTTTTGTGTTTCCTCATTAACAGAGCCTTCATCAGGATATCCAAAGATGGATGAAAAGAGGTGTAGGGCACGTTTTGTACCAAAGACCTCTACTGGGAAAATTTTGAGCACTTCCAATGCATATTTCCTTTCGCACATGAGCAGGCAGACACTCTTTATTCTTGGGAGAAGTTTGTTCTGAATACAGCTGACCTTTTTACTCCCAAGATAAAAAGCCAAGTGACCAAGAGTCAATACAATTAGTTTGGTTGGGCAAGGAGCTGCTGTTTGCAAGGCGCTGGGAGCTGACAGAAGATTAACAGCCCACAGAGCCGAAACCAGCCGCGAAATACTGGCTGGATGCTCATCCCCAGGGATGCAGAATGCTAGAGGCTCTTATCTACATCATTGAGACTTTTCACTCCCACACAAATTAGTCACATGTCCCCTCGGCATCTTCCGCTCAGTAAACACTATTTGGACACACAACCAGATACCACGTATGACGGATCGACTCTTCGTAAATACGCAGTAGCTGCAGTGCCGCTAATGAAGCAGGCCACGCATGCTTTCGCTCTCTGGGCCTCCGTTTTCTCATTTGTAAAACAAGAGGAAAGGACCAGGTCACTCATTTGCAGGAGTCTGGATTTCACAATCCAGAAATTTGGACCATTACAGGGGTCGCTGACTTTCACGTTGCCATCCGAAGACATTCCAACAGTTAAAACAGTCGCTACCGGGGCGCCTGGGTGGCTCAGCGGGTTAAAGCCTCTGTCTTCGGCTCAGGTCATGATCCCAGGGTCCTGGGATCGAGCCCCACATCGGGCTCTCTGCTCAGCAGGGAGCCTGCTTCCCCATCTTTCTCTCTCTCTGCCTGCCTCTCTGCCTACTTGTGATCTCTGTCAAATAAATAAATAAATAAAAATCTTAAAAAAAAAGAATAGTCGCTACCATTTCATATGCCAACATTCCAAGAAAGACACACAGGCGTAGTAATGTTCAAAAAGGTAGGAAGAACAAAAATCTCAGAATAAAGGGACGGCCCCTCGAATTGAATTCACTTAGCTCCATGAATCGCTCGCTCTCTTGTCTTTCGTGTGCTTATCACAGACAGGGCTGGAACTCCCAGCTCTGACATTCTAGGGCTGAATGGAAGGGCTGGAAATAAAGAGTAAGCTATTGCCAAGGATATGGTGTCAATGAGCAGATGTCGCCTAAAAGCCTTTTGCTCTTACTTTGATAAGCAAGCAGCAATCAGACTGTCATGTAAACAGAACATAAATGAAAAGGGGGGGGAGTCATATTCAAGCTGTAGCACGCACACTCACACGGCACACCGTATTTAGAGAACAAGGCTCCCTGGAGGGGTCATTAACAGTACCATTTAAAATATCAGCAAAAGGCAAATTTTACATTACGCCGAAATGTTCACAAACGAGCACTGTCACTACCTTTGCTGGATCCGAATTTTTGATGTAGGGTTCTGCACAGTGTGCGATGTTTCCCTGGAGCACCTTTTCAATTCTTGCAACCAGAAAAATTTCTGGATGTGGATTCGTCACTGCGAAAATTCCCTGAGGGAGAAAGAATTACTCCCGTTAGACATTTTTATGTGACTTCATGCATATCGTTGGGTGGTCGATGACTCCTAGTCCTGTGGTTAGCATCAAAGGGTGACCTTTGACACAGGGTTGTGTGTAGGACCCTGAAAACAGACGGCCTTTCCTTTCACACAGCTCCTAAAGCTTCTTTCAAAACCGACCTGCTCTGGTCACCAACTTCACATCTATTTGTCCCTGAGGTACAGCTGTCGCCATTACCACTTGGCTTCTCGTGTTTGGCCGTGTTCGCAAGGTGCCTTTTCATACCTAATTAATACGACACGTATTGTTTCGGCTTCATGGGCCCATGCTGAGATAGCACGCATTTCTCAAGTGGAACTGACTGTGCATTTTCAAACGTCACTGCATGTTAACTCCAGAGCAATTCACCTGCAATTAATACTAATTATAGCTAAGAGGAAGCAAACGCTTTACTGCACTTAAAGAGCGCCTGCGCTTTTCAGGTGAGGAGAGAGAGTCCAAAAGTTGGTTTTTTCCTGTACAGTCCACTTAAGGGTTATGAATGTAGATACAGCCAGAGTTACAGACACTTTCTGGGGATGCGTGTGACACCACTGTGTCATCCACTGTCCAGCTCCTCCCAAGGAGACTATTTGCCAAAGAGCCAGTTAGTTGATTAGGTCTGTTGTTTAAAGGAGCACCACACAAATGAATTCGAAGGGAAAAACCCATTCCTGTGATTCGACCAACCATTATTTTTCTACCTGGTGTATTACCAACTGTGTTCAGATCCTGCGTTCTAGTTTTCAGAATATTTCAGACGTATTATCTTACCTGCTCTGGAGCAAGCACTCCACGGCTTCCAGGAAAGATGAGAAAACCCCGTGTGGGACCCCAAGTCATTCCCCACCCCCGCCAGAATCCATATATATAATGATATATATAGATAGATATATAGATATATATATAGATATATCTCACTTGGAATGGCTGATTCACCTTTGAATTCCCAAGCAGTGAGCAGGGAAGGAAGTGGTTAAAAACTACCCAGGAGTTAACAGGTCCTGGGTTCAAACCTCTGGCTCTGCCATGTAGGGGTGGAGGCAAATCCCCATCCCGTGTCTACACCTCAGGTTTCTCACCAAAGAAATGGGGATGATGAGAATATTAGCTACTCCAAAGACTTCCTGTATGGATTCCTTGTACTGCACACTAGGAACACTCAGTTATTATTTGAGTGGCCCGGAACACTCACAAGGCCACGGAACCCGATTCCTGGTACTCCCAGGAGCAGGCCACTTGGGTGGGGAGATGCGCCTGGCAGCCAGTTCCTACTGACATTGTCACCTAACTGTCCTAGACGGTTTTGTGCCTTATCTTCCTTGATCTTCAGGAAAAAAACCCTCGAATGCAAGCACTTAGGATATACCCATTTCACAGATGAAGAAACCGAGAGTTTACAGAAGTTTATGCTGCAAGCAGACAAGGAGCTTCCAGACTATACATCCAGCCCACGCTATGCTGCCTCTGAGCCCTGAGGCCCTTGCAGCCGACATTTCACATGATGAGGACAGATGAGAGCAGCAATACTGATTTTTGCTACAGCTAATGTTCACTCATTTTGAAAACTCTGACAATGGCTAAGAGCAAGGTGCTTTCACTTGGATATGTGTGATCACCATTACTGCGCTCTATTGCTGGTCATGTCATGCTGAACAAACATGGCGGCCTAGCGCCGTGCCTGGCCCTTTCTGGGAACTGTGCACTTTGTCAGAGCCTTATAGCTGCCCCTGCATGCAGGTACTATCGTTTCCTCCTGTTCACAGATAAGAATGCTGAGGCATCGAAGCATTCATTTTTTGAAACGACCAGAGATTCCAGGGTAAGGGGACGCCATCAGCGCTGTTTAGCCTTTTGTCCCAGTCAGCTTCTAGCACTCTCCCTGTCCCCAGAACACAGAAGGGTAGTCAGAGAGCGCCCGGGAATCCCCATGTGGCCCGGGAGTCTGGCCCTTGTAGACAAGGCCTCTGATCCTTTTCCACCTAGGAGCACGGATGCAGCTGCCCCAACCCTCAGGGTAATTCTTACCCCCTGACTGCCCCTCTCCCTCTAAAGAAGGGGTGAGGCCCCCTCATCCCAGTACCCAACACTTACAGAGCCCACAGCATGGCACGGCTTTGCGGGGGAGATGCTGTACCCCTTCACCAGGCTAATAAGAGCTGCCCCCAGGGGGAAGCCCATGGAGTCACAAGGAGGCAGGCCTCCAAGAGTCAGCATCTCCCCCACAAGCCCAACTTAAAGTCAATCAGGTCTGACCTTGGAAGACATGGGGGAGCTGAGCTCTATCAAGGCTTCCGGGAAGAAAATGCCAGGCAGCTGAGAATAAGGGTCAAAAGGGGGCAAAATCACTCAATGGATCCAACTCCCTCCTTTCCGGTGGCCATCCCACTGTTCTCAGAAAGCCACTGGAGAGAACGACTCCAGTGAACAGATGGGGAAGGCCTAGGATGGCCCCCAGACAACCACCATCCACCAAACTCTTACTACAGATTATGCTGCTGTTCGAGCCGCCTTGCTGGAAGGGCTGAGGCCACCAAGACAGCCCTTTCTGGGAACTCTGGGGAACTGGGCCTTCTCCTCCTCTCTCGGGTAACACAGAAGCAGTATACCACAGGGGTAAACACCTGGCTTTGAAACCTGCTAGACCTACTTTCAGGTCCTGTTCTTCATCTAAGTTCTGTGACCCCGGGGCAAGCTACTGGACGGCTCTGTGCCTTCATTTCCTCATCTGTGTAATGGGTATGGTAATAGTACCCACCTACTTTGCTACGCTGTTATGAAAATAAGGGCCTTGATAAAGAAGCTAGAGAAATACAGTGGCACATAAAAGGTGCTGAACTTGGGGCGCCTGGGTATCTCATTGGTTAAGCATCTGCCTTCAGCTTGGGTCATGATCCTGGGGTCCTGGGATCGAGCCCCACATCAGGCTCCCTGCTCTGTGGGGAGCCTGCTTCTCCTTCTGCCCATCCTCCCACTCATGTGCTCTCCCTCTCTGCTCTCTCTCGCTCTCAAATAAATAAATAAAGCCTTTAAAAAAAAAAGTGCTGAACTCGCCGTCATTGCCGAAGAACGGGCGAGCTGGGATCCGAGTTCAGATCTACCTACATTCAGTCTTTCTCCAACACAGCACTGCCTCCTCCCCCTAAATGGGAACAAGTTGAGGAAAAAATTTCTCCAGGGCCACCTGGGTGGCTCAGTGGCTCAGGTCATGATCTCGGGGTCCTGGGATGGAGCCCCACATCGAGCTCTCTGCTCTGTGGGGAGCCTGCTTCCTTCTCTCTCTCTCTCTCTGCCTGCCTCTCTGCCTGCTTATGATCTCTGTCTGTCAAATAAATAAATAAAATTTAAAAAAAAACTTCCCCAAAATAAAATGTTCAACTAGTTGAAGTAAATGACCACTTCCCGGTTTCATCAGTTGGTCTGAAAAGATTGCAAGATGATAAAGCCATCTGAGGCCACTGTCCCTCAGGTCACCTTCCCATCACTCCTCTATTCTTTTCAGGCTTCTTCTCACAAGCCCCACATCTCCTGCGTGGCCCTCTAAGTTAACTCCTGCCCTCCCAAACCCCCATGTGTTCCGAACACCTCCACTATCATTGCACAATAGGCTGCAGCATGGAATTTCATTCTGCTGGCCATTGCTGACTGGAGTCTTGGAAACAGACCTAGGTTCCAATCCCACCTTCTCCGCATTCGGCTGCGTAATGGCGGACCGCTTCCTTCACCTCCTGATCTGCCCTTTCCGCCCCTCCAAAACAGCCACAAGTGCACTACTTGACTATGGCGATTAAATGAAATGTCAATGGAAAATTCCAGCATACCGGAGATACTGAAAAAACTGTTGATTTTCTTCCTGACCTAGATTACAAGTGGGATAAAGCCCACGTCCACAAGTTAAACTCCATGCCTTGAACATACAGCTAAGCACACCAAAGAAATAAAGTAAACACATCATTGGCTTAAAGGGGCTTATTTGATATGGTAGGGATGCTTGGGTGGCTCAGTCAGTTAAGCGTCTGCCTTTGGCTCAGGTCATGATCCCAGGGTCCTGGGGTCAAGCCCCACATCAGGCTCCCTGTTCAGCGGGGAGTCTGCTTCTCCCTCTGCCTGCTGCTCCCCCTGCATATGCTCTCTCTCTCTCTGACAAATACATAAGTAAATAAAATTTAAAAAAAAAAAAGAGGTGACAAAAAGCTACCACAGATCCAGAGTCCAAGGAGGGAAGTAACTGCACATGCAAAGGCTTCTCCCACCATTTAGCAATCTGTACCAATGAGCATAATCCTGAATCCAAAAAACCCCAATGCTTGGTATTTCTTCTAAGGAGATAATTCAACAGGAGAGCTAATGAGCATACACAAGGATGTCCAATGTAGTGTTATTTACGATATCCCAAAATGACAAATATCCCAATGAGTTAAGTTCATGGAATATGACATTAGCCTTTCTGAATGTGAGCGATCCAGAGACACTGATCCAGAGATACTGATCCAGGATCCACGTGATATGAAACAAATACAGCAGGTATAAAATTGCATGAACAGGATCTAGTTTGTATAAGAACATATGTAAGATTTATGCGTTTATATATATACAGATGTCTGGAAAGAGGTTGGCCAAAATGTTGACACTTCTTGTCTATGGGGCGCGGCGACATTTTCTTCTTTATGCTTTTCGTCTTGTTCAAATCTTCTACATCTTAATACATTTAGCTTTATAATCAGGAAAAAAAAAAAGAACCAGCTTTTCATCGGGGGGTGGGGAATAAATCTTACAACGTGAACTGCTTTGTTCTTGTGCCTCTTTCCAGTTTCAATTCTGTCACAGTCTAGTTTCCTTTTAGTTGCAGAAGTCGAGAAGGAAGACTGCCAATTCTGTTCTGCCTAACCTCTCATGGCCTGAAGGGAGGTCAGAGGTCAAAATGCAAGGGAAGCGTCAGGCTCCTTCTAAAGGGGCCTCTTTGCACTGGACAGGACGGAGAGCACGGCATCGCGTATGCGACAGAAGCCGTCCCCCTCCCACTGCTTTTCAACCAGAACTCCTCGGATAAAGAGCCTTTATGCTCCATTAAAACTACCTATTCATGGGGGGGTCAGCATGAACACTGCCCTCTCGCAAACGAAGATCCCCAAATTCCGGACAACTTGGCCACTGGGAAGAACGATATTCTGGAGGAATTTGACCGTCAATGTGGGACGTTTTGCTGTGGTTGGGGGGGGAGGTTAGGCAGGCCAGGAATTTGAGGGACACAGATCTAACGGCACCTCAGCCAGGGGTGTAGCCAGACACATGGAACCCCTATCCTGTACTCAAATCTGGCAAAGATACAGCCTCCAATCTGTGACGGGTCACAAGACTTGCCCAGATGGGGTGAAGTTTCATTTAGACGGGCACCTTCCCTTCCCTGCCTAATTTCCTTCTCTTCCTTGCACTCACTCAGAACTCCATTCTCTGGTCAGCAGCCAGGCTTCGGCTAAAGTTCTACAAGGGGTTGCTTTTTCCTCTGGTCCTAAGGAAAAATCCAATGGTGTTTTAACAAATATCTGGAACTAAAGACGGCGCACCAAGACAAAAGCCAAAACCCAAACCTGGCCACCTACTCCCAAAGGAGCGGGGAATTCGGGAAGGGGGGCAGGCTAAGGCAGGGTCCACTTTTTTCTTCAAAGAAACAAGCCTTCCAGGCGTTCCCCTGCCTTGCTCACAAGTACACACAGGAGTTGGGGGTGTGCGTCTCTGTCTGTGTGACCTACATTCAGCTCACAGAACACTTCCTCTGAGACTCACATCACGGTCCCACTGAAAATGTTCCTTTGCTGAGGCGTAGCTAGCCTATGGGGTTTCCATTCTGTCCCTGCCGCTTCGGTCCCCAGAAAAATCCCTAGCCACAGACCTTACGGGAGCTGGAATGCCTGGGAAAACATCGGTCTGAGCGGGCGAAATAACCCATGGGTATGTTTCGGTTTCTTCTCCAGGAGGCTACAAGAGGACTCTTTACCTGCTTTATGTAGCGTAACTGAGACTCAGCAATTCCGTGAATAAAAGACTCCGGGGAGGAGCTTTTCAGGCTTCCATCACCGGCCAGCTGGGCGGAGGGGCCCCACAGCATCTCGCGGACAGATGGGGGATTCAGGTCTACGTGGAAGTCAGCTGAAATCTTGCAATTGTTCCTTACATCAAATAAGGCGAGATTGATAAAGAACGGTTCAACCTGGGAACGAAAACAATGACATTTGGAAGCGAAGACTTTTCGGTGGGGGTGGGAGAGGGATGCAAAATGACAAAACGATGTCCGGATTCCACGAGGCTCTGCGACTGCTGTTCCTTTCTGAGTTCGACATTCGGCTAAAATTGCATTAGGGCTCGTTTGCATATAAGACAGAGTGCTCTGAAATAACAGCCTATCAAATGTTAACTTCTGCTGGGTATAGGTCATTTTGCAAGTTACACTTTCTTTAAATGAGGAGAAATCAGAAGCCACATTTAAAGGACATCAATTGTTTTCTGAATAACATGTAATCGGGTTTACTGAAATCGCCGAAAAACAATGCCAATATTATCGAATAAAAATGAATGTTCCCTTTTGTTATGTTACAGCTTACTGGATTGGACCTTTAATAAGAGCGAATATCAGTCAACATCAAATTACTTGACAAAACTTTGCCCCATCAGCTGTTTCGGAAGACACAATTCCTCCCTACAGACAGCATTTGAAGGCTGGTCACAAAGAGAAATTTCGTGCCAAATGGTGTAAAGATTAACCCTTTATACACAGGAAGTCTGCTAGTGCATTTTAGCTGCCCTGGAAGAAAATAAGTCATTACTGCGGGTATTTGTCAAAGGTAAAACCAGAATGAAAAAAGAAAGATGACCACAGGGGCACCTGCGTGGCTCAGTCATTAAGCGTCTGCCTTTGGCTTGGGTCATGATCCCAGGGTCCTGGGATGGAGCCCTGCATCGAGCCCAGCATCAGGCTCCCAGCTCAGCTGGAAGCCTGCTTCTCCCTCCTCTGCTTGTATTCCCTCTCTCACAGAGTCTCTCCCTGTCAAATAAATAGATAAAATCTTGGAAAGAAAGGGAGGAAGGAAGGAAGGTAGACGGATGGATGAATGCAGGCTCTTTGGTGATTTTTACATTTATAGTTTCAAGTGTTTCTGAGTAACTCAAATGATCCACGACAGCTCAAGGTTGGAATTTGCTGTGAAGAACAAAATGAATTCACTCTAGGAGGATGGAGGGCAGCCGACTGCACAGCATGTGTGTCCCCGCCTGGTTTTGGGGTTCCTTACTCATTGCGATGAGCCAACCTCACAGAAGAAGTCACATTCTCTGGCAGAATTCCCAACTTGGGAGGACCATCCAGGTTCGGGGAACATTCCCTTTAGAATGTCAAGAGCCTACACTATCTGCATTTTAAATTGGTTAATGTGGCCATGAATCCTCTCAGGATGAAGACCCATTCGTATTTTGGCAAAAGAAAGACACGTATGAAATGCCTCCATGTCAAATTTATCACAGTACATAGCTATGGAATTTTCATCCCGTAAATTACTTCCAGTGATTAAAAAAAAAAAAAAAGCAAAGCATTTCCTTAATGCACTGGTTTAAGGTGGAAGGAAAAGTCATACATACATTCGTGGGTGGTCCTTTTACGTTGTCTCCAACTTGACCCAAGATATTGAAAGTTAAATCATGGCAATTCACCAGGAAACGTTTATTGCACTTTTCCTCAAATGGCTTTATATCAGGTTCAATTCCTGAAAAGTCCAACCTCTACAAAACAGATGATAATAAATCATTTCAAAAAAACAGGATTCATATTAATATAGATCTATAAGTAAAAACTGCAGAATCCTACAGTTTCTCTACCCATTCTTTGTTTGAACCCTTTTATTCATTCAATAGGTCTTTCTAGAGCTCTCATACCAAAGTTCAAACACTGACAGAGAAATCCTAGAGGGAAATGATAAGACTCTGATCTAAAGCAGGGAAGAGTCACAAGTCTGTACCCTGGCCTACGAAGCCTTATATGACAGAAGTCCCTACTCCCCTCAGCTCCTCTGACCTCATCTCCCACAACTGCTGCCTCCCAGCTCAGCTGGAAGCCTGCTTCTCCCTCCCCACTCTCTGTTCCAGCCACACTGGCCTCCTCAGTTCTTTCCCCAACATACTAAGTACACTCCCACCTCAGGGCCTTTGCATTTGCGGTCTGGCAGACAGACACATGGCTCACTCCCTCATTTCATTCATGTCTCCTTATCAACTGGCATTTCCACAGAGACCTTCCTTAACTCCCTAAGGGGACTGCACACTCTGACAGTCTATACTCCCTTTCCTTGATTTAAGTCTTCTGACATGACTTTTTCATATGTCCTTAGTTGTTATCAGTCTTCCCCACAAAATACATGTTCCAGTATGGTGGAGATGGTGTCTTCTGGGAGGTCTACGGGAGGCAAAACGGCCGTGAATGGAGACAATAGAGGCGTCAAGAATAACACGATGGTCTCTAACTTAAGACAATTCAACTATGGTGTCATGACCTTGGTTGCGAGGTAACACAGAATGGCAGATACGGAGGAGTGGAGATGGTGAGCTTCATTCGCAATGTGTCCAGTTTGAGGTGGACTAAGTGGTTGGGAAAACAGCAGAGGTCTGGGCTGGGGATCTGAATTAGGGAGTCAGTGGCAGCTAGACCCTGGGGACCACCTACATTTCAATGATGACCTGAGGGGGACGCATCTGCTTCGAAAAGGGATAAACACTGAGCTCAGCTTCTAACAGAGCTGGGGGTATGCCCTGACTGCCCCAGAGATGTATTTGTTTAATTATTAGTATTTCAAAAAAGTTTTTTTTTAAGTTTTAAAAACAGATATTAGGAGTCAAGGATTCCTCTCAGGCGGGGAGGAATCTGTCCCTCCTCAAAGAAACTTCAAGAATCCTCCTCCTCAGCTCACACAGTTCAGGCGATCTGAGTTCCTCTGTTCCTTCTGAGTATCTGAACACATTTTAGGTTCTGCTCACAAATGGGAGGAAAAGCATACATTGTGGGGCCACTTACTATACTTTAAGACCCGAGACGAGGGAGGCGGGAAATGATTGGGTGAATCTGAATAGAATATACCGCCAATACAGAAAACTCAAGGCGAGAAACACAAGGACTTTTCTCAAACTGCCTAAGTAATTCGAGCCAAAACAGGTATTGTGCCGGAAGAGCCCTGGAAAATTACAGCTGTTCTGACCTAGCCTGCACTGCTGACAAAATCCTCCTTAGAGAGGCCTAAGTACAATATTCGTACCTGAACGTGCCATCGCCCCCCACCTCCAGAGTCTATTTATCTCTAAACTGAATACAAATGTGTGGGACTAGACAGCTCCGTCTTCAGCTGGCAGAGGCCAGTCATTGCCATGGAGATCAATTCTCATTTCCGCCCATTTATCTGCTCTCCCTTCTATCTTATTCAGACAGTGGAATGTGAAGAGAAACGGAACTACCCCAACCCCCAAATCCTTTCCCTTCTGAGGCTCGTGAGTCCCAATGCTGGGACGCCGGGCTTTCCCCAGGAGTCTCGAGCTGGAGCCATCTCCTTTGGTCAACCGGTGTTTCCTGATTCTCGAAGGTCTGTGGTAGAAAGATCTCTCTCTAAACATCGTTCTGTGGTCAAAAGAGAAAGCTGATACCCTAGGAGGGCACTTCACCTAGAAAAGGCACTCAACGCGTACAGCACGATTTCTCTGCGAGGACAGTGCCTTCAGGAATCAACATTACATTCAACCATTCCGTGCTTTAAAGTTTCATCAGAGCTCTGAATTCCTCACTGGCTGTCGTAGCTCTCTGATAAGTGATGTTATGTTTGAGTTCAGTTCCATGACCACAAGAACACTGTACCACAAATTTTTTAAAGACACTGGATTGAGTTTCAACCACAGTCAATCGGCTTCTTTGTATACAGTGAAAGAGCCTGACATGTCCAATTAAAGCCCAATCATGGAGGGGTTTGGGGGTGGGGGGGTGCGGGGGTTGGTTCTATAAAAGGCTCAGACTTCTCAGACTTGCCTGGAACAGGCAAATTTCTGAATGAGTGTCTTAGAATTAACGGTCTCAAGACCAGCTGTACTTTTTTTTTTTTAATCACCTAACTTATAAAAACAGTATCATACTGCTATGGAAAAAAGTAGGACATGAAACTTCATTAAAAATATTTTCCCCTAAATAATTTTATTTTCTTGTGTGGTATTTTTATTAAGGAAAAATGTCTGCATTATATATAGACTATATACTTTTCCCATTTCAAAAAATAAAAATTAGAAAACCACTGGAAGCAGAAAGAAACGACAAAATCAGTCTTCCTCCATTACATTTTTACAATCTATTTTCACTGAGAAAAAAAACTATTAATGTATGTATAAATGCACGCTTTTCTATTTCCAAAAAAAAAAAAACCTCCAAATTTTCATTACAAATCTCATGGAGGAAAAAAATGAAAAAAATCTCACCTTTCCCCAAATAGTTTCATTTTTCTCGTGAAACATGCTCAGAAAAACAGGCATAAGACTTACATACAGTTGAATTTCTCCATTTAAATAAATCAGTAATTCGATCAGAAAATACAGAATTAAATATGAACCACATAGATCTTAGCACAAAGAGGGCTTCACTGTCCGGAAAGAGGTTGAGACACACAAATGAACATAAGCCTGCACTTCCCGGCACCACTTTCCACTGAAAGTGGGATTGAGCCGGACACGAACATTAACCCAGTTCTGAGGCCTCCCTCAGGAGGAGGAAATAAACCACACCCCTCGTATGACTCGGTGTTCTTCATACTGCAGATACCGCCGCTACTAGACTGCGCTGGTATTTAACGGGTTAAAAGCGCAAGAACCATCTTTAAATGTTCTCTCATTTATTTCTTTAGAGGAGATCAGGTGACAAGAGATACAGGCAATGGAGGGGGAAAAAAACAATGTGTAATCAGTCCTAAACCATTTGCACCTGTGCCGGTCTCTTGCCGGACGTCAGTTAAAATACCTGTTCGAAGTGAACACGACAAATAGAAAGCAATAGGTATTGCCCAGAGCTACAGAAATCAGCGATTTCCACATTTCCCAGAGGTTGTTTATCTAAATGAGCGACAATTCTCTGGTTATTTAAAGAAATGTGTCATTAATACCTGGACCTCCGAATCAAAAGAAAAGAGATTCTGTCTTCCGTCTCCTCTACTGAGTTTGTTCAGCTGTTCAGTTTCTCTGCCATACTAAAATTAAAAACAGACACACCAAACATTACTTCGTTCCCTTCAAAAGAGTCCTAAATAACATTCAAATAATTAGCCCGTGCGGGGCGCCTGGCCGGCTTAGTTAATCTCAGGGTTGTGAGTTCAAGTCCCACGTTGGGTGTGAAGATTACTTTAAAAATAAAAGGTATCTCATCTGGAAAACTACCATCGGACAGATGTTCAAAAATACACTATTCCCCATCTCCATTTACTTGAGATGGATAAAAAAGACGCTTGCTGGGTGAGAGTCACCATCACTAGGACCCATGATAAGCTACAGACCAGGTTCTTAACACTTTCTATGTGTCTCTCCTAACAACAAGAATATTGCTTGGGCCATAGGAGTACAAAAAAGGAATCCAAGAGATTTGAATGCAAAAGAAAAATAAATGACAAAACACTGTCTCTTCCATCACCAGGGTGCCAGCCATGAGATATTATACATAATTCTAATTCCATCGCTTTAGGAAAAACACAGTGGGCTGTACAGCCTGGAACAGGAATGTCAAAGACTCAGAAAGGATACGTTAACATCTACAAAATCATACAAAACCTAGATCAGGGGATGGTGAATATGTTCCCAAGTTTTGGAAAACAACAGTGAAGTGTAATTTTTTAGTTAAGAGAAGGATAAATTTAAAGTAAAAAAAAAATTTAAATAAAGTAGAAAAAAATAACTTCTAAGCTTGTGTAACTTAGTAGTCTAGGAAGAAGAACAAAGTAAAAAAAATATAAATAGGTTTAATGAGGTATTTAAATGAATAAATGAGTTATGACCTATTCTACTATAGTATGGAGTCCACATAGTTAAATATGTAACCTACTAACACAGGTATGATAATGGCCTCTACACTTTCTAAATTAGCTCATTTCGAACTCCAAAGAGCAGAGTAGGAGTAATTAACACAAACGATGTCCAATCACCAAAATCTTTATCTGATGAAATTATTCATATATATATTTGTATGGATTTACATATAGACAGACTATGTGATTTTCAAATGAAGTTAACATATGCAAATCATTAAACTGAATGTCCTGTTTGATTTATATCAATATCCCCTTGAATAAAGAATATTTATCTTATGAATGACATATAGTAATTATGCTCAGTAAGAAGGAACATCAGTAACGTCACAAAAATCTAGAAGTACCTCCCAATACCTAGAGAAAAAAAATAATAAGATTTCCAAACCATTAGTTGGCCCTTGCAGGTCCACCTTTAGGAGCGTAACTTTTCTCTTACCATCTCTACCTGTTTCACTAATTTCCTGTGGTTTTTAACTTCGAAATGACATTGCCAAATGCACTCCAGTGTTCAAACTTTAATAGCCAAGCCTGCATTGTCTCAGCTGAAAACAAGTTTGCGTAAGAAAGACGTACCTTCATCAGCTCTGGATGCATGCTCCTTTCCAAACTGGCCATGATGTTCTCGGTTTTTCCTTGGCTGCTAGTTTCATCTTCTGCAAATTCATTAAAAGCAGATGTTCCGAACCATGCAGACCATTACTAATTACCTAAGAGGAACAGCCTAACTATCTCTCCCACCCCATCCTCTCCTGCTAGATTTACTGCAAAGAATTCTGATTATGAAGGCACAGGGAAAACCTTAATGGACTTTTGACAATCTGCCATGAATTCCCTATCTGTTTTAGTCTGGTTATATTTCATGTGTCAGAACCCTAGGCAGCATCAACTCTTACCAAAAAATAAAAAATAATAAAAAAAGAAAATCTATCAACCTCTATAGTTATTTCTTTTTTTTTTTTTTTACATTTTTTATTTATTTATTTATTTTTTTTTTTATTTTTTGTTTTGTTTTTTTTTTTTTTTTTTTTTTTTTGAGAAAGAGAGAGCACACTATTTAGGAGGATGGCAGAGGGAGAGAGAGAATCTTAA